>NC_044311.2:47122805-48322805 GCF_007474595.2 Lynx canadensis | reverse complement strand
AGGCAACATGAAATTAAAAACAAAAGAAAACAAAACAGTTTTCTTGAGTCTTAACATCGTTTGATAGCTTAAGACATGCAATCTATTACACATTTCCTTAATTCCTTTAAATTCCTCTTCTAGTCCTGGCATTGCTGCTGGCTGTATTTCAGCTGTGTAATATGAATGTGAAAACAAGCAAAGAGCATGATTACAAAATCACATAATCTAGAATCTAAGTGTTTTACTTTGGATGATATCTTTCTTTAAATGATAGCTACTCTCTTCATGGGAATAGAAGAATTCCAGAAAGAAAAATATAAAATGGAATGACAAGCTGTTCATATATATGCATATAGGCATATTCATATAAGATGAAGTGATTTCTTAAAAGTAGAGATAAAAATAATGGAATCATAGAACGTTAAAGTGATCTCAGAGATCTTTAGATTCACTCTTTTGCTTTACAGAAAAGGAAACTGAGGCAGAACTATTTGCCCAAGAGCACATGGGAGTTATTGACAGAAATCAATGTATAATTTAGGTCTACAGACTTGTATTACAGTGTTTTTTTTTTTAATCTATGTCATATGTTGATAGAGCTAAAATAATAACATTTCAAAGAATTAATGATGGTTGAGAAATTGTTTTGGTGTCTAACAGACAAGTAGACCTAGGACTTCATAATTAAAAATAGTAAACTTCTAATCTACTCCTGAAATCATTGTTGCACTCTATGCTAATTTGGATGTAAATTTAAAAAATAAGATTAAAAAAAAGAAAAATACAAAAATAGTAAACTTCTAACAAAATGATATATATTTAAAGAGAAATTGAATACTACTTTAATATGATTTTATTTGTTAACTGGCTCTTCTAACCACCCTATGCATCAAATTTTTTCAGTATTGATTTCATAGTCATACTGCACATCTTCTACACACAAACTAAAAATGGCATACTTCTCATGGATTGATGATTGATATCCTCTTTGGTAAAATAGGCCTATGTGAATTCATAGGTCCCTTTTATTTCCAGCAGATTATGGTTCTAAGTATCTTCACATTGAATCATGCCTTTTGAAGCTGTGGTCTTCTACATTCAGGGTACATCAAGATTTAACCTCTGCTGATTTAAAAAAGGCACTATGAATAAACAACTATATAGTGCTGTTTAAAATTACTTTTTTTTGTTAAAGACAGTTTTATAACTTCAAATTATACCTAGATATTTTAGAACATTGTTCTCAAGATAAATGTTCAGGATTATCAACCTACTATTGACGGAACATTACCCATTGGTGTTTTTCTGTAACTCACACTTAAATGTATAAAATAGGAGGCCTTTGAGACTATTTGCATCGGTGCAGAACTTTCTGTACTCTTTCATATGTGAGAGGCAGTGTGTTTTTAAAAGAATTCGAAGGTAATAAAGAGTATTTATTATTGAGATTGCATCAGTCTTTTTATCTATATTGTTCTATTTAAACTCTATGATTGAGACCAATCTCTGATATCAGAACATCAGGAAGGCAGGTAATAAAAGGCAGGTAATATCAATCTCTGATATCAGAACTTCAGGAAGGCAGGGATAGTCATGGGTAACAGAACTTTTAGTTACAAAGCAGAGTGAAAAACTGAACTTAGAAGTTTAAATTTAAAGGTACCTTAAGTGATTTATTGAGAAATGTTTTGCTATTCAATTTTCATTTGATTGTAAGCTGCTCAAGGATTTCAAAAGACGAAGAGAAATGATTATTAAAGACCACAGTATCAATTATGACAAAAATCCTTCATTGAATTCCAGAAGGGTCATTACTGACTCTCTTTTTTATGCTTGTCTCTTTGTTTCTTTTTAATTGAAATGCTAACACACATTATTATATTAGTTTCAGGTGTACAACATAATGATTCCACAAGTCTATACATTATGCTGTGCTCACCACAAGTACAGTACCATCTGTCACCATACAATACAATTACAATATCATTGACTACATTCCCAATGCTGTCTTTCATCCTGGTGACTTATTCATTCCATAACTGGAATTGTGTATCTCCCCACAAAAGTCATCACTTCAGTTTTTGTTAAAGCCTCTAGAGCATGGTGGGACAACTGTTCCATTCATTCCAGTGCACATTTGAAAATACCACTGACAATATATGACAAAGATTTTGTGTCATTAAAAAAAAAGATTTTTTGTTCTCTGACACCATTTTTCAATAAAAGGAATCAGGGCTCTTTGGGAGAAATGGCTGACTCTAGGGCTGGGGCAATGAACAGGTAAGAAGAGCCTAGATCGATCATCTTGTAGTCCCAGAAAGAAAGAGTCCTCAAAAATCCAAATCCATAGTTGGGGGATAGTATGTCAAAGGGCCACAGGAGCCAAACTGAAAGAACTCCCAGGTACCAAAACTAGAATAATTTGAGCAACAAAGTAAATGATGTGGTATTGGATTATAACCCAATGTATAAAATAAATATCCATGAATACACACTGATAAAAATAAGTAATTGAATAAGTAAATGAGGTAGAAACAAATCTCTCATTCAGAAAAATTCCAAGTAATTTATGTAGCTACGCGTTCTTTAAGGAGATCTATCTTAACTCTCTATCCCTTCAGTATGAGCTGTGTTCAGTGACTTACCTCCTAAGAGTAGGAGTAGGATTAAAAAAAAATAACTTTACAGTAAAGAAACCTGGCAAACATTTTCTCAGGTGATCAAAGTTAACTTTATCAATGATATGTCACATTGATAGAATGTACCCTTGATAGATTGTGATAAGAATGGCCCTTCACCTCTATGGTCTTCCCCAAAACTCAGAATCTCAGCCTAAGAGAGAAGACATGGTACAAACCCAAATTGTGGGACATTCTACAAAATACATGACCTGTACTCCTCAAAACTGTCAACATTATGAAAAACAAGGAAAGTCTGAGAAACTTTCAAGACCAGATAAGACTAAGGAGACATAATGACTAATGTAATAGGTACCCTGCATTGGATCGTGTAACAAAAAAAGGAAGAGGATAAATATGGGGAAAAAATCAATAAAATTTGAATTAAGTATGGTATTTAGTTAATATTAGTGGTAGCTTATTAGTTGTGACAAATACATGGCACTAATATGCAAACAATAGGGGAAAGTGGGTATGAGGTAGGTGATAAGTCTCCATACTATCTTTGCAACTTTTATGTAAAACTAAAACTGTTCTATGATAAAAAGCTTATTTAGAAGTAAAGGAATTTGATGATTTGTTTTCTAATGTTGCCATAGGTATGTTTCATGCCTTGACTGGTATTTTCTATTTGATTAGGTCTTATTTACAAAGACTTTGGAATAAAAGACTTGCATGATGGTAACAGTTGCTATGAGTATCAGATAGAGAAATGGACTGTGTTTCAAATTATGCTGCCCTCTGCCACAAAGCTCAAAGCACTTTATAGAGTCATCACTCATTTTCTAGAGTGATAAAACTTATGAAAGTTGTAAATTGTAAAAGGCTATAAAACGTATACCATAATTAGTATCACTTTGCAATTTTATTATTATTCCTGAGAGCTCAATAATGTGTTGGCTGCTAGAGGAAATTTCTATAGGTTAGAGAATCCTTATCATAAAGTTAAAGCAAGAAGCAAATGGTCCCATTTATCCCCATAAAATAACGCTTAATGTAATTTTAATTTTATAGATGTGACCTTAAAATTAGACATAATTATTCAGTTTGGTTGGTTTCGCTTGCCTTGGTCAAACCAAGTGTTTCATATTCTAAGTGTCGTATTTGATGATCTATTTTAATAATGGAAGCCAAAACTGATAATATCTTTTGTATGCATATGATTTGACCTTAAGCATGCAGACAGGGGCTAACCTCATTAAGGCAAAGATGGGGACTGTAAGGCAAACTTGCTGAATATTTATTTTCTTGAGAACATACTCTATGAATATGAATGGGTGATAAAACATTTTTAATGCATTTGGACTTCTGCCATCTTTTGAAAGAAATCATTGGAGAAAGTGAGAAGAAAACCAGAGCTGGAATGCAAATCCACTGGTTGGATAGAAGAGCAGTGGCGGGAACCAGCACCCTGCTGTGAACTTTCTCTGTGGATTAAAGAAAAAAAAAGCTTTTTTGAAGTATAATTGAAATACAAGTGCAATATAGTGTACATATTTAGAGTGTGCAGTTTGACCATTTTTGACATATGTATGCAACCATGAAATAATTACTACAATCAAAATAGTGAACATTTCCATCATCCTCAAAAGTTTCCTTGTGCCCAGGTGTAGTTTTTCCCTCTTGCTCCTGCCTGCATTACCTCTGTCCTCTACTCAGATGGTCACTGGTCTGCTTTCTTTTATTCGAAATTAGTGTGCACACTTTAGAGTTTTATTAAAATAGAATCATTCAGTACTTAACTCTTTTTGTTTGTGTGTGTTGTTTTTAATCTGACTTCTTTCACATAGTATTATGAAATTCATCCATGTTGCAGCATATATCAAAAATTTGGTCCTTTTTATTCCATGGATACCTCAAAATGTGCATATTCATTACCTGTTTATGGCCGTTTGGATTCTTTTCCAGTTTTTGATTATCACAAGTAAAGCTGCAATGAACATTGTCGTACAAATTTTTATATGAACATTTCCTTCTTTTGGGTAGATACCTAGGAGTGAAATGGCAAGATCATATATTAGGGTGTATGTTTAACTTTTTAATACATGAATAAACTATTTTCCAAAATAATTGTGCCATTTTACATCCTACTAGCCATGTATGAGAGCTTCAATTTCTTCATATCCTTACTAATACTTGTTTTAAAATGCAGACATTCTTGGTTAAGCGTCCAACTTTAGCTCATGTCATGATCTCATGGTTTGTGGGATTTAGTCCCATGTCAGGCTCTGGGCTGACATCTCAGAACCTGGAGCCTGCTTCTGAATTTGTGTCTTCTTCTCTCTCTGCCCCTCCCCCACCCATGCTCGATCTTTCTCTCTCAAAAATAAATAAAACATTAAAAAATTTTTTAAAAAAATGCAGACATTCTTAGGGCACCTGGGTGGCTCAGTCCGTTAACTCTCCGACTTTGGCTCAGGTCATGATCTCACAATTTTTGAGTTTGAACCCCACATCGGGCTCACTGCTGTAAGACAGAGCCTGCTTCAGATCTTCTGTCCCCCCTCTCTTCTCTCTCCCCCTCCGCTGCTCGTTCTCTCTGTCTCTAAAATAAACTTCAAAAACTGCAGAATTCTTATAGATGTATAGTGGTATCTTGTGATTTTAATATGCTTTCTCCTATCAATTAATGATGCTGAGCATCTTTTCATGTGTTTATTTGCTATCCATATGTCTTTGGTGAAGTGTGTTCAAATTTGCACATTTCCTTTATTGAATTGTTTGTTATGATTTTGAGAATTCTTTATATATTCCTGATTCAAGTTCTTTATCAGCTATATGCATTGCAATATTTTTCTCCCAATATGTGTCTTGTCTTTTAATTCTCCTAACAGTTTCTTTGGAAAAATAGAAATTGTAATTTTGCTGAAGTCCAGCTTATTAATTTTTCTCTATTAGTCATGATTTTAAAATCATAGTTAAGAAATCTTTGTCTAACTTAACAAAGATTTTCTTCTAGAAGTTTCATGCTTTTAAGTTTACACTATAGTCTACACAGCATTTCAACTTAATTTTTTGTATGTGGTATAAGGGATGGAGTGAAGTTCACATATTTACATATGAATATATAATTGTTTTAGTACCATTTATTATAAAGTCTATATTTTTCTCAACTCGGTTGTCTTTGTACTTTGTTAAAAACTAGTTTTCTAACAGGTACAGGCCTATTTCTGAAATTTCTATTCCATTGGCCTATTTTTTTTTCCTCTTGATTCCAACACCATATTGTCTTGATTACTGTACCTTGGCCTATTTTTTTTTCCTCTTGATTCCAACACCATATTGTCTTGATTACTGTACCTTCACAATAAGCATTGGAATCAAGTAGTGTTAACCCTCTGTTTTTTTTTTTTTCAAAGTTGTTTTAGACTATTCTAGATTTTTTACATTTCCGTATAAATTTTGCAAAAGTTTTTCTATTGCTATGAAAACAGTGTGCAGGGATTTGGATGAGGATTGCATTCAAATAGATTAATTCAGGGAGAACTGATATCTTAGTACTGAGTTTTTCAACTATGAACAAGGCATCTCTATTTTGGTTTTAATTTCTCTCAGCAGTGTTTTGTAGTTTTTGGTGTACAGGTCTTACACATCTTTAGTCAGATAAATTTCTAAGTAGTTCATATTTTGTTACTATTATAAGTGATACTTTCTAAAATTTTAATTTCTACTTGTTCTTTGTCAATTTATATAAATAAAATTAATTTTAATATGTTGATCTTCTATCCTAAAACTTTGCTAACCTCACTTATTCTGGTAGTTTTGTCCTAGAACCCATTGGATTTTCTATGAATAATGGCAATTTTCCATTTTCCTTTCCAGTGTGGATGCCTTTTATTTACTTTTTTTTTTAAAGCCATATTATTACAATGGCCAGAACCTCCAGTACAAGGTTCAATAGAAGAGATAAGACTAGACATTTTTGTCTTGTTCCTGTTGCTAGGGGCATTTTGTCTTTCACTGTTAAATATAATGTTAGCTGTATGTTTTTCATACTTTTTCAGAATGTGGACATATTTTTCTTTTTAATTTTTAAAATTTTTATTTTGAGAGAGAGTGTGTGTATGCAGGTGGGGTAGGGGCAGAGAGAAGGGGAGAGAGAATCCCAAGCAGGCTCCACGCTGTCAGCACAAAGCCCTAGGTGAGGCTCCATCCCAGAAACCATGAGATCATGACCTGAGCCGAAATCAAGAATCAGGCGCTTAACTGACTGAGCTTCCCAGACGCCCTGGATGTTCTTTTTTATTATTAGTTTGTTCAGAGTTTTTAACATGAATAATGTTTAATTTTGTCAAAAACTTTTTTCTTCATCTATTGATATGATTTATTTTTTAGTTTGGTACTATGTTAAATTACATTGTTTGATTTTTGAATAGTAAATTAACCTTGCATTCTTGGGATAAATCTCATTTGGTTACAGTGTATTATTTTTTAATATATTGCTGGATAAAATTTGTTAAAATGTCATTTATATTTTTATATCTGTACTCATGAGGAATATTGGTCTGTACTTCTCTTGACCTGTATTCTTCTCTTATATGCATTGTAAAATGATTACTACAATTAAGTTAATTAACACATCAAACACCCCATATACTTACCTTTTATTTATTTATTTATTTATTTTTGGTAAGAAAGCTTAAGACATACTCTCTTACCAAATTACAAGTATATATGCATGTATGCATGTATATATGAACTCATCATGTTGTATACTTTAAAATATGTACACATTTGTCATTTATATCTCAATTAAAAAAAAAAAAGAAGAAACATTAACCTGAATACTCTTATGTCTATTAAACACGTTGAATATGTCATTTGGAAACTTTATCACAATAGTACCCATATGTCTTCATTGGTGAATTCTGCCAAAAATGTAAGCAGAAAATAATACTAATTTTCCACAAAGTCTTCCAGAAAATTTTAGAAGAGAGAATATTCTGTAAGGCCAGGATTATCCATTTGTTTATTATTGCTTTTGTTACTTACACGTTTGGTGTTGTATCAAAAAAATTATTGCCAAGACCAATGTCAAAGAGTTTTTCCTTGTCTTTTCTTGTAGGACTTTTATAGTTTCAGGTCTCACATTTAAATCTAATCTGTTTTGAGTCATTTTTTTGTGAGTGTTAATTGGTGTGGTAGGGGTCCTGTTTCATAATTTTGCATGTGACTATTTATAAATTAACTCTAGTGTCATTATGAAATGACCTTCTTTATCCTAAATATTCTTTGTTCTGAAATCTCCTTTTCTGATATTCACATAGATACTCTTTCTTTTTATTAGTGTTAGCATAGTATCCCCTTTTTATTCTTTTACTTCAGCCTATTTGAGTCTTTATATTGAAAGTGTACTTCTTGGGGTGCCTGAGTGGCTCATTTGGTTAAGTGTCTGACTTAGGCTCATGGTTTATGAGTTCGAGCCCTACATTGGGCTCTCTGCTGCCAGTGCAGGACCTATATCATATCCTCTGTCTCCCCCTCTCTCTCTGCCTATCCCCAGCTAGTGCTCTCTCTCTCAAAAATAAACAAACATTAAAAAAGAAAAGAAAGTGTACTTCCTGTAAACAGCATATAGTTTTATTCAGTCTGACAATCTCTGCCTTTTAATTTCGGTGTTTACATTATTTACATTAATGTGATTATTAATATGGCTGGGTTTAAATCTATCCTTTTGCAATTTTTCTCCTTTTTCTGTATTTTCTTTGGTTCACATTACTTCTCCTGCCTTATTTAGGATTAATTAAATATTTTTTTAATGATTCCATTTATCTTCTTTGTTTATTAGCTCTAACTCTTTGTTTTGTTATTTAGGTGGTTGCTTTAGAGTTTGTGGTTCATACATCTTTAACTTAATCACAGTGTACTTTCAGCAGTGGTCAGTAAAGTATGGCCAAACAGGCCAAATCCATCCCACTGTTCATTTTTTTTGTAAATAAACTCTGGCTTTCTTACTTAGTGATGCCACTGAGGTTACTAGTTGTCCACCAAAGTCTGTTAGCCAGCTCTTCCACAGTTAGAATTGTAGTTGGCACATGGCAGCCCAGCTGAGGATTACTTTTTTGGGCCCCTTGGAGTCACGTGTGTCTTGATGGCTACCTCTCACTGTTAGAACGTGAGCCCAAGTACTGGCCTTGCACGTGCTCTTCTCCACGATTTTTTCCCTTCCCATTAGCTCGAATATGAGCCCAACTTCAACTATGCAGATGAGAACATGTCCTAAGGCAACCGTTCTCAAACATTTAGGTTTCATATCTCTTTATCTTTTGCAAATTACTGAGGCCCCTAGAAGTTCTCTTTATGTAGGTGATAGCTACTGGTATTTACCATATTAGAAATTAAGAGTGAATAAAATTTAAAGATTTATAGTTCATTTTAAAATAACAATAATAAACCTATTACAATTTAATATGAAATGTACGTTTTTATGGAAATAACCATATTTTTCAGAAGAAAAATATTGAGATGAGTAACTTTTAAAAATATTTTTGCAAATTTCTTTAGTGACTTAATAAAAAGAATCTGTGTTCTCATGTCTGCTTCTAACTCTATCTGTTGTGAATGTTGTTTTGGTTGAAGTATGTATGTGAAGACAGTCTAGGCTTATACAAATATGCATTTGGAAAAGAGAAGGGTGTTCTATAACCTTTTGGGATAATTGTGGATTTTTTCTTTTTAATTGTCCACCAAAGCTCAACAAATGGTAAAAGTTAGTTAAATTGTGGAATCCAAAACCATGTCAATGAAGTTTTCATACATTCTTACGTTAAAATTCATTAGTCTGTTTTGTACTTTGTATTTCCCTGAATGATGTTATAAAATGGGTTTGTGATGTAATCATTTGGAGAATGTTTCACTGAATTAGGCAGATCTCCAAATGTTGAAATTTTCCAGTAGATAATGTCAAAAAATTATCACAATTATTAATATCACTACCAGTTCCATCAGAAAAGCTTTTAAGTACTGGGAAGTGACTATGATCACAATAGTGGATACAAATTTTCAACAATTCTAATTTTTGCTTAAAAGCTTAGATTTTATTATTGGCAGCAAAGGCTCTCAGTTATTTTCCTTAAAATGATAGACTCACTTTATTCATTTTTAAGAAAGTTTTGACAAATATCCAAGTATATAACTATCTTTTTGTCAACCCTTCTTTCAATTAAAGGCCATTCCATGAAAAAAGTGGATAGTTTATCTTGCAACTCAAATAATCACAGAAGTGGTTTTTTTTTTTTTAATGAGAATCATTATACTTGGATTTGCAACAGAAGTGCTTTATGTATATGTCCCATTTTGTCACCCAGGTTATTAAAAAAAACAGGTACTCGTTCAAGATTTAATAAGATTAATACTGGGGCGCCTGGGTGGCACAGTCGGTTAAGCGTCTGAATTCAGCCAGGTCATGATCTCGCGGTCCGTGAGTTTGAGCCCCGCGTCAGGCTCTGGAGCCTGGAGCCTGTTTCCGATTCTGTGTCTCCCTCTCTCTCTGCCCCTCCCCCGTTCATGCTCTGTCTCTCTCTGTCCCAAAAATAAATAAAAAACGTTGAAAAAAAATTAAAAAAAAAAGATTAATATTTACTGCTTCTTCAAGGATATTCTTAATAAGTAAAGTAAATGTGGCTTTTCTTAATGTTTATTTATTTATTTTTGAGAGAGCCAGAGAGAATGTGTGCACATGCACTAGGGTGAATGGGGAAGAGCAGAGATAGAGAATCCCAAACAGGCTCCGCATTGTCAGCTCAGAGCCAGATGCAGGGCTCAAACTCAACAATCCATGAGATCATGACTTGAGCCAAAATCAAGAGTCAGATGCTTACTGGACTGAGCTACCCAGGTCTCCAGCTTTTTGTTTTTTAACTGTCAGTGTGTGGTAGTCAAGAATACAATGAAACCTGGTACAGTTTGTTGCCACTACTTTTTATTACACCATTAGAGCTAATGTCAGCACTAGGCAAGAAGCAAAGAATGTCTTATTATTAGTATCATAATTATTAATAGCATTCATAATATTATTAACTAATTTATATGAATTATCAATTATCAAGTAATCACTAATTTATATGAATTATTGATAATATTATTGTGAAAATAGCTTTTACCTCATAAATCCTCTGCAAAGTCTCCTAATCCCCGTGGAGTGTGTAGACCACATTGAAAACCACTGCCCTGTATTGCCAGAGAAACAAGATGGAAGGACCCAAGTCCCAGAATGATCAAATGGAATAGAGCTGTCTGGTGTCTGGGATGCTCATCTTGAACTGTTAAATCAAAGGGGAATGATTTTTGTCTTTTTAGACATCACAAAATTATTTTTGGATCTCTTTGATGCAGCAGCCTAGGCATACCTAAAATAATAGAAAAACCTTTGAGTAGAGGTCTTTATTCGATATCCTCATCTGGAATATTGCCATTTTTGTGTTTTAGTTCTTATGGCCAACTCTCTTGAAGCCCTTGGAACATGTCCCAGGGATAGTATCATAGGAAAAAGCACTAAACATATCTTTATTGATGCTCTGACTTTGAAGCAGTATATCTTGATTGTCTCCTACCCTAAAATATTTCCTGCCTATTTAGTATGTCCACTAACCTCTTTGATTCCCCCTCATCAGAACATGAGACATTTATTTGAGAATATTAATCCTGAAGTACCAGGGGGCTGATTTCTAGTTCCAACTTGTTCTTTACCATTTAAACCAAAACACCTAAGATTCTTCATGCAGATAAGACTTTTGGAGACTTATTTTGATACTCCCAAGTTCCTAGGGTTAGTATGTTATTAATTCCTACTATTACCCTGGTGGGTAAACTAATAAGGTATTTCACAGTATCAGTAATTGAACTTATAAAACACCTCAAATTGATTTACTAGAGGTGGTTGTTTGAATGAAAGGCGAAGCATTGGTAAATCAGTATGATGATGTTTAAGGCCTGAGTTTGTACAAAATATTCTGAAATAATTGTTACTGAATGCAAACCAATACATATTAGTGAAGAAGTCCTGAAAATGCTCTTGTACTTCACATTATGACATCTATCTCTATTCCCCGAATATCTTGCATATCCCTCAAGTAAAACTTACCTGTTACAAATTAAAAAATTAAAAAAAGTATTTGGTTAGTATAGAATAATATTTATAGCTCTCACATTTGCTTTGGGTAAGAATCTAGAAACACATTTCAAATAGTTGTTATTTGCTGTTGTCTAGTCATTCACACTGATGAATACCATTGCCTACAAGGTTTACCTTTGGGTCACTGCCATGGATGTAGGTTTGATTTATGTGCTTTCATGTAGCTTTGTTTTGCTCCATGAAATTATGGTAATAAGCAGGGCTGTGGTATTAAGCAGGCCTGAGTAAAAGTGGAACAAATAAATAAACTCCAAATATATACTCTCTTGGTAACATGTAGTCAACTTGACAACCTCATTTTTACCTGTAACTATTAGTATGGTGTTAAAAATTCCTCTTGAATTTTGTTTATTTTGAATTATTATTTAATTTAGGAACGAATTACTATTTCCAATATCTGCGTGTGTTTTAGGTTATTGTTTTCCATTTTAGCTACCTGAAATATGAAAATTATCCTTTCTCTCCCTGCCCTTCCCTCAAATACTGGAGGTGAATAAAATTGCAATAGAGAAAAACAAAACACAACAAAAAGAAACAAAACAGGAGTAATACTTCTGGGTACTCAAACTCTTTGATGCTAGTTCTGAATACACTTGTAGGTATTCAGTAAATATTTTATAACAGACTGAAGAATGCTATGATACTACAGTATCAGTGAGAGAAGCAGGTAAATTATTCTCCTGTGAGGTCTCCATGACATAAAAATACCAATGTGGCTATTAATATCATAGATATATGTCCCAGATTCAGCAAGTAAGCTTCTACATAATAAATGAATTGTACATACATAGTGAAATCTTTTAGAATAGAGAGTTAGAGTTATAAGGGCCCTAGAGCTTAATCAATAACCATTTCTTTAGTTTTGCTCTGCTATTCCAAGCATATTGTGAATCCTAAGTGAATGCTAATGGACAACACAATTCTATATTGGATTCAATAAGCTGGTAATGTTTTTCCATTATTAAAGGCCTTTCAGCAAGAATAAAAATTTACCAGCTCACTGGTAGCTTTTGTTTCCCTTTAGAATATATCTATAAAATATATGAAGTCAGTATTTCTTATATCACCTAGGAAAAAAGTTATTAATCTTGATCAAATGAGTGAGGTTTAGTGGCATGGCCGCATTAACTATCCTTGGTTACAAATTATTATTCAAAACTGTTGATCGAGAGCCACTCATGAAATGCTGACAGGTCACAGGGAAAGGAATTCTCTGCCTGTATGCACACAAAATACACTAAGTGGATAAATTCCTTACTCTAAACACTAATGGTTTGATGTGGCAATGCTGGACTGGTTTTCTACAAAAGCCTTTAAGGACATTCCTGCCCTTATACCTCCTGCCTTATTCTTTCTCACTTGTCCAATCAGAACCCAGAAGTAAAGTAATTCTATAATATTTGATTCTATTTCAAGAATGAGAAGTCATATTTTATGCTATAGTTGATATGAAAGGGTTAAATGCACATGTGTATGTGTATACATATAAATAGCTGTGTGTATGTGTGTGTGTGTCTGTGTAATTAGAAACATGCCAAACTATTGATTAAGTATCAGTTCTTGTAAGGAATGGAATATTAATACATTTGACACAAAGGAATGTTAGAAGGGAGAATTAATAGATTTTATTAAAAACTCTTTTAGCAAATATAAAAGCCAAGAGATTAATATCTATGTTTGATGATCAACTTTATGTGTCAATTTGACTGGGCCATGAGGTCAAATATTTGGTCAACATTTAGTCAGACATTATTCTTGGTCTATTTTTATGGGTGATTCTGGATGAGATTAACATTTGAATTGATAGACTGAGTAAAGCAGAGTGTGGGTGGGTCCGATTCAGTCAGTTGAAGGGCTGAATAGAGCAAAAGGGCTGACCCTCCTACAAGTAAGAGAGAATTCCTCCTGCCTGACTGCTTTCAAGCTGGGACAACTGTTTTTTCCTCCCTTCATACTTGAACTGAAACATTGGCTTTCCTTGTATCTCAAGCCGACTGGTCTTGAAGCTATACCGTTGCCTCATCCGGGACTCCAGCTGGCTGACTGTAGATCCTAGGATTTGTCAGCACTCCTTGATTACATACATGAGCCAATTTTTTAGATCTTACTATGTAAGGTAAATAACTCAGAGATTACAATAAATAATGTAGTCAATGATGTGAATATTCATTTTGTGTAACTGGAAATAAAATAATAAGCAAAATTTTGGAGTAGTGACCTAATTAGCCTACAAAGGAGTGTTATTTTATACTTATTAAACCAGTAAAAATTTTTAAAATTTACACCCAGCCTGGGAACATTTTGTTGAAACCAGTAAAATAATCCATTCTCATAGTAATAATTTGTTACAGCTCTTTATGATAGCAATGTGGGAAAATATATAAAATCCAGAAAACTCACATCCATTGACTCCAGTTGTTGAGCATAGAAATTCTTCTTAGGAAAATAATGCTAAAGAGAAAAAAGCTATCTTCAAAAAGAAGATTGCAGTTTTGATATATAACAGTGTAACATTGGAAACAGTTGAATAAATAATACAGAAATGGTTTAGGAACCTAGTAAAATGAGTATTATATATCCACTAAAATGATAATTATGATGATAACATAAAAAGTATCCCTTATAACCAAGCTTTTTCCAGGAAAGAATTTGAGGTCCATATAATGATACATACATCACTATAATAATTAAACAGGTTAAAAGTGCATATGAGTTTCAGGGGAATTGGAAATTAAGGTAGGAAAAACAAGATCTTAGGCTACAGTTAGTACCCAGCATACCTACCCTATTGTCCTATTTGCTTTATTAGAAGTGGGCCACAAATTTAGCTCTGTATTTCTAGCACCTAACTTGAAAAAAAATGTATATTGTCTAAAAAAAGCAATAAGAACAAACCAGCTGTTAAATAGCAATTTTCAGTATGAAGTCTGACAGAGATTTTTGCTATTGAGTTTCTGCAAAGAAGGCATCTTGTAAATGTATTCAATAGGCTCCTACATTTTAGGGGGAGGAGATTATTCTCCCTTCTCCCATGTTTCCATTGAGAAAAAGGAATGTCCACTCCCCACTCCAGGAGGGAGAGCAGGAGAGTTAGACTAGAAACTTCTCTCTCACCCCCTTGTGCGTATAGAGGACTGACTCACCTGATGAAGGAGTTTGGGAGAAAGTTGTGTATGGCTCAGTCTGTTCCTTGTTTGTAATTCTTGGAACCAATCTGTCTTCTGGGAGTCTGAATTTTCTGCAGCTCCAGAGCAAACTTCAGGGTGCACCTCAGCCTCAAAGAGATGAGAGATAGGCTGCAGTTGTTCACCTTTGCCTGTGACTCAATGGTAAATCTCTCTCATCAATCTTGGGTGAAGCATCAGGGAGCCCATTTTGCCACAGAACCAAGCTCTTCCTCCACGGATGTTCTCAGTGGGAAGCTGAAATATTTATCTTCATGCCTGTGCCTCTCTTGCAGTTGGTCAGGCCTTGGGTTTGAAAAGGGATGTTATTTATTGGCCCTGGAAGTCCCAGCACTCAACAACATTCTTGCAGGAGATACTTTGATGAGATTTTTCAGGAATTTTTTTTATAATGTACCCTAAAGTATAAATGATGCTATTTTAGAAATTGTACAGAAACCACTGGGGTTGGAGAGTAATGACTGATGAGAAAGGTGACAATGTGAGAAGAGGCAGAAAAGCAGGTTAGGGACAGATCATGTGTGTAATGAAAATGCATTGGAAGGCTTTTGAATAGGGAACAGCATAGTTAGATTTTTGTTTCAAAAGGATCTCTCTGGAGGCTGAATGTGGCATGAATCAGGGCTGGAGACTTAAAGTTCCACAGACTTGGATTGAGTATGTAGTTTATTGGAAGTGGATTTTAGGAAGCATTGCTAAGGAAGGAAAGGCAGTGAAGTGAGCCAGAGAAGGGAAAGAAGCCAATAGAGGATGCCCTGAAGAGCAACTGGGGCTCAATCTCCATGGAGGACTCTGGAATTCTATAGAACATACCTCAAAGTTATCTCACTTGAGCTACAAGGAAGCTGGAAAGTTTACTCGAACTCTCATCTCTTATTGGTCGAGGGTTATTCCAGGGGGTAGTTAACACCCCAGCACTTCAGATCATGCCTCTGCAGCCAGAGAAGGTCCTTAAACAAGAAGGTCATATGTGCTTACAGTAGGAGATTGTGGTAGAATGGGAACAGTGAGTGCAGAGGGTCAGGCCAAGGGACTAATCCCTTTCCACAGGTTTCTCTGGAAACTCTTCCCATTTAGCCTGTTTTGCTCTTAGAAATTAATTCACATCATCTCCATCTAGAATCCTTCACCAGTTCAACTGATAAAACTCAAATAAATATCTTTCCATTAAAGCTCAAGTTATGACATTCATACTGACATTAGCTCGAAGCTAAATGCATATATTAAGCGGAAATATCCATATGTCTACTAAAAGAATCTTTGATCATTTTTGAGTGAAAAAATTGAAAATACAATAATTAAAATTTCAAATGCATTACTGCATTATGGTACTGTTTATATAGTAACAATGTAAACAAGAATTTCTATTTTTCAAAAAAGTTTAAAATTAACATATATATAAAGTTTGTTTATTTATTTATTTGTTTATTTATTTATTGTGAAAGAGAGAGAGTGAGAGCAGGGGAGGTGCAGAAAGAAGGAGAGAGAGAGAATCCCAAGCAGGCTCCATGCTATCAGCATAGAGCCCCACGCAGGACTTAATCCCACAAACTGTGAGATCATGACCTGAGCCGAAATCAAGAGCCAGACACTGAACCTATTGAGCCACCCAGATGCCCCCATTTATATTGTTTTTAATAAACAACTTGTTTTCTCCCTAAAACTGAAAAAATGAGGTATTCTGTAAGTAGAGTAAATTTGGAAGATAGTTACTATTAGTGCATGTATCAGGGCAAAATTCCACCCTTGGGAAGATACCAGGAAATTTATACCATAAACAGACGTCCTTCTCATTAACCCATTCTTCTAATTGTCCTATTGTAATTTTGGTTAGACCAAAATGTACTGTTTACATCACTATGACTATTAACAGCTAAACCATATTATAAACAATGATGACTTTTCCATTTCTACCCAACTTTTTGTTACCCTGGAGACCTTAAATTTTTTTCTGTCAGGGACCTTTTACACATAATTTTTCCTCAGCTTGTAATACCTGTCTTCCTACTTCCCACTTGTTTTACAAATATGTATTATTATTTTCCCTCTTTTTGAGACAAAAGGTAGCATGCTGTTAAAATGGGATACATTCTTGGTATTGCAATCTGTTTATCTGTGGATAAATATTCATCATCCAACCATTTTTATTGAGTGCCTACTTTGAGGTAGGCACTGTTCCACTCCCTGGGGTTCAAGCTGTGGATAAAATAAAGTCCGTATCCTGCATTCTAGTAGAATTCAGATACTGTAGGGTTCCAAGCCAGCCAAGACAATTGCCTCTACATGCAACGCTTTTTGTTGCGTTTTTGCTTTTAAATGAGAATATTTAATATTACCTCATGTGGAAATATATGCTTATCTGTATTGAGCTCATAAATTTGCAGCTAAAATGCTTACCCAGCTGAGGTTTATCATGTCCTTTAAGCTATGGGTTCTTAATGTCTCACGTTCTTAAAGTCACTGAACAGAACTAGAGGGCCCTAAATTAGTGCAAACCAAAGCCAAGCCAAAAACATTTGGAACTTTACAGACCAATTAAATATAGAATTAACTAGTTTCAATTCCAAAGCCTCTTAGTGCAGTCACTGTGCTACATACAAAAAGAAATGCTTTATCTTTTAAATTTATTTTTGAAAATAAAGATGAGGTGACATGTGTTTGACAAAACTTTCTTTTTTCCCACCCATTGTACCCTACTTAAACTAACCCTTTTCCTATCCTGTGGCCAAAAACTTTATTATTATTTTCCAGGAACATGCTGAAAATCTTGCCTAGTTGTCCGTCATCGTAATCTATGCAGTTTGCTGTCAGGTACCAAATTCTCTACCTGGCTATGGGTGACTGATAACATAGCTGGCTAGTTCAGGAAGGCCCAGATCATCGATTCAGGGCATGTGACAAACAAAATGACACCCGTATATTACTTCTTCCAGAAGAAAGCAGCTCCTCATTACCAGTATTGATTCTGTAAACATGTCAGTGCTGGTAAATACCTTTCTGACAATAACTGCCTAATGAAACTCTGAGAGAAATGACAAGCCTGCCATTAACCTTTGGAGCACCTGATGGTGGTGCAACAAAAATTTATCACTGATAAAAATTACTTGCCAATGGTTTATGGATCATTTATCTAAGAGATAACTATTAATGAAGCATGTTTGGACCTTGAAGGGTTAAGCTTCCTGCAAGTAAGTTGCTAAAATAATCAAGAGAACAATCATTAATCCTAATACTAGAAAAGAAGCATCGATACTTTTGTTGTCTTAATTCAAAACCTTTTCCTGGATTCAAATTCAGGGACACATACATACTCAGCTACGATGATACAATTTCATCCTAATTGTGCAGTCTCAAATTATTTATTTATTTATTTATTTATTTATTTATTTATTTATTTTTAGTGAGGAACTTCTTATAAAACCTGATATTTATCAGATTCTTCAGAAATAGTCTGTGGATTTTATTCTGTTCCTTCTCTTGTGTTAGTAGAATAAGAAGCAGAGAATGTCATAAAATTTGGTTATCTAGGATTTTATGTTTACCACAACCTTCTAATAATTGAACATAAGTGCTATGGAATCCTGCAAGGTCCTGAATGCTCCTGAAGCATTTCATAATGTTTTAAAATATGTTTAATAATCACATTCTTTTCATAATTTTGTAAGTCCCTCAGCTGATGGCTCTTGGCCATCCGAGATCTTATTTTATTATTTTATTTTATTGTTTTCTTAAGTTTTTATTTAAATTCTTGTTGGTTAACATGTAATGTTGGTTTCAGAAGTAGAATTTAGTGATTCATCACCTACATACAACACCCAGTGCTCATCACAACAAGTGCCCTCTCCATCACCCATTGAACCTACTCCTTCCCATAGCCGTCTTGGATTTTACAGTCTCCGTCCTCGATTCAATGTGTAGTCAGAGTTGAGCTCAGGGGTCAATGTTTCTCAAAAGTGTGCTCTGAAAATTATTTGTGTCCAAAATACCTGGGATCTTGTTAAAAATGCAGGTCTCTGATCTCTACTCTGGCCTTTTGGATGGGGACTTGAAATCTATGTATTCTAAAAGGTGCCTCCATTACATTCAGGGTACTTTAAGGCTAAGTAGAAATATCACAGGGGCGCCTGGGTGGCTCAGTCGGTTAAGCGTCTTGACTTCGGCTCAGGTCATGATCTCACAGCTTGTGAGTTCCAGCCCCACGTTGGGCTCTGTGCTGACAGTTCAGAGCCTGGAGCCTCTTCAGAGTCTGTCTGTCTGTCTCTCTCTCTCTGCCCCTCCCTGCTCACACTCTGTCTCTGTCTCTCAAAAATAAATAAACATTAAAAAACATGTCACAATGGATTTTAATTGTTTTCTTTCTTATTGTCAGAAACCTTCTAAAGCACAAACAATATTCCTAACAACTACAGCTTTACTTTGGTCTGTAGTGATGGGTTGCTATCAAGATTTGTTTCATTATTTATTTGTTTGTTTGTTTATTTATTGACCCCCCTGCCTAAGTCTTTGAGATCCCAGACCAGTTGATTTCTTAATTCATTAGAGGGATGCATCACTTTTATCTTGCAGTTTTGGCATTAGCTTGATAAAAAAAAAATCTAGAAATGAATTCTTTTTTAAAAAAGAATTTGATGTTTATTGATTTATTTTTGAGAGAGAGAGAGAGAGAGAGGGGTGCTCACATGCACCAGTGGGGGAGGGGCGGAGAGAGCAGAGACAGACTCTGAAGCAGGCTCCAGGCTCTGAACTGTCTGCACAAAACCCAATGCGGAGCTCAAACTCACGGACCAGACCGTGAGATCACGATCTGAGATGAAGTCGAACGCTTAACTGACTGAGCCACTCAGGTGCCCCTACCATGTCAATATTATTATTTCATAGTAATTCAGAAGCTGAGGATTAAACTCACAGCTTCTAGTCGAAAACTTCAGGTTAAACTGAGAATGAAAGGTTTGGATTCCTACCCTTTCTGAGAAAGTAAATAATTATGAAATAATGTCATAGGAAAACCCCAGTATGGACCCATGCTTACAGAAAGCCAGGGCTACCTTACTGTCACACTTCACTGAAAAACAACTAACCACAAATTGTGGTATGAAGAACGACATGTTCTTTTTCTCCAGTTCTTCCAGAAAAATTCTATTATCACTTTGCTAAAACACTGGCAGTGTAACAAGTCTGGGAAATACAAACAGTTGAAAGTAATATTGGTCTGAAGTGGAGGAATAGACACCTAGAGAATTTCTCACTTCGAATTTTTCGTCACATATTTTGTCAGTTAGTCAACTACCCAATTCTCAGGATGTGGAGATGTGTTTGGAGGGCAATTTAAAGAAACATTAAGAAAGAAATGAAAGAAGAAAGAAGCGCATGCAAAAGGGCTTTGTTTTATTATGTTATGAATAAAGCAAGCAACACAGTTTCATGTAATATTTGCACAACACAAAGAAAATTAATGAGAGTTCTCTAACCTTCAGGAACTGTAGAATAAATGACTTAAGCCTTGTGATCTTTCCACTGAAGTCATGGCAGGAGTCACAGTGAGCCTCAGGAACCTGTCACAAATACAGTAATTTGTAATTACTCTTTACTACTTTACTAGAGACTCGCTTCTGTTTGAATGCCCCCCTCCTTGCCCAGAGAAAATATTATATTAATTCACATCCATAAAGATGATAAATTCTACCGTTTCCTATCAGACAGTGGATTAGGCTCCAGTTTAAACCAGGCTGATAGGGAAACCGTCAGTGTTCATTTGGAAAAGAATTACACAGAATTGTGGGTATAGTGGTTAAGCAATGGACTGTAGAGCCAGGATTCCTGGGGTTTAGCCATAACCCTGTCACTTCCTACGTGTGTGACTTTGGGGAGGATCCTTAACCTCTCTGGGCCTCCATGTCCTCATCTGGAAAATGTGAATAATAGGAAGGATATACTTTATACATTGTTATGTAGATGTAAGCATTGAGAACGGTACCAGGTACATAGCTGAGGCCATCCAAACCAGTTTTTCTTACCATGAGCCATGAACCAGTTTTTCTTACCATGAACTCTGAGTTTGTCAGAGTTCCTGCCTCATTGCTTGGTGTTGACTAGGTTACTTTTCTGAGTCTGATTTCCCTAATCTTACAACTGGGAATAGTACTTAGCTGGAGTGAGGATTAGAGGTTTCCTTTTAAACATGGCTTTATACCTCTCATGGCTCTTTATCTGTGTCTTTTGTATTTCTCTTCCCACCTTGTACCCATGATGTGTGTGTGTGTGTGTATTCTAGATTATTAATTCCTTGAGAAATAGAAGAAACATATGTTTATACTCTATGACATATATATCAGTATCTTACATGTAGCAGCAATTCAAAAATTTTTATTGGCCAACTGAAAAAAATTAATATTAGTTTAATTTTAGTACTAGAGAATGTACAGAATACTGAATTCTGTGTGGGTTATCTTAGCTTTACAATATGAATTATAAACTACTTCCCAAGAATCTGGATAATCAACATACTGATGTTTTCCATATCATGTAGATATAGGAAGTAGGGTAAGTATTTGTAAAAATAGTAAATTTTTTCTTTTTCCTTTGGTAGTTTGCTATCATTTTTCCCCCTCTCATAAGCTCACAACCCCCTGGAAACCAGATGCATTATTTCCATACTTCAAATATAACTAATCCATATTCATTTTAGACATTTTTCCCAGGTAACTGAAACTGCTAAGATGAGCAAGAAGGCCCTGCTGTTACACCTTCAATCAGCTTTCAGAGTGCTATTCAGTCCCAGGGCTGCGCTGTGTTAGAGCCCATTACCTTGGTACACACATGCTCGTTTCCCACTGTGGAGCTGTCTTGGCACAGACATAGCTTTTAAATTCATGAAGTCACAGGTCTCCAAGTATTCACAATAGTTTATCTTTTGTAAAAAAATATCTTTTAGCTTTGTATTATTTTCCTATGGCCACTATACAAATGACCACAAACTCAGTGTCTTAAAACAACACAGATTTATTGTCTTCCAGTTCTGTAGGGTGGAGAAGTCCCGGAGACTTCTTAAACAAGGTGTTGGCAGGGCTGGGTGCATTTCTCCTGGAAGCTCTGGGGAGAATCCATTTCCTTGCCCTTTCTAACGTGGAGAGGCCACTCACATTCCATGGCTGGTGGCCCTCCTCCTTCGTCCTCAAAGCTGGCAACAGCAAGTTAGTCCTCCCATTATATTACTCTGACCTTTTCTTCTGCCTCCTGCTTTCACATTTAAGGACCCTTGTGATTACGTTGGGCCCATTTGGATAATCCAGTGTAGTCTCCCTGTTTTAAGGTCACTTGATTAATGGCCTTAATTCATCTGCAACTTTACTTCCCCTTTGCCATGTGTGGTGACATTTTCATAGGTTCCAGGAGTTAGAAGTTGGACATCATTAGGGGACTATTTGCCCACTACCACTATTCAAAACTATGTTAGACATCTTTTAAAACTGCACAGATTAGCACATGTTGGAAAATGGATGTTTTAAAATTCTGTTAAGTAATTTTGGGAAATCAGACCTCTATAAGGGAAAGACAGCTAATTGTTGGAAGTACGCTCAGATATCAGTGCTAAAAGGAGGTTCTTTTCTCTCAGAAGTCTGGTCTCCACTGTGATCAACACAGCATTATCTGTTGTTTTGCAGCCTGCGTAAGAGGGCACTTACCCTGATTCTGGCATGAACAAACAAGTGACAAAACACAGAGCTCTCCTGGCAAACACACTTTATCTAAAAGTCCACAGACTGAGGAATTTGATACATAATTCAGTCTCCTCCAGCTTAATGTGTATTCCATGCTGTGCTTGGCAACACGCTGGAGAGAACGGCAAGACATCCTTCACGTTGGATGGTTCCACTGATTGACAAGTTGACTGCAGAGGGTAATGTATGATGAACAGAGAACACCTCAGGTTTACCTAAGTATATCAAAGTGCCTAGTGTCATAAATGAGCTACAATCTGAGTGGGGAGATTTGCTTTAAGTGGAAGCCAGCTTTCTGGATGCCCAATTTCCATTTTAGTATATATAGCTTGTGATTAGTAGCATGGCCTTGGAATCAGGCATCCAGGTGCAAAGCCTAGCTCTTTTTCTTAAGAGATTTGTCATCAGAGACATTTTACTTTTTTAGCCTCAGTTTCTGCATCCGCATCTGTAAAATCAGGGTAATTATTGTTACCATGTAAGATGATTATGAGGAAAAGTGAGGTAATGTGCTAATAATTAATATTTTGGTACAGGACTTGGCACACTGTAAGCCCGTAATAGATGGCACTGCCTTTACCTTTTCTCTTTGTAATCTGTTAGATCTTACTGCCTTACATTTCTGCTAAAATATTAGGGAGAATATGACAGGTTGTGTCTTTTACTTGTGGCAAAAAGCTACTGAATTTTTATTCCATTGATAAACTATTTGTTAAATTCTCTCGTTAAATAACACCTTCATTGAACAGCCTATTAGATCACCTAAGCGAAAGTGAAAAGTTCAGTTGAAATGGCTTTCCAAAAACATGGAGATGAAAATTCTTATTATGTGTCGAATCTTATTATTTGCAAAAATTGTTTATTCCTGCCTGTTTCCTCATCTCTACCCTTTTGGATCTCACACCTGAATTCCAAGTTGTTTCTCACATTTTCTCACATTGTGTGTCTCACAGTTGTGTCTCATTTCTCACATTGTGTTTCTCACATTGGTCTCTTTTTTGTCTCTATTCCTAATTCACACTCAGAATCCACCAAATTCTAGGAGTCCATTCTGGGTTGTCCCATTGTCTGTGTAACAGTAGACGTATTAAAGAGAGAAGAGGCAGCCAGAGAGATAGTTGCTCAAGAAATATGTGCAGAGTGATGGGATCTATTTTTAAGGAAGGAATGGATCTTTAGACTGAACTTGATCTCAGTTGACCTTATAGTCAAAAAGACTAGCTGAGCATGAGCTAAGTGAAAGGCATCTGGTCACGGACATGATGTAGAGGCAGGCAGAGTGTTTCAGGATCAGAGACACCAAAATAGAAGTGGGTTAGCCGTAGGAAGTAACCAGCACTGGGCATTTGGCAGACTTTTCTAACAATAGAATTGAGAAATTCCATATGTAAAGTGATCTAGTAGCTAGTGCAAGGGAGTGAATGTAATAGCCCAAGAATGCTTAGAAGTGTGAGGTGATGGGAAGCCAAGGAATAGAACCTGAGCATGGCAAGGAGAACAGTCTGTTCTAGCCAGAGTAGACCAAATCACTTAGCTAGTGAGCTAGTGAGGAAGATCTAGAAATTCATCTCAAAATGTAGCTTACATTTATAATTTCTTTATATATAAAGTTTTTACACTAAAGTTACGTGCAAATATCGTGAACATAGTTCTTAATGGGATGATATTACTTCTTAATGTGTAGATATCACATTAAGAACTATTCGTAGTTTAAGCACACCTGGGTGGCTCAGTCCGTTAAGCATCTGACTCTTGGCTTTGGTTCAGATAATGGTCTCATGGTTTCATGGGTTCAAGCCCCATGTTGGGCTCTGTGCTGACAGTGCAGATTGGCATCTTGTCTCTTCTCTCTGACCCTCCCCCACTCAAGCTATCTCTGTCTCTTTCAAAATAAATATACTTAAAAAAAAAAGAACTATTAGTAGTTTAGCCCATTTCAGTGAATTCCTTTTGTGGTCTTCATGAAACCATCAATTAAAGACTCTCTCCTAGAGGTATTCTTCCAGATAGATATATACAATATGTTAGATATCACAGTCATTTTATCCAAATACCATTTTCCACAGGGCCAGGTAGGCTTGCTCGATCTATCTGCTTGTTTTTCTTCTTTTTTTACTCTTATTTTTTCCTTTTGCTTTTTTACTTCTTTTTTTTTTTTTTTCAGATGTATACTGGCCAATGGGTTCGAGCTCATGACCCCATATGTTGTACACATCCACAGAAGCTTAACAGAAAGTCAGGAATAAACCTTATAATTAATGGCTTCTGTACAGTCTCAGCTAGCTACCTTCTTCACTGGACTTGTGTTGATGGGCCCCCTGAATGTCTTTTACCTGAGCTCAGGTGATAAGCTTTATTATGCAGCTTGTGTATAATGCAGCTCTTTTATGCCTCTGCCTACTGAATTGCCCCTGCTAGCGGTAAATCCCTCCAGGGCAGGGATCTTTCTCTGCTTTGTTCACTGATGCATCCCAACTGCTAGTACAGGGCAAGCATGTAGATATTCATTGAATGAGTTGCTGTTGGGGAACAGGAGGCTTCACAAGGGTTCAACATTATGGGAGGGGAGGGGAGGTGGGCTAGAGATCAAAAGAAGGTTACACTATTGTTTACCTGGAGAGTAAACATTAAAAGGGTGCTGTGCTTGGATTGCCTGCTCCAAATACCTCATGGTTTTGCTTTCATACTACTTGCTCTAAAATCCTTTCATCATAATCCTAACCACTATTGCATTAACATGTTATCTTGAACATTTGTCCATAGGCACCACTTTTGTTTTTTTTTTTTTAATTTTTTTTTTTCAACGTTTATTTATTTTTGGGACAGAGAGAGACAGCATGAACAGGGGAGGGGCAGAGAGAGAGGGAGACACAGAATCGGAAACAGACTCCAGGCTCCGAGCCATCAGCCCAGAGCCTGACGCGGGGCTCGAACTCACGGACCGCAAGATCGTGACCTGGCTGAAGTCGGACGCTTAACCGACTGCGCCACCCAGGCGCCCCCATAGGCACCACTTTTGAAAATATAGTCAGCCGATGAGACTGCGCTCCCCCCCCTTCCAACCAACAGCTTAGCCTCTCCTCAATGCAGGACTATTACAGAGAGGTGACAGCCACTATTATTTTGCCAAAGGGCAAATTATTAAAGGAATTATTAAAGCAGAGTGCAAAAAAAACTATTAGTAAGTATCTATTTATTTGTAGACTGTTGAACATATTAATAAAAATTTCCCAGTGATTAAGCTAAATATTGATACTCCAACATATGAAATTATCAGGTAAAAATGGTAATTTCAGTCTTCCATGTTTCCTTTCCTCCTCTTTCCTTTCTTCCTCTTGCTGTGTTTTCTCTTCCTCCCTTCTGTAACTATTCACTGAGAATATACAGTGTCTACAGTACAGACAAATGTTGGCTTGCAGAGCAGACTAAGTGGCTTGCTGTCATGAGGAACTAACTCATGGTCTGATGGGAGTATCAGATGTTTCAGACAATAGGATCCTGTATGGTAAGTTCTATAAGGAGATGTGTGTATATGAGAGGCTGTATGAGTACAGAGGAGAGTAACTAACTATCTTATGTATTTAAGGAAGGTTTCCAAAGGAGAAACCTTGAAAAATAAGGAATTTCTTCATGAGGTAAAGGAAGGTAAAAGGATTTCAAACAGAGGGAATGTGTCACTAAGCCTGTTGGTTGCTCCTCAACCACCATTTCCTCCTTCGGTTTTCCCTTGCCATCAGAATCTTGACATTATTTCTATTTCTGGTGGTTGGTGGGTCATGCATCATTTAAGGCTTGGGTACCCTCCAGCTTCAGGGATTAAATCATTATAATATAACTCAATAGGAACAGTTCCATTGCCCTTGTCATGGTAGTTGAAGAAAAGGCCACATCATTTATTTTTATTTTTTTTAATGTTTATCTTTTGAGAGACAGAGAGAAACAGAGCATGACCAGGGGAGGGGCAGAAAGAGAGGGAATCACAGAATCTGAAGCAGGCTCCAGGCTCTGAGCTGTCAGCACAGAGCCCCCACACGGGTCTCGAACTCATGAACCGTGAGATCATTACCTCAGCCAAAGTTGGATGCTTAACTGACTGAACCACCCAGGCACCTCACGAAAGGTCACATCATTTAATTCTGCCTCATGAGATAGATTTGAGGGAATATTTGAGGGGATTCTGGAACATTTTATGTGAAGATAGGATGGTTTTATCTAGCTTTTATATGCTGTTATGTCACTATATGAAATCTGAAGCTAACAGAGACATTGCCACAGCAGGAGACAAACTTGAGGGGTGAAAAAAAAAAGGCCACGTCTCTGAAATGGCATTAGGCCATAATTTCGCCAGCACTAGAACCACCAAGCGGAACTGACTCTGATACCTTCCTTGTTATGTTTGATCATAAATCACTTTATTTTGTAAGTGATTTTGAGTTATGGAATCAAACTGATAAACCATAAGAAGACAAAGTCTTGGTTGCACAAATTATCATAGTTCCACATACTTATGTTAAGAACTTGACTGTGTCTTCTGGATTCCCTATCATGTCGAACTGAGTGAATAAGGGTGAATAAGCAATAATTTTCATGAGGCCAAGGTTGGAGGAGTAAGACCTACTCTCACAAGCAGGAGATGCTATTAGGACTTAGAGACTAGTTTGGTTTTGTGGGAAAATGCAAGATGTCCTGGTCTAAATATGGGTGCCAAGGATAAATCTTGCTAAATTTATAATTATGTATTTGGGCCTTTCTGGTAGTGCATAGAAATTGAATCTGGCAGGAAAAGATAGTTTGGACTCTCTGACTTTGCTTTATTTAAGCCAGCAGGCTCACTAATTAGATTCATATAAAAGCCTGTACTCAGACCTTCAAGCTTTAACCCTGAACCACTTGTATTGATTTTGTTCCATGCGAATCATTTTCAGTTTATAGTTTTACAGTGATCTTTCGGTCTAACATGCTCAATACTTCTTCACATACACAGTTTAGAACTCCCTCTAAACCTCAAAAAATATCCTATTTTGGTCTAGTAGGACCACCTCCTTTGGCACAGACCCCTCTGAACAACAGCTTTGCTCCAGCTTTATGCAGATTCTGAAAAGATCCACCAAAACCCCTCCTTTTAGAGCCAGAAAATTGACAAAGCTATTTTTAAAAAGCCTATTCTTTTAGTTTACCAATATCCAACATGTACTTGGTTTTTGAACACATAATTGCAGTAAGTAATTATCAACCTTACTTTTGCAGGGAACATTCAGTTATCTCAAAGTATACATTGCAAAATCACAAAGGGATTATTGAACCCACATTAATTAAAATGGACATAAATTTAGAAGACATACATATACCAAATATTAACAAACAGGTATAATAAATTAAAGGTCAATAGTCATGGTGTTACTATTCCTAAAATGTGCATTTCCTTAGAAATGTGCTTAGATGTCAACAGAGCAAAACATTGTTTCATGGTATGTTTATAAAGAAGATACAGATTTTCAGGATAACTTTTATAGGTTTTTTTAAACATAAGAAAACATTCCTGTAAAATGGACAACTTATTTTCTTCTTATTGTTTCCTAGAACTGTAGGCTAGACTGAAAAGCCATGAGGGCAGAAACCTTATCACTATTGTTGTTTCTGGAATCTTAGTGCTTAGAAAAATGTGTGGCAAAAAATGGGTGTGCTGCTACTTAAAAAAAAAAATGTATATATATATATATATATATATATATATATATATATATATTTGACTCAGAAGTCTGAATAATGCATCTGATGTATATCTAATGGTCTTAAAGCTCTGTGGGGCGAATGCCACTGTGCTCCCAGAAGACTATGTGAGAGACCAGTTTCTGATTTGACTATGGATTCTTAGAGTTCAAGGGGTGTGGAAGGGTCATCTTCATTGACCCCTCATTCACTCAGGTAAAATGCCATTCAGTCTCTGCTCTTCTTAGCCTTAGGGTGCTTGTTAAATTACATCATTTGTCTGAGGAATTCTTTCAGAAGAAAGAAGAAATCTGCATTCTCTGTATGACTGTATTTTCAGATCCATAGTACTTGTCTCTCCTGCATGGGAATGATCCCAATTTTTTATCTGACTTTGTTCTTGATCCCCTCACCATCTTGAAATTTGACCCTCTCACCTTTCCCTGGAATACGGTAGTCTCCTTAAAAATGTGGTATCGAGGAGCACCTGGGTGGCTCAGTCAGTTAAGTGTCTGACTTCAGCTCAGGTCATGATCTTGAGATCCATGATTTCGAGCCCTGCATTGGACTCTGTGCCGATAGCTTGGAGCCTGGAGTCTGCTTCATATTCTGTGTCTCCCTTTCTCTCTGCCCCTTTCCTGCTCACACTCTGTCTCTGTCTCTCTCTCAAAAATAAAATAAACATTAAAAAATGTGTATCAAGAATTGAACTAAATATTTCTGATGTATTCTTTTTACCCCAATTAAAAAAATTAATCCTAGAGAAAGTTGAAGGAATGTTACATGGAACACTTGCATATTCTTCACCTGCATTCATGAATTTTTTTTTTAAATTTTTTTTTTTCAACGTTTATTTATTTTTGGGACAGAGAGAGACAGAGCATGAACGGGGGAGGGGCAGAGAGAGAGGGAGACACAGAATCGGAAACAGGCTCCAGGCTCCGAGCGTCAGCCCAGAGCCTGACGCGGGGCTCGAACTCACGGACCGCGAGAAAGTGACCTGGCTGAAGTCGGACGCTTAACCGACTGCGCCACCCAGGCGCCCCGACATTCATGAATTTTTAATATTTTGCTACACTTGCTTTATATCTCTCCATATATAGATAAACTGATTTTTGCCTGAAACTGTGATATTAAATTGCTGACATTATAACATGTTGCCCCTAAATACGTTAACATGTATTTCCTAAGAGCAAAAATATTCTCTTAGGTAACCACTCTACCATCAATCCATCCAAAACTTAACATTGCTATGATAATATACAGTCAACATGAAAATACTCCCAATTATCCCCTGTTCTTTATATGTGTGTCTTTCTTCCCCTGATCCAAGATCCAATCAAGGATCATGCTTTGCATTTGGTTGTTACGTCTCTTTAATCTTCTTAAAGTCCCCTCATTTTGCTTTTCTTTTTTTTTTTTTTTTTTTTTTTTCAACGTTTATTTATTTTTGGGACAGAGACAGACAGAGCATGAATGGGGGAGGAGCAGAGAGAGAGGGAGACACAGAATCGGAAACAGGCTCCAGGCTCTGAGCCATCAGCCCAGAGCCCGACGCGGGGCTCGAACTCACGGACCGCGAGATCGTGACCTGGCTGAAGTCGGACGCTTAACCGACTGCGCCACCCAGGCGCCCCTCATTTTGCTTTTCTTTGATCGTCTGAAGAATCTGGGACTGGTGTCTTATAGAACATTCCACAGTCTGGATTTGTCTGAGTGATTTTTCATTATTAGATTCAGGTTAAACATTTTCACCAGAATACTATATAGGCAATGTTGTGTCATATCCCTCAATTGCATTAGGTGGTGGATGTCTCATAATAATTGTCTCATGATTAGTGGCAAACATTTTGATCATTTGGTTAAGATGGTGTTTCCAGACCGTCCATTATAAAGGTCAGTCTTCTCCTTTGTAATTAATCCACAATATGTGGGCTAATACTTCAAGATTTTGTGGGTGTCCTGTTCTCCAACAACTTACACCTATAGTTCTAGCATCCATTGATGATCCTTGCCTTCATCATTATTATGTTGACAGTTGAAATATTTCTAATGTTATTCCTTTAATCTTTATAAGCTGGCATTCTTCTCTGTAGAAGAGCTTTGCTTTTCCTGACGTGCTTTGGGTACTTTTGCTCTCCTTTACTCTGGATATTATACTTTCAGTATTGCAGCCTAAGATTATAGTAAATTATTTTTCACAGGTCACAGAGTTCACTCATTCAAAGAACAAATTGTAGTTCCATTTGAACATGTAGAATTTTAAATCATTTATGGTATATTAGAGCATTGAAGTGTAAGAATTAATTAGAAATTCTCATATAACTCATAGAAGATATTATTCCTTTAGCACCCTAACGTATTTAGTTTTTATGTTTTCAAAGCCCTCTGTTGACTTAATGTACTTTTCTGGCCTCTGATTATACTTCTTACCAGAGGTTTATCTACCTTCTGTCACTGAGCTCCAGATACATGTCAAGCAATAAAAATGATCACATAATATTTATGACAACTATTATCATTCTGCCCTTAGCTACAGTCATCTGCCAGTGAATTTTCTCCACATCGGTCCTATATGTTAACATGTTAGGACATAGGGGTGCCTGGGTGGCTCAGTCGGTTGAGTGTCTGAGTTTGGCTCAGGTCATGGCCTCACAGTTCATGAGTTCAAGCCCAACGTTGGGCTGTGTGCTGACAGCTCAGAGCCTGGAGCTTGCTTTGGATTCTATGTCTCCCTCTCTCTCTGCCCCTCCCCTACTCGTGCTCTGTTTCTCTCTCTGTCTGTCTCTCTCTGTCTGTCTCAAAAATAAATAAACCTTAAAAAATTAAAAAAAAACATGTCAGGACTTAAATATTTCTATGGTGTGCTAAAATTAAATGAGAATTATAAACACTAACCATAGGAATCAGATGATACAATATTGCAACTTAAACTTTTCTATAGAAAACCCTTGAGATACTGTTAATATTTAAGCATATTAATTAATTAGAAAATGGGCTAGTTTGAAATTAGAATCATCTGGCTCCCCTCCCCCCCCCCCCCAAAGAACACAACACAGAGTGGAAAGACTAAAAATCATTTATCTTCAAGGACATGCTGATTGGTTTTTTTGTTTGGTTTGGTTCATAAAATCACTTGAATTCTTGGATTGGTGTTTCTCTCCTGAGTGTCATCATCCCTCAAACAAGCTTACAAAAGAAACAGATGTGGCTTTTCTTCCTGTAAAGACTGTAGGAGGCTGCGGCAGTTAAACATGCTTCTCAGCTGTGTCTCCATAACTGCAATTTGGCATAGCTTTTTAATTTATCAAATTGAAAAAAACATAAGGCAAAAATTATGAGTCATTTCTCTCGTTATTATACTGATTACACAGATTCAGCATGAACAAGGCAGATGCTAATTTGTGCATAAAGCACATTCCTTTTGACAGGAAAATATACATAAGTTGTGGTTGCAAAAAGGCAACAGGGGTACTGTTAGAACCATTTTTGGATTTATATGGAAAGCCATCAATGAAAGACATGAGCTCCTGTGCTATCACATCAACAATAATTTCTAGATACAGAGCATCAGTAAAGGCACCCAAATAAAACTTGTCTTGTGAAGCAGGTGGCTTGGTGACTGGGAATTCTTTCCCCAGTGGCAAATCCAAGCAAATAGGGAAGGTGAGTGTGATGAGAGAAAGCAGCATTATAGTCCTGATTTCCAGCACCATTTCTTCTACAGAAATCTCAGTGTGACCTTTGGTGATTCCCTTAACATCTTTAGGCCTCTGTTTTCTCATTTCTAGATTCAAGATATTTGGGTTCTATGCTGCCTTGTGTACCTTTTAGCTATAACATTTGATATATGGATTCTATTTTTTGAGTTATGGAGAATGAGTTTGTGATTTAAGCATCTATAAACTAATATAAATTTGAGTCAGATAACCCCTGTGACAGGTGATTTTCCCCAAGTCCCTTTATAAAACTAGAAAATTTGGTATTAAAAGCAACTTCTTTCCTGATAATCTTATCAGTACTTAAGTGCCATAAATTCAAGACCCAGTCAGTGGAACAAGATGATGTCTGCCAAGAATGATGGCAAAGCAGAGCTTTAGAAGAGTATAAGATTAAAGCTTAGAGCTAGAGGAATTTCCATGGTGATGGATGATTTAGCCTGTACTAAAATCCAGCTCTTCTTTCAGTGCCTAGGCAAAATGCTGCTTATGGCATAAAACTTTCTCAATTGCCATTGCCAACCCCCCACTTTCTCATTATTTCCCTACCACTTTGTCTTTTGTCCCTTTGATGTGATCCTCTTCTACAATGAACTATTTACATGTTAATACCTCCCAGTGTTTCCTAAATTTCTTGAGCATCAGGTGCTTCTTTTGCACTTTTGTGTTCATTCTTTGTCTCTTCACCCGTCAATCTCCCACTCATTATTCTCCCATCCCCCCTTCCAGACCATGTGGGGACCATATAGAGCATACTTAATATGTATTTGTTAAATTGAACATTACTTCAATTGACAAATGTAAATATATATGACAGAGCATCAAAGTCATTGAATTTGAAGAATTTCTTGATCGAAATGATCAAATTGGCCACTTGTCTTAGTGTTCCATAGAGGCCATCTCTGAGTATCAGCCTCATGACTCATAGTAAACATCTCACACCAATTTTAAGAATTAATTCCTCTTTGTTGCAATTGCTATTGCTATGTATTTTCCACTCTTTATTCTCACTATGATTGTAGATAGTTAAGTATTCTTCAATCCCTGGCAGACAAATGGTAAGATTTACATGACTGCCAGTTTCTAGAAGTCAGAGATCATGTCCTGTCCAGCTTTGTGTTTCTAGCACCAGGAATGGCATCTGGCACTAAGTATGTGCTTTCTCAATGCTTATTGAATGGAACAATTCTGACTTTCAATCAAGGTTAGGGTTGGGTGGTGAGCAGTACAGAGAGATTAGCTTTTTCTTGGATTAATTCAAAAGAGAAGCGACTTCCAAGAAAATAGGTAAGGAATTGTAGCTCTCTATGAAGCCCATATATATTTTTTTTTATATTTTCAGACTAATTGACTAGTTCCTAACTAGTCTCAGTTCACCAATTACATTTCTTTTTAATCAACTCACATCAGGGAAGTGTGAGGCACAGGAGATAGAGAGGTATTAAAAAATGAAATTCAACTGAGAAAATTTGAAGATCTAATTGTCTTTATTCACAGATTTACAATTGGGCACCATCCTGTATAACAAATAGAAAGGAGCTTTGAGGAGCTGTATAAAATGGAAGATTTTTATAGGCATAAAGGAGGAGGCGAAAGGAAGTTTCTAGTAAAGAGTGGATTGTTTCAGTCACGGTCACCTTTCTTTGGGGAAAGGTGGGCTCTATCAGGCAGATTACCTCACTAGTCCTGACCAGGTAATTCCAGATTGGTCAAAGGTCACATTGCTGGAGAGGCTGACACTGCAATTAGTTAGGTATTAAGTCTTGGGGCCTAGCACAAGTGACTCCATTTTGGCCCTGTTGTTTCCTTTTAAAACAAACAAACAAAAAACAAAGGGAATTATATTAACTAGATTGGATCATCTGCTTGACTAAGGTTTTTGTTTTATTTTTGGATTTGTCTGGGGTGCTGCTGAAAATAAAGTTTATAACTATTTTTTTTCTCCTTTCATGTGATTGAGAACTTTTTTCCACTTAATGATCTGCTAAAAGAATACTGGAAGTTTCTCTCAGTGAATATTTGCCAGCTTACCATATTTGTTCTTAAGAGTTTCCACTAGATACCAACAGAACAAGTGAGGTAGTATTAGTTGTCATATTACTGAAGGAAGAAAATTAATCTCAGGTTGTCTCAGTAAAATCTGAACAAACTTTTGTTGCTGGAGTTAAGACTTTGGGTAAGCTCAGTAGTAATACATGTTGATTAATTTATTCTTCCGCCAGTCCTCCAGGTCCAAGGCTATGTATAAGGTGGGGTGTTTATCTGTCCAGTAGAGTTTCTACCAGTCTCCTCCTCTTCCATAAAATGCATATCAACTGTACCATCCACCTACATAATGTCTAAATTACAGAAGGCCTCCCTCAGGTAGCATGTGAGGGGACATATGGGAAACCAGGGACTGGGACTGCTGGTGTGTGTTGGTCAAATGCCTAATGCAGAACAATGATGTCTGTGGTAATCTTGAAGATATTCAATATATTAATTGCTCAGTTTCCTAATGTGGCATCTATACAGAAGAATATATAGAATATTATTTCCTTTAAATTCTAAAGAGAAAATAGAAAAATATTCCCTCTAAATGCTCTAAGAATAGAGGGGGCTTTGGGATCAGATAAATGGAGGAAATGCTACATGCTATATGCTTCTCTGGGGCATTCTTAATGTACATTAGCATATCAAGACGTTTGAGAAATTGTTTAACATTATTATCCCAGCATTCCTAAGCTTATCTGATCATTGTACATTTTCCTTCTCCTTTTTCCTCCCCCTCCCTGCTACTCTTCCTCTTCCTTTTTTTTTTTTTTTTTTTTTTTTTTTTGGTAGACTATCTATTATTTTCTTAAAGTTTATTTATTTGTTTTGAGAGAGAGGGGGAGAGAGTGAATCCTAAGCAGGCTCCACGCTGATGGCGCAGAGGCCAATGTGGGCCTCAAACTCACAAAACATGAGATCTTGACCTGAGCCGAGATCAAGAGTTGGCGGACGCTTGACTGACTGAGCCACCCAGGTTCCCTGAACATCTGTTCTTAGCACAACATTTTAACCTCTAATACCTTCTTCGTGAAAACCCTAGACAAGTTAGAATTTCTTTTGAAATAAAGTCAGACTAGCAGAAAACTATAGCATTGTCTAGATGGTATAGCTCTGATGGTTTGCCCTCATGGAATTGCTGTTTGGTGCTATATTCTCGTAAGATTTTTATAAAATTTAACACTAATACTGCCTACAAAAATATTCTTTCAGGATGTTATCCATGCTAATGCTCACTGCCTCCCCTATGAAGTTTTGTATAACAATGTTTTTAATAAAACTTTCAGTTCATTACTAGAGAAACTTTGCTTCCCCTAAAGAACTGATATTTTCCCCTCATAGACAATGAGCATTATCTTCAAAACACCATCTCCAATTACTTAAGCATCAATAAATGTACAATCTCAGTTAACAAGATATCAGGAGATAGTTTGGTTTAGAGTATGATTAATTCAACAGCTCAGTGACATTCATGGCTGCACAGCTTCTCATTTTTCTCAGCTCTGCCACCGTTAGTGTCAAAGTTGTTATCAGGCTAACGTGAGTCGTGGTTGTTAGATGGTTGCAGTAGCATCAGGAGTCAAATCTTCATGCAGTAACATCCAGATGAATAAAATATATCAATCTCTCTCTCAGTATATTCTTGTTAATATCAAAGAAACATCTCCCAGAGGCCTCCCAGTTACCCCCTACCATCTCATTGGCTAGAACCAGACTAGGTACCCACCTTGAACAATTGCTAGCAGAGCACCTACAAGCAGAGTGAATGAAATTACATGAGTAGCTTAAATTAGTCAGGATTTGCTGCCAATCCGCATAGTTACCGGAATAAAAGAAAATTTTGTTAATAAAGAGAGAGGAATAGATCTTGAACCATGGTGTCCACTAGAAACACTTAGAGCATCTCCTTTTCATGAAAAGTCATGCATGTGTCTTCGTGGCCTTTCTCTATGTGTTCTATTTGTTTCTCTGATATTAATTTAAGTTTCTTTTCTCCTGTTCATGATTTTTTTGCATGCCATTTTTGGCATGTTATTTCTGATGTTCACTTTGGATGTTTTTCAAAATTATATATAATATATGAAAACTGCAGCTTACATATCAGGTGCAAATTAAGAAATAGAAGGTGAGTGGGTAACTGCTCTGGGTTTGGACATATAGGATTCTTTGACATTCCAGCAGAATAGTTAGAACTTGTCAGTTCAAAGTGACTTTGGTCCAAGCCTGTAAAAACATGACTATAGTAATTGACTTCCCACGGAAGGTAAAAGTGAATATTCTCACATAATTAACATTTTTAATTTATAGACAAGCAATTGGGGTATTTATTGTCACAGGTATAATTTAATTAGCCAAGACAAATAAATTAGATTTTATACTTTTATCAGTATAATGGAATTATAGAGGCTGGCCTGGAAATTTGAAGTCATTGAAGATACCATTTGACCTCTCAAGGAAATTAATTTTTCCAACTGCCATTTTGAAAAGTTATAATTAGATTAAGCTATATCAGTATTATTGATTTATTTATTACAATGGATGCCATATAGGGTACTTTCTTGGGATTCTGGAAAGTCCTTCAAATGCCTTTTTCTTTCTTTCTTTCTATTTTTCTTGCTTTCTTGCTTTCTTATTTATTTATTTATTTATTTATTTATTTATTTATTTATTTATTTTGAGAGAGACAGACACAATATGAGTGGGGGAGGAGCAGTGAGAGAGGGAGACAGAGAATCCCAAGCAGGCTCCTCACTGTCAGTATGGAGCCCGATGCAAGGCTAGAACCTATGAAACCATGAGATCGTGACCTGAGCCGAAAGCAAGAGTCGAACGCTTAACTGACTCAGCCTCCCAGGTGCCTCTCAAATGCCTTTTTTATGAAGTACAACTGCATGACATGTGAGATGGAAGGTATTTTGGGACTGAGTACATGTCAATTGGATCATGGAGAATATTTACAGGGACTAATTATATAAACTAAATAATAATAACAAATGCAAACATAAAGTAAAATATGAAAAAAAACCCTCACTTTTTTCTTGTCACATGGGGCCCTAATTTATATTACATTTCCTTTTGTACAAGAGTCTTACAAGATACAGAATGCATAGTTAAATATATTTGAAAAAAATGAGCATGTGTGGTAATGCGTAATATTGCAGATGAGAGACAAATGTTGGGAAGGCAAAGGTAGACTCATTTTAGAGGGAAATAAATAAATAATGGGGAGACATAAACAATGTATAAGAGTGACGGTTCATAGTGATCTAGAGACAAATGTTTCAGTCATATAAGATGTAAGATAAGTATCTCAAAAGGATTTGTAGGTAAAGAGATAAAATTAAACATAGGGTTATGCAGACTTGGGAACACCTTGTGTGCTTGGTTGCTTGAAGTACAACATACTGAATTAATATAATTACTTATACAAAGTAAGAAGAACATGTTGGAATCAACAAGAATCCTGGAAGCACAGATATAATAGGAGAAAATTTGATATTCTTATAGCCAAAAAAGAGGGAAAGGAGATGAAAGTGTGAATGTTATTAAGTTATTCCTATGTGATGTATAATGTATGTTTTCTTGGTCTTCCCGTGAAATGATTTTAAAAAGTTGAAATTTCTCATGAATGCTTTGTGGGTGGCTTGTATTTCAGGAATGTGACAAAGGCTGAGTCCTGCTCTCAGGTTAGTTTAGTTGAAACTTGGGAAGACAGCCACTTACGTGTTCCATTAGTTGGATTTTGTTCTGTAAATGGACTTATTTCATGTTTGTATTTATTTTGTTTTTGGAAGAAAATATTCCTTTTGTCTTTCTCCATTGCAGAGGCTTAAAATTGCCTTGGGCTCAGCCCTGCTACACTCTCTCAAATACTCACATCCGGAGCATATCACCCATTTCACCACAAAGCCAACACTTCTTCAGAAAGGCCCTCCTGTTATTGACTTAGACAAAAATGACACAGGTATGTGGCATCATGGGGAGTAGGTGGGATAGCAAGACATAGCCCGTCTGGTATCTGCAATCTGCTAATAACCTTGATTGTTTGCTTTGGGATAGCCCTTGCTCTTGGATGACTTCCTGTGGTCTCCTTGAGAACCTCTCTGGAGTTCCTCTGTGGACTTGGAATGCATGGATTTTATCTTTGTAGTAGTCTTCCTGCTTATTTTGGGCTGTGTGTGTGTGTGTGTGTGTGTGTGTATACACATGTATGCGTGTGTTTTAAACACTGACTCTCTGTCCTACTGATTTCAACTTTCTTCCAGAAATTTCACAAAACTTTTGCCCATCAGGGTAATTTCTACTGTTTTCTAACTAATATCTATTTGTTTTTTATTATTATTGGATTTTGGAAGGAAAGAGAAATATATCCAATTAGTCAAGTCAGCCATTTTAAGCCAAAATCACCACCAAAGGTATATATTCCTGACATATGTTCAGGGTGTACGTTGGGCCCATCCAATGAACTGGTATTCAGTTTTTTCTTAATAGGTTAACAAAACTAAAATAGATGCAGTTTTTCACACATCATGGTTTCATGTTAAGGGGAAAACATCCACTTGGCCTAAGAAAGCTCTTCTTGGAAATGATCTGAAGTATACCAGTTTTTTTTTGTATATATATCCCAACTCATGTAATTCTTATTTTGGCTTTAGACATTAACTTAAAAGTGGGCCCTGATTTTATAAACAGCAGTTACTTAACTTTTTGTCATTCTTGATCATGGCGTTTTGTCTAAATATGGAAAGCATCATAAGTAAAAGGAAGATTGATGGAATATGAGCTGTACTTCCTAATTGCTGTTACTTTTTTACTCTTTTTATTTATTTTTTTAATGTTATTATTTATTTTTGAGACAGAGAGAGACAGAGCATGAGCAGGGAAGGGGCAGAGAGACAGAGAGACACAGAATCTGAAGCAGGCTTCAGGCTCTGAGCTGTCAGCACAGAGCCCGATGTGGGGCTCGAACTCACAGACTGTGAGATCATGACCCAAGCTGAAGTCAGACACTTAACTGACTGAGCCACCCAGGCGCCCCTTTACTCTTTTTAGAGCTGAAATCTTAGTCTGACTTGTTGAAGATTTTGTATTGTTGTATAATTAATATACACTGTTATGTTAATTTAGGGGCACAACTTATTGATTCAGCGGTTCTTTTTTTTTTTTTTTTTTTTAATTTTTTTTTTTCAACGTTTATTTATTTTTGGGACAGAGAGAGACAGAGCATGAACAGGGGAGGGGCAGAGAGAGAGGGAGACACAGAATCGGAAACAGGCTCCAGGCTCCGAGCCATCAGCCCAGAGCCTGACGCGGGGCTCGAACTCACGGACCACGAGATCGTGACCTGGCTGAAGTCGGACGCTTAACCGACTGCGCCACCCAGGCGCCCCGATTCAGCGGTTCTGTACATTACTCAGTGCTCACCACAGTAAGTGTAGTGCCCATCTGTCACCATCCAAAGTTATTACAATATTATTAACTGTATTCTCTATGCTGTATTTTCCTCACCATAACTTATTTATTTTATAATTCGAAGTTATGAGTATTGATGAGTACTGCTAAATGCATATTCAAGGTAATAAAGAATTCTCAAGTACGCTTAGTAAAGAATCAATTTTTTTGATATAATTTATTGTCAAGTTGGCTAACATATAGTGTATACAGTGTGCTCTTGGCTTCAGGAGTAGATTCCCATTATTCATTGCTTACATACAACACCCACTGCTCATCCCAACAAGTGCCCTCCATAATGCCCACCACCCATTTTCCCCTCTCCACACACCCCCACCAACCCTCAGTTTGTTCTCTTTAAGAGTCTCTTATGGTTTGCCTCCCTCCCTGTTTGAAAGTATTATTTCTTTCCCTTTCCCCATGGTATTCTGTTAAGTTTCTCAAATTCCACATTCTCCATCCACATTGCTGCACATGGCATGATTTCATTCTTTCTCATTGCCGAGTAGTATTCCATTGTATATATAAACTACAACTTTTTTATCCATTCATCAGTTGATGGACATTTGGGCTCTTTCCATAATTTGACTGTTGTTGAAGACACTGCTAAAAACATTGGGGTACATGTGCTCCTATGAATCAGCACTCCTGTATCCTTTGGATAACTTCCTAGTAGTGCTGTTGCTGGGTCATAGGGTAGTTCTATTTTCAATTTTTTGAGGAACATCCACATTGTTTTCCAGAGTGGCTGCACCAGTGTGCATTCCCACCAGCAGTGCAAGAGGGTTCCCCTTTCTTCACATCCTTGCCAGCATCTGTTGTTTCCTGAGTTGTTAATTTTAGCAACTCTGACAGCTGTGAGGTAGTATCTCAGTGTGGTTTTGATTTGTATCTCCTGGATGGTGAGTGACGTTGAGCATAGTAAACAATTGATTTTTAAAATGTTAGAGTCAAAGCAGGCCAAGAATCATGGAACAGGTTTTGAGCGTCGAATTAAAAAGACTTAGAACACATCTTGATACCATCACTCCTCATGCCTCCCCCCCTTTTTTTAACAAGGTCGTTATTTATGTTCCTGCCCTCCTCCAGCTTCCTCCTCTGGGAATAATACCATCCTCCCATTGTTGCTGAGAGTAAATGAAAACATCCCTGGCACTTAGTAAGTGCTCAGTAAATTTAATTGAAATCTGTCATTGCTGCTTCAGCAATAATTATAATTCCAGCCTCCATTGCTGCTTTCTATCCCTACATTTCCCTCTTCTCGTCCAGCCCTGGTTCTTTCATGTGTTGTGATTACGATGATCTGAAGTGCTTCTTCTGTCACTCTTGTTCTTGCATTTGGCCCTAATTAATCTTTTTCTTGACTTATTCATAAATATTAGGTCAACCTTAAAGCCAAAAGTTTATTATTGTGGTTTTTTTCACCTTTCCCCCCACTATTTTTTTGGTTCTTTGACTTCTCCTTCAATGTCCACAAAGGCCAAATAGGGCATGTTGGATGATGTACTTTTTGCATTTATTTAATTCTTTTAGATAGATCATCAAATAACAGGTCAACTGTAGTCCTTAATTAGTAAAATAAAATAATTATAAAACAGGAAATGTAGGAGGGTTATAAATTGTACTAAAAAGATAATCATAAAATCATGTTATTTATTTATTTGTTTATGTTTATTTTATTTTATTTTATTATTTTTTTTTTTCAATGTTTATTTATTTTTGGGACAGAGAGAGACAGAGCATGAACGGGGGAGGGGCAGAGAGAGAGGGAGACACAGAATCGGAAACAGGCTCCAGGCTCCGAGCCATCAGCCCAGAGCCTGACGCGGGGCTCGAACCCACGGACCGCGAGATCGTGACCTGGCTGAAGTCGGACGCTTAACCGACTGCGCCACCCAGGCGCCCCTATGTTTATTTTATTTTTGAGATACAGGGAGAGACAGAGCATGAGCAGGGGAGGGGCAGACAGAGAGGGAGACACAGAATCCAAAGCAGGCTCCAGGCTCTTAGCTGTCAGCACAGAGCCCAACACGGAATTTGAACTCACAAACTGTGAGATCATGACCTGAGCTGATGTCAGATGCTAAACCAACTGAGCCATCCAGGCTGAGCCAATAAAATCATTGTTAATATTTTCACTTTTTATATTTACTATACCAAATATAATTTTTAAATCATTTATAAATATAAACCAACTTTTTTAAGTGTTACTATAAGATCTGTTTTAGTTCTAAGATTGTTAATAATTCTAAAATGGGAGTAATAATAATAAATGGGAGTAATAATAAATGGGAGTAATAATAAAATGGCAGATTTGAAGGTCAAATTTCATACAGTGCACTCCTCCCTGCAAGGCACACATGCTCCCTAAAGTTCAGTCTAGATGAACTTTCTTTCTCCCTCAGCTCCCTTTCTCGCTTTTGCACACACATACACACATGCAAAATTTCATGATTCTTATGTAATACTTGGGTTGTGTACACAAAAGTTAGTGTGCTCTAATAGTCTGTGGTCAAACAGTAATATCCGATGCAATGTTGAGTTACAAAACTCACACTGTCACTTGATAGGGTGAAGAAAAATTCAAGTAAAACATTCCACACACGTATTTTTGACTTGATATGAAATTCTCTTCCTGCCCTCCCTCAGCATTTCAGGGGAATGGACAACAAAGATTAAATTATTATTATTATTTTTTAAACTTTTTTAATGTTTTATTTTTATTTTTGAGACAGAGAGAGACAGAGCATGAACGGGGGAGGGGCAGAGAGAGAGGGAGACACAGACTCGGAAGCAGGCTCCAGTCTCTGAGCCATCAGCCCAGAGCCCGATGCGGGGCTCGAACTCATGGACCGCGAGATCGTGACCTGAGCTGAAGTCGGATGCTTAACCAACTGAGCCACCCAGGCGCCCCTAAATTATTATTTTTAAACCAAATTAAAACTCCTCAACAGGAAGTAAAGGTATTACATTTCACTGTAGAAGAGATAATAAGTATCCAAACTTCCCATTCTGTATTTCACATATCCATTGTGGTAGAGAAACCCAGAATTTAAAGGAAGGTTTAGAAGAACAAAATTTGGGAGAGGAAAAGAAATAATTTCTACTTGTCATAGATCTGTATGTCAAGTATAGTTCAAACTCCAAAGCATTTCCACAAGCTTTACATATAGTGATATTCTGATAGATTCCTGGAAAAAAAAACCGCTCTGATATTTGGTCTATATATAACTTGGATCCTTGTCTTGGATCTAGATGAGTAACTGCTACCAGTAAGTTGGCAGCAGAGTATGAGTTTCAAGAAAACACTTAAGCTGTTTGGTATGTTTACAAACTCTCGACATTTCTATGTGAGCAAAAAATGGTTTAAACAACACAAATGGGCCAAAATTGTCTTTAAAGTTGGTCTAATCATTGTGAGTGATTTAAAAATAGATGGAGGAGTGCCTGCATAAGTCAGTCAGTTTAGGTGTTAGACTCTTGATTTCCGCTCAGCTCGTGATCTCATGGTTGGGAGATAGAGACCCCCATGTTGGGCTCTGTGCTGGCAGCAAGGAGCCTGCTTGGGATTCTCTTTAACTCTCTCTCTGCCCCTCCCCGACTCATATGCACATGCTTTCCTTTTTCAAAATAAGTAAACTTAAAAAAATAGATGGAGAGGGCTAAATGCAAGAAGAATAACAGCTGTAGAACAGATGTGTTCCTTTTTGACTATAATTCTTTAAGTTGTATTTATACATTGGTATCAAATGTTTTAAGGCTGAAAACAATGCTGCGGGTATAATAGATATTTTATGTGCCGTTTGGGGTATAGTAAACACTTTTTCTAGGTTTGGTGAATTTCATACCTTGTACATCCCACTTTCCTAAGATAAAAGCCAGAAACTTGCTTTTCCAGGCTCCCTTACAGCTAAGATGCAGGTATACAACCTTGCTTCTGCCCTTGCATGCTAACATATGAGGTCTGTTATTGGAGTGAAGAGGGCCACGCACTGCAAATTTCATTGATGATGAGCATAGTGGAGTGTGGCAAGGAGACACCCAATTTCAGAAGCAGCAATGGTGGATGGCCAGCTTCAGGCACTTGATGTTGCAAAAGTGAGGTACAGAGCCTGTGCCCAGATTGCGGGCCACTGAGTTCTCCAGAGTAGTTGTCCTGTTTATTCCTGGTTGTATAGCCTTTAAGCCTGCCTCTTCAGAAGGCTGTGAACTGCCTGATCCCATTTATCTAATTCATTTTCTACTTAAATTGTCAGAATGGGGACATCTGGATGGCTTGGTCGGTTGAGTGTCTGGCTCTTGGTTTCACCTCAGGTCATGACCTCACAGTTTTGTGGGACTGAGCCGTGCATTGGGCTCTGTACACTGACCACATGGAGCCTGCTTGGGATTCTCTCTCTCTCTCTCTCTCTCTCTCTTTCTCTGCCCCTCCCCAGCTTGAGCTCTCTCTGTCTCTCTCAAAATAAATAAATAAGCTTAAAAACAAAAAAAACCCTGTCATAATGGGTTCTATAGTTGACAACTCACAATGCCAATTAGCACAATTCATAAAATAATGGCATTACTACTGCTACTACTTTATATTTGTACAGAACTTTTGCAATCTTGAAAAAATATCTTTCAAGCATTGTTTTCAAAATGATCTCTTTCAATTCTCCTATCAACTTTAACACTTGGGGTATGACAGTATTTGTAGTTTTCATTTGTCACACAGGGAAGCTGTGAACTAGCGAGGCTAAGTTACTTGTCCTGTCACAGAGCTACTTGGTGGGGATAGGTGTAGAAAGTAACATCATTTTTGGTTTGACTCTATTGACCTCACCATTATCTAGTTACATAAAGAAGTAAACTTTTGTTTTAATGCTTGCTTAAGCTTCTTGACTCCTTACATGGTTAATAGAAAATATTCCACCAGGGAGACATTTTGAAATTAGTATTAGACATGTAAACATTCTCTGTTACAAGTGACTTGCATCCAAAATCCATTCACTTTTCTCCAAGGTAAATTTCCTCTGGGGGATTACCTAGTTTCTGGTCTTCCTCATCTGAGGCCTTCTGGCTCCAGGGATGGTGAGAGTTATACCTGCATATCAACTTGACCATAGTTTTAATTGAAGGAGGAACAGGCACATGATCCAAAGAGATGCCATCTAGATAATTCTGTCTCCCCTTAGAGAGGCATGTTATTTTCTGCTGGTTTTAAGCATGAAAGGATGCAGGCCCAGACTTCTGGAAACTGTCTTATCTTTTTTTTTTTTTAATTTAATTTTTTAATGTTTATTTATTTTTGAAAGAGAGAGAGAAAGAGAAAGAAAGAGAGAGAATGAGTAGGGGAGGGGCAGAGAGAGGGAGACGCAGAATCCAAAGCAGCCTCCAGGCTCTGAGCTGTCAGCACAGAGCTCAGCGTAGGGCTTGAACTCTTGAACTGCAAGATCATGACCTGAGCTGAGGCAAAGTCAGATGCTCAACCGACTGAGCCACCCAGGCGCCCCTGGAAGCTATGTTGTCTTTATAATGTGTGGATAAAGCCAACCCATGGGAGAGCACTGCTGAGAGATGAATCCTGATGCTACTGTGTGAGCCTCGAATCAAGCTGTGCCTGGACATTTCAGTTACACGAACCCCCAAATTCTCTCTGCTGCTTAACAGAGTTGAGTTGAATATTTGTTCCCTTGAAGGCAAGAGTTTTAACTGATTCTTTGTGCTCCTAGCTTTCTTGGGCTTCACCAGTTAGGCATAATGCTAACAGTACTGCTGAATTTCACCCAAAGAGATAGGTCTGCCAGCTAAAAATCTAAGTTGGTTTCAAAACTTAATGACTTGCTGTTATGTGGAAGGACTCCAAATAGTATTTTCTCAAAACTAGGCAAAGCTTTAAGGGGAAAGCAATATGTCAGACATTGGGAATGTTTAACTTTCTGAATGTTTCCTGTATAACTGTCCCTCTTTTATTATTATTTAGTAATAATGCTGCCTTTTCCTAATTTACCTCCCCTAAATTTAGAAATTACACTATAATCTTCATTACTAGATAAATGACAGAAAATGTTCTTAAAGGTTTTTGTAATGTTTTTTTTTTTTTTGTTTTTTGTTTTTTGGTTTTTTTTTTTTTGAGAGAGACAGAGACAGAGTGTGATTGGGGAAGGGGCAGAGAGAGAAGGAGACACAGAATCTGAAGCAGGCTCCAGGTTCTGAACTGTTAGCACAGAGCCTGACGCAGGGCTCAAACTCTTGAACTCCTTGAGATCATTACCTGAGCTGAAGTTGGACGCTTAACTGACTGAGCCACCCAGACACCTCAAAAATGTTCTTAATGTTTTTTTTTTAAACTACTAATCAATTTATTGAAACTTGCAAATTTGGAAACCTAGATCCTCCTTAAGATTTTGCAATCTTAATCAATTCTAAGTACTTTCATATCTGACTGAAACAAAGTCTTCTTAGTATTTAAATAACTCTTATAAAACTAATATATTAAAGTTAAAAATACAGTGAACTTCATGTTCTAAGTAGTAACTAACCTTAAGTCAAAAGTCAATTCAATTACTCCTTTTTTTTTTCAACTTTTTTTTTTTTTTTTTTTTTTTTTTTTTTTTTTGGGACAGAGAGAGACAGAGCATGAACGGGGGAGGGGCAGAGAGAGAGGGAGACACAGAATCGGAAACAGGCTCCAGGCTCCGAGCCATCAGCCCAGAGCCTGACGCGGGGCTCGAACTCCCGGACCGCGAGATCGTGACCTGGCTGAAGTCGGACGCTTAACCGACTGCGCCACCCAGGCGCCCCTCAATTACTCCTTTTAAGTTAGAATTATAAGGCTGTCACTCTAATAAGGCAAATATTACTAGTGTATAAAATTTCAAATCTATACAGATTCCTTCTTAATCCCTACTCAGAGTTAGCTGAACTGTTTAGTTAGAGGGAACAGTCCCCACAAAACTGCCCTCATTTCAGATACCAGGTACAAGCATGGGGTCTCCAGGATTACCCTTACTTTCAACCAGCTGGCAACAAATTTGGGAATTCCCATGATCACTCTTAGGTTAGATATTTTGCTGCAAGGACTTGCAGAAATCACAGAGAGCTATTATCACTTGCAAGGAGTGTAACAGGGACAGGACACAAGTTAAAATTAGTCAAAGGAAGAGACTATATAGGGCAGAGTCTGAGAGGGGTTCAACCATGGATCCGTGGTCACCCTCTCCCTATGGAATCATGCACAGTGTTACCTCCTCCTAGCTATGATGTGTAACAATGCACAGGAAGTATCGCCAACCAGGGAAGCTCATTCAAGCTTTGGTGTCCAAAAATTTTAATGGAGCTCAATCACATACTGTCTATGTGGCTAATCTTTTGTCTCCCACCCCTCCAGAAGATCAGGCTAATGCCGTTAGTCTCTAGTTACTCTGGAGGTCAAAACTGATAAGGCAAGGCTCAAAGGCCCCTTACAATTGAATTGTTAGAATCTCTGGTGGCCAAAGGCCCCCAGCAAACAAAGACCTGGATATGCCAGGTGCCTTAGGATCACCTCCCAGGAGCTGAAGGCAGAGGACAGACTCTTTGGGTAAGGTTAATTCCTCACTGTAGAATTCCCAAAGTATAATTTCTTTAGTTTTGATTATCTTAAACATTCTTTAGCTGATTCGAAATCCTTGTGGGTTTGAAAGATATTCCTCACTGTGGAAGGTAATTACTGTCCCAGCAAACTGAGATTATTTTCCCCCTTGCTTTTCACCTGCCATTCTGCCTGAGGCTGTGGGTGTTTTAGGCAATTCTCACCATTCACTAAGACAACTACAATGATTGGTTTTGTCTTAAAATGTTCTAGATTTGCATCACATTTAGAGTTTGCTGAATTAATATTTAGATGAGTACCTTGAGATCCACAAGTTAAAGGTTGTCTATAGGGAAGCAGTGTTTGGACTGTGCAACATGGCACATAATGTTGGTCGTATATTAGCAAGCTCTTTAAGAGAGGAACAATAAATTTTCATCTTGCTTTCACGGTTACAGCAACTGAGACTGAATTCCTTCTAAAGCTTACTTAGCAGCCGCCGTTTGGACATGAAGAATATTAATAATGCTTTGAGGTAATTTTGCAGCATAATAGAAAATCAACATTTGGGGATGCTCTGATTTTTGAAAAACCTTAGAGATTTGTTTCCATAAAGAATGACAACAACATGCAGCTGCCATTATGTGCTCAAAACAAAGGGAAATCACTGTATTTGAGAGGACTTCGGAAGCCTCACCTAAGCACACGGTGGGGCAAGTCCTGCCCAGATGGCTGCGGACACAATTCATGGTGTTTCTTGTCAGTGATATAGCAGGATGCCCCCCGGAGTGGGAAGCTCAGTTAGCAAACTCTGTGAGCTGTGTCTTTGTGTTCAGGGCAAATAGTACATACTCAGCCCCTTATATCCCAGAAATCTATTGTAGCATAGCTGATTATTTCACAGATTTGCAGATACCTCTCTTTTTCCTTAGAGAAATAATTTCCTAATAGTGAGGTTTTAAAGAAGTTAGCTAGTTTTATTTATTTATTTATTTATTTATTTATTTATTTATTTATTTCCTGACTTCAAACCCCCATGTTAAAGAAGAGCTTCAGTGTAATTGTGACCTGTAGTAGGGAGTGTCACTACCAAATATAGCCAACATGTCAACATATCCTATCCAGGTTGAAGTCAACAGAGTGGTATAGACAAGTAAACAAAATAATGTGTACTTAAATGAAATAATAACCAAATATATAATGTTTTATATGCATAAAGCAAATGCATAGAATTACAAAGGAAGCCATTTTTATGGGGATAAGGACATCAAAAAGCTAAGTTTGTAATATAGATATGCTTTTTATTAAAACATTAAATAAGAAGACCTACTGTTGGGTTTAATAGCTACCTTACTTTATAAGCAGCAATTACATTAAATGATGTTTGCAACAAGTATAAAGTGACAAAGACTCAAGTACTGTTGTTACTACATAAACAAGGAAAAGTTAAATTTTCACTTGGGAGTTTGTGAAAATAAAGATGTGTGTGTGTGTGTGTGTCTGTCTGTCTGTCTGTCTGTCTAGGTTTGGGGGGTGGATGATGTTGGCCAAAGACCAAATTCTAGGTAAATTGGCTTCAGAAATGCAAACTACCTTCTTTTAATAGGCGCCTCCCTAAACATAAATGGATCTTGAGAGATGCTTTACACTTTGCAGCTTCTCCCACTTTATCTCCCTTTGTTATTCTCAGTCTGTTTCCTCAAAACTGTTAAGCAGTAAAGAAAAAGAAAAAAAAAGTACCTCAGGCCCCTGGGGGAACCAAGGGAGATGATTTTGCGCTTAACTCACAGCCTTGGAGGTGGAGACAGTCAAGGGATTAACAAGATGGTGAGGCAGCGAAGAGGAGGGGTTTTCAGAAAATGATAGTAAAACAAACTGAATGCCTGCAGTCTGCAGCAGGCGAGGGGGGAGAATGTGGGAAACTGGTTCTGGAAGGTGAGCACTGGGAAGGCCTATGGTAGTTCCCTTACAACAACAGAGGATTCAGTCATCCACCAAATGAATTTTAGCTATTATAGAAACATTGTGTATGTTTGTGAATGCATATTGTGTCTGTCAGTGTGTTGATATTTGTTTGAGCTTCTCAAAAAAAAAAAACAAAACAAACCCAGGTGTGGGTATTGTTCCTCCCATTTTGGGTATGAGGAAACTGAGGCACAGAGATGTTAACTACTTGTGTAAGGTCACATATTTTGTAAACAGCAGAGCCAGGCTTAGAATCTCAAGTTTATTCTGGAATACGGAAGGGATTGGGCTGACCAGGCCTAGTTTTGGTGTGTGAAGTGTTTATGTCGAGCTTCCAGAATGTCCTGAAATAAATTTTTTAGTCTGCTGTTTTTTTCAGCATACAAGTATCTTATATTATAATGCACTTAAAATCAGGCACTTCAAGGATGAACTTTTGCTGAAGTCACCAAGTGTGTGGATTTCTCCCTGAGCTAATATTTCACATGCCTCTTAAGTCCAAGTCTTTACAGCATGAAGTGAGAACACTACTCTAGCTTGTCCATGGGCTTCTCCAAATTACCTGCTCAGCCCCACTTAGAGCTGGATGTGTGAACTAGCAGCGCATGAAGAAGTTCATTAGAGAAAGGAATTGGATTTGATTAATTTTTTTCTAAACACTGATTGACTAAGACAGTCCATTTTGCTAACATTTATATTGCAGTAAAGCTTAATTATGGATTATTTCGCCATAAGGCGAACTAGACTGACATAAAACAGAGAGTGAAAATTTACAGTGCTGTACAAATATCTATTTCTAATTTTCTGCTAATTGCTTTTCTATTTTATTCATGGTTTTAGGCACACACTTTTTAGAAATATGTACAATTGTGTTCCTGAATCAGAAATTTCAGAAAATTGTTAAAGACAAAAATATATCGTAAGAAATATGGAATCAGGATGCAATATGACAACTTCTATATGTATTCATTAATTTTACTCTATTGACTTGGCATAAATAGTCAAATCAATAAACAAATAGATAAGCCAGTGTGCCATCTGATGTGGCTGTTTCAGAAAAGTGATTTTACACTTGCATATCATTAGGTGTGTAGATGGTAGAAAGCTTTTCCAACTATAGGACACTAGCCTAATATACTCTGTCACTAAAGCTTCTATATTGGTTTGCTTTTTAAAGTGTTGGAGTTAGTCAAGTTCATTAAGGATTTTTGCTATCAGTTAGAGAAGAAAATTTTAGTGTGCAAAAGAGTCCAGAATAAAAAGTGGGAAGGGAAAGGAGATGCTGAAGAAGATATTTACATTCAGGGGCAGAAGTCCAAATTTTAATTGTGTGTCCAAGTTCATATTTGGTAATTACTGTTCATGTTGGTTTCTGACATATAAAAATTGGGATGGATGTGCAAATCAGACAAGCATCAAATGGGAAGTGCAAGCACATTAATCTAGGGTCCAAAAAAAATTCTGTTTTACTGACGTATCTTGGGTAATGAAGGATATAAAATCATGAGTAAGAATATATTAAATTATAAATCTGAAGTTCTCAAGTTTGCTCACATCTTGTCCTTATTTGATCACCAAGACCTCCAATAAAAATGATTTCCTGGTGTGTAGTAGCACAATAAGAGGCATTTGAGGAGAGTCAGTGGGTTCGGTTCACCGTTATAATTAGCATCCGGGTTTGTAGTTGTAGCAATAAAAATTCTGGGTTAATGGAACAAGGAACTAACTACTCAGTCTTGCTCAAAGGAGTAAGTGCATGCTTTTCACTATTTTCTTTTAAGGATGAGTTTTTGTGCCAGCATCTTTCTGGCTATTTTTTAAGTTTGTATCCAATGAATGTATAATTAAGCTGATGCTTCTTAACTAGCTAATTGCTAGTTAAACATCTTTTTTTTTTTTTTTCTGGAGAGCCAGACATGTTTCAGTTTCCTCTTAGCATTCCTGAATTCAAGTCACTACATTTAAATATACACACTGGAGATTTACAACAAGTCTAGAAATACATTAGAGGCTGGGTGCAATAGCAAAGTGTAAGAATGGATCCACTCTCTTTACAGTGATTCCATTGTGCTAAGAAATACAAAGCAAACAGGTATGAACGGATTGAAGACCAGCTGATACAATAGAGAAGAGAGAATGAGAAAACACTGGGAGTTAAAGATGCCTCTGAGAAGTCTTCAGGGCTGGAAGGAGGCTGCCAGCCCTGAGAAATGTAAAATGTAGTAAGGAGGCTAAAACAATTCCAGGCAGAGAAAGCAGCATGAGCCAACCCATGAATTGATAACGAGCTTGGCATGACAAGCTTTCATAAACTAGAGGATGCCCAGAGGAAAAAGGCAGTCCTAAAGTTTGATGAGAAAAGCCACATAAAAGGTAGTCATTATTAGTTTCCAACATTTTGACCCAAACCCATATTTTGCCCATCTGTATGATTTGATCTTGATTTATTGAAAGCCTTAGAAAATATCTTCGTTTTCTCTGTCATCTCTTTAGCTCTCTTTGCAAATTCTCAAGTGCCTGCTAATGTCCCACAGATCTTTCAAATCAAATATGTCCCAGCTGCAGTCATATTCCCTCTATTGAATGCCCCACAGGATCACCAGGGAATGTATTAATGAAGCAAAACTTAACTTGAACTTGTTGTAGTAAGGGAGAACATGAACCTGATGGAGTCTTAGCAGTTTCACAGAAGTTGAGCAGTTTCTCCAATCTTTGCAGAATTTTGACATCTAAGCCTATGTGGTTTGAGGATGACCCCTAAAGATGGGAGCTAATTGGAACTGCACTAAATCTCTGGGAGAACATCTTGATAAGCAAACTTCCCCACTTGGGAAGTGGGCTGTTTGCTCAGGTGAACAGACTCTTATCTTTAATAAAGTTATCTGTAGGAATTTCCTAAAACAATTGGTGGAATTATTTTTTGCTTTACAGTCTTATCTTTCTCTGGAAAAGTTTTTCTGGAACAACGAACTATGTGATGTTGATATAGGTGGTCTACAGATGTCTCTAAATCATGTGGACACAGATGGTCTTGATTCTCACCTTCCTAAACCAGGTCCTACTAAGATGTTTCCTGCTTGAGTCACTGGTAACACCCACCATTCTCCTGCTCTCCCAGGGGAAATAATTTGGTGTTACTTTGATTTCCCCATCCTCTAAAGCAGTCTCTCACCCTCAACTCCCATGCTTTGTGCTTGCTTCCCAATTGCTTTTCCAGCATGTCTTTCATTTCCACTCTTACTTTCACACAAGGGTTAGAGTTTTATTTCTGAAATAAATAACTTCTCTCCTAAAGATTTAGAATAGCTTCACCATGCATATGTATATTAAACCATCATGTTGGTTTAATATTCATATACAGTATGCAATATGTATAAATACAACTCCAATATACAATTTTAATTGCCAATTATAGTTCAATAAGACTGGGAAAAAAAGTTTCCCAACAGTAAAGAATAAAACCTGAACTTAATAGCACTGCTTTCAGGACCTTCCCTGAGCTGGTCCCAACCTCTTAGTTGACTTCACACCATTTTTGTGTGTGTGATGATTTCTTTAACACAGCATAGAACTTTGCTGGTTTTGCTTTATCTTACACACTCTTCTCCCCTTTCTCTGCTCAAAGGCCAACATACTGGTCCCCTTTTTCTGGGATATTATTCTTTTTGTTTACTTCCTATTTCTCTCAGCCTCTTTCTAGTCTCCTCATTCATCAGTTGTGTTGGTTAGTGTCCTGGGATTATGTCCTTGACTCACCACAATTTGTACTTTCTGTCTTCTTTTCAGATGATCTCAGCTATTTTAATGCATGCCATCGTTATATCTGATGGCTCTCCAATCCATATCACTCTTCCTTAACTCTGCTCTGAGCTCCAGATGCAGACTCATCCATGCTCCACATATCCTCTGGGGTTCCTGCAGATATCTCAGATTCAACATGCCCAACACAAACCTTCTCTCACCCTTACCTCAGTATCATCACCCAGGGAACAAAGCTGGGTGCTTTCTCCCTCACCGTCATACCCCATCTCTTACCTTGCCTCGCCAATTTTACTTAGAATTTCTTAGATCTTTCCCATCATCTCTATCCCTCCACATTTGCCCCAGTTTATGCCTTACCAACACTTGCTTGAGATTATGTGATAGCCTCCTAATTGTTCTCTCTACACTGAGCCATTTTCAAACAAAGCTTCATTGAGCCACCTGTGTTTCTAAAATGCAAAATTGCTGTTTCTTAAAGCCCTTCAATGGTTCTTAAGAGCCTACAGAATAAAATTCAAGCTTCTGAACATGCAATATAAAATTTTCTGTAAAACTGGGTCCCTCTGAATCTATCTGACTTTATCTATCTGCCTTGTGTTTGCATTTCAGCAATTATAATTTTGTTTTATTTGTTTGCCTTTGAGATTGTATTTACAATGTTTCCTTTGCCTGGAATTTATGCATTCCCCAATTCTCCTGAATAATTTTGTTATTCTTTAAGATGCCATTGAGCATCTTGCTTAGGGAGACTTCTGTGATAAGGTAGCTTAGTCTCTGTATTCTCATAGCACCTGTGACACGCTATTGAACACACTGTAATGAAATGATTTGTTATAGGCTGTCCCTGGGGGATTCTTTAGGACTTTGACCATGACCATTTTGTCTATTTCAGTTCATCTTCACAAACATACAACAAAAGACGTTCTTTAATTATTATCACCTTACATGTGAGTATTTGACATTCATGGAAATTTAGTAATTTTCCCAAGGCTATGTAGCTAGCAAGTGATAGAGCCTGAACTTGGACCCAGATTTGCCTGCTTTTAACTACTGTGCTATACTGAGATTTTATAGAGGAGATCAGTGTCTGCACATTGTAAATGCTCAATACATGTTATTTATTATTACTAACAAAATACATTTTAATTATTTATTTTTGTATTTCTAATACATGCCCTATTTTAGGGGCTCAGTAAATGTTTGTTTCCTTAAAACAATAGATGGCTTTTGTCTTATTCTCTGAGTTGAATAAATAATTTCTTACACTGTGCTCCAAAAGCACTGTCTTTTATTGCACAGCACTAATTTGAGTTGCATTAATGTGAATTGTTTAAACATTTGTTTCTCATATGGCCATAAACTTGATGTCAGGGTATGTATATCATTTAGGTTATTTGCCCATATACCTTCTGTGTGCTCTTTGCACAAAAAATCCTAGTAGAATTAGATTATCTAAGTATAATTTACATACTTAAGTATTTAAGGTCGTAAGTGTACGGTGAGTGATGACAAACACATGTACCCCATCAAGATATAGAATTTTCATTTTCATTAGCTCAAAGAGTTTCTTTATACCCTTTTCCAGTTAATTTAATATCCCGTTCATTATGGAATACTATTCTGATTTTTTAATCATAAATTGAATCATATAAGTAGAACTTCATATAAGTTAGAATCATACAGTATGTATTATTTTGTGTCTGGCTTATTTCGGTCACTTTAATGATTTTGAGGTTTATCCCTATTTGTGTGTATTTTGTACCTTTTCATTGCTGAATAGCATTCCATTTTACAAACATAGCATGAATTGTTTATCCATTCTTCTGTTGATGGACATTTTTGTTATTTCCAGTTTTTGGCTATTAAGAATTTGGCTGCTAAGAACATTCCAATACAATATTTCTTATGTATATGTATATTTATTTATCTTGGGTAAATTTGTAGAAGTGGGCAGCTGTGTCACTGAGTTGGTATATGTTTGATTTTGTGGGAAACTGCCAGCCCAATTTCCAAGTTGATTGTGTATTTTATCCTTCCACCACCAACATTGAGAATTCCAGTACCTCTTTATCTGTGCCAGCCTTTTATACTCTTACTTTTCAAAATTGTATTTATTCTAGTAGGTGTTTGGGGTATCTCATTGTAAGTTTAATTTGAATTTCCAGATAATTAATGACGTTGAACATGTTTTTGTTAGTTTATGGTCCACTGTATATTTTACTTTGAGTGCCTGTCAAAGTATTTTTGCTCATTGTTTATTGGGTTATTTCTCTTATTATTTTTATTATATTGAAGTTGTTCTTTATATATTTTGGATATTGGTCCTTGGTCAATGTATGTATTGCAAATATTTTCTCCCAACCTGTGGTTTTCTTTGTCTTTTTAATTTGTCTTCTGAGAAATGGAAATTTTTAATTTAGATAAAGTGTATCTATATCTTGTTTTCTTTCATGACCATTACTACTTTATTTGTAAGAAATTTTTGCCTACCTTAAGTTCACAATATTTTCCTACTTTTGCTTCTATTTGTTTTATACCTTTAGCCTTTATGTTTAAGTGATCTATCTTAAAATACTGTTTGTATATAGACTAAGGTAAGCATCGAAGATTATTTTTTCCATATGAATATCCAGTTGTCCTAATAGAATTGGGTAAAAATACTTCCCTTTACCCATTGAATCACTTTGGCCTCTATATTAAAAAAAAAATCAATTGATTGTATAAGATTGGGTCTATTTTGGATACTCCATTGTGTTCCAATATTAGCATATTTGTTTAATTTATGCTAATATTACAATGTTTTGATTACTATAGCTAAACAGTAAATCTTTAAACCGGTTGTGATATTATCCAAATTAGTTCTTTTCCAGGTTTTTTTTTTTTTTGACATTCTATGTTCTTTGCATTTCTTTTTTTTTTTTTTTTTTTTTCAACGTTTACTTTTTTTTGGGACAGAGAGAGACAGAGCATGAATGGGGGAGGGGCAGAGAGAGGGAGACACAGAATCGGAAACAGGCTCCAGGCTCTGAGCCATCAGCCCAGAGCCCGACGCGGGGCTCGAACTCCCGGACCGCGAGATCGTGACCTGGCTGAAGTCGGACGCTTAACCGACTGCGCCACCCAGGCGCCCCTGTTCTTTGCATTTCTATAGAAATTTGAGAATCACCTTGTCAATTTCTACAAGAGAGCATTCTGGGATTTTGATTAATATTGCATTGAATCTAAAATCAGTTTGGAGAGAACTGATCTATTTTTTTGTGTGTTTTATTTTATTTTAGTTAGTTAATATACAGTGTAATATTAGTTTCAGGTGTACAATTTAGTATTTCAACGCTTAGAAACAAAACTCAGTACTCATCACGAGTGCACTTCTTAATCCCCATCACCTATTTCACTCATCCCCCCACCCACCTCCCCTCTGGTAATCATCAGTTTGTTCTCTATAGTTAAGAGTCTGTTTCTTGGTTTTCCTCTCTTTCTCTTTTTTTTTTCCCTTTGCTCATTTGTTTCTTAAATTCCACATTTGCATGAAATCATAGGGTATTTGTGTTTCTCTGACTGAGTTATTTCATTTAGCATAATACTCACTAGCTCTAACCATGTTGCTGCAAAGTACAAGATTTCATTCTTTTTTATGGCTGAGTAATATTCCATTGTGTGTGTGTGTGTGTGTGTGTGTGTGTGCCATTTCTTCTTTATCCATTCATCAGTTGAGGGACACTTGGGCTATTTCTGTAATTTGGCTAGTGTAGATAATGCTGTTATAAACATCGGGGTACATTATCCCTTTGAATCAGTATTTTTGTATTCTTTGGGTAAATACCTAGTAGGGCAATTACTGGATTATAGGGTAGTTCTATTTTTAACTTTTTGAGGAACCTCCATATTGTTTTCCAGAGTGGTTGCACCAGTTTGCATTCCCATCAACAGTGTAGGAGGGTTCCCCTTTCTCCACATCCTCACCAACACATGTTGTTTCTTGTGCTGTTGGTTTTAGCCACACTGACAAGTGTGAGATGATATCTCATTATAGTTTTGATCTGTATTTTCCTGTTGATGAGTGATGTTGAGCAGATTTCATGTGTCTGTTGGCCATTCATATATTGTTGGAAAAATACCTATTCTTATCTTCTGCCCATGTTCATTGGATTACTTGAATTTTTTGAGTGTTGAGTTTTATAAGTTCTTTATATACTTTGGATACTAACCCTCTATTAGATATGTCATTAAGCTCCTACCTGGCTCATTTGGTAGAACATGTGACTCTTGATCTTGTGTTTGAGTCCCATATTGGGTGGAGAGATTACTTAAAAAAAAAAAAAAGAACACCATGGGATCTCCAGTTAAATCATCCAATTTAAAATTTTAGTTTCCAGTTTCTTATTACTTTTATATGTATATAGGTGTGTGCATAAAAGTTATTTTCTAAGATGATCTTAGATCATATGGCTTTGGTAAATTCACTAATGAGTTCTAGTAAATTTCTTACAGATTCCTTTGAATCAGCACAATCTTGTCATCTGTAAATAAAGGTAGTTTTATTTTTTCCTGCCAATCTATATGCCTATCCCTCCTTTTTTCTGCTTTTTTGCATCAGCTAACACCTTTATTACAGTGTTGAATGAAAGTGATGGGAGCAAACATTGTTGCTAATCTTGTGGGGAAAGTGTTATGTCTTTTATCATTAAGTATGACGTTTGCTTCAGGGTTTCATAGATGCCCTTTATTAGATTATGGACATTTCCATTTATTCTTCATTTACTGAGAGTTTTTATTATAAATGAGAGTTGAATTTGTAAAATGCTTTTTTTTTGCGTTTGTTGAGATGACTATATGATTTTTGGGGGGTCTTTATTCTGTTAATGTGGTGAATTGCATTGATTAATCTCTAATATTAAATCAACATTTTATTCTTGGGCTACTTTCATGCCAGATATATTTGTTACATTTTGCTGGATTTAATTTATTATTTTGTCAAGGATTTGGGATATATATTGGGGTGCCTGGGTGACTCAGTCGGTTGAGCATTGGACTTCAACTCAGGTTATGATCTTGCGGTTTATCGGTTTGGGCTCCACAGTGAGCTCTGTGCTGATAGCTCAGAGCCTAGAGCCTGCTTCGGATTCTGGGCCTCCCTCTCTCTCTGCCCCTCCCCTACTTGTGCTCTGTGTCTGTCTGTTCTCTCTCTCTTTCTCTCTTTCAAAAGTAAATAAACATTAAAAAAAATTAAAGGATTTTTAGATATATATTAAGAAATATTGGCCTATGGCTTTATTTATTTATTTTTGTAATACAGTAATGCTGGACTCACAAAATGAATTGGGGATTGTTCTCTACTTCTCCCTTTTCTGAAAGAGTTTGTCAGATTGATGTAATTTGTTCCTTAGACTTTTAATAAGATTCTCCAGTACAGACATTTGGGTCTAGAGTTCTACTTATTGGAAAGTATTAAGTTACTAAGCCAATTTTTAAATGCATGTGGGGCTATTCTGATTTTCTATTTCTTCTTAATTTGTGTTTTTAAAGGTTGTTTCCAATTCATCTACTTGTTGAATTTATTGGCATAACACTGTTCATATCATTTCATATTTATTATTTAAAGTTTTGCAAGGTCTCTAGTTATAACACATCTTTCATTTCTGTAACTAGTAATTTATATTGTATATGTATATATTTTTGATCGCTATAGCTAGAGGTTTTCAATTATATTGATCTTTTTAAAGAATCAACATTTGGTTTCATTAAGTTTCTTCTATTTTTTTCTGTTTTCTATTTCCATGATTTCTACCTTTATTTTTATTATTTTCTTACCCTGACTTACTGTGGGTTTATTTTGATCTCCTTAACTTCTTTTAGTGAATGCTTAGGTTATTAATTTACTCCTTTTCTTTTCAAAAAAATTTTTAAAAGTTTTTATTTATTTATTTGAGAAAGACAGAGAGAGTGTAAGTCAGGGAGGGGCAGAGAGAGAAGGAGACAGAATCCCAAGCAAGATCCACGCTGCCAGCCCAGAGCCTGACACGAGTCTCGAACTCACAAAACCATGAGATCATGACCTGAGCTGAAACCAAGAGCCAGATGCTCAGCCAACTAAGTCACATAAGTGCTCCTCCTTTTTTTAAATGTGAATTTTAAAACCATAAAGTTCTCTCTGTTAATTTCTACAAATTCTGATGTTATCTTGTCAATTATCTTTTAAATTATTTTTTAACTTGAACTATTTTCTAATTACCCTTGTGATTTCTTCTTTAACCCATGGGTTGTGAAAGTGTTTTTGTTGAATTTTCAAATACTTTGATTTTCCAGATTTTTTTGTCATTGATTTTTAATTTAATATTATTGTGGTCAGAGAACATACTTTGAATAATTTCAATAATTTAAATATATTAAGTTTGGGGGCCTGAAATATGTTTTATTTTGCTGAGTGTTCTATGTATAGTTGAAAAGAATGTTGTTGGTTGAGGTGATATGGTGATCTATATATGTCAGTTAGACCAAGCTGGTATATAGAGATGTTTCAATTTTCTACACCTTTATTGATTTTCTGTCTATATCTTTTATCGGTTACTGAGAGAGGAGCCATGAAGTCCTCAAGCATAATTGTAGATTTGTCAGTTTCTCAATTCAATTCTATTAGTTTTTGCTTCATTTGAAGATTTATAATTATTTGCAACCACAATTAGGATTGCTATGATTTTTTTTATTGATTGACTCTAAGATATATCCTTTTCATTTTACTTCTAAAATCCTTACTCTAAAGTCTATTTTCTTTGATATTGATAGTCTTTCCAGTTTTCTTATAACCAGTGTTTATATAATATATATTTTCCAACTACTCTATTTTTATATTTTAAATAAGCTGGATCTTACTGTTTTTAATTCAGTTTGACAATCTCTGCATTTTCAATTTGTATAGCTAGTCCATTTTTATGTAATTATTGATATATTTGCACTTAGCTACCATCTTGTTATTAGATTTCTTCTTGTCTCATACAAGCTTGGTGACCTTTTTTTTTCTTTTTTAAACCTTATTTATTATCTAACATTTGATTTTATATCTTTCATTGGACTTTAGCTACAACTCTGTGAAATTAAAAGAATTTTTTTTAATGTTTATTTTTGAGAGAGAGACAGAGCATAAGTGGGGGAGAGGCAGAGAGAGAAGGAGATACAGAATCTGAAGCAGGCTCCAGGCTCTGGGCTGTCAGCACAGAGTACTACGTGGGGCTTAAATTCCTGAACTGGGAGATCATGACCTGAGCTGAATTTGGTTGCTTAACCGACTGAGCCACCCTGATGCGGGTGTCCCACACAACTCTCTGAATTATTAAGTTGGCAATCCAGGACTTACATTAAACATCTGTGGCTTATAGGAATCTACCTTCAAATAATATTATTATATATCTTCATGTATCATTTAAAAACTTTATAGTGGCACAGTACTTCCATTTACTCTCCTCTATGCTCTGTTCTTTTATTTATTTATATTTGATTTTAAATTTTTTTAATGTTTATTTTTGAGAGACAGAAAGAGACAGAGCACGAGTAGGGGGAGGAGCAGAGAGAGAGGGGAAACAGAATCCAAAGCAGGCTCCAGGCTCTGAGCTATCAGCACAGAGTCCAATGTGGGGCTCAAAGTCATGAACCGTGAGATCATGAACTGGGCCGAAGTCATGCTGAACCTACTGAGCCACCCAGGCACCCTGTGCTCTGTTCTTTTATCATATTTACTTCTACATATCTTTTCTACTCCATGGTACTTCATTATGAAATATACTTTCCAGGGACACCTAGGTGGCTCAGTCAGTTAAGCGGCCGACTTCAGCTCAGGTCATGATCTGGTGGTTGGTGAGTTCGAGCCCTGCATAGGACTCTGTGCTGACAGCTCAGAGCCTGGAGCCTGCTTCAGATTTTGTGTCTCCCTCTCTCTCTGCCCCTTGCCTGCTCACACTCTGTCTCTGTCTCTCAAAAATAAATAAACATTAAAAAAAAAAAAAGAATTATACTTCCCAGAGTCAGTTATCTTTTTTTTTTAATATGAAATTTATTCTCAGATTGGTTTCCATACAACACCCAATGCTCATCTCAACAGGTGCCCTCCTCAATACCCCTCACCCACCCTCCCCTCCCTCCCAACCCCCCATCAACCCTCAGTTTGTTCTCAGTTTTTAAGAGTCTCTTATGTTTTGGCTCCCTCCCTCACTAACCTTTTTTTTTTTCCTTCCCCTCCCCCATGGTCTTCTGTTAAGTTTCTCAGGATCCACATAAGAGTGAAAACATATGGTATCTGTCTTTCTCTGTAGAGTCAGTTATCTTTTAAAGGGATTTTAAAAATGAGAAAAAATAAATTATACTTACCCACTTACTTACTCAGCTTGTATTTGTATGCCAATGTCTATTTCACTTTTGTTTGCTATGGAAATTTTCTCTGGATGGAGAATCCTAAATTGACACTTCTCTCCAGCTCTTTAAAGATGTCATTTCTTTCTCTTACTGGCTTTGTTTCTGATGAAAAGGCAAAGGTCATTTTATTATTTTCCCATATTATGTATGATCTTTTTCTCCCTTGGTTGCTTTAAGGATTTTCTCTTTATTATTCACTGTCAGAAATTTGATTATGATGTGTCTTGGTGTGATTTCCCTTATGTTTATTCTGCTTTTGGTTTGTGAGCTTATGGGACCTGTGTTTATATTTGCAATCAAATTTTGAAAATTCCTGGCTATTGTTCCTTCAAACATTTTTGTGCCCTACCTTGTCTCTTGTCCTTTTCTGAGACACCAATTGCATATTTGTTAGACTGCTTGATGTGGTCTCAGGGTCACTGAGGCTCTGTTCAGTTTTGTAACCTCTTTCTTTTTCCCTTATTTGTTCAAGGTTGTGTTGTTTTGATTGCCAGATCTTGAAAGTCACTGTTTTTTTCTTCTTCTATTGTATCTAGTCTTCTGTTAGGCCCATGCAGTGAATTTTTATTTCATTATATTTTTTAGCTATAAACTTTCCATTTGGTTCCTTTGTATGGTTCCATTTATTTATTGAAAATCTCTATTTCCTCATTGTACTCATAATTTATTTTAAATCTTTGAATGTGAAACATACTTATAATGCTATTTTTCAGTGTCCTTGTCTACTAATTGAATCACCTTTGTAACTTCTCATTCTATTTTTATTTATGATTTTTCTCCTGATTATGGGTCATGTTCTGCTTTGTTGTATGTCTACACAGTTTTTATTGGATCCTAGATACTGTGACTGCTGTTTGTGAAAGCATGAATTTTGTTTTCTTCCTTAAAGTGTATTCAGTTTTATGTTAAATCCTTAACGTATTTGAAGATTAGCTTGATCCTACTGAGGCTTTTGCAAGCTTTGTACGGCAAGCTTAAAGTAGGTTCTGCTGAAGTAGGCTTGCTCTTCAGTAGTTTTCTTTCTGAGGTCTCTTCTGAATGAATGTCCTCAGTGTTTAAGAAGGACTGTCCAGCCAGCTGGTCAGAATTCAGATGTCTCTCAAACTTAACACCAGTCCTGGTAGTTATTCTGGTTATCTAACTCTGGGTAGTTGTTCTCTCCTCAACTTTTTTTGCTTCGTTTCATGTAATCTCATTGCATATGATTATTTAGTATCAAATCAAAGATCTAAGGGGACTCTTACATTGATTTCTGGAGAATTTTGTCTGACATGGATCTCTCTTTGCCCTCAAATTCTGGGTGCCTTCACCTCTCTCACCTCTGAGATCTATCTGCCAATCTCAGTGGGGACACGGCTCTGCTTCATTTCTGTCTGTATTCTTTGGTTCTAAAAAATGCCTCGTGAAACAATCTGGGCCGGCTGTGGAGTTTTTCTCTTATTTGTTTACCGTCTGTCATGGACCAAAGCCCTATGCTTCCCATTGCTTGGCACCTGAAATTTACATATGTATATATATGTACATATACATATATATTTATGATTTTCACACCCCCTTGTCAGTTTTCAGGAGGGATAATCCAGGATCTGTTAACTCCATCATAGCTGAGCTTGGGAGTCTTGTTAAAATTTAATTAGGTCATAAAAAGTGGCTGCTAATGGTATAAATTTATGGGTTAAAAGGATATTTGTGGTGGGTTAGTGAATCAAAGTATTATTTATTAAAATATGCTTTAAGGGTCTTTGATCACTTCTTCATTCTTGTTATAGGGACTTCTATAGTTGTTTTTTCTCTACTGTCATTAAATAAACACTCCAACTTCTACAATGTCTTCCTTTTGCTCTTACAAGCAAGTTGTTATTTAGCAACAAAGCTGCTGAAGAATACTGCTCATTGATGAGTGTGTGGCTTTCTGCAGTTTTTATTGTGCTAAAGCTACTTCTCATTAGTCGTGGAAAAAAAAAACAAAACCATAGCTTGTGCATAAAAAAAATTACCAGAGAGAGTAGATTTCGGGGATATTGATGGACAGGATGCATCTTGCTAAACTCATCCAGCCCACTGAGCTGTGATGAGCATCTCACTTCATTTGGATGAGTGAACACATGGTGCATCTCATTTAAAAACCAAAACAGCTTTCAGAAATTTATGGTAGCATGAAGCCATAGTTTAATAATGTCCTTTTGACAATAAGCATGTCTGTAAAAAATGGCCTGCATTGACTAAGGGAGGACCTTTGGGGAAGATTTTAAAATGCTGATGTTACAATGACATTGGCCTAGTGAGCAGGCTATTTTCAATGTTTTTGCCTCACGTGAAGATCTGAGCAGAAGGCAGCCATGAAACCAAGTATGTGGCAGAGAAATGAACAACCTGTAATACCTACCCTAGACTCTGACACTTAGCAGATATTTTATGATTAGGGCAAAAAATCTGTTTGACTTTAGGGAAAAATGCAGAAGAGTAAAACTTCTGCAAATATAATGTACGGACATATGTTTTATGACCTGAGGTTGCTTGGAGATTACAAGCCTTAAGGAAGAAGAAAGTGTTGGTTTTATTCTATTGGCTTTAGAGGTTAAATGGTGGACATTATGAAAAACCAGTTCTGTGCTTTCAAAGCCCTCTGTATACCAGAAAATGGAAGTGGGATACTTTGCTTTTCAAATATGCCTATGACACCTTTCAAGTCCCCACTTTAACAGACTCTTGGGGAGACAGATTATTCTGAACCATGTGAACCAAAGTGATAGTGGAGTAATACTTGAAATATTTTGCTATATACAGTGGTATGCTGGTAAACTGGCCCTCTGAGGTGGGGGAGGAAGCCCTTATTTGTAGTGCTTACTGATTTCAATGGTGTAGATATTTCCACCTCGACCGAGTTCAGATGACCAGATTTTAACGACAGGCTTGCAAAATTGCTGGATATTCATAATTGGCATAGGTTCATATGGGCAGCTCCAGCATACCAGTGGCTATATGATATTCTACAGTACAGGAGAGGAGATGTGGGAGACTTAGAATTCTGGCCCCATTTTTTGTGAAGTATGACTTTGAGAGAATAACCTTTCTGACTGCATCCAGTAATTTGTGATTTATTAATACCATAAAGTGTTGCTGTGAAAATTGTGTGAGATAATGATTGAGTGCTTAACACAATTCCTGAAACACAGTAAGCATTCAATAATTGGTAGCTATTATTGACTGTGTAGTTTTGAGATAATCTAGTGCAGTGACATGACAGTTAACTGCTCTTTTAATCTGAGGATTGGGAAAATAGATTTAAAAACTACTATGAATTTTGTAACTTTTTGAAAAATATTTTTTATTTTAATCACAGCAGGTTCTATCTACACTTGAAAAATTATTTCTATGACCTCTTATTTATTTTAACTACAGACAGTGCTTGGATGCATATGGATTTTTAGATATGTTTGAATAAATTAATGACTTCACAAAGATCAAAAATCTTGAAACCACCATACTGATAATTTTGCAGTGGCAAGTTGGGTAAGAGGAATCCGTCACCACCTACGGAGGTGGGTAAACAAATGGATTCCTAAAACCTATAGTAACTGTGCTTCCACAGTTGCAGTTGTCCAATCTGAATGTCAAAGTACTTTTGTAGACTTGACAATGGAATTGCAAGTGAGACCAAGTTTTATGTAAATTGGGTGGGACTGATTTCATTTTTCTAGGATCATGTTCTCATGAAGAATAAGTGCTTTTACTTCTATTTCTCAAAACCCTATTCTTTTGAGGAGAATATCAATGTATTTTGACCTCTGAAGAAAATACTGATGAAAGTGGCTCATGTAGTAGTTTCTTAGGATGAAAATGTGTTTTTGTCAGAATCCTTGTAGGGTTTTGAAGTTCACTCAATTATTATTATATTTTGCTTATATCAGTTTCAATAAGAAGAATCTCTGAAATGTTAACTCTAAATTAATGAAAATACCATTAACATTTTATAGAAAATATTTCAAGAGGTAGCATAAGAATATTTCTAATGCTCTTTTTTTGGTGGAAATAACAAGATCACCTTTTTTTTAATGCTATTGTGCCAAGCCTATCAAAATACATATACTACATTTTTATTCATATTTAGCAAATGGCTCTGATTGTATTTGAATTCAGGTCTGTCGGTGGTAATAAGACAGCAGCTACAATAATTCAAAATGATACAGACAGCATCCATAGAGTTCTTTAGCCTTCCACTTTTGTGTAATCTTAAAGCTTCCCTTCTCAATTATACCGTTGGAAAATCACTGAAAAATGCAAATGGATAGGAGGTTGTCAAGCAGTTATGTGAACTGGCAAGAATAATAATGTTGACAGTTCTGTAATCACTGAGCATACAAAAGCTGACAGGACAAATACTTTCTTTCCACCAATTGACTAAATGTGTATTATTGCTGCACACTTTAAAAAATACAGGTGAAAACACACCATTCTCTGAGTTGCCCTTTCAAGCATTTTCACACTCATCATGGCTTACTGACTTGAGGAAAGAAATAATGCTGTTTAATACTGAATTAGTTATTCTGTAATCAGCTGTGTTGAATGCATTATAAGGACACATTTCTTTTTCAGCTAAGGAGCAAACAATGGCCAAATTATCTTATAGACTATCCAGACTAGACTACTTTTCAGAGTCAGTCTATTGTTATCCATTGGTTGGGCATCCTCCAGGGAGTCGCCAGGACTATTGCTCTGTCTGGAAAGTCCTCACTGTCGAGTGAGCCAGGTGCTGAACCTGGGGGGTTCCGTGTCTGGCTCATTTATCAGAGAGCTGGGCTGCCAATGCAGTGATTCTCAGGTATATTGGGACAAAAAGTCAAGAAGGCTCACTGAGGAGCAAGCAGAGATGATTCTGCTGTTTGTCCACTTGCCTAGTTTGTCCGTCTCTGATTACTTTTTTAAATACCTGTATTGGTTTCTTACGGCTTTGGTAACAAAGTACAGTAAAACATTGGTTTGCGCGCATAATTTGTTCTGAAAACATGCTTGTCATCCAAAGCGCTTGTATGTACAAGCGGATTTCAAGAACCATTGCCTCAGTTGTAACCATGTGACATTTGGTGTCGTGTTACTACTCATATTGCAAGACATTGCTTGTTTACGAAGTTAAAATTTATTAGAAATGTTTGCTCATCTTGAGGATGAACTCACAGAACAAGTTACTCACAATCCAGGGTTTTACTGTACTTCAAACTGGGTGGCTTAAAACAACAGAAATTTATTCTTTCCCAGTTCTGGAGTCCGAAAGTCAAAGTGTTGCTCCCTCTGAAGCCTCTAGGAGAGAGAATCATTCTTGCCTCTTATGGCAGCAAAAGTAACAATAATAAAAATGATGATGCTAACATCTATTGAGCACTTACTATATCCCAGGCCCCACTGTAACCGTTTTACTTGTATTGACTCTACCTTCACAGCTGCCCTACTTGACAGATAAGAAAACTGAGGCAAAGAGAGGTTAGGTAAATCATTAAAGGTTGTACAAGAATTAAGATTTCTCCAGAGAGCTGATTAGGAATGAGAGAGGTAAGGAGGTGGAGGCAGAGAGCTACCCATGGCAGCAGGAAGCATGCCTAAAGGCTCTGAGGCAGGATGGTCTCCTCTGTAACTGCAGTAAGTTCAGCAAGGTGGAAGGTGGTGTAAGGAGGGGGAGAAAGGCAGTCAAGTATCATATCCTAAAGGATCTTGTAGGCCAGTTTAAGATATTTGTCTTTATTTTAAAAGTAATGTGAAGCTATTGATGGGTTTACATAGGACAATGTCTTAATGAAAATTGTATTTTATTTTATTTTATTAAAAAAATGTTTTTAATGTTTATTTATTTCTGCGACACAGAGAGACAGAGCGTGAGTGGGAGAGGGGCAGAGAGAGAGGGAGACACAGAATCAGAAGCGGGCTCCAGGCTTGAGCTGTCAGCACAGAGCCTGACACAGGGCTCAAATTCACAAACTGTGAGATCATGACCTGAGCCAAAGTCAGATGCTTAACTAACTGAGCCACCCAGGCACCCACAAAAACTATTTTAAAAGAAAAAAGAACTGAGTTGTAATATGAAGAAAGGATTGGAAGGAGACAGGAGTCTTTGAGAAGGTTAAAAAGCTTCAGGAAGAAGGATTCCAAGAATAAATATTGTTAAAATGTTCATGCTATCCAAAGCAACCTACAGATTTAGTGTAACCCCTTTCAAGATACCAGTAGCATTTTTCACAGAGCTAGAACAAATAATCCTGAAATTTGTATGGAACCACAAAAGACCTTAATAGCTAGAGTGATCTTGAAAAAGATGAACAAACCTCGAGGTATCACCGTCCCAGATTTCAAGATACACTACAAAGCTGTAGTAACCAAAACTGTATGATATTGGGGACATATAGGTCAATGGAACAAAATAGCCCAGAAATAAACCCACAAATATATGATCAATTAGTGTTTGACAAAGCAGGAAAGAATATCCAATGGGAAAAAGACAGCCTCTTCAACAAATGATACTGGGAAAACTGGACAGCTACATGCAAAAGAATGAAAATTAACCCCTTTCTTATACCATACACAAAAACAAACTCAAAATGGATGAAGACCTAAATGTGAGGCCTGAAACCCTAAAAATCCTCGACGAGAATACAAGCAGTTATTTCTTTGACATCAGCCAGAGCAAATTTTTCTAGGTATTTTTCCTCTGGCAAGGGAAACAAAAGCAAAAATAAACTATTAGTACCACATCAAAATAAAAATCTCTGCACAGCAAAGGAAACCATCAACAAAACTAAAAGTCAACCTACTGAATGGGAGGATTTATTTGCAAATGACATATCTGATACAAGGTTAGTATCAAAAGTATATGAAGAACTTCTACAGCTTAACACTGCACAACACAATCCAATAGAAAATGGGGAAAAGACATGAGTAGACATTTCTCCAAAGAAGACATCCAGATGGCTAATAGACACATGAAAAGATGCTCAACATCACTCATCCTCAGGGAAATCAAAACCTCAATGAGATATCACCTCACACGTGTCAGAATAGTTAAAAGTAAACACACACACACACACACACACACACACATGCATACACATGCTCACACACAAGAAACAACAAATGGTGAGAATGTGGAGCAAAGGAATCCTGGTGCACTGTTGGTGGGAATGCAAACTGGTGCAGCTACTGTGGAAAAGAGTAATAGAGTTTCCTAAAAAAATTAAAAATAGAATTGCCATACAATCTAGTAATTCTACTACTGAATATTTACCCAAAGAATAAGAAAACACTAATTTGAAAAGATATATGCAGCCCTATGTTTATTGCAGCATGATTTGCAATAACCAAATTATGGAAGCAGCTTAAGTGTCCATCAGCAGATGAATGGATAAAAAAAGAAGTGGTGTATTTATACAATGGAATACTACTAAGCTGTAAAAAAGAATGAAATCTTGCCTTTTGCAACAACATGATTGGATCTAGGGAGTATACTGGTAAGTGAAATAAGTCAGTCAGAGAAGGACGAATACCATATGATTACACTCATGTGCAGAAGTTAAGAATGAAAACAAATGAACAAAGAAAAAAAGAGACAGACAAAAACAAAAACAAAAACAGGCTCTTAAATACAGAGAACAAACTGATGGTTACCAGAGGGGAGATGGGCAGGAGGATGGGTGAGATAGGTGATAGGGATTAAAAGTACATTTATCAAAATGAGCACTGAGTAGGGCATCTGGGTGGCTTAGTCGGTTAAACAATGAGCACTGAGTAATGTATAGAATTGTTGAATCACTATGTTGTACACCTGAAACTAGTATAAATAACACTGTGTGTTGACTATACTGGAATTAAAATTAAAAAAAAAAGAAGCTTCAGGAAGAACATAATGGTGACTTGAATTAAACTTGTGACATTGGAGATGGACAGATACGGTCGCATTTGTGATGATTAGGATGCAGGATTGGGAGCACAGGGCCAACACCGACTGTATTGTGATAATTATCTGTGTAGGTGGTGGTGCCATCTACTGTAATAAGGGAGTCTTGGACAAAGAGCAGGATTTATAGGGAATATTGTTGCTTTGGTTTGGGCACATTGAATTTGAGGGTGTATGTGGCATCAAAAAGACTACATACACCAAGTTGACAATGGGAAATCTAGTTCTGCAGTTGAGAGACAATGTCAGGATGAAGCTATAATTTCTGAGGTCATTATAATAGTGATACTTTTGAAACTGCAGGAGTGTCTTTGACCAGATGGAGAGAGAAGACTTTGAGGAGGAGAAGGGTTTTATATTGGGTTCCCAGGATCCTCAGTATTTGAAGAATAAGTAGAGAAAGGAAAGCAAGATTGGAAGCAGGGCTGAGAGGTAGGAGGAGATAAATTAGAAGATGTGCCATGATGTGACAGAAGCCCAGAGAAGGGAGAATTTCAAGGCTATAAACATGTTCAGTATTCTGAGTAAGATGACAAATGAAAATTGTTAGACTTAGTAGCATCAAAGTCGTCGATGGCCTTATCAAAAATAATTTTTGCTATGCGGAGAAGGTAATGAGTGTATTGGAATGAGCATATTGATGAAATAAGGAAGCTGAAAAGTAAGAATTTTGTACTATCTTAAAGAAGTTGGTTTGGGAAAGATGGGCCAGTGCCTACAAGTGATGTGAGCCTTGGTGTGTGTCTGTTTTAAATTGGGGATTTTAGTTTAGATCGAACATAAATACTCATATAAAGGATTTAGTGGAGAGAGAGTTATTTAGGGCACAGGATGAAAAGGGGAAATTGATAGCCCAAGATTCCAGAAGTTTCAAAGTGTGGGATTTGTAACAGGTAAGGAGGAGGAGAAGGGTGCAGAAGCCAATTTAGCTGCAGGAAGTTGAGGGAGTTCGTATTTCATGGTTTCCAAATGTTCTGAATGATAGGAGGCGAGGTAATTTCCTGAGTGAGAGGAAGAGGGGCTTGGCATTTTGGGGAGACTGAAACCATTGTTGCAAAAGAGTGAGAAGGCTGCTGTAGAAATCTAAGTAAGAAAGCAGGCTAGTTCAGAGATCTTCCTCTTTGTTTTTCAGGTGTGTTTCCAATGTCTAGGGCAGAACCTGGTACATAGTAACCACTTAGCCTATTTGTTGACCATTGCCTAAAGGGCAAAGCACAGAGCTAACATTCCCTCTTTGTCTTTGTTTGACTTTGAGTCCCTTTGTACAAGTTGAAGATCTTCTTGGCAGACTCAAAAGGGACTACTGGCTTTAGAGATTTCAAGTGATGTAACAAAATGTAGCTTTTTCTGCATTACAGTTTAGGCTACCAGAAAGCATTTCCACATCTGCACCCTAGTTCCTTTAGAAAGTCAGTCCATTTTCTGTAAACCCTTCTTTCTTTCAGATACTTTCTTTTTTCCTTTGAGAACTGTTTGTTACAGACACTTCCACCCTTAGGAAGCTTTTGTCAAAGGATTGTTACATCTTTTTAAAAAATGTGTCCACATTAAAAAGGGATTTGTCATGAAATGGGTGGCAATTATTTCATGTTTGGAATTATCATTGTCATTGGAAGTGTGGGGCCAAGGGCAGGCTGCTCCAAGATGGGCCACTTTGGCATGAACATTATTTTGATTTAAAAGTAATCAAAACCCAGCAGATACAGGAAAAACTCTTCTTTGTCCTCAACTGCCTAATTTTACATTGTAAAGGACAGCCTTTACCAGGAAGAGAGCTATTAACAGACTGCCCTTTACCTAAGAAAATTATCTACAAAATAGGGAAAACTTTGCTTTTCAGAACATCTCCTTTCACCATCCTGCTAATGGCCTTCCTCTCCTTTGTATCCTCTGACCCTGCCCGTCTCCTTAGTTCATATAAGCTTCATGTTGCCTCACTGTTTACAGTTTCCTGTTTGTGTGGATTCCCCATATGTATGCTATTCATTTTGATTTTCTCCTGTTAATCTGTCTCATGTCAATTTGATTCTAAATCCAGATAGAAGGACTAAAGGGCAGAGGAAAGTCTTCCTCCCTAACAGAAGAGACAGTAGCATGTTTCTTACATGCTTTCCCTGTGTCAGTTCAGTGTTACTGTTACCAAATGGGTTTGACAACTTTTGGCACTTCTCATGAAAAATTGATAAGTAATTTGAAAATAATTCATTTTATCACTATTGTTGGCTAAGTTTAAGTGGTTCAACTTTCAATTTTGTAATACTCTTGTATTACCACACATTCTGGTGATGTTATTTAGGTTTCTCTTGAAAAGCTTACATTTTATTTGGAATTGAGATTAACATAATCTGGTAATTTTCATTCTTGATAATTAATAACTTAGGATTCACAGAGAGAAATCTACTGACATTATTCCAGGAGCACATATGTGAATACATCTGATACCTTGATTAATTCCTGCATTCTTCTTGTTCCTTTTGTCTAGGTTGATTGGGTTCCTTTTTTCTAATAGTAATTGAGAATCTTTCCTTGACAATATGCTTGTAAATGAAGGTACTTTATTTTCTAGATTGCATTATGAGAAAAGAAAATTTTAAATATTTCATGTTTTAAAAGGTGATACTGGTTCACTCTATAGGACCAGAAAATTCTCAGAAAGGTGTAACAATGCCATCAAAGATAAAATACTCTGAGTATGACTTCAAATATATTCAATTATGAGAATCATGTCAGGACCCTCGTAATAGCTTTTATTTGGTAGTTTAGAAAAATGCTATTCATCATCTAGAATTACCAGCTTTTAAAAATTCCAGTGCAGTTTGTTTTCCGCAAGGAATGACTTGTACATGAAATGCATTCTAGAATAGAGCCTAATACCTCTTGAATGGCTTGCATATAAGTGACTCATTATGGGCTAAGTGACAATTACTTCATTTTCATCATTGATCAATTCATTTCATCTTTGGTTAGGAAGATTAACCACCTGAGGTGCACCTGTTTGAATGCATGTATTGGGTCTGAATGTAAAGTAACTATAGGAAAAAACAAACCTGTTTCTACATCCTACAGGGACATAAGCACAGTGCGCTGTACATGGTAAATGCTTGATAAACAGTTACTGAGTAAGTGGAAATTTACTGGAATTCTCATTATGACTCGTTTTAGGTGAAGTGCATGTCTCTACTCTTTTTTTTTTTTTTCCAGATTTACTTTTGTGCTATCAAACTGTCTGTGAGCATTGCAACAACTATTGCTAAAACATTCTTCCATTAAGTGTTTATTGTATATTTAGAGTTCATGTATTATCACATGTTTCAACTAACTGCAAGAAATGTGGAGCCTTTAACTACAGAGAAAACAGTTTTAAAATTCCAATGGCCTTATTAACACTTAAGACTCTCTATGATGTGGCCTCAAATTGATGCATCTCCCAATGGACAGAATAGAGCAGAGGTCTAGGATTGTTTTAAAAAATTACCTTTTAATTTATTTAAAAAAGATGCTTATTTATTTATTTTGGGGGGGGGAGAGAGAGAGAGAGAGCGAGTGAGCATGGGCAGGGGAGGGGCAGGGAAAGAGGGAGAGAGAGAACCCCAAGGAGGCTCTGTGCTGTCAGCGTGGAACTGGATATGGGTCTTGATCTCATGAACTGTGAGGTCATGACCTGAGCCAAAATCAAGTCACATGCTTAACCGACTGAGATACCCAGGTGCCCCTAAAAAACTATCTTTTTAAAAAGAACATCAAAAATAGTCACTGCAGCCACTCCATACAAGATGGGCCTCATCCAAAACCTACTTAGTAACCTCCTAAGTAGGTTCAAAATGACAAGAGAGAGCAGGGAAAGGAGACTGGGTTGGGCTCTTTCTGGCAGTTAGGAGGTGGGGCCCGGGTGAGTGTTCCTCCATAGCTTGAACCTACCCATTGATGCCAAGGGACGGAGCACTAGGGCTTTCTTTCCTGTTTGCCCAGAGGAGAGGCAGAAAGGAAGAAGGAGGGGGTGACACTAAAGAGATGTCTGCAGTCAGGCATCCAAAGTAGATCAAGTTCTTTGTTGCAGAAGCTGTCATGGGAAGGATCAGAATTTTGTGAGGTACAGTGTAAACTTTTATCTTTGTATTGTTCTTAATGATCTATTTCATGGAGAGTGAGGAATCTTAGTGTTTGAGGCCTCCAAGATTGTGGTTAGCCCTGGGCTACAACTTACCTCTCTGAGCTTTGTTTCCACTATTTTCCTTCACCACATGGAATCACAAGTCCACTCTCCAACCCTGCTCATGCTCTTCTCTTGTCCTGGAATCCTCTTCCTACTGCATTTGCCGGTGTGAGTCTTACCTCTTCTTCATGTCCATTTAGTGTTTATTTATTTTTGAAAGAAGGGGAGAGAGGGGGAGAGAGAGAGAGAGAGAGAGAGAGGCAGGCAGAGAGAGAGGGAGAGAGGGAGGGGCAGAGAGAGAGGGAGACATAGAATCTGAAACAGGCTCCAGGCTCTGAGCTGTCAGCACAGAGCACAACGTGGGGCTGGAACTCAAGAACCGCGAGATCATGACTTGAGCTGAAGTTGGGTGCTTAACCGACTGAGCCACCCAGGCGCCCCATCTTCAAGTCCAGTTTAACTTGAACCTTTTTCTGGGAAGTAATTGCTGCTACTTCTAAAGTACTAAAGAATGTTTTGTTTCTCCTTGTAGCACTTTTCATTGTCTAACTGGTCTCTGAAAGCAGCTGGAGAGCAGAATCTAAGAACCTGATTGATTTTTTTTAGTATCTTCCACACTGTCTTCCTTGTAGGATGTCAGCTCCAAGAGGGTAGGAACTTTTGTTTTGCACATTGCTGTTCCTTTACCCTCGGAACAGTGCCTGGTGCAGAATACACTCTCACTAGACACTGTTTGGTAAATGAATAATAGACAAATATTTGTTGAATAAATGAAAGCTATATTCATAAAGACTGATTCAAACTTGTATTAGATTCTTAAATTGTTCTTTTATGTGTTGCTTCAATAAAAGAGAAACACATTTTATTGAGAGTTTAGCATTTCAACTGGTTGACTTGGCAGTTGAATTAATTTGAAGGGAAAATCCACATTGGAGCAGACATTTACAACTGGGCATCTCTGAAATGGGTCTATAATATTTTCAGAAACTGAGACAGACTTTGATTGGAACAGGGAGTATTAAGTAACCTGCAGATCATTGTGAAGGTACTTGGCAATAGATATTTTGCTTTTGTCCCGTCTCTGGTTTTTAGGGATCTATGCTAAATTTGTTCTTTTTATCACAGCTGTAGGCACAATTAGCAGATGCCAAGAGGCTGGCTCCAGCAGGCTGTGCACAAACTTCCTTTGGCTGTACTTGTGGCGACAGCATTTGCTGGAGACCAACCTAAGACAGTCTGTAAGATAAGAAGTGAGCTCAGTCACTGATCCTCATGAACGTATAATGATATCAGGTGGTCAGTCTGAGCGAGGGAGGTCTAATGAGGAAAGAGAAATTAGGAGTGAATCCCTCCAAAGCAGTAAATTTTGCCTCAGTGCTTAAGGCCTTACTTTTCCCCAGGGGAATACAACGCAGAAATGGACTCCCTAATTAAGGGCGTCAAAATCGAACATGAAAAATTCCTAAGTAAACCAGATTTTAACTGATGGTTGATAAAAAAAAAAAAAAAAAAAGACAAGCTTACTTTTTTACTTCTCCATGTGTCTTCACATTCAAGGACTTGTCTGCCCTTTATTTTAAAATTATACATGTCATAGTGGAAAGGGCAGAGAGAAAAAGAGGATACCTGATTATAGAAAGGGATGATTAATAGGAAGATTGGTAAGTTGATTATTAAGGAGCCTGGGGTAGGCTGTATTTTCCATTCCTTGAATCTGCACTGGCCTTGTGATTTGCTTGGCTGGAAGTGACATTGTATGAAATTCACAGCCCAGGCCTCAAAGGATCTTGCAGCTTCTGCCTTTGCCCTCTTGGATGTTTCTCTGAAACTTTCATGTAAGAACCCAATCTAGCTTACTGGAAGGTGAGGGACTGTATGTGGCAAGGAACTGCCGCACCGCGGCCAAGAGTCAGAATCAAGCAGCAGACATGTGAGAGAAGCAGTTCTGGACCTTTTATTTGCTGAACCACCAACTGAATGTGTGAGCAAGCCCACATGCAAACAGCACAGAACTAGCCAGCCAGCTTGCAGATTCATGGAAAACAATAAATCATGCTATTTTTAGGCACTAAGTTTTAGGGGGACCTGTTCCATGGCTAAGGATAACTGATGCACAGCCTGGTTTTAAATTTTACTTTTATTTAGTCTGACAAGTCTTCATTATTGCTTTCTAGCTTCTCAGGTATTTCAGAATAATAGCACTTCATTATTGCTATGCATGTTATATATCTCTGAAATAATTCATTTGCGCACTCACTCAGTTTCGTGTTGTTTGAGGATCATGTAGGTGTTAGGAAGGCGTGAGGTGAGACTTTAGAGGTAGGCTGCTAGGACACCTGTGCTCTTCAAATAAATACGGGGTGACAATTAGAAATGAAACAGAGTAGAATGGGTGTCACACATAGTAACAGGTAAGCATGGTCTCAGGTACCTAAATGTATGTGTGTATGAGTCATAATATAAATCTTTCTGTTACTTTGGGTCCTTATTTTTAAGAGTTTAGAAGCTGCTGGATAATATCATGGGAAATATCATAAGCTATCCTAAAAAAAATTTTGTTTTCCCTCTACTTTGAGGGGTTAGTAGAGAATTTTAGGCATGGTTGGATGTGTGTTTTTAGGCCGACAGTGCTGGTGGCTGTATGATGGGTTTATCTGAAAGGAGAATGACAGAGGTAGGGAGACAAGTCAGAAGTCCAGGCTGAAACAGAGATAAGAGGAGTGGCTCTCTTTTAATAAGGCTTTATGAGTTAGGAGAGAAAGGAGTAGACTTGAGAAGTATTTGGGAATTTAAATCAGAAAAACTCTGAGGCCAGTTGGATATGGGGGTGAAGGGAAGGGGGAATCAAGGAAATGATTGATATTAGCATGTTCTGACAGATTTTATGTGGGAAGTAATGTTAAGAAAGGCGTCTGGGATGACTCATAGATTTCTCTCTTGTATGAATGTTATGGCCACCAATAGGGATAAATAATGTAGGAATAAGAGCAGCACTTATATCGGGGAATCTCTTAATTAGTTAGGGGCATGGCAAGGCTGTGCTGTTTGCAGGACATTCAAATAGCAGGTATCTAGACATATGACTTAGAAGCTAGAGAAACAGATGAGACATCATCATATGGTAATGGAAACCAAGATGATAGATACGCAGAGAGACTGTAAAGAGAGCGAAATAGGGCCAAGGAGAGAACTCTTAAATGTTGGGGAAACCCTGAAGTGGTCAAAGTAAAAGGAGGCCAGGATGATGGTGGAGGAGGAAGGCTAGAACCTGCAGTGTGCCAGCAATCAAGGGAAAGGATATTTGCAAGGAGCTGGGTTTAATAGTGTCCAAAGAAGCAGAGAGATCTAGGAAAATAAAGACTAAACTCATGCTTCAGATTTGGCAATTAGGAGGTCACTTGTAAACATATCAATGGACTGGTGGAGCCAGCAGCCAGACGGCAGTGGGTTGAGCATTAGTAGAAAGAGACAGGCTGCTATGTGAGGATGTTTGAATGAGATTTAAGGGAGAGCTACTCTATGGCTGTGGGGTTCAAGGAAGTTTCTGCGTTTTTGATTTGTTTGTTTTAATGCTTAAAGCCCTCGAAGAAGGAAGCAGTAGAGGAGGAGGAAAACATGAAAGTAGAGGGCAAGAGGAAATGACAGTTGGAATAATAACCATTATACCCTCTAAAGGTAGTGGCCAAATCCTATTGCTTGTTATTTCCCCAAACTCCCTTGCGTGAGTTATTTCTGTTAATTGCTTCTGCCTTATATTTGTTCCGGCCTCCATCTCCTCTTGCCTAGATTAATACCCCCTCACTGTTGGCTGCACAGACTCTAGGATTTAAAGAATTATGGGACACCTGGGTGGCTGAACATCTGACTCTTGATTTCGGTTCAGGTCTTGACCCCAGTGTTACGGGATCGAGCCCAGCATCAGCCTCCACACTGGGGATGGAGCCTGCTTGGGATTCTGTCTCTCTCTCTCTCTCTCTCTCTCTCTGCCCCTCCCCTACTCGTGCACACACACACTTTCTCTCTGTCTCTCAAAATATATAAATAAACTTTAAAAATATTTAAAGAAGTATAAGAATGGTAGCAAATAGGAAAAGTAAAACATTATATGAATTGTCCTTATTGAACTCTGCCCACCGTAACATAGGCTGAGGCACCATGGTGGTGAGACCATTTAATTTTTCTGGGAGGTTTGGAAAACTCAGAGAATGTGGCATTTGAACTGACTCTCGAAGGATGAATTTTTTTTTTTTTTTTTCCCCTGAGGATGAGGACATTTTAAGTAGAGGGATGGCATGTGCGAGAGGGAAAACAGAACACATGGCCAGAAGGTAGGTGGGTGCTTTAGTCTACTCGGGCTGCCACAAGGAACATCACAGACTGAATGACTCAGACAGCAGAAATCTATTTCTCACAGTTCCGGAGACTTGAAGTCCAAGACCAGGGTGCCAGCATTGTTGGGTTCTGGTGCACTCTCTGCTCCTGGCTTTCAGATCACTACCCTCTTGCACGTGTGCTCATTATGTGGTGAGAGACAGAGCCCTTGTGCCCCCTTCTTTTCCTGTTAGGACACTGACTCCAGCATGAAGGCACCTCCTTCATAGCAGCATCCAAATCCAATTATTCCACCCAAATGCTGCCTTCATGGCATTATCTAATCCAAAGGTTCCATCTCCAAATACTATCACACTGAGGGGTAGGACTTCAACACATGAATCCCGGAGGGACACAATTTAGGCCACAGCACTCTGCTCCTGGCCTTCCAAAATCCATGTCCTTCCATGTTGTTTTTGCTTGCAAAAGGCATTCATTTCATCCCCAAATCCCCAAAAGTTCTAACTCATTCCAGCATCAACTCTAAAGTCTAAGGTTCAAAGTCTCACTTAAATATCATCCAAAGCACGAATGAGTGAGACCCAAGGCACGCTTCACCCTGAGGCAAAATTTCTTCTTAGCTGTGAACCCATGTAAAAAGCATTCTGAGACACATTTTCCAATGTGGGTTTGTTTGTGTATGTTACCACCATGCAGTTCTCTGGGCACCAGCGGAATTTCCTACAATTTAACTCAGTTCTGACACTAGCTACCCAGAGATAGCATCAGATCCTACAGGGTAAGGGTTCAGTCCTATAAGATGGAGCCTCCCCAACCCTTGCCCTTCAGGTGCCAGTTGCAAGCCCAGTTTGTTTTCTTTACTTAGGGCTAGCTGGCTATAAATCAGAGGTTCCCATGACCCCCTCCTTTTGTTTGATTAATTTGCTAGCAAAGCTCACAGAACTGAGAAAAGCATTTTGCTTACTAGATTACCTGTTTATTAGAAAAGGATGTAACTTAGGAACAGCCAGATGGAAGAGATACATAGGACAAGATATAGAGAAAGAGTGTGGAGCTTCTGTGCTTTCTCATGGTGCAACACCTTCCCAAAGCTCCACATGTTCTCCAAACCCTGTCCTTTGGAGTTGATGGCATCATTACATAGGCACAATTGATTAAATCATTGGCCATTGGTGACTGATTCAACCTTCTCTCCCCTTCCTGGAAATTAAGGGGTGGGACTGAAACTCTAACCCTCTATTCTTGGTTGGTTCCCCTGACAACCAGCTCCCATGCATTGGCATGGTCCAAAAGCCACGTCACTAACACAATAAGAGGCACCTTCATTGCTGTCATCACAGGCATTTCCAATCCAGGGATTTTAGGAGCTCTGTGCCAGAAACTGGGATGAGAGCCACATATATATTTCTTATTATAAATCACATTATCACGCTGTGAAACCAGGTAAGTTTTGGGCTTCCAAAGTACAATGGTGGGACTGAGGATAAACGTTTCCATTACAAAAGGGAGAAATCAGAGGGCAAAAGTGGATGATGGGTCCCAAACAAGTCCAGTACCCAGCAAGATCCCAAGGCTCAAGATAAATTCTTTTTGGTTCGATGTTTCACCTTCTAGATCCTCTGGGGGTGTCAGACCTACCCCGTGGTTCTGCTGGGTGGGGATGCCACCCTTAAAGCTCCAGGTAGTTCGGGCCCCATGTATCTGGATGATTCCATTCCTATACCTTTGGCTAGAAGTTGGCCCTGTCTCCCGTGCTCTTAGCTAATCTGGCAACGTCCCTACACACATGACCCTATCATCTCTTTATTGAGTGATAATCCAGCATTCCGTGTTCTCTTCTGAACACACTTTCTCATTATTTGCAATATGGACAGGATGAGAGCTTTTCATATCTTCAAGTTTTAGTTCCTTTTTGCTGAACGATTGCTTCTTTATTTCGTCTTTTTCTTTCTACATTTTGATACAAGCAGTCAGGAGGAACCAACTTTAAGCACGTGTTCAGAAATTTTCTCAGCTAAATATCCAACCTCATAACTTGCAAGTTCTACCTTCCAAGCAGCACTAGAACATGAACAAAATTCAGACAAGGTCTTTGCCACTTCATGACAAAGATCGCCCTTCCTTCGCTTTCCCATAACATATTCCCCGTTGCTACCCGGGATCATACCAGATATGATACATATTTCTGTAACATTTTGTTACATACATACATATTTCTGTAACATTTTGTTAGTGATTATGATATTTCATATATATGTATATATATGAGGTTTATTGTAAGGAGTTGGCTCATGCTCTTGTGGAGGCTGAGAAGTCCCAAGTTCTGCAGGCAGCAAGCTAGAGACCCAGGAGAGCCAGTGCTATAGTTCTAGTCTGAGTCCAAAGGCCTGAGAACCAGGAGAGCTGATGATGTAAATTCAAGTGTGAGTCCTAATCTAAAAGCAGGAGAAGACTGATGTTCCAACTTGAAGACGTTCAGGCAGAGAGAGTAAATTCTCTTATTCTGCCTTGTTATTCTGTTCAACCTTCCATGATGGGATACAGCCCACCCACAGTGAGAAGAGCAATCTTCTTTATTCATTCTATTGATTCAAATGTGAACCTCATCCAGAAAACCCTCCCAGACACACCCAGAATGATGTTTAACCAAATATCTGGGAACCCATGGCCCAGTCAAGCTGACATACAAAATTAGCCATCACAGTGTGTATGGAGGGACTTGTGGGGATTGAGGTCAGATGGGCAGGCCTGGAGCCATTTATTAAGAGCACACATGGTAAGCCTTCTCAGAATTTCTCTTCTCTTTTAGCTAGTAAGAAGTCTTCAGTAGCAGTGACACAGGATCAGATTGTGCTTTAGATTTTTAAAATTATTATTAATGGTGGTGATTGAAATTTCTTCAGAAATTTACCCTAAAGACCCAGAAGTCTGGTTAAGACAGAACAATATAATAGAAGCTCTCAAATCTAGAGTCACATACCAATTTCAGCCCTTATCATTTGTGTGAATTCAGCAAGTTACTTAACCCCTTTCTACGTGTCACTTTTTACATCAACAATATAGAAATTTCAGAGTCATTGTGTGGATTCAATGCTACCATGCCTAAAGTACCTAGAAAAAGGTACTCTTTCCCCAAATGTTGCACCCTATCCTCTATTTAGACACAGTCAGCCTAGATGTGCAGCCCGGATCAGCAGATCATCAGACTTCATCACTATAGGAACCACAGTATTAAAGAATCGTATTTCTGTATTTGAAATTTCTTTTTACTATTAATAAAACAGGGTATTGATTGATGGAAGCAAGTGGATTGACTTTATGTTTTATTATGAAAATTTTCAAATATGCACAAGAGAGAATAGTTAACAAACTTCCATATACACATCACCCATTATTAATTATAAATATTTTGCTTTATTGATTATATTTATTGCTTTATTATATATATTATATTATTTGCTTTATTGATTATAAATATGTGCTTTATTTGTCTTTCTACAAAGTACTTCAAAGACCCAGATATTATGCACACACTGGTGTGTATCCAAAAAAATATGAAGTGTATTGCTGTATAACTAAATACATTATCACACCTTACAACAATCAGTAAATGTTCATGTGTTTCTAACAATAATGATAATTTGGTGTGCTTTTAGAACTATTCATATTTTAGGGGCCTCATTAACAAATGCATAGAAACTAGTAAATAAAGAATAGTTAATTACTCCCAAATATATATGTAATTTTATCGGTCCAAAAAAAGTGTTATCTATTTAGCTTGGCTTAATATTTGAAATACAAAATTTTGTGTGAGTTAATCATATTCACACAAAGATTTGTGGCATTGGTAACAATTTAAACTTGGAAAATCAATACTATTACAAATATAGATATCGTTTTCACAAGGGAAGGCTTCAGAACATTGGCAACAGGCTGACTTTGCTTGTATTCTCTGCAAAACGTGTGTTTTATGTGAATTAAAAAGCCATTGACATTCAATTCAGTGGTGTGTGTGTGTGTGTGTGTGTGTGTGTGTGTGTGTGTCTGTGAGAAAGAGAGAGACAGAGAGACAGAGAGTGAAAAGGAGGGAGGGAGGGAGGGAGGGAGGAAGACAGAGGGAGAATATATATACATATATATATATATATTTTTTTTTTCTCTCTTTTTAAGTGAAGTGACTGCTGGGCAATGACTTTCTTCATAAATCAGACACACAATAATAAAGCCTTATTGTTGAAATTGTTTTTATGCAAGTGTTACAAACTACTCAATTCAAAATGTCTTTATCCTTGAAACTGACCTTATCCTAGTCATGGATTGTTGGCATTTAATATTCAAGCTTCCTAATTCTTTTCTGAAAGGCTGTCGCAAGAGAATTGCATGTAGAATATATAATGATTTATTTAGCCTCACAGTCCCTCATATCTGAGAACCAAAGAAAAAAGAAAGAAGACAAGCTGACGCTTTCATATTAATGGGAACAATTGCCCATGAATTAATTTAAAGCAATTGATAGCACAAAATTAAAAATAGTAACATAAGTATCTGATTTTTAAAAGTGGTTTGCTAGTCGGACCATTCGTCTGTATTGGAAACATCTGTATTTTAAATTAAGGTCAGATATTTTAGCCTTGCACTGTTTCTGTGAAATTAAATTCACCCAGTCAGAGTACTAGAACCTTAGAGTTCATTCAGGCTCCACAGTAAATTTCAGTGAATTTATCTCAAGAAACTAATATTCACAACCCCAGAAGTTTGTTGTGAAATAAAAGGATAATGATGGCACAGGACTTGTAGATCATTCTTTCCTATGTAAGTCTAATAAAACAAGACAAAACAATAAGCTACATCCACACATTTAAATGTTTGAAAAATTGAGCCAGACAGCTAGTTATCTTTAACAAGAAAGAAAAAAAGAAAGGTTTAATTCAAGTAGGTTATTGGCTAAAATCTATCTCAGTTTCCCCCAGTGTTTGTGTTTATGGTGAAATAGGCAGTATAAGTCGAATTTGCTTTCGGGCATGAGTAGTATAAACAGGATGACTGAGAAATGAAGGTCAGCTTTACTTTATTCCCAGGTGCAAACTTGGAAGTACTTTTTGAAGTTCCGGGGGGTGGGGTGGGTGGGTTACACGTAAACCAGTTAACTGCTGTGGAACCCATCGGAAGTTACAGCTGCAGGAGCCAGGCCTGTCTTTAATATGGGTGTAAGATTTTGGCTTCAAAAAGACAAGAAGCCACTTGACGTCTCTATTAGGATATCTAGTGCATGCCGCCAACTTAACCAGTCCAAACTCATCTCTCTGAATCTACTCCTGTCACAGCTTCTTCTACGCCACTCGCCTAGGTTAACAAGTTTGCTTAGAGTCGTCCTTGACTCTTTCTTACAGCTTGACAGAGAATCCCGCAGTTTCTGCCTTTAAAACATATTCTGAACCCAACCTCTTTATCATTACCATCTGGGGCCCCGCCGCCCCGTTTGTCACCTGCGTTATTGTGGTAGCCGCCTAAACGGTGTCCTTTTCCACTCTGGTCTTTCTACAGCCTTATCTTAACACAGCAGCCCTGATGATGTGTTTCAATCCATAGATTTCCTACATGAAACTCCCCAAAGACTTCTAGCTCTGAGTAAAATCTCAAGTCCATATTATTGCCGAAAGGTTCTACTTGACTTGATTTGAAGCTTATTCCACTCCTCCTTATTTATTTCTCTCCACAGTAATCTCCTTACTATTCCTCCAACACTCCAGACACACTTCGTGCCCCAGGACTTTGCACATGTTGGTTTTGCTGCCTAGAATATTTTTACCCCAGATAGCCACAGAAGGAGCTCTCTCCTCTCCTTCAGATCTTTACTTAAATACTATCTTAGACCTTTTCTGGCCTCCTCGTGTAAAGTTGCAATCACGGGGCACCTAGGTGGCTCAGTGGGGTAAGCATCTGACTTAGGCTCAGGTCCTGATCTCATGGTTTGAATTCGAGCCCTGCATTGGGATCTCTGCTTGTCAGCACAGAGCTCACTTCAGATCCTCTGTCTCCACCCCTCTTCTGCCCCTCCCTTGCTTGTGCTCTTTCTTTCTCTCAAAAATAAATAAATATTTTAAAAAATTAAAAAAAAAAAATTTGCAGTCACCCCCACTGTTCATTCTTCTCTCGGGTTTCTTTGCCTCTGTAGCATTTATTGCCCCTAAGCACAATTTATTTTAAGTATTTATTTACTTTTTATTATCTGTCTCCTCAACTAGAATATAAGCTCCCTGACTACAGAGATTTTGTTTGTTTGTTTTTAAATTGCTATACCCTTTGTGCTTAGAAGAGTATTTGATACATAGTAGGTGATACGTATGTGCGGAATGAATGAACAAATGTACCCATGGGACTATTTAGTAATATTTTATGCTATGTGTTTTAAAAACATGCTACGGTACTGAAACTATTGCTTTTTATGTTCAACACTATGGCTGAGAACTCTATGTTAGTGTGTTTCTCAACCTCATTTGTCGGAATTGTAGTATGTCTAATGTGGGTATTACCTGGGTATTAAGGGACCTTTAAATTATGCCTAAGTTTAATAAATATAATATAATGTGGATATTCTGCCCCTGATTTCTGGAGCATCTGAGAGTGTATTTCTTGAGGGCGGTATAACAGATTTGCATTTTTTCAACTTTGCTGAGCTGGAACTATGTTTCTTGGAATTCCCTTTCCCACACAGTTTCCACATAGTGTGTGGAACATAGTGCCAAGAGGCATTTTTCATGAGATTTGGAAAGTGGAAGTTAGTAGAAGCCATATGCTTTTTTTGTTTGTTTTGTTTTTGTTTTTGTTTTACTGGCCCAGGTGATTTTGTAGTTCACACGCCCTGCAGCCTATCTACTGGCTCCTGGGACTGCCTGTGGAAGGAAGCTGGGCCACACCTGCACCAGCTCCAGCCTGATCTCCCAGTGGGGCTTTTCTTCCTCCTGGATTTAGCTCCATGATGATAAGTGCCTGCTTTTCCTATAGGACATTCTAATCATCTGAGTGAGACGTTTGGTGGTGATGAGAGACGTGCAGATTCCCCTCCTCCCTTGTGGCTTCAGGTTCAGACTCCCAGGTTCCAGTTTATTCTTACTCTCCTCCACATGATATCTGTCTTTCCTTCCTGATTGCCTGTGGATTTCAGACTCCAGACTTCCAGGCACAGAAACAGCTACACAGAGACTCTGCAGTCAGGTCCCACGACTGCATAAGGTCAAATCTCAAATATATCTATATTTCCTACATAAATATGCATCCAGTTTCCTAGTGGCTCTGCTTCTCTGATGAAATGTTGACTGATGAGGGTAGAAATTGAGAAACACTCTTGCCAGGTCCATAGGATTTATGCATTTTTTTTTTCATTTTAATAGATTAAAAGTTTGATCTCTCTTCTGTGAAATGGTGGAAGCATTTCCCCCCAGGGATCTGTAAATTGTGAATTGGTTTCATTTTTTTGCACCTTAATGATACTGTGCAGATAGTATAATGTGGTTTTTTTGCTGGGAGGGCGCCTATGGAGGGAGCTGGGGAAGGGAAACGAGTGCTATGAGAACAAATGATGGCTAGTCCTCATCTGCACAGCTGGCCTCAGTTAACAGGACCACTGTGAATCAATTTACATTTTAAATACTTCTTTTGTAATGCCAGAAATCAAAAACATAATTTCAACAAAATAAAAGCTTAGATTTTTTTTTTTTTTGACTGTCACTGAAGGTTTGTCGTTCATGAACAAAAGCAATTTTCCTCAATGTGTGCATTCTTACTCTTGGCAGATGTTGGACAGATGTTTTTACCATAGACACATGGGGAATTTCAGGAAAAACACCCTCCTAATTACTCAAAGCAGCCAGAAATTGTGTTTCATAACTTAGTGATAGAATTAAAAAATGTCTCACAGTTTAAAACACTCATATTAAGATACCAACATAGTTTGTTTTTTTTTGATCACATCTACATTCTAAGTGTAAGTACCTTAGACCTCTGTCTTGACAGAGACCTGGTAAGATGTTTAAATCATCTTGGGGCACCTGGGTGGCTCAGTTGGTTAAGCGTCTGACTCTTGATTTTGGCTCAGGTCATGATCTTGCAGTTTGAGGGTTCCAGCCCCACACTGAGCTCTGCTCTGACAGAGTGGAGCCTGCTAGGGATTCTCTCTCTCTCTCTGTCCTTCTCTCTCTGCTCCTGCCCTTCTTGTGCTCTCTCTCTCTCTCTCTCTCTCTCTCTCTCTCTCTCTGTCTTTCAAAATCAACATTAAAAAAATCATCTCTTGCCCCTTTATTATTACTAATTGCAGTGGGTTTTGGAAGACGCCGTCCTCATTGGATTCCCTAGTTTCCCTCTGATATAAGGAGTTTCTGTCAAGCAGCAGCTCCTATAGGTGTCAATAACAAGAACTCATTTCAAGTAAAGGCATTTTCCTCTTTGGAAGAATGAGTGGAGAGCTATGCTAACTGGAGGCAAGACCTGCTGGCTGTTAACACCATGCGTCATGGGCTTCCAAGACTGACCTTGCCCAGACTGAGCTTCACAACAGAAAAGTGACAGTGACTGACTCACAGAGTCCCAGAATTAAGGCCCACACGTGCCTGTAACAGAATCAACACTCCTTGATGGTATTAGGTTCAGCAACTGGGGAAGGCAACTCCTTGTGAGATTTATAGTTTGTTTCACAAAAATTGGACAAGTGTAATAACCCACTAAACCAGGGGTTAATCACGATCTCTTCCTGGAAAGGTGAACTCCCTTGAGCAAAGAATGCCTGCTCTATCCGTGTCTGAGGAGCTCTGCTTCTTTTCTCTCTGCTGGCAGCCAGGAGCCTGGACACAGCTGGGGAAGAGCAAGAGGTTAAGCTGCTCTGTAGTGAGATACCTCCAGAATAGTCCTGTTTGTATGCCAAAGGTGTCTATTATGTACTCTCAAGTCACTCTCCAGGGAATCTTAGAACATGTGCTAGCCTCCTCAGGTGAGGATTAGAGATGCATTCAAGCTTTGGGACAGCTTTACCGATAACATATAAAAACCTGAGCAGATTTGCCCAAGGACTGCCTTGCTTTGGTTCCTAATCATCAAGTTCTTGAAAATAGGTCTTTTCACATCCTGTATTTTTTTTTTTTTTTCTTTTTGAAATACTATTGGGGCAGCTGGGTGGCTCAGTCGGTTAAGCATCTGACTTTGGCTCAGGTCATGATCTCCTGTTCGTGAGTCTGAGCCCCATGTCAGGTTCTGTGCTGACAGCTCAGAGCATGAGTCTGCTTCGGATTCTGTTTCCCTCTCTCTCTGCCCCTGCCCCACTCATGTTCTGTCTCTTTCTCTCAAAAAAAAGAAAAAAAAAAAGAAATACTACTAAAGCTCACCGGAATTCAGGGGCAGCTGGGTGACTCAGTTGGTTGAGCATTAGACTCTTAATTTCAACTCAGGTCGTGATCATCTCATGGTCCTGAGATTGGGCTCCCTCCCTTATGCTTGGGTTTTCTGCTCTCTCTCTCTCTCTCTCCCTCTCACAAAAAAAAAAAAAAAAAAAAAAAAAAAGAAGAAAAAACCCACATACAAACAAAAAACACAAAACAAAACTCACTAGAATTGAGAAACATTTTTTTTTTTCAGAGCACTTTTAATCTAGGGTTCTATGTATTTCATCCTTCTCTTCATCTAAGTTTCCTGTCAGTAGAGACACATTCAGCCTGGTCATTCCTGGTTGGCTCCAGAGCACTTTCTGCCTTTGCAGCCCCTTAGATTCCATTGTGCTACTCTCGAGCAGAAAATAATGCATTTCCAGGCTTTTATTTGATGTCCTGTTTTTCCTCTTATGCCACAGAGGGTCTCTGTTCTGGAAGGCTGCGTTAGGTTTATGAGAGTAGTTATGCTGTGAGGTATGGCATATATCTTTCCTGTGTGGCTTTGGGTCCAGAGGAGGCCTTGGCACAGCAGTAGCCTCACATGCACATCTGGTATCAAGCAGCTCATCTCACTCACCTCCTCCCTCTACCAGTGACACCTCCAACACAGATAGGCATAGCCACATATGCAGATTTCCATACTTGTCTTCCCCTGCTTAACTTTCCGTCAGTGTTTAAGAGACTGTGGACTTCTTTCCATGGGGTGGTGGTGAAGAGCAGCGATCTCAGGGCCAGGCTGCATGGCTTCCGGACCTGGCTCTTCATTTACTAGTTCTGTAATCTCAAACAAATTACTTAATCTCTCTCTGTCTCCATTTCCTCATCTTGAAAATGGGACACAAAGATAGTATATTTACCACATATTGTCAGCATTTATGGAATTAATGTATGCCTATTTTCTTGAATGGTGCTTGGCTGATAATAGAACTATGTAAGTTTTAGCTATTATTTTCTGACATATTTGAAATGCAACAGCTATTTCCAAGGTATTTCTTTTCTTTTAAAAGGACAATTCTGGATTATTGATCTGTTTTAAGAATTGATCTGTTGAAAGAATGTCCAGACTGTTAAAATCTTTTTTCCCCTTTTCCTTTTCCTTGAGTATATGCTCTGTGCCCATGTAGTGAGGTAAAGCACAAAAGGCATCCGTGTTGCTGACCCTCAGTGCACAGGGTTCCTTGCACAGCACTTTGGAATCTTTTACCATGATAGGGGCATGTCTCCTAATGCATCCTGTTGTTTGCAACATGACATAGATGACTTTCTTCATGTAGCCACGATAACAACACAGAAGGACTAACTACTGACCACAGACTAGAAGACCCTGTGGTAGGCACTTATACCTACAGCGTGTCTCTTTACAAATTTAATCTACAATTTAATTGTACAAATATGGTGGTAAATACCACATGAAACCATGAAGAGTAAAATTGGTCTCTTCTGGGAAGGAGAGACTGGGGATGGGAATGGACAGGGTGAGGGACTGCAATTGTCTTACTGATGTGCTTTTTGTAGAATGATTTGACTGTTAGCTATTTCTTCTGGGATTTACCATCATTATAAAAAAAAACATGCTTATATTTCCTTTTTTAAAATTATATAGGTTTCTGTATTATCTCATGGTTCCTGTTCCCAGGAGATGAGGAGTTAGCACCCTCACAGCCTTCCTTCCAACATCCCAGTAGATTTGGTTAGCTTACTACTGCATCGAGACACTCTACTGACTGTAAATATTATGCACAGCTGAGCCATACAGCCGGTTTTTATTTCATTTTCTTTTGTTGTATACCGTTGAGTATCCTGGAGTTAATAGCTATAATTTTTATGTACTTTGTATCAATTGCTTATGTATAATTTCTTGCTATCATCAAACATGACAGGCAGTGTGCCAGATCTGCTCTTGTTAGCAATAACTTTCCTCCAGCCTTCCGTCTTCCTGCTCCAACCCGGTAGTTATCCCGGGGCTATTCTTGTCATCACCAGGAGAGGAGATGTGATTCCCTGTTTCCCTCCTTTGTTGAATTTCTTTTTTCTTAAATCCCATGTCTTCCTTTTCTTGGTCAAGCAGAACACATTCTTCCAAGAAAGGGAACAGAGAAGGTAAATTTTTTGAGGCTTTCTATGCGCGCATGTCTATTATCACTTATTCTCACAACAACCTGAAGATAGTTTTTACTATACTCATTTTATTGATAAGAAAACTGAAGTCTAAAGAGGTTTGTTTGTATATTTATTTATAAATCTGACCAAGTTTATGAAGCTGTTATGAAATAAAACTGAAAGAGAAATGGGCAGAGTTGTATATGTATCTATATATACACACACATATATTTTTACACATATATACACACACATATATTTTTATACATATATACACACACATATACACACACATAGTTTACATGCGTATATAAAATATTGAATTGGCTAGAATTTAGAAAGTAATAGAATTTCTTAATTTCATTTTCACAGAAATAAATTTTAGGTAATTAATCTGAGATATAATATAAATTTTTTTCTGCATTTAATCTCTTTTTCTGGTTTTGCCTAGCAAATTAATTTGCTGCTCCTCTTTTTAGAAATTTTAGTTTTAACCACACAGAGCTCATCATAACAAGTGTACTTCTTAATCTCCATTACCTATTTCACCCATCCCTCCATCCCCCCATCCCCCTCTGGTAGCCATCAGTTTGTTCTCTATAGGTAAGAGACTGTTTTTTGGTTTGTCTCTCTCTCTCGCTCTTTTTCCACCTTCGTTCATTTGTTTTGTTTCTTAAATTCCACACACAAGTGAAATCATTTGGTATTTTTTTCCTCTGACTTATTTTGCTTACTTAGCATAATGCACTCTAGCTCCATCCATATCATTGCAAATGGGATGATTTTATTCTTTTCTATGGCTGAATAATATTTCATTGTATCTATATACACCACATCCTCTTATCCATTTATCTATTGATGGACACTTGGGCTGCTTCCATAATTTGGCTACTGTAAAAAATGCTGCTATAAACATGGAGGTTCATGTATTCCTTTGAATTAGTGTTTTTGTATTCTTTTTACCACTCCTTTTGAATGATAATACTAGATAAAAATATCATTTTCTGTAATTAGAATATCAACTCAGATATTAAAACATAATAATCAATGGAAACATTTTATAGATATAGCAAATTGAGTTGGACTATAATATACCATACAAATGTTGGTTTGGATATTTAGGATTTTCTTCATTGGCCTAATACCAAAAACAATAGAACTATTAGGATTTATAAATGCTAACTGAGTAGTTAGATAACATATTTAGAAGTACTGACTATAGTTCTTAGTGGAGAAACAGTTATTCACTCCCAATTCTTTATAGAATTATTTGACTATTTTACTCAAAGTTTAGGCAGTGACCTAGATGACCACTAGTTGACTCCTTTAATCTTAACATGTTAAAAATTACTTCATATAAAAATGGGGGGCCTACTATCAAAATGATAGATCAGTATCTAATTCTGCCATAACTGTTATAGACTAAATGTTTGTGTCCCCTCAAGATTCACATGTTAAAACCTTAACTCCCAATATGATGATATTTGGAGGTGGGACCTTTGGGAGGTAATTAGATTTAGATCAGGTCATGAGATCATGACGTGGAGTCTCCGTGATGGGATTAGTGTCCTTATAAGAAGGAGAAGAGAGACCAGGGTGCTCTCTTTTCACTATTTAAGAACACTTTGAGAAGGTGGCCACATACAAGGCAGGAAGAGAGTTCTCATAGGAACAGAATTGGTTGGCACATTGATTGTATTGTTTAAACAATACAGTTGTTTAAACCCCACCCAGTCTATGGTATTTTGTGATAGCAGCCCAAGTATACTAATACAATAATCTATTAAAGTTGGGATACTTTAAATTTTTTAGTTTTTTTTAAAATTTACTTTTGATAGAGAGAGAGAACAGGGGAGTGGCAGAGAGAGAAGGAGACACAGAAACTGAAGCAGGCTCCTGGCTCAGAGTTGTCAGCACAGAGCCCAACATGGGCCTTGAATTCATGAGCTGTGAGATCATGACCTGAGCCAAAGTCAGATGCTCAACTGACTAAGGCCACCCAGGTGCTCCAAAGTTGGGATACTTTAAAGTCTAGGATATTATAATATGGCAAGCAATATTTTATAATTAAAAAGGACACTTTATATTCTAATTTAAGGTATCATATAATTTGGGGGGTTGTATATTGTTTTTTCAAAATCAGAGCCCTTTTTGGGAAACACTGGTGTCACACCTTTGGCTGTGGGAATCTGAGCAAGTTTCTTTATCTGTGATATAGAGTTAATAATGTATATATGTAGGATATTGTGAAGGTCAAGAAACATATGTCATCATTAGCTACCTAGTATCATGCCTCGTGTGTAATAAGTATTTAATACAGATTAGCTTTGTTATTAATGCCTTATATCCCCCCCTTCCAACCCCCCCCCCCCCCCCCCCGCCATCCTCAGTCTTGAGTTGGTAAAGAAAGACCCAAATCAAGAGTGGTTTTCTGACTAAGATGTCTGTATTACTCAGGATCAAGTCAGGAGATAGCACAGAGTGTTTTGAAACAGGAAAACTTAATAAAAAGAATTATTAATAGTAGAATGAAGTAACAGAATTAGATTGTGAGAGTTGAAGAGAATTGTAAAGAATATAGGGGTAGGAAATATAAAGAGCAGCACCTTTCCATAGGATGATGTACTATGTCTGAGGAAGGGCCCTTGTCTCCCCTGGGTTGAGATCCAGGCCTTCTGGGAGGGGACCGGGGTGGCTCCCTGGATGGTAGAAAAGGCACTATGGTATTGTGCTGGTAGGACTTGTCAGAAATCTTCACTGTGGATTGCTAGAGAAGTTTTTACACAAGGAATTGTTAAGCCTCAGAAATTTCTAGATGGTGAAGGTAGCTGCTAACTATTAAATAATGTGAAACTGGGAGGTGGGGAGGCTACCCTCTGCAGGAGTCTAGTCCACTTCTGTCTGTGGGTTGGCCCAGGGAACCTTAGATCATCTATCTGTGTGGGATGAAGGCCAAGAAGCTGGCTTGCTAGATGACTAGCTTTGTAGGGTCCTGAGCATATATACACATGAGGCTGGGAACAGAGTCCTAGGCTGGGGCATCAGCCCATACTGTCTAGGGTTCCTGGCTATGCCACCAATGCTTGAGTTGAGAGGTAGAAAGAATGCCCTAGAGCCAAATATTGGAGAAATTTGCACCCTTTTGGAACTCAGAAGTCAAGTCTCCCTCTAGCACCTTCTGACAAGGCTTAGCGTCTTGCTGGTGACAGAGGAGAAATATTTACATGGCCCAATTATGTTATCGCAGAGCATGAAAAAAAAGAGTGAATTTGCAGTTGAGGTATAATACATCAATAACTAGTACCATGTCATGATCAGAAACATATATGCAAAGAAATCATTAAATTAGGATGAACTTTCCAGTGTATCTGGCACTGTGTGCCCTAGAGAGTTCAAGTGTAGGGGCACCTGGGTGGCTCAGTCGGTTAAGCGTCTGACTCTTGGTTTTGGCTCAGGCCATGATCTCACGGTTTTGTGAGTTAGAGCCCCGCGACAGACTCTGTGCTGACAGTGCGGAGCCTGCTTGGGATTCTCCCCTCTCTCTGTGTCCCTCCCCCACTCATGCTGTCTCTCTCTCAAAAATAAATAAATAAATAAAATTTACAGAGTTCAAGAATATTAATACCTAATAGGCTGATAAATATGACAAGCTCCATACTTGGGGTCTGACATCCAAAAAAGAATTTTAAAATCTGTTCCTTAAAAGAACTTAATGGATGGCTGAAGAAACAAGAATAGAACACAAGAAACAATTAGAAACAAACAGTATAGTGTATTGAGTGTTAAATAGAGCTTTACAATCCTTTTTGCCAAAAAACTATAGAGGTGATAGATTTTTTTTTCACTGTTGCTTTGTGTCTTTTGTTACCCCAATTCTCCAAAGGCACACTCAGACTGCTTTCCATTTAAGTATTTATTAAATTCCACAATAAAGTATGTTTTTATATAAGCTTTCAAAACCACAAATAAACATTACTTTAAAATCATACAAAAATCATGTAAAATATTCCACATTGCACTCCAATTCTTAATTTCTCAAGTCTAAATATCATTGCTTTGTAGATTAGCCAGAATTTTTTTGGTTAAATAAATATTCCTGTCTCATCACAGTGATTTGTAGCCAGCTTGCCACTTGGTATTCTTGCTATTGCTTTTCATAAGAAATGCATCTTGGTAATGAAAAGAACATGTTGGAAATTCAGTAGACTTGGTTTGAATCTCAGCTCTGTCACTTATTAGCTTTTTTGGCTTGACCATTTTGCCTAACCCAAGTATTTCAGTTTCTTTACCTTTGACAGGGAACTAAATCAATCAATCAATCAATCAATCAATCAATAACAATATTGTTATAAAGATTAAACTATTCTATAACCTACATATATACAAACTTATGTATCTGTGGCATTTGACACGTTGTTGAAACACTTATAAACATTAGTTCTCTTTTCACGTTTTAACAAGCACTGGAAGAGAACAAAAGGTAATCAGTTTATTTTCTGCTTGAAAAATAATAGAAGTGAATGGAGGAAAATTTGAAACTCATGGATAAATACAGTTTGGCTGTCATCTATCAGTGAACAACAGCATGATGCATATACTTTCCACATATTGACAGAGGCACAGAATTGACCCTACCAATCAGAAAGTTTTAACAAACCAAATGGTGAGTTTGGGGTGATAGCAAGTCCATTTATTTATCTCTTTCCTTCTCTTAGGACTATGGCTACTTTGGTGGCCTCAGGAAATGAGGTGACATTAGAGTTAGATATTCTGCATAGACTTGGTTCCTGGGTATGAATATACTGACAGTACATAGCATGTTTATATGTGCTGGTTCATCTGGCTTATTCATGGTGATCTGAGGCCAACTAGAATAGCTCATCAGGTCACATGGTATCCTGATAAGCTTGCTTTCACCACGTGTTCTACTTTCTGCTCTCTCCCACATGACAGTAAATGAAACTGCCAATCTCTTGATTAAATGAATCTTCATCTTCTGTCTGATCCGTATTGCTAAATTCATAAATCATCTACCCTACCCATTCATTCCCCTATACTCCCCTGACTACATCACATGCCTTAAACTCCACAAAATACCAGGGAACAAATGTTAACAAATTCCTGAGATAAAGCAGAGCTCCTTGAAGGAAACAGAACTCATTTGCCCTGCTTTAAATTTCTTTATTAATTAGAATATTTAGAAATTATCAATTATAGGAAAAACATAGCTAAGAAGGGATTGAGGTGTAAGATATATAAGGAGATAAAAATTGAGCAAGTTCCTGTATTGAACAACTTCAGATACCATGCTCAGGTCCATTTTTTCATGAAAGCTGAAAGTAGTGGAGGATCCCAAAAACCATTTTGAAAAATCATGGAAAAAAGTGACAGAAGGCCTAATTTTTGAAACAATGAAGAAATTGGATTGTATGAACTTTGGAAAAGAAGCTTCAGCACAATCTTGGGAAAGATGTTGCAATGGATTATCAGATGGCAGTTTGCGAGCTCTTAGGAAGTAGTGTGATCTCTGGAGATCAGCAAAAGTTCTCTATGATCAAGTCATGTCAGGTTAATCATGTTTCCCTTCATCAAAACCCTAGAGGAGAAAGCAGGAAAAGACCTCTCTGACCTCAGCCATAGCAATTTCTTACTTGACACATCCCCAAAGGCAAGGGAATTAAAAGCAAAAATGAATTACTGGGGCCTTATGAAGATAAAAAGCTTCTGCATAGCAAAGGAAACAATCAACAAAACTAAAAGGCAACCAACGGAATGGGAAAAGATATTTGCAAATGACATATTGGAAAAAGGGCTAGTATCCAAAATCTATAAAGAGCTCACCAAACTCACACCCGAAAAACAAATAATCCAGTGAAGAAATGGGCAGAAAACATAATAGACACTTCTCTAAAGAAGACATCCGGATGGCCAACAGGCACATGAAAAGATGCTCAACGTCGCTCCTCACCAGGGAAATACAAATCAAAACCACACTCAGATATCACCTCGCACCAGTCAGAGTGGCCAAAATGAACAAATCAGGAGACTATAGATGCTGGAGAGCATGTGGAGAAACGGGAACTCTCTTGCACTGTTGGTGGGAATGCAAATTGGTGCAGCCGCTCTGGAAAACAGTGTGGAGGTTCCTCAGAAAATTAAAAATAGACCTACCCTATGACCCAGCAATAGCACTGCTAGGTATTTACCCAAGGGATACAGGAGTACTGATGCATAGGGGCACTTGTACCCCAATGTTCATAGCAGCACTCTCAACAATAGCCAAATTATGGAAACAGCCTAAATGTCCATCAACTGATGAATGGATAAAGAAATTGTGGTTTATATACACAATGGAGTACTACGTGGTAATGAGAAAGAATAAAATATGGCCCTTTGTAGCAACGTGGATGGAACTGGAGAGTGTGATGCTAAGTGAAATAAGCCATACAGAGAAAGACAGATACCATATGGTTTCACTCTTATGTGGATCCTGAGAAACTTAACAGAAACCCATGCGGGAGGGGAAGGAAAAAAAAAAAGAGGTTAGAGTGGAAGAGAGCCAAAGCATAAGAGACTCTTAAAAACTGAGAACAAACTGAGGGTTGATGGGGGTGGGAGGGAGGAGAGGGTGGGTGATGGGTATTGAGGAGGGCACCTTTTGGGATGAGCACTGGGTGTTGTATGGAAACCAATTTGACAATAAACTTCATATATTGAAAAAAAATCATGTTTCCCTTACTGAAAATAATTTTGAACTAGACAGGGCACCAAAATGCTTTAGAAATAGTATAGGTTAATTTCGGGAAGGCATTTACCAAAATTTCTCTTTATATGCTGTGGATAATCATTAATTTTTTTTGAGACATGGTTATTAAACCTATATTACATGCCAGCTATTATACTGGCACCATGCAAGATAGGAGAATCATCCTGGATGATGTTATAGCTGGATGAAAGCTTTCTAAAGCTTTCTAAAGCTGAAAGCTTTCTAAAATCTGTACTTCCAGAGTGTGTGTTACCAGCTAAAGGAAGCTAGCTGTGGTAGCCAGTAATGCTATAAGAGTCCTGGCTGCCCTATATTTTTATGAAGATTGTTAACTACCTAGAATTGCTTGAGCTTAAGTGACAAATTTGAAAACAGAATCAAGGCTGGGAGATATCTTGACAGACTAAAGTAATGGGACAAAACAGACGAGGCAAAATTAATTGGAAATGACACAACCTCTTGCACTTAGTTTTGAGAAAGCAATTGCACAGGTAAAAGAGAGCCTTCATTAAAACAGATGCTCATATGAAAATATCTTAGCCATTGCATTTCACTAGAAATGATTTATGAAGTGTGACCTCTCTACCAAAAAGTTAACAGAATTCGAGCTCCCTGTCAGAGGTTGAGAGTCAGAATAAGAGTCCAGAATCAGGACTCAGCCTCATACTTGTCAAACTCTTTTTCATCACGTTGTGCTCAGTCTTGGGTACTGCATTTTAAAAGGGACATTATATATTTGCCAGCATGCCAAGTTAAAGGCAAACACTGTAGTGTATGTTTTGGCAATTTTGCCTTAGAGAGTCATCTGAAATAATTGAAGGATATTGGCACAGAGAAAAGAAAACTATCAAAGGAGATATAATGATTATCTTCAAATGTTGAAAGGCTAAAATGTAGAAGAGGTATTTAACTGTGTGTTTATGGCCTTCAGAGCCATAGGATACACAAAAATCTTTTTTTGATGTGTGGGGTTTTGGGGTTTGAAATGAATGGAGAGAGGTAGTAGAAAGGGTTTACCTGAAGGAAAATCACTATAATAAAAAGCAGGGGTAGAGACTGTCTTGCAAGTAGAGTAAAGCCTTTAAGATCAGACATGTCTGGATTCAGATCCTGGTTTTGAACTAACTGTGTGATCTTGGGAAAATTGCCTAAATGCTCTAAGGTCAGTGGAATAATGATAGAATCTAATACAGAAGATTGATGTGAAAGTGAAAATATATGATGCATATACACAGAGATGTGCTTGTAATGTGATCAATTACTGTTAGTCTGTCTTCTTTTTCTGTAATGCAATAGAAAGCAAATAGTATTTGGAGGTTAAATTAAGTCAGTTTTTGGTTTTCTAAAATGAGAAACCTGTGATCTCTTTGGAACTAATGAGCTCTCTTTCACTGCAGTGTTCAAACAGGTTTCGGAAGGAGTTTTACATTATGTAAGACATTAGTCTAGAATGACCATTAGTTCCCAGCTTTTATAAGTATGATGATCTATATTTATCATCAAATATTTATCATGATTTTTCACTTGATAATATTTGTATTTTTATTATTCTTCTATTGAAATAAGCACAATGGAAACTTGTATGGAAAATACGAATGATAGCTACAACATACCGACTTCTTACTGTGTGCTAAGCACTTTACAAAAACTCTATAGTCAACTTTACCACAATAAACTCTTTGTAAATAAACTCTTTGAGGCAGATGAGCAATATGAGGTGTCTAGGACTTCAAAATATTGTACTAAGGTTACAGGATTTGTGGAGGACTGTATACATTTTAAAATATTAAAAACCTCAGTGTTCATACAAACAAATAGTGACCACATATCAAACTGTTATTTACCTTATCAGTGAGTAAATCAAAAGGTTGACAAAGATGGTTCAATGGAAGATATGAGAAACTCACGGATATGTATGGAGTAAGTGAAAGAAAGAAAGCTGGGAAAAATCGCTAAGTTAGAATTAAAACTGGCTAATTCCATGAAAGCAATAAAAACAATTTCTGGAGTTATCTTCTCTCTTGGACAGAAGCCACTTTCATCATTATTGAATAAAGTCACTTTTAGTTTCTCCAGGGAGCAAACTATGATACCAAAATTTATGTGTAGGATATTTACTAGAAAATGCTTTAAGGATTGTTATGGTAGAGAGGAGAAAAAAGATTGAACAGAGAAGTTGAGTTGTGATTCTCTCTCAAGGAGGGCTCATATGATCTAGCTGTTTCATGAACTGGGGGGAGGTAGTTGGACCCTTGTATCCCTTTATATATCCTAGTTGACCAGTCATGGGAAGTTGGTTACCCTTGGGAGAAGGCATGACCTTGGGCAAAACCAGTTTTTTTCAGTGAGGCCACTCCCCAAGAAGGCTGACAACTGAGGGCTGTTTTCTAGTAGTATTCCCAGTAGCTGGGTGAATAAGACCTTTATTTCTTAAGGGAGATCTGGATAATACATCACAGTATCCACCACAAATAAAAAATAATTTGCATCTCATCAGTTTCTATACCTTGAAATCTAAGTTTGGGGTGTTGTTAAATGTCTGGGCCCTAATTGGTAGTAAATAGTAAGCCCAACAAAGTTATACTTCCCTAGGTGCTAGAGAGTTACAATGAGCTTACTAGATAATCATTAGCATAATAACCAAGGATATGCAGCCATCTTTTGCTTCATTTAAAATTTTTCTTAGCAATAGCTAGGAGTGTAGAACTCCAAAGAAACCTCTCAATTAAGACAGTGTCATGAAGTGTCTAAGAATTTAACATCTTCAAAGAACTCATAATTTGTAAAATACTAGTGTAAATAAATTCAAGATGTATTATTGCTTCAAAGTATGGACATTTCTTGGTGAAATATGAATGTGTGACACTCTTTCTAAAGATTTGCAATCCACAGATGGCAAATAAAAGCATTCGATAGTTTTAAGGCAATTTGTACCTTACATATTTGAAATGGCTTGTTTCCTCAGATGAAGAATAAACCGTGGATGTTTACTTTTCTTAATTCAAGTGTAATTAACATACAGTATTGTATTAGTTTCAACTGTAAACTAATAGTGATTCAACAATTCTATATATTTCTCAGTGCTCATCAAGGTAGGTGTGCTTTTAATCCCCTTCACGTATTTCTCCTACCCTGCCCCACCACCTCCCTTCCAGTGACCACTAATTTGTTCTCTGTATTTAAGAGTCAGGATTTTGTTTGTTTGTTCACCTCTTATTTCTTTGTTCATTTGTTTTGATTCTTAAATTATACATATGAGTAAAATCATATGGTATTTGTCTTTCTCTAACTTACTTTACTTAGCATTATATACTCTCTAGATCTATCCATGTTGTTGCAAATGGCAAGACTGCATTCTTTTTTATGGCTGGGTAATATTGCTCTCTCTCTCTCTCTCTATATATATATATGTATATACACACACACACACACACACATACATAGACACCATAAATTCTTTTTCCATTCATCTGTGGCTGGCCACTTGGTTATTTCTGTATCTTGGCTATGGTAAATAATGCTGCAATAAGCAAAGGGGTGCATACATCTTTTTGCATTCATGTTTTTGCTTTATTTGGGTAAATGCCCTAGGAATTACTGGATCTTATGGTAATTCTGTTTTTAATTTTTTGAGGAACCTCTGTACATTTTTTTGTGCAATGGCTGGCCCCAATTTGCATTCCCACCAACAGTGACTGAGGGTTCCTTTTTCTCCACATCCTCACCACACCTGTTGTTTCTTATGTTTTATATCTTAGCTATTCTGATAGGTGTAAGGTGATCTCTCATTGTGGCTTTAATTGCATTTCTCCAATGATGAGTGATGTTGAGCATCTTTTCGTGTGTCTGTTGGCCATCTGTAGGTCTTTAGAAAAATGTCTATGTAAGTCCTCTGCCCATTTTTTAATTGGTTAATTTCATTTTTTGTTTTTGTTTTTGGTGTTGAGTTGTATTAAGTTTTTCATATATTTTAGATATTAACCCTTTATTGGGTATATCATTTGAAAATACCTTCTCCCATTCAGTTAGGTTGCCTTTTTGTTTTATTGATGGTTTCCTTTTCTGTGCCAAAACTTTTTATTTGTGTAGTCTCACTGGTTTAATTTTGCTTTTGTTTCCCTTGCCAGAGGAGACATATCTAGAAAAATGTTTCTATGGCTGATGTCAAAGAAATATTACTTATGTTTTCTTCTAATTATTTTATGGTTTCAGATCTCACATTTAGGTCTTTAATCCATTTTGAGTTTATTTTTTGTGTATGGTATAAGAAAGTGGTTACATTCTTTTGTATGTAGCTGTCCAGTTTTCCCAACATCATTTGTTAAAGAGATTCTTTTTTCCATTGTGTATTCTGGTAAAGCCTTTTTCCTAAAAGTACCTTTTTCTCCACCCTCACTAGTGTTTGCAATTCTCTGAATGGGAACAAAACCTTGCATTTCATCATGAGTATTAATGCTCAAATTTAAATGGCCTTATAAACAGAAACATTATGTAGTGGACATTATTATCACTGATCATGATTTTTAGAAATTCTCTCCTTGCAAACATACTTTGAAGTAAGACACGGCTTGATTTGCTCAATGAAATGTGAGTGCAATTATTTCCATGCAGGAGTATTTACGAGCTGGTGTGTGATTTTCTCTGGTCTCTTTCCCTCTTGTAGTAATTGTAGAAGCATGCGTTGATGTAGAGATGCCAATAGTTTGAAGGGGCCTGCACTCCAGAGCTGCCACATGGAGGCTGGCCACCCTGGAGAAGTGTCCACACTCTGCAGGCATTCATTTGATTTTTGATCTTGTGAAGGTTAAGATACCTTTTTGTCTCAGCCTTCTCGGTTCTTTCTTTCTTTCTCTTTTAAAAATATTTTTAGTTCATGGAAGTTTTATTATGATGCAGTTGCATGGTTTTTTGTTTATTTTCCAATGTGTTTGTGCTTAGAGTAATAGTTCTTCATGAGTCTTTAGTTTGATTACTCTCTTTGCTTTTTTTTTTTAATGTTTATTTATTTATTTTGAGAGAGAAAGAGAGAGAGAAAGAGACAGAGAGGGAGAGAGAGAATCCCAAGCAGACTTCATGCTGCCAGAGAGGAGCCTAATACAGGGCTTGAACTCATGAACTGTGAGATCGTGACCTGACCCGAAATCAGGACCGTAACCGACTGAGCCACCCAGGTGCCCCAATTACTGTCATTACTTTTTAAATGTCTCAATTATTTAGTTTTCAACTATTACTTCTGCTCCATTCACACTCATTCTGTTATAAAAATTAGATATATATGACCTTTTTATTATGTCCATGTGTCTTTTATGATCTTTTTGTATTTTATATTTTTAAAATTTCTGTGCTTCAGTCTTTCTTGTCTTTCTTGATATAGATGCCTTTTTCCAAATGTGTCAATCTGCTGTTAAACACATCTATGGAGTTTTTATTTTAAATTATAAGTTTAGTTTTGTAATTTCCTTTTATAGATTTCAGATCACTGGGTAAATTGCCCATCTCACCCTCTATTATCTCGAACATATTAATTACCATAAATTTAAAGTCTTGGTTTTCTACTGCAATAGTCTGCATCAGCTATAGGGCTAATTCTATTGTCTATCTTTTTTTTCTTGGACATGTTTCTTTGTATGCCAAGAATTTTTTAAAATGAAATACAGTCATCGTACATGAAAAATTCCATTAGTTCTGGATGATGATACCTACCTCCAGAGACCATTATCTCATTTTCTGGCAGAGACAACTGGAGTCTATTCAAACTAGGTGACTTCAGACACTATAAAGCTTGAACTTTATTTCCTAGCATATAGAACAATCTTTCCTCTCCCCAGAGTTTCCTTGCTGAGAGCCTGGGATGTTTACCAAGGCCTTTCCATATGGGATGTTCTTTACTCCAATTTTTGTCTCCCTAGCAAGGAATCAAGACTACTGAAATCCTAGGTTGATTTTTACTTTTTGGTTAGTTTTGGGTCTTCTGCTCTATGTAACTTACAAGTCAACAAATACTTGAAGGAAAAATAGCCCACTGTTTTTTTTTTTTTTTTTTTTACCACTTCCAGAACACTGCCCTGTACCTTATCTTGAACCCTCGAGTCCTGGCGCCCTTCACGGATCCATATTTCTAATTTTGTTTCCTAAGCCTTATGGAATTGCTGAAAGTTCTGCTGGTTTTGTAGCCTCTTAGCATTTGCCCTCATACTCTCACTCCACCACGTTAAAAAATGGTGCATACCCCAAGTGTGTCACAATGTGCAGAATGGTGGGGTGGTGTCAGTGAACTTTTCATCTGAAGATCTTGGGCCAATTTCTGGCTTCTCAGAAGCTCTACAGCTCTGAACTCTTCAAACAGGTTGTGTTCATGGCTATGCATGTATGCATTGTATCCATTTTCAGATTCTTAGTGGCGTGTTCATCTGCTATAAGTTCCTCCATCATAGCCAAAAGCTGAAGTCCCCAGTTACTTGTGGGAGGTACTTTTACCACAAATGAGAAACCTAAGAGAAAGTTGATGGCTACCCAAAAACTGTGTAAAGGAATAAAAGATGTATGGTAGCAATTTCTAGTGAAATCCCCCACCGATTGGTGATGGCTATAATCTTTGACGCTGCTACATTGTCCCATATTAGCTAATTAATTGATGAGTTGATCTCACCAACTGGTTGGATATTTTTGATTTAGATATTCATCTGCCTAAATAAATGGCCTGAACACAAAATCTCTTAAACTCCCTTACAGCTCCATAATGTATTAACTAATTGGTGGCTATTTAATAGACCTAGCAGTTTATTCACATGCTATATACTAACAATTTAAAAGTCTTGTTGGTAAATTCATGTAGCAATAAAGAAAAGTCAAGAGAAAAATCCCACCTGTCCTCTTGACTCTTAACACTTCATTCATATGAGAGGAAATTGTCTCTAAACTCTGACAATGCAATGAGGGTGTTTATTTTTTTTCATGAAAGCAACTTCTGTTTTCAAATAAGGCATAGAGGAACCACATTTTAAAAAGACAAAATTGCTTCCATTTTGCAATTTTGTGATGAAATTATAAAGCTTTTCCTCAAACATCTGTCACATAATCTAGATTCAGAATTGCTTCATGCATTCAACACTTTGGAAACACTTTCACTAAGTAATCTGTTACTCTTTAGTGACTTAAAGCATAAAGTCACCTAGCCAATAGAATGATTAATAAAGCTACAAACATGGACATGAAATTGTATTTGTGAAAATGTGAAATTGCTTATAGGTTTTATCACTGTTCAGGGACTAAACTATCAGGAGTGCCTCACTTTTCCTTAGGCTAGCCTTTGCTGGAAGTCATATCTTACTGGGATACATGTATATTTTTTGATATCATAAATTGTTGAATTTTTCTATATTTTCATTTAACATTTCTAGAAGTAGAAATATCCTATGGAATGGAGTCTTAATAGGAGATAAAAATCAGCTATTGGTGTTTTAAAGTTGGTAAGATGTCGACCCTTTGCCCTCTGTGAAAGTCAAAGTTGTTTCTTTGCTTTGTCAGGTAATAGAATAATATTCTCTATTCAACTGCTTACCCCCCTTCCTCCACCCATGCCCCTACCTTAAAATATTTGCTCCAGCTTCAGCTTCTTCTTCCAACAAAGAGAAAGTATTTCTTCTACCATTTTGTCTCATATTCACTATGTATACAACAGTTCTAAAAATTTTAAATCCCTATATTAATTTAGGACTGAACATGTAAAACTGTTGGGTCAAAAATTGATTGTAACCACTGCACACCTATTAAGGTGGCCAATGTCCAGAACACTGAGAATACCAAATACTGTGATGTTATGGAGCAACAGAAGCTCCTGTACATTGCTGGCAGGAATGCAAAATGGTACAACTACTTTGGAAGACTGTTTGGTAATTTCTTACAAAACTAAACATACTCTTGTCAACACTCCTTTGTATTTATCCAAAAGAGTTTAAAAATTAAGTCCACATAAAAACCTTCCCATAGATTTTTATAGCAGCTTTATCCATAATTAGCAAAACTTGGAAGCAACTAAGATCTCTTTCAGATGAATGCATAAATAAACTCTGGTACATCCAGACAATGGGATATTGTTCAGAGTTAAAAAGAAGTGAGTTATCAAGGCACAAAAAGACATAGGGGATATTTAAATGCATTCTACTAAGCAAAACCAATCTGAGAAGATGACGTACTATATGATTCCAACTATATGAAATTCTTGAAAAGGCGAAATTATAGAGACAGTAAAAAGGTAATTAATTGACAGAGTGTTGAGGGATTGGAAGGGAATGAATAGGCAGAGCACAGAGGATTTTAGAGCAGTGGAAATACTTTGGATAATATTATAATGATGGATAGATGTCATTATACATTTGTCCAAATACACACAATGTGCAAAACCAAGAGTGAACCCTAAGGTAATATAGACTTTGGGTGATTATATGTGTCATTGTCGGTTCATCCTTGTTTTTTCTTTTGTTTTGTTTTGGTTTGGTTTAAGTACCATTAAAGTGAGTGATGTTGATAATGGGGGAAACTATGCATATGTACTGGTAGGGTGTATATGGAAAAATCTCTGTACTTTCCGCTCATGTTGTATACCTGAAATTGCTTAAAAAAAAAAAAAAAGGCTTAAAAAAGGTGCACTGTACTAGGCTTCTACCTGGTATGCTACTGAATTTTCATCTTTCTGATCTTGACTTACACTATTTTCAATTAATATTTTTAGCACCTAGCTTTATTATTATTTTTTATTTCCAGCAGCAGGGTAGATTAGAAAAAATCAAAGAAAAAGATTATCCTATAAGACACATAGAAATGTGAGAGAAAAAAATATAATGAATATCTTTATCAATGTATAGCTGAAATCATAGGAATGTGATGGGAAATCCCCAAAAGCCTATAATGAAGAGGTAAGTATAAGCCAGAGTGATAAGCAGTGAGCTGAAGTTGTATGTATCTTTGCAAGTTTTATTAGTTATAGCAAAGAGTTTGAACTTTTTAAGTCCATATTAGAACTAGAAATAAAGCAATGGGTCCACTCAAGACAGAGTTAGAAAACAGATTCCAAATAAAGCTGAGACTCCACTCTCCCTAAAGGGTATGACCTCAGGTAAAGAAGAGAAGGGAGAAAATCCAACTACCATTAAAGAGAGATGTTAGGGAACTTTGTGTCAACAAGGTTAAAGGAGAAAGTCTCCCTAAAGACCTTATAACCACAGTGCTGTACTTCATTCAGTTTTGAGATTCAGCTTTAAACTACCTGCAAACCAAGTGTCTGATTTCAGCTCAGGTCATGATCTCACAGTCCGTGAATTTGAGCCCCGTGTAGGGCTCTGTGCTGACAGCTCAGAGCCTGGAACAGCTTCAGATTCTGTGTGTGTGTGTGTGTGTGTGTGTGTGTGTGTGTGTGTGTGTGTGTGTGTGTCTTTGCCCCTCGTGCTCTGTCTCTCTCAAAAAATAAATAAACATTACAATTTTTTAACTCCCCGCAAACCAAAAAAAATAACAGAAAACTTGTTACCATTTTAAACCTTGTTCATCAAAGATTTTATTGAATGACATTTTAACAAAGACTTGAAAGAAGTGAGGAATGAAGCCATGTGATACCTGGAGAAAAATGTGAAAAGTAGAGAGAACCAAGAACTCAATCCCCTGAGGCTAGACCCTGAAGTGACTGAAGACTGGGTCATCCTCAGTGCACTTTTCCCATTTCATGGTATGTTGCTTTACTTTGGGCTCTCAGATGTAAACCAAGTCACTGGTCTATGTGACAGCAATACTGAGGAACCAGAGAAACCATAGAAGTTAGTGACACCAGGCCCACAGAAAAAGCAGACCTCAGACATCAGACTTTAGGTTTCAGCTTAGTATTGTCATGACAAAACTGCTTAGCAGGAAACATCTTCTCAAGGAGCAAGACCCATTTGGCCATTAATTTGAGCTCTTCTGCCGGGCCAGATTTTGTCCTATTCAGAGACATGAAACACAATGAAGTGTTGTAACATAGGTCTCTTAGGAACTGATGATTGAAAATATAGAGAAAATGGGAAAAGATTATATTTGGCCAAGAATTTCCCCAAATTGATTAAAGACATAAAACCATAGGTTCAGGAACTTTAATGGATCTTGAACTGAATAAATAAATAATAAAAAATTCAAAGCTAGATACATAGCTAAAACAGCAGATCATGATATACATAGGGAAAACTTTTAACAATAATAATTTGCAATGGTTATTTACCTTCCTTTAAAACCAACAGACAGTTGCCACCACTTAATGGTAATGATTGGACACTCCTGAGATACATGATTTCTCTCAAATGAAATCAGTCCTGTCTATCTGTGCTTATTTATTTATTTTGCCATGCCCAATAAGTACATCTACTTAGTTTACAGACCTTTGTATGTCATGTACATTCTGAACTCAGTCTTCTCATTTGTCTTCTTCCTGAGTGCTTGCTCTTTGTGATCATCACTTGAAGTCTTACCCATGGTCTCGCCTCCACCTTGAGACCTTCCCCAATCATGCCAGCCTCCATCTATGGTACTCACTATATCACACAATTGCATAGTGGCTGACATTGCTTCTATTTATGGCTGTGTGTCTCCATGCTCATGTGAAGTGTTATGTCAGAAGGACACATATAATGACAATCGTTTAAAGCTGTAGTTCTCTAACACTTGGATCTAACAGATTCATAAAATTTGGGGGAAATATAAAACTCCCAGCTCTTCTTTTTGCTGAAAATACATTAAAAATCATCATCTACTATCTATGTGATTTCATAAGAGAAAGGACATTTTAGCAATTAAAATCTAATAAGGACATAATCTCATGCAAAATTTAATAAATTTACCTTAATATGAAGCTCACTATATTGTTCTCATTTTTCTCTCTTTACTAAAAATAACAAATAAAATCTTGATCGATGACAGTCCCAGCTGCTTCTAGGCAAGAATTTAGAAATCAAGGCTCTGCTGTTGTGTTGATTCCCCTTTTCCTACTGCTGGATTTATGGCCAAGGAAAAATAAATAAATCTTTGAATGATTAGATTAAGTAATCAAATCTGAATTTTCTTTATTTTCTCACATTTTCTTATTTTTTACCATGGATCATGTTTCCATTCCTCACCCCTCATCCCCAGTTAGGTCATTGAGAGTTTTTTGAACATATGGGTTACCAGTGCAAACAGAAATTTGTCTTTCAGAATTTTTTAACTGGAAGTTTGCTGTATCTCTTTGTTGCAGAAGCAGTTTTCATTTGTAGCTTTACTACATGTAGTAGCTAAAGGTGAAGGTCAACGTCTACTTCTAACTTTTATTTTATTGTTTCTTGTGTTGGCTTTTATTTCTTTTTTTCTTTCTTATTGTAACTCTAAATTTATTTACTGTTTTCTAGCATTCTTTTTCTCTAAGTTGGCCTGGTTTTTACTTCTGTGCTTTTCTCAGCTATATTTAGATGCTTATATAACTTTAATCACTATTTCTACACACAGTTCTTATTTATAATAATATTTTCCCTTGTGCACTTAGAATTCATTATTTTTTAACATTAGTTTTTCTATTAAAGCAATACAGTTAAGTAGAGAGCATTTTGAACATATTTTTAAATTAAATAAAATCACTCAAAAATCTTACTCCCAAAGATAAACATTGTTAACATTTTTATATATTCCCCATATTTCCTTATAGTCTTTTAGTGGGTCTTATACCCTCCCCTCTCAATAGAAAGTGGATTATATATATGATAACCAACAAAAGAATATCCAGAAGTCCTAAATGGAAAATAACACATAGAGGGAATGCATTTGCCTGTATTTACCACTATTAGCCTGTTACCATGATTAGAAAATAAGGTAGAACATCAAATCATGGTATTTGAATTTGGAGGATGAAAAACTTATGACCTAAGGTCTTTGGCAGTCAAAATGACCATTATCTTGATCTATTCAACTCTGTTTTTGAGGACAGCAAATGAAATACTTTGGGCTTAAAAAGTGTCCTAGCAGTGTCCCCATTGTGAAAACAGTTTTCTGTTGTTAATAAGTGCTATACCAGGATATCAACAAGTACTGATTTCAGAGGTTGCAGTATACCTGACAGACAGTTTGTCTGCTTCTTCCTAGAAGAAAGTGTTCTGTATCCCACAGGCTGTCTGTGGGGGTCATGCAACCCACCTACCCAGTTCCCTTCAACACTTACTCTCATTTATCTCACCACCCCCTGCTGATGGGGCCAGTTGTCAGCACCAGAACTCAAAGCCAATCCCTACTTAAAGTGGCTTTCTTGTCCTTGGTGTTTGATTGTTCCTGGAAATCAGACTCAGGGAATGACTTACATCAGAGTGGAAGCCAAGTAGTCATGTCGACTCAAGGGCAGAGGTCTCTACTTAGTGTTGCAATACTGGACCACACATAGAGACGAGCAATGACAAAAGGCCATGCAGCCTTAGAAAAAGAAATGTCTTCATTTTTCTACACCTGATGACTTTCTGATACAAGGCCCATTCTGCATACAGTGCGTCTCTCTCTCTCTCTTTTTGTCTTGTATTTCTATGCTTTGTATAGCATTCACGTCTTTTTTGTTGTTGTTGAGCTCTTTTCGTTTTGTTTCATTCCTTGTAAGTTATGACTGAATGACAATCCCTAGGAAAAGGGATAAGAGATTCTGCCTGGATTGTAGAAAGATGAACGGAGGTTTAAGAAAACATCTCAAGGACTCGGTAGAGGGAAGGGTTGCATAGGGGAGACCAAAAAAAAAAAAAAAAAAAAAACAGAATCCAATGGAAGGAAACCCTCTCCACATAGACAAGCTTTGCTCTAGACTGATAAGTTCAGTGAGGAAATACTTACAAGTTTGTGTGTGTGTGTGTGTGTGTGTGTGTGTGTGTGTGTGTGTTGTATTGTGTTTTGTTGTTGTTTTTAAACAAGCAGTTTTGTTGAAGACGAAGTGCGAAACTGTCTCCCTGATCTGGCCAGCATCTCAAAATTCAATTCAGGACTTTCAGCCTTAGATGAGCTGTCAGAGCTTTGGTCGGAGTTTTATACAGAATCTGTGACTCCCTCTCCCTAGCTTTCTTTCTCCTTTTCTAATATTTTCCTCCTCATATTCCAGTGCCTGCAGTTGCCTACTGACCCTCTCTTTTGGTCCTTCAATCACGTAACACTGTGATTTTCCATGTGTTTCAGCAATCTCTAGAGGTGCAGATTGGGGCCTGACCCCAGGCTAAATGTTTTATATAACAGGAAACTCACCAGATTCCTTTCCTTTCTTCCAAGTAGCATCTCACCTCTAACTTCTGCCTGCTTTTGTTCACTCTCCAGTGCCATCAGATAGTTGTTTTATTTATCATTTTATCAAAGTTGAAAGTTTTTTTTATCAACCTAAGGTGGCCGGTCTGATAAGAGCTGCTTGGCCCCAGTGGAAGAAGAATGCTTCTGCAAGTCTATTTAGAGTCCAGCTTTTCTAGTATTAACTCCCTCTCTTTGTTTTAACCTCTTAGCCAGAGGCAGAACTGCTTCAAATATACATATATATGTTTTTTCTAAATCCATATATGGCAGAAAGTGGCATTCTATTTCCCTTCTACAAGAAAAGCCACTTGGCTAGCTAAGTATGTGTCACAACTGTACTGAATATTGCAGAGCAGAATATTGGAGAGATAGGCAATGAGATAGGAGAAATTTCTGTTTGATTCTAACAGAACCATACCATATGAAAGCAGCAAATTCAAGCTACAGATATGAAAATCATAATTGACTAACATGTTTGAAGGAAGGCCAAGGAAACTCCACGTACCCTTTGGCTGCTTTAGATAGATCATCTCCCTATAAAGAATGAAGAAAAATAATAGCAAAATTTAAACTACAAAGTGAAACCTTTATTGATTAGGACTGAGAAAACAAAACAAAAGCCTGAGTACCAGAAAATAGTTTAATAAAAAGAATGTTTATTAAGGTGTGGGAAGTGTTTAGGGAAACCGAAGATGGATGGAGCAGATTCCCAGGGTGCAACAAGCACAGGGAACCATTTCTACCCTAAGTCTGAAGGAGCAAGTTCAGAGAACACCTGAGAGAGTCCCTCCCAGATGCTGTGCTAAGTCTGCACAACCTGGAAGGAATGAAGGCAGGGAAGTAATTATTCTGGTCTCATTCTACTCCTGTCCTTCAGTCTCCTGCAGGTGCTTTCATTGGCTAAACTCAACTGGAAGCCAGAAGATTCTCTACCCTATTGATGTTGTCCATACATATTAGCTTCACAGGGCACATGATGAGGGCACACAGGGTGAAAGGGGGTGAAGGGTGGACCTGGAGGGTAAATCAGAAAAATACCCCAGCACAGAACTTAGGAAAATTTACTGCAGATGATGGGAGAAAGAATGTCATCCTAAAGCAAAAATGAAGTGCAGACATCTGACAACCATTAAGAACTATAAGAACTAACAGAGCATTTAAGAAATAGGTTTGGCATTTTCGGTAGGATATGAAATGAAACGATCTCTATGAAACAGAAGCAGAAAACTTATAAGGAAATAAAAGGTTAAGATCTAAGTAAAGCTCAATAAAGTAATTATTTAAAAAATTAAAGATATAGAAGTAAAAGAAATAATGAGAAAAATTTATATGTTAGAAAATCAAACAAGTTTTAGTCAATACAGAAAACTCAGCTGATATGTAAAACCTTAAACATAGAAATTATAAACAATACATTGATGAAACATAGCCAATAAAATTTAAGTTCAAGGCCAAGCTTACAAGTAAAAACAAGAAATCCCTGATGCCAGAAAATAAGAGGAAACAGTGAGTGGAGTATCTGGATTTAATCTACACCTAAATGGCTGGATTTTAACAACTTCACCAAGATGCTTGTGGTAGTCATAGGCCTGGTGTCTGGGAGACAGAGCTGAGCCTCCTAAATAGAAGAATCTACATGAGTTTCTTGTCCATTTCAAAGGACTAGAGACACTGCACGCTGGCCTTCGGTTATAGCAGAGGGCATCAAATCTTCATGGGTCACTGAAAGAATAGATGTAACCTGAGGGAAGGAGAAAATACAAACTTGTGGTTGTGATGTCTGAATGTGCACATTTACCCAGTGCACAGAGAGAAGCACAAAGCCTAGACATTTACCTAGAAACTAGAAGGACACCCTTGCAACTTAGATCACTCAGTCCTCTGACAGGCAAATAGCTTCCACTGACAATGAGCTCATTTGTACAAATTTCAGCACACAGAAATAAAATAAATTGCCCAAATCAGAATTGGCAGCTACAAAAACAGGAAAATTCACATCCCATGAATCCTTTTAGACAAATCTAAAAGAGTTGTTATAAAAGAGGTTTAAAATATTCAGAGATCAAAGTAATATAACCAAAACTCAAGAACTAACATAATGGGGAAAAAGAGCAGTCAGGTATGAAGAAAGAAATGTAAATTATAGAACTAAATATTGTAGTGATTAACATTAAAAACTCAAATGTTTAAACAGTTATGTTGTACACACATGCGAAAGAGAAGGCTGATAAACTGATATACAAATATAAAGAAATCACTGGGACTGAAGCAAAACCAGGTAAAGGGATGGAAATATGAAATGGGTATTTCAGCTTATTCCTACTGTATTTCTAGGAGAGATTCTAGAAAATAAGGGAAAAGCATTTTCTGAAGAGATGATGTTGGAGAAAGTTCCAGAATTGAAGAAAGCATGAATACTCAGTTTAAAAATATGTATGAAATCCCAAGTAGAATAATTTAAAAACAAATCCACATATAGAATAACATATCATCAAACTGCAAAACATCAAAAATGATGACAAAATAATGAAAACTTACAGAATACGGATCACTGCCAAGTAATGACCGTTAGACTGTCTGTAGACTTCTCATGAGCAAGGATACATGCCATACCCAAATAGAGTAATATCTTCTAATTGCTGAAGAGAAGTAATATCATCTTTCCAACTCAGCCTCACCTAAAATAAACATATTTTCAGATACACACCTAGTAAGAGTCTTTATACTTACAGAAAGTGCCATTTCAGAAGGAAGTACTTTACCACTAAGGAAATTGAATCTACAAGGAAGGAGTACAGACATAACATTTTAAGGTCTTCATCTCCTCTTGGCAGAAAATAGGATGTATATTAATATTAAGCTTTGTTAAGACATACATGCACATAGCAATTTATAGATAGTCTTTAAAATAGAGCTTCAGGGGCGCCTGGGTGGCTTAGTCGGTTGAGCGTCCGACTTCGGCTCAGGTCATGATATCACGGTCTGTGGGTTCAAGCCCCGCGTTGGGCTGTGTGCTGACAGCTCAGAGCCTGGAGCTTGTTTCGGATTCTGTGTCTCCCTCTCTCTCTGCCCCTCCCCTGTTCATGCTCTGTCTCTCTCTGTCTCAAAAATAAATAAACGTTAAAAAAAAAAATAAAATAGAGCTTCGCAACTGGGAGTGGGTTTCCCATGTCTGGTACATTTGGCAATGACTGGAGACATTTTTGGTTGTCATAAGGAGGGGGTGTGCTACTGTCCTCTAGTGGGCAGAGGTCAGTCATGCTACTAAGAAGCATCTTACAATGCACAGGACAGGCCCTTAAAACAAAGAATTATACAGCCCAAAAGGTCATTTGTGCCACTATTGAGAAATCCAGATTCAAATAAGTAGAACAGAAAGTATAACTTTGAAACCAGTAGAGGAAAAAGTGAATTAAGGATGTTATCAAAAGTCTAAAGAACTCCAAAGAATCAAAGTACTTACATGATGAAGAAACGTGATGATAGAAATGTAATCATTGTCAATATAAGCAAAATAAGCTTACTTAAAGGGCAAATATTCCCAACTTAAATAAAAAGAAATTAAATTCAGCTATTAACAAATTCACATTTAGAACTTAATGGCATAGGAAGTTTTATTTCCTTTAATTTTATTTTTTTAATATGAAATTTATTGTCAAATTGGTTTCCATACAACACCCAGTGCTCATCCCAACAGGTGCCCTCCTCAATGCCCATCACCTCCCTCCCACCTCCCATCAACCTCAGTTTATTCTCAGTTTTTAAAAGTTTCTTATAGTTTGGCTTCCTCCCTCTTTTTTTTTTTTTCTTCCCCCCCCCCCCCCACCATGGCCTTCTGTTAAGTTTCTCAGGATCCACGTAAGAGAGAAAACGTGGTATCTGTCTTTCTCTGTATGACTTATATCACCTCACTCCAGTCAGAGTGGCTAAAATGAACAAATCAGGAGACTATAGATGCTGGAGAGCATGTGGAGAAACGGAAACCCTCTTGCTCTGTTGGTGGGAATGCAAACTGGTGCAGCCACTCTGGAAAACAGTGTGGAGGTGCCTCAAAAAATTAAAAATAGATCTACCCTATGACCTGGCATAGGAAGTTTTAAAATAGAAGGATGGAAAATGATATTGACAAGGGGAAAGATAATATAGCAAACAGTATCACCATTAAAGTAAATAGAATTCAGAGTTAAAAGCATTATTATGAGGGCACCTGGGTGGTTCATTTGGTTAAGAGGCTGACTTCAGCTCAGGTCAAGATCTCAGAGTTCCTGAGTTTGAGCCCTGCATGGGCTCTTTGCTGTCAGCAGGGAGCCTGTTTTGGATCATCTGTCTCCTTCCCCGTCCCCCCCCCCCCATTTGAGCACTCTCTCTCTCTTTTCTCTCAAAAATAAAAAAATAAAAATAAACATTTAAAAAATCATTATTATGTATAAATATGGACATTACTTGATGATGTGATTATCCCCCCCACTTCTCCCCTGTTCGAGCACTCTCTCTCTCTTTTTCTCTCAAAAATAAAAAAATAAAAATAAACATTTAAAAAATCATTATTATGTATAAATATGGACATTACTTGATGATGTAATTATTGTGAACCTATATGCACCTGGCAGTATAAACCCAGTATACAAAGGGAAAAAACATCAAATAGTTTTTACAAGAAATGATCAATTCTGTAGATCAAATAAGGCAGGATTAAAAGGTATAAACTTCCAGTTATAAAATAAATAAACCATGGGAATGAAAAGTACAGCATAGAGAATATAGTCAATAATATTGTAATTACTTTGTGTAGGGACAGATGTAGCTACAGGTATTGTGGTGAGCAATTCTTAATGCATATGATTGTCAAATCACTATGTTGTACACCATCACTATGTTTCAACTCTATATTGAATCTAATATAATGTAAAATAAAAACTGTAAACTGGGGATAATTTGTTTAATATGTTTTAAAAGGTTGATCATATATAAAGAGAAAGGAATGAAAATTAGGCTGTCTTCTATCCCCATGACATGACAGCAATATGAAATACTGTACAAACAGTTATGACTCTGAGGTAGGTAGGAAAAACCTGTATCTTTCTGCTTTGCAGAAATAATAAGATTTTCCATATTTGATTGAGTATAAGAACACTGCCTAGAGCCAAAATTTAAACCTAGGATTTGTTTTTAAATTCTAAACGCAGTGGTTTTTCCACTCTAATTTATACTGAATATGGGAAAGATGCATAAATGTATCACAACTTTAAACACCTCGGTAAAAACTCTATATCTTTGTAGAACAAATGATGAAAAATTTCAGCCCGGTTTTTTGAGATTTAAACAATGAATGTAAAATAAATGCTGTAGACTGTATAATTAAACTCCTCTTTCTTTGTCTCTCCAACGCTCCTCAAAAACCGTAATCCTTCCCTGCTTAAATATAAAGTTAAATTAAAGAAACTTTGAGGAAAAAGGAATCACCACTTACAGACATTATAAAAAGTTGATTGTGGTCAGGGAAATTTCCTATGGAATTCTCAGTAAATCATTTAATTATTGCCTGAGGGAACTGGAAAGTTCCAGAAACCATTCTCAAGATTTTCCCAACTTCGTATGTCCGCAGATCATGGGAATAAATCAAATCATGCCAAAGTTCTGTCAGAATTAAGTACAAATTTTACATTATTTATATATGAGTGTAAGACTTCATGTTGATATGGTCACAAACATTATAAAACATTATAAAGCATTATAAAATTTATGTCAGCATCACTGTGAGCTATTAAAAATGCATGTGAAACAAAATTACTGGGCTATAAATTTCCACATGAAGTTACATAAGTAGACTAAGTTTGAAATGAAAATTGTATAAAACTTTCATGCAGGAAAAAAACCTCTTGAAAAAAATGATTTTCCAATGGCATATATGTAATGGCCAAACTCAGTGGAACTGGTAGCTAGAGATGTTTGAAGAGGGTTATCATACTAAATACACTAAAAAAAGTTAAAATATAATTACATGTTCTTCCTTTATCATTTGTGTGATAGTTTAAAGCACACTGTTCATGTCTGGAATTGAAGGACAGAAAAGCATATTTAGTTTTTTTGGTGGTGTTATTGATACATCAGTACTCCCTCCTCCAAACTGAATCACAGTGTTAGAACACTGTTGATTATGAACTAGGGGAGGAAGGACTTCTGATAGCAAAGATATGATGTTGTGATGTTTGTATCCAGCTGAAAGAAAAATTCCATGATCTGTATTAGAAACTATAACACACACACACACACACTATACAAAGGAGTGAGAAAAAGAGAGAAAATTGTAAGAAACTGTAAGAAACTGTGTGGAAATAATGCTTCAGACAATATCTTCCCAAGTGATATAGTATTTTAAAAATATTAACTCTATGTTCATATGATTTCAATATTATTGGTGCCTCCTTAGTTATAAGAATCCTTATGAATTTGTATTTATTTTTATATTACTGAAAACCTCCATACTACATGTCATGCTATTAAATTATTTCACATTCTACTTAAATTTCTCTAATAAAATGGTAATGCATATATATATTTTTGAGCCATTGACGTTCTCAAGGGATATATGCCAATACCTTGATGAATCTCTCAAATTTTAAAAACATAAGTATAACTGACTTCATTTTTTACTAACACTTTGTTTTTCCCTGACATATCCTACCACTAAAATTTGACTACATTTTTATTAGTATCATTCTTATTTAATGGCTATTTTTCAGAAATAATATGTTTATTTCATATAGGGTGATAGAAAGGCTATGGAATGACAACTAAAGCATAAAATTGTGTTGTGATTGCTCACTGGCAAAGTAAACAATTTGCCAACACACACCAGAGTTGCAATGTGCAAATAAAATCCATGAACTGGCAAAACTATAAATTCCTCTAAGCCCTGTACTTCTTAAGTGCTAGTGGAAACTGTGAATGTTGAATCTTCAGATATTAAAAATCTACTTACTATGTGTGTGTGTGTGTGTGTGTGTATGTGTTGTGTCTGTATTATGGTTGACAGGTTTTTTTTTTGTAAATGTCCAAATATTAAATATTTTATGATTATTCATATAAACAGAAATTTATATAAATTGTAATATGTATAAATATATTACAGTGTACAAATATATGCACAAATATAATATACATTTATTTATCTACCATTTTTCAAGTATTTCAAAATGCTATTTTCTTATATTGTATCATAGTATGTTAAATTAAACTTTGTATTCTGAGATAATTGTAGATTCACATGCATTGTGAAAAATAATACGGAGAGATCCCTGTATCTTTTACCCAGTGTTATCCAATGGTAACATCTTACAAACTATAATACAATATCACAACCAGAATACTGATATTGATGCAATCAAGATACTGGATATTTCTATCTTAGAAAGACCCTTTATTTTCACTTTTATAGCCATACACACTTTCTTCCCATCCATAACTCCTTCTTAATCTTTGGCAACCTTGAGTCTGTTCTCCATTTCCTGTAATTTCGCTATTTCAAGAATGTTATAATAATGACAGCCTATACCATGAAAACTTTCAGGATTGGTTTTTCTCGTTCAACCTAATTTTCTCTGGAGATTCATCCAGGTTACTGCATGCATGGATAACTCATTCCTTTTTATTGCTGAGAAATATCCCATGGTATCCACTGAGAGATATCTGAGTTGTTTCAATTTTAGGGCTATAAATATCAATGTGTAGGTTTTTGTATAAACATAAATCTTAATTTCTCTATGATAAATGACCATGAATACAATTACTGGGTCATATCTTAGTTGCAAGTTTAGTTTTGTAAAGAAACTACTAAAATGTTCTCAGAATGACTGAATCATTTTACATTCCCACCAGCAATGTAGGAGTTATCCAGTTTCCCTGTATGTGGTTGTATCTCATTGGCTGATGATGGTGTACATCTTTTATGTGCTGTATGTTCTCTAGTAAAATGGCTCTTTATGCCTTTGCCCATTTATAACTGGGTTGTTTCTATTTTTACACTTGAGTTTTCAGAGCTATTTTATATGCTGGAGATACCAATTCTTTTTTTTTTTATAGATTATAAATATTTCCCTCCATTCAGTAGCTCCTTTTTTCATTCTCTTATCAGAAACTTTCAAAGAGCAATTTAAAAAAATTTTTTATGAAGTTCAATTTATCAACTTTTCCTTTCATGGGTTATTCTTTTGGTATTAAGCCTAAGAATACTGTAGAACTAGAAGATTTTCCTTTATTTTTTGTTCTTACAGATTTATAGTTTTACATTTTGTAGTTTAGTCTAAGACTCATTTTGAGTTAATTTTTACATAAAGTTGTGAGATTTATGTTGAGTTCCTCTTTTCTTGTTTGTTTGATAGTTATTTGATATCTCATTGGTTCAGGACCATTTGTTGAAATGGTTCTTTCCTACATTGAATTGCCTTTACACCTTTGTCAAAAATAAGTTGGGCATATTTATTCTATTTCTGGGTTCTCTATTCTATTTCAATCTATATATCTATCCCAGTGCCAACACCACATCTTTCAGTTACTATAACTATATAGTAAGTTTCATAAAATGAATTGGAAAGTGTTCCCTCCTCTTCTGTCTTCTGAAAGTTTGTGTAGAATTGGTGTCATTTATTCTTTAAACATAAACATTTGATAGAATAATCCAGTGAAAGCATATGAGTTTTGAGATTTCTGCAAGATGTGTTTAAATTACAAATTTAATTTCTTTAATAGCTGTAGGGCTATTCAGATTATCTACTTCGTATTAAGAAGTTGTGGTAGATTTTTTTTTCAAGGAATTGGCCCATTTTAGCTAAGTTGTTAAATTTATGTGTGCAAAGGTGTTTGTAGCATTTCTTTATCATCCTTTTGAGTCTGAATGGTCTTTGTAATGATACACTATTTCAGTCCTGACGTTGGTCATTTCCTTCAGACCTGATATTGGTCTAATTTTTTTTTCCTTTGTCAGTCTTCCTAGAGATTTGCCAGTTGATCTTTGCAAAGGACCATCTTTTTGTCTCATTGATTTTTGTCTATTGTTTTCTGTTTTCTATTTCACTGATTTCTGAATTTCCTTTACCCAGTCTTTTAGCTTTGTTCTGCTAATAACGGATTCTCTTAGTTTTTTTTTTTTTTTTTTTTTTTTGAGAAGGTCTTAATTTCCTCTTCATTACTGAAGAATATTTTCACTGACCAAAGGGTTCCAGATTGATAGTCCTTTTCTTTCAGCAATGGGACAATACTGTGCTGATTCCTTCTGGCCTCCATGATTTCTGATGAGAAATTCACTGTCATTAGAATTACTTTTCTCTTATAGGTAAGGTGTCATTTTTTTTCTCTCTCCTTTCGATTTTTTGTCTTTAGTTTTCAGGTGTTTAATTATGATGTGTCTTGGCACGGATTTCTTTGGATTTATCCTGTTTTAGGATCATTCATTTTCTTGAACTTATAGGTTTATGTCTCCTGCCAAATTTAGGAAGTTTTCAACCATTATTTCTTTTTTACTTTTTCAGGCCCTCCTTCTTTTTCCTTTTCTTTGAGAAATCTGATGGCATGAATGTAAGATCTTTTAAAATTATTCCACAGGTCCCTGAGGCAGATTCTGTTCATATTTGTTTCCAGTCAATTTTTCTCCATTATTCACATTGGGTAATTTCTTTTGTTCTACCTTCTAGTTTCCAAATTCTTTCCTCTGTCCCTTCCATTTTGCTCTTCAATCCATCCACTGAGATTTCTTTTTGGTTACTACATTTTTCCATTCTAAAATTTCCACTTGTTTCTTCTTTGTATCTTCTTTTTCTTTGATGAGAGTTTTCATTTCTTTGCTAAGACTTCCAATTATCATTCGTTTCAAGCATGTTCATAATTGCAGAGAACATACACAGACACATGGTAAAGGGAGACAGCATTTTGACACCTATGCAGCAGACCTCAGGAGCAAACAGTCCTAATAATTTAGGGGGATGGAGGACCCCAGGTACTGTTTTGTAGTTCTGTTGGGGGTTGGGTGTAAATTCAAGCAAAGTATACAGAAAACTAAACTAATGAAAAAATGAGATAATTACAGAGAAAAAAATGTACACAAAATGTCTCATAATACACTGCATGGTTCTGTTGTGAATACTTAGAGTCATGGCATTATCAGTGAATACTAATTTCACCTAAGTTATGATATTTAAAAGGTAAGGGAGGGCAGTGTGTTTAAGGGGATGGTATTTGGGACAATGGGAATTCAATGGAATTCATTGCTCATTTTTGTTAGTAGTAAGTCAATATGTAATATCTAAAATGAAAATGGAGAAAGATAACTATTAGCAGTTGTAAGGAATTTTGAAGGTAAATGTTATAAAAATGGGTAAAAGAGTTAAATGCATTTGACTTTTAGAAGTGGAAGCTAGAGGTGGCGATGGCAAAGTAGAATATACAGCAGAGTTTTTGTTGTTGTTGTTGTAAGCCTGTAGATTCTAATCAAAATTAAGGTTATATTTTTGAAAACTATATAGATTTTAACTTGCACTTGAAGTGTGCTCTCCTCTATGGGAGCCAGTAACTAATAAACCTTTAAGTGACCCTAGATATGTTCTGTTTGTATTTGGAAGGACTTCTGAATTATGAACCACTTTTCAATAGTTGCAAGTTGAACACTAATATTTACGTAATATTATGTAAACTGGTGGTAAGCCTTTATAAACTTTTTAAAGACTTTCAGCTAAATCTTCAAGGTTTCTCTGCTCCAGTTTCTTTGCTATCAAATCTATAGGAGAGAGAGAGAGAGAGAGGATGATGATGATGTTATAAAAATATATATATTTTTTTAATTTTTTTTCAACGTTTTTATTTATTTTTGGGACAGAGAGAGACAGAGCATGAATGGGGGAGGGGCAGAGAGAGAGGGAGACACAGAATCAGAAACAGGCTCCAGGCTCCGAGCCATCAGCCCAGAGCCTGACGCGGGGCTCGAACTCACGGACCGCGAGATCGTGACCTGGCTGAAGTCGGACGCTTAACCGACTGCGCCACCCAGGCGCCCCATAAAAATACTTTTAATAAACTACATCAATGAAAGTTTGTCACAGAATAAACTTGTAAAGTTTTTACAGATTTCCTTGTCCTGATTATAGGGTTCTCTTTTCCCTTAACTGAATATCCTCATAAATGCCTTTCTGGCTTCTCTGTGACATCCTTTATGTCAAAATCTGCTGAAAGGGAAGATGATCTGACTTAATCATACCTTAGCATACATTTAAGTCTTCATATCTATTAGTGAGTTAAGCTGTTGTGCTAATGTAATAAAACCAAAATCTCAAGTGTCTTGGCACTGAGTTTCTTTCTCAGTCCCAGACCTTTATCATTTAACTTCCCAGGTGCTCATAGACCTTGAATGGCAAGTTAAAAAACAAAAACAAAAACAAAAACAACATAACAAAAACTTCCCATGTAGGAAAGAGGATGTTTTATTGGAGTTGTGACTAGAACAACCACAGGCTCCCTGAACTATAGACAGTTACTGAAAGGAAGACTGGGTCTTAGTGTTTTACTGGTGTCAAATGCATTTATCTTATTTCCAGCCATAGCTGCTCAGCTGTTAAGAGATTTGGATATGCTTAGTCAGGGATTACCCAGAGTCTGCCTACAATATGGCATTTCACTGCACAGGCTAATGATTTATTGCCATTTCAAAGATATTCTTTAAATATTTGTTTAATGTTTATTTAGTGGGTACAGGAAGGGCCTAACTTTTAAACTAGTGAGTTGCCTACCTATTCATTTGTGTTTAAACCATGTAATTTATCTTATGTACTAAGCATTATAGTGTGATTTAATTTATTTGGAATTATCTTTTACAATCTTTCTGTTACTCATAGCTTATAGAATGTTAGTTACTCTCAATCACTGAGAGAGGGGTAGTATACATGTAGTTACAGTCTTGTACAAATTTAAATGTCCTGTTTTGCTTATTTTCATGGTGGAAAAAAATGTTCCCTACTTTTCTCTAATAATTATTCCCTACTTTTCTTCTTTTTATTTTTTAAATATTTATTTATTTATTTATATTTAAGAGTATGGGGGGGGAGGGGCAGAGAGTGAGGGAGACAGAGAATCTCAAGCAGGCTCTGTGCTGTCAACGCAGAGCCCAACGTGGTGCTCTATCCCACAACCCTGGGATCATGACCTGAGCTGAAATCAAGAGTCCAATGCTCAACCAACTGCTCCTTTTTCTCCTTCTTTTTAACATTTAGTAAATTTAAGGTATACAGTGTGTTGATTTGGTAAATTTATATATTGTAATATCACTACCATCTAGCATTAATTAACACTTCCATCGAGTCACATGATTACCATTTCTTTTTTTTGTGGTGAGAATAGTTAAGGTCTAGTCTCTTAGCAACTTCATAATACAGTATTGTTAATTACAATCACCATACTGTGCATAGATCTCCAGAGCTCCAGGACTTATTCATCTACTGGTTATAAGTTTGTATCCTTAAATATCTCCCTACTTTCTTTTGAAAGTTCCTGAACAAGTTGCCTTTCTAGAAGGCACATTGAATGTTTAAAACTGAGATGATAAATCCTGCTGCTGGGCTCTGGTCATTGTCCTGTGCACGTGTGATTTTAGCTGGAACCTTCTGCTGACAATGACTACTCAGTGTTGGCTGGTGTTCAGCTGCTGGTCTCAGAGTTGAGGGTGGGCTTGCCAACAGTTGCAATATGTGGCCGGCAAACTTGTTGCAGGAATCCCAGAACCACTCAAGCAAGATAGGGTGATCAGTGAGGAGTGTTTTGAAACCTGTATCCACTTGAGGGCACTGTCTACTTCAGTGGAAGTATAACCAAATTACATTCTGGTAGTTATGTAAGGAATTCTACATGGAAAGCCCGGTAAATTGGCACCAGTGTCTGATTTACTGTAGTGGAACATTAGCACTCTTTATTGGTGTGGTCTCGGGTAGCTTCCCGGCTTGTGGCTCAACTGTGTTTTTCCATCCAATTTCATTGATGCTGTGACTAGTGGTATTCCCCACCGCTCCCCCTCAATAACCTCTTCTCTAAGCTTTATTTTGTGTAATCTTGGACATTTTTGCCATTTGCTATATTTTTCATGAGTATATGAAATCAGTTGATGAGAGTGTTTCAGACCATACTGCCATGTAGAATGGATCTAACTGGAATTGCTTTTCCAATATTGTTGATAATTTTTCTGTTGCTTTCAATATAGTACCATCCCTTTAGAATAAGCAAAACTCAACATACCTTGGGTTAAATTGCATAATCTATAAATGCAAAGCTAGTTGAAAAAGGTTATACTTGTATGGCATTTTATAGTTTATGAAGAGTTTTCCATTGTGGAAACAATCTTGCCCTGCAAACAGTGGCAGAAAGAAAAAAAAGATTGGAGGGTTCTGAATATGGGAATTGGTAGGCTTTCTTCTCAGTTTCTAAAATAAAATACACTTTGACAAACAAAAATGAATTTATATATTTTCTTATCCAGTATACATTAGAAATTTGTGTTCTCTCGAGGGGTACATGTACTTTGATTCTGTGGGAGGTGTGTTTGTGTGCATGTGTGTGAATTAATCACCTTAGTTTTAAGTTAAAGATCCACTTTATTCTCCTTCTGTTTTGCATCATATTTTAGTATTTCCTGGCATTAATTGAAAATAAATAGTACCAGACCCATAATAACTTCTAATTCCCAAGTTGTTCCCTTGACCACATGGATAGTGGCAGGATGAGATAAGGAGTTACATGTTTCCGTTCACTTCCAGTCTATTTGACATATTTAAAGATATTTATAGTACATGTTATCAAATTTATAACATTTTTATGAGGATGGGAGTGTTTTATATCATTGTTTATTTCTTTACCCATTTTATCTATATTTGAACACTTAAATGACTAGCTAATGTGAGATATTTCATTTTTGAAAGACTAAAATATTTCAGGTTCACAGCACATCACATGGTATTAAAATGTTTCAATATATTTATTCCCATGGAGGAACACTGGGCTAAGAAATAGGACAACCATAATTGGACTGTATCAAGATTGCATATCCCTATAATTGACTAAACTTACTTGTAAAAATTAGTATTATTGACAAGAATTGATTGCTAACCTTCTTTTTTCTTAACTGAAGAAAGGTTGTTTTTTTTTTTCCTGACTAACTGGGTTTAACACATTAAAAAATGAATAAAATATTAAATAAAGCCTGCAAACAAACAAAACATTTCTACCTTTTCCAAAGTGTTGCAAATGTAATGTTTATTTATCAGGTATACAAAATTAAAATAAAAATATACTAAGAACTAAATGATTAAAATGCTAAATTTTTCCAGAAATACAAAAAGTAAAAATAAGACTTATTATAATATTAATATAATATAATATTAAAGGGAGTTTCAATATTTGGAAAACCTGTAGGCAAAAGGGTTTTAAGTAAAGTACCTTTAGGAAAAATGGTCTATTTCTGTGACTGTAATCTTAAAGTTTCTAAATCTACTATAAAATTTATTAACATATATATAGATATTGCACATAGCTATCCAGAAACATTTTTACCCTCCAACACGTTTCTATTTATACTATAATGTATACATATGTTTATGCATGTGCATATATTATGTCTAGACCCATGTGTATCAGTTATGTATTGTTATGAAAATATTGCATAAGAAACAACTGCAATACCTTAAAGACATTGAACAATAAGCATTTATTTATCCTACACTCATGTGCCCAAGTGCTGCTGGCTGGGCTTGCTTGTTCTGCAGTCAGTTGGAGTGATGAAGTAGTTCTCCTGATTATGGCTGGCTCGCTCACACATTGGGAATGAACTGGTGTTGGCTGATGTTAGGCTGGCCTTGGCTGGAATGACTGGGGTGATATGGTTCTACTTGATGTGTCTTTCAACCACCAGCAGACTAGCCTGGCCGTGTTCTTAGCTGGTAGTGGCACAAGAACAATGGCAGACAATTATGTGCTCTTTTTTTTTTTTTTTCCAAGCCCTGAATGTACCCACACTACAAACATCCTACTGAGAAAAACAAAATTACATAGTTGAATTCAAAATCAAGGGGTAGGGAAATATATTACATTATGTTTTGAGGAATGACATTCAAAGTCATATGGCAAGTACTGTGAATGGAGAGGTAGAGAATTAGAAGCATTAATTCAATCATTCTTCTGAAAATTTATATTTGGATTTTTAGATAAGACTCACCTGAATAGATTCAGGATGTTTTATAATTGTAACTCAGACATTGACTATCTATTGTGAAAAAAAAAGCCTTGAAATTTTCCCTAATGTTAAATAAAGAAAACAGTTTTGCTTTGATAGATATTTTAATATGAAAATTTTCTTTTAATTATAAATTGCTAAATGCAATTAATGAAGATGGAATTGAGTAAGTCTTAAAAGGATTTAAAGGTAAATGGTAAAAGGTAGAGAGGAAAATATTGAACATGATGTGTGTGATGGCTTTTCTGGAATTCTGTGACATTACAGTTCCTTTTTCACTTGTAACATATCTTGTACTTTTCTTCTTCCCTCAAGTTCAGACATCACAGAAACACTTAATGGCACTTAAGTTGCATCAGGCCAAAGAAAACAAATGAACAAGCTAAAACAAATGTATTTCACTTCCAAATTCAAAGCATGAGACTGGGAAAAGAATTCAAGGGTTTGGAAACGAGTCCTGGCAGTCAGCCATTTCAAGGGTTTTTGCCTGGGGATTTTAGGCCCATAAAGATATACCAGAGTAGGAGGAGAAGGAAAGTATAGATCAAAGCTGTATAATCTAAATCATGAAATTGCAGAGATGGACTATAATGAAGTGAAGCTGGTATCAAATTAGAGATACAGGCTTAGTTTCTCCGAACAAAGGAGTTTGAGTCTCACCCCTCTAATGCTTGTTATTGTTAAATATTTGTAGGCCTCACAGGCAATGCTGCAATTATCTCTCCCAGTTATTAAATCCACTCTGCATTAGTAATACTTTTGGAAACCTCATGTGCTGAAGTTGCTTCCCGTTGGAAATGCATGCTTTCCTGCTTAATGCCAGCTTAAGAAAGAATAAAGAGAAGTGGGAAAAAAGTACTGAAAGGTGACATATTCAGAATTTATCTGGAATATGACTTTGTTGTAAAGAAGAGTGTTCTGAGAGACAAGAGAAAAAATAAATTACTATAAAAACAAAGGATAAAACTTGTAAATCTCTTATAAACTGTGAACATGTAGAATATTTGAAAAGCTCTGTCTGGACTGCCAGAATGTTTTGTACTCAAATTGTAACCATGAGAGATAGTTTCTTATTAATTGGTCTGAATCATCTATTCTTGGGATTCTTCTTAGACCCATGCAGTTATTTTAGGAAAAAGAAAGTTCAAGGGACCAATAGATAACAGAGATAACATAAATCTGAATTTGCTAGTGCATGCTTTTAAAATCCATAGCTCCCATGATTTAAAAACTACCTTCAACAACTGGTTAGGCAATTCATTCCACTATCAGTCGTCCTTAACATTTTTGAGATAAAGGTCCCTTGAGAGGCTAAGCTAAACTCTTTTTCCATGGCACATTCAGAGACCAGTATTTTATATACACTTTGTGGAAGGAAACTAATGATTTTTAGTTCTACTGAAAAATAGGATAACCCTGTTGCATTTTAAAGACATAAAAGCGTGCGCAATGTTGCTAATTATAAATGAGATGACCAGATGGAGAATGTTTATAGTAATAGTAATAATGATAAATTGGTAAAATGCTTTGTAATTAAAGCATTTTTATGTACATTGTATGAGTTGATCCTCAAAACAACACTGTTATTGTTTTTATCGTCATTATTTTATGATTAAAACGACTGAAACCTCACTACAAACAAATTTCTTCATAACAGCATTAAATGGCACAGGTGGATTATGACTCTAGGCTCTCTATTTCGGGGACTATTACTTATGCCGCTCTTTTCTGTATGGTGTACTTCATATGTCTCATCTGTAAAGCTTGCTCAATAGTAGCTCCTACCTCACGAAAAAGTGCTGAGAGTGGATTGATCTTTAAAACCAAGAAAATTTTCCAGTTAGTCTAGAATCAGCAAGTATTTATCCTCATGGCTTCTATATAAATATCTCTTTAGAGATGGCCAATAATTGATGTTTAAAATCATATGGGTGTAATAAAAGATTCAGTTGAATTTAACTACATTAAGTGCATTTGATGAAACTAGTGGTCCACTCAATTTTGGACCCCTGGTAAACTGGAATTTCTCTTCTTTGAGGCCCTGGATACAACCAATAGGAGAGTGTGTTTGGTGCCTAAGCAAGCTGTACTCTAGAAAATTCCTTTATATTGAGGGTGCCTCACCTTCCTACACTAGTCATCGGGCTGTTTCTGAGAAGGAGTTCAAGGGGCACGTCAACAAATATACAGGCTTGATTTTGGCAAGAGCCTCCTACTTGAGCCCTACAGGCTTCTTTTCTTTCCTGGTTATCTAAACAGAATATGACCTCCTTATAATTCTATCTCAGTTTATCTCACTGCTCCTTCATCTTTGATGTGCACCTGTGCACACAAAGATTTTCTGCATACTTCTTAATATAGAAAGAGAGCAAGGAAATGAAAGAATCCTGTCAGGATTGGTGACTTTTACATTTTGTCTATATCTATAATCTGTGTAACTGTTTAGTCTTAGTACTAGAGTTAAAAGGTATTAACATTCATCACTAGTTGTTTTTATTTGTTTTTGCCACTGTATCTCCATTTATTTCTTGGGTAGCTAAAATTTACTCTTGAGTGGTTTCTTTGGGAAGAATTTATAGGCACTATATACCCTGAGTTTTTATATATCTAAAGTTCATTGTTTTTATTCTTACGTGAGAATTTGGGAGGTAGTAAAATTATTGAGTCACACTATCTTTGAGGCATTATTTTACCATCTTCTAGTGTTCTGTGGAACTTTTGGAAACTAGCCTGATTATTTACCATTTATAAGTATCTTCAATTAGCAATAATCATGCCTTGGATAAACCTCATTGGCTACGATACTGCCACCGCACAAGCTGCATTTATAAATATCTTGGTCTTTGTACATTTAGAGGGCTCTTTCATTACCTTTGAAGTCCAGTGGTTTTATTATTCTGTAATAAAATTGGTCACTCTATATCTAATTTTTCCTGGTACATGCTGTACTCTTTCTGTCTCTGGATTTACCATTATTCCTTTCATTTTCTGGAAAGTTTTCTTGTTTTATATTGTTAAATAATTCTTATATTTCATTATTTTGGTTCTTGCTTTCAGGGAAACCATTTATGTATATGTTTGATTCCATAGTGATCATTTTTTCCTGGAGTCCTCCTCAACTCCGTTTCCATTTCATTTTGCTTTCTATTCTCAATATGATGCTCCGTGTTCCTTGCCCTAGTTTGTCCTATGTAATTCTGTCAGATTAGCCCCCATTTCTGTAATGGTTTTACTTCCTCCTCTGCTTCTTTCCTAAGCTGTTTTGGTTCCTGTTTCATTCCTTTGTTACATAGTTTCATGTACTGTAATTGTTTGTATCTTTTGAGTAGTCGCTGTGTAAAACTAACCATTTCATTTAAATTTTAATTTAAGACCTATTTTTTTTGTCATCTGCTCTGTGGCAAGATTATTTTGGTGCGTGTCCTTTGCCATTTGCTCTTCCTATTTCCTCCTTCATGTGATATTGTATTTGATAAGAACCAATGCTGATTAGTTTTTGACCATGTGTTACGTTTGAGTGAGGTTCTCATCCTGAACCAGTTATTTATAGGAGATTCATTATAGGACTGGGCAGTTTATAATGTGGTTGGGCTGTTTTTTTTTTTTTTTTTTTCTCTATGTCTAACGTAAATGAACAGCTGTGGGTCTGCCTCCAATTATGTCACTATCTTTCACTCTGCTCACTGACTAAATGCTTCCTGAAAATATGGCATGTCAGTGGAATTCTTTGTTCAGCCTTACTGATCCTGATGTTTGTTGCCATATTAGTTCATGGAAGTTCCCTCAGTAACCTCACACATTCTGATGTTTCAATTGAGAGATACTGATTTGGGATACTCACCTTGGAAATTCTGCGGGTTAGTCTGAGCTCTGTAGCCATTAAGTATCCATCCTTCCCTGTTTACCTTCCACCATTTTTCCTTCTCTGAATTTGGACATTCTTGCTCATATTATTGTTGTTCTGATTTACAGATGCATTTTATATGTTTATTAAAAGTAAATTTTAAAAATGTTTCTTATTCTCTTTTTTTCAGGGTAGTACTGCCTTTTACATTGGGGCATAAAATATGATTAAAAAAACATTTTAAAGACATTTCCCAAAAGCATTGGAAAACTCTTATAAATGTGAATTAATTTTTCAGTGTAAATAACACTTCTATTATTGAAAAGTTAAGAGTTTTGTGATAGAAAATGTCATAAAGGATACTTACATAATCTTGCACATGATAACCCAGATCCATTTGTTCATTTAATAAAGAAGAATTATATCTAGAAAACTTTTAATGGATTATTAAATTGAAAAAATTTAAGAATTTAATGTTATGTTGACTAAAATAGCTGACAGTGGGAGAAACTTCTCAGTAACTATGCTGGACTTAAGACTTCCATAGTGCTTATAAAGATTCTTAGTTACAAAGAGCTTTATTTTGATGTTGTAAAATTCCCACAGATTTCTTCTAATGGGATCATGATAAATACTCAATTTTTGCAGTGAGGGAAACAGAGTGGATTTTTCCTCAGCATCATCAGGAACATGCCCATGAATAAAATCCTATTAAAAGAGCATTTGAGGGATACCTCAGTAGCTTAGTCTGTTGAATGTCCAACTCTTGTTGAATGTCCAACTCTTGATTTGGCTCAGGTCAGGATCCCAGGGTCATGGGATCGAGCCGTGCATCAGATTCAGCCCTGCTTAAGATTCTTCTCTCTCTTTCTCTCTCTCCCTCTGCCCCTGTGCCCCGCTAGTGTGCACTCTCTCTTTCTAAAATAAAACATAATTTTAAAAAAGAGCATTTGAAGCAGAAGTATATGTAGAGAAAATGAAAAGTTTTTAGAGATGAACATATGTTTTCAGAAGAAGGATTTGTCTGCATCACAAGTAAATGGGGATATATTGTTAGAGTGAGCCTTAGGAGGGTTAGAACTGTGTCTTCTAGGTTCCTGTGGTTCAGTTTCTGGTTTGGCTCAGATTTCTACTTCTCCTAGTAAGAAGTATGGATATGTGTATGTAAATGCTTATTGTACATTCAAAAGAGGTCATAAATCTGAAATATATTAAGTACTTTAACCTTGAATGATACCATAATTACACTTGAAATTATTGTTTAGTTCCATCATCCTGTAATCAGGAGCAATTTTACCATACCAGTCTGGTTTTAACCAATCTAGTATTAAAGGGACTACAAAGTATATTTACTGAAGTTAAAATAAATGATTAAGTTTATATTTTTAAAAAGCCAAGACATGTTTATAGAAGATTCAGTTAGACTGAGAGGATTTTCAAAATAAATCTTTTCAGTTTTTACCCAGTATCCTGTCTTCTTTGAGGACATTAATGATTTTTTGTGATTTCCTATTTTTGCCCTTCATAATTTTTATGTCATATGAAATTTTGCCAGTCTATATTTTTCAGATTTAATATGTTACTTACATTTTAGAAATTTACTAATAGAACTTTTCTCCAATTGTCAGAAATCTCTTTATTCTAAAAATGTGTCTATTTTTAGGCTATAAAGTAGCTCAATAATGCTTTTGATCAGATAGGGATTAAAAGGGACTAAAAGAATGTTTATATTTAATAGCAACAAAAAAAGGTCCCAACTATTCATACGTAAGGTCTATATATTTCCAGAACACTTTATCTTTCCTATCTTTTGAAGTTCACGTTTCCTGACCTTACTGTGATAAGATTTTATTTTCTATTTTTACTCCTTCTTTGTAATATGCCCTACTTTACCGTTCTTGTCTGTATGCTCCCCAGGGCCGATAGCCAGCCGCGGCCATCACCCTCAAAACTAGAGCTGAAAGTACCTGTCATTTATTTGCACCTTGTTGTGTTTGGTGTAGGGCTATTTCAAAGAAAGTGCTTTATAGACATATGTGTGCCTTTGCTCCCTTAATCATAGCTTTTCCAGTTATGGGAAACCCTTAATAGGTTCATGCTTTTGGTATGTTTTTTCTATCCCCTATCCCCCACTTTATTATACATAGGATTGCTCTTCTTTTTTTTTTTAATTTTTTTTTTAACGTTTTATTTATTTTGAGACAGGGAGAGACAGAGCATGAACAGGGGAGGGTCAGAGAGAGGGAGACACAGAATCTGAAACAGGCTCCAGGCTCTGAGCTGTCAGCACAGAGCCCGACGCGGGGCTCGAACTCACGGACCGCGAGATCATGACCTGAGCCGAAGTCGGCCGCTCAACCGACTGAGCCACCCAGGCGCCCCATGGAGTGCTCTTCTTTTTATCCCTCTCTACTTAAAATTATTTTTCTGTTGGCTAACCAACTCCTTTAGACTACTTATGTCATCACACCCTCCTAGAATCATTCTACAAGATCCTAGGCCACCAACATCTGTTTAACAATTAGTTTTGGATATGCTGCTGCTTCCTTTTTCTGGTATTTTCACTTTTTTTTTTTTTTTCCTGCACTATGGCAGCCTTAGAGTAAAAATAAGTTTGCAAATCCATATTCTTCTAAGAACTCTTGCTCCCTCCAGGTTCCTCACATGTACTCAGTGGATTAGCTTGAATGATTCACGCATCCTTTTTTTCCCCTACTAATGGTTGTGATAGCTCCTCTTTTGGCGAACTCCAAAGGAACAGCTTGGCCTACCATGCGCATTAAAGATGCTGCTGCTGCTCCAGGTCTCTAGTATCGATCACTGAAGCTCCACATCAAGGATGCTGCTGCGTGTACCAAGGGCACCCAGTTGCATCCCTGACGAGGTATTTGTGCAGTTCCCTCTTGTTGCCACGGTGATTGGTCCCATATTCCATTGCTGTAGAAATTAGAATGATTATAGTGAATGACTAGCATTTGCAGTTTGGTTTTGACCCTTTTAGGTTTTACTTTGTCTTTTATTGCAATCTTGTCTGGCCAAAAAAAAAAAAAAAAAAAAAGTGGGTAAGAAGCATCATGCTATGCTCAGACCCCCACCCCCCCGACCCCCGATAATTGCACTATCTCCAGACTGATGCCATGTTAGAATGTAAATGTACTGAAAGACCAATGGCTTAAATGTAATTTGCTCATTTAAAAACTAATGAAGCAAACGTGAAGTTATAAAACCTGGAAATTTACCCTTTAGTTCTAAACACAAATTGATAAAGTACCATTTTCCCCAATTATTTTTCTCTGTGTACTTCCTCTTCATTTAGAATATAGGATAAGAGTCAAAGCATTTACCTTCCTCGAGGCTCACCTGTGCTTAACATAGAGCTCTGAAAATAGGGACTATGTTATGTATGGTGATGATGAAATTAATGATTAGATGCAGAAACTTACTTGAAAAACATTAGTATGAACAAAGCATTTTTACACATTCAGTACTTTTGTCTATTAGTTTGACATAACCATGGCTAAGTTAAGGAACTTTTTCTCCAGTGGTTGAAACATAGAGAAAAAATAAAGGGAAGTCAAATATCAGTCAGCGAATGCTGATCAAGTGCTTATAGTACTAGAAGCTGGGCAACGTAAATCTAAATCCAGAGAAAGGTTATGTAATTTTCTCCTGCTTACATTTCTTTAGGAATTAGATAGAACATTATCTGCCTTAAGTTTCAGCAGTCATCCCTGGATGAATCAGAATAAGGAGGAAAGATAATTTTCAGGGCTTCTTTGCCTAAGCCCTGTAAAGGTCACAGGCACACCCAACACATATGGAGACTGAGAATGCTCTTTGAGTAATGGCTATGTCAGTAATTGTCACTGGTAAAAAACCCTTCCTAAGAAGGATGGGATTCTGGGCAATTGTGGCTATGGAAATACAAAGGCTTTTAGATTTTTAGTTATGTAATTACAGAATGTTAAATTCCTATGCCTTTTAAGACCTCTGGTTAAATGTTTACTAAAAGGTGGACATTAGGATGATAGTTTATAGGCAAATTATCAGGTATCTGTTGGTGAATAATTGAGAAATTCCCTGTTAAAGAAAGTTAAATAGATTTCTTTATCACAGGGATTTTCAGGGTTTTTATTAACTAGTGAACATCTGAGTGACTGAGAGAGATTTTGAGTCAAGAATTGAGACAGCTGCATCTAACAGAGACCCAATTATATCGGTTTAACTAAAGAGAGGTTTTTATTTTATTTTATTTTATTTTATTTTATTTTATTTTACTTTATCTTATTTTAGTATTCTATTTTACTTTGTTTTGTTTTATTTTATTTTATTTTATTTTATTTTATTTCACTTCACTTCACTTCACTTCACTTCACTTCACTTCACTTCACTTTTTAATAAAAAGAAGTCCAGGGGTAGGCAGCTCAGGGCTGGTTCAGTGGCTTCATTATATCATCATGATCTGAACTCCTTCAGTCTTTCTGCTCAGCTAGTGTTATCGGGTGATTTTCCACCTGAAGTTCTCAGAAACCTTTATAGGCGCTGTGTTACAATTACTTTCCTGGGGGAATCACCCAATAGGTTTTTGCTTAAAGATCATGGTCAGAACTAGGTTATATGTTCTTAGGAAGCCTGAAGTCTGCGAAAGTGAGACTTTTTAAGGCAGGAACATTGTCATTCTGAACGAAATCAGGATTCCACTGGTGAGGAAGTTGGGAAAAATAGATATTGGGAAGCAAATAACAATTTTTGTCATCTAGCATATTCATTGACCTCATTTCAGCTCCTTTTTTTTTTTTAATTCACTATCTTCCAGGGCATATGGGACATACTGATTCTAGTCTAACTTTTCATTTTATTTATTTTTAGTTAATTTTTTAAATTTTAATTTTGGAGAGAGAGTGAGCACAGTGGGCAAGAGAGGGAGAGGGAGAGAAAGAGAGAACCTCAAGCAGGCTCCACGCTTAGCATAGAGCCAAACTTGGGACTCAATCCCATGACCCACCCTGGGATCATGACTTGAGCCAAAATCAAGAGTTGGACACTCAACCAACTGAGCCACCCAGGAGCCCCCAGTCTAACTCTATATGTACACATTTTAAAACTAAAACCCATACATATATAAATATTTGCTTAAGTTCACATGCTTCCATTAGTTTCATTTTAAATTAAATTTTTGGAGAATTTGAAATAAATGTTCAAGAAAATAGCCAGTAGGTTAATTTGTCTATTTATTTGTCTTGAAAAGTGTGAAGGCATTTTTTTCAGCTATTACACTGTTAGCCACTTTAGGCCTCTCTTTATTCTGTTCTACAATTCAGAGTTTAAAAAATTATCTTCTCATTTATCTTCATTTGCAAATTGAGAGGTTTAGTTACTGAGATCATCATAAAAGGAGTAATTTCAGAAGTTTGAGCAGACATTTTTAATGTGGACCATTTGTCTCTGATATCAATTTTATCTGATTACTTTATTACATATGCATGCTACAAGTGACAGATAGTTTTAATATCTCCATGATTAATAGAATATTTTTCTTAGGTTCTCCTGCAGAGAAGAATATCATCATGAAATATTGATAAAGTTCCAAGAACAGCAAAATTGTCATGATACTTAAGGAAGTCTTTAAAACTAAGATTGTATTTTCTCTGACTAAGCATGTTGGGTATTTCACAGCTGAAGAATCAAATGCTCTATTGATTTTGTTATGGACAAATCATTTCATGAGATTTCTATGTTCAAAAAATAAAGGTCTTTCCAATGACCTTGGTTTTCATGGACTTCGGTCATATTTGACTAAGATTAAATTTGTCAATGAGGCCAAATTTGAGAGTTAGTAAGTTAGAAATTCATATTAAAAGTCAGTCTGTACAAAGTTGGGAAAAACGTATAATGAAAATCTGGCCAATATTCAGTAGACACAAGTGTGTACTTAGGAAAGAAAAAACTTGATGAAAAATATAAGATGAGTCATTTATAAATGTGTGCAATCAGTGAAGGAAATGATCTTAGATAGATCTAGAAATATATCTATATAGTATATTGTCTTACTCATTCCTTGATCTTGCCTTGAATTGTTTTTATAATTTTTTAATGTTTATTTATTTTTGAGCGAGCGAGCAAGCGAGAGAGAGAGAGAGAGAGAGAAGGAAACAGAGGATCCAAAGTGGGCTCTGATGTGGGATTTGAGAGAGCCTGATGTGGGATTTGAATGCATGAACCATGAGATCACGACCCAAGCTAAAGTTGGATGCTTAACCAACTGAGCCACCCAGGCACCCCTTTCCTTGAATTCTTATATGCATTGTTTTTTCCATTGACTTTGGCTTGATCATATCACTAGTTTCGGCTAATGGAATGTGAATAGACATAATATTGAAAGTCCTTCTGTGGATTGGCCGTGTCTCTCCTCGAATGTCTGCTTTCTGTTAAGAGAACAGTATGGCCTAGGTAGTGACTATCCTTCAGCTTGGGACCAAGAATGTGAAGACATGTAGAGCTAAGTCAAGCCTCCTGTAAAGCGAGCAGGAAATACAGGCTTGCTATTGTGAGCCACTGAGGTTTGGGGAATGTTTGTTGCAGCATTGTAAGCTGATTAGGAAATCTGTCAGTAATACGGGGCTGGAATACCCTGACATGTAAATGAATGTATAATGTCAAAAACATTAGTTACTCTTCTTGCTGTTTAGCATTACTTAGATTGTCTCTCATACCCTTTCTTAATTTTTCTATATATAACTTTGCCCTCATTCTCACAGGAAAAATATTGAGGAAACTATACTTAGAAACTGAAATAACAAGTATTCTAGAATTATACATCCATATATTTAAAAAAGTATTTATTGAGATAAAACTATTGCCAGGTTCTGCTTTACGCAATGGAGAAGGCAGCAACAAACAAAAATGGTAAGTCCCCGCCCTCTGGAAGCTTAGATTTTAGTCATGGGGACAAAAATCAATTTACACAGGAGGGTCAATGGTCTGAAGAAAAACAAGGCAGGGTAAAAGAACAAGGAGTGACTGGGGGCAGGTGTTGTTTTAGATGTGACTGTCAAGAAGGGCTCACTGGAGATGGAGTACCTGCACAAGGTACCTGATGCTACGGAAGAACCTGGGCTTTGCCATTAGCCAGACCTGAAGTTGACATGCAGCTCCTGTACTAATTAACTGTGTCACTGACCTTAGCTAAGTTACCTTATTTTTCTGATCTTGATTCCTTTGACAGGAAAATAATAATTATAATATAAATGCCATGGGTATGTTAGAGGGTTAATAGTTAAACACTTAAAGGGATCAGCACTATATTCGGCAATGAAAGTTGTAAGTAGTTGGCAGTTGACATTACAAGCGTTAAAACCAAGGAATGGCCTAGGGGACCTGGGATCAGGTATTACTCTTACTCTCAAGTGGGATTGGGAGTAGCTGTAGTCCATTCTGTTTATGAGTAATTGTTTTATATACTTGGGGGCTCCGGTATTCGGCGCATAGACATTTATAATTGTTAGCTCTTCCTGATGGATAGACCCTGTAACTATTATATAATGTCCTTCTTCATCTCTTGTTACAGCCTTTAATTTAAAGTCTAGTTTGTCTGATATAAAAGTATGGCTACTCCAGCTTTCTTTTGGCTTCCAGTAGCATGATAAATAGTTCTCCATCCCCTCACTCTGAATCTAAAGGTGTCCTCAGGTCTAAAATGAGTCTCTTGTAGACAGCAAATAGATGGGTCTTGTTTTTTTATCCATTCTGATACCCTGTGTCTTTTGGTTGGCGCATTTAATCCGTTTACATTCAGTGTTATTATAGAAAGATACGGGTTTAGAGTCATTGTGATGTCTGTATGTTTTATGCTTGTAGTGATGTCTCTGGTACTTTGTCTCACAGGGTCCCCCTTAGGATCTCTTGTAGGGCTGGTTTAGTGGTGACAAATTCCTTCAGTTTTTGTTTGTTTGGGAAGACCTTTATCTCTCCTTCTATTCTAAATGACAGACTTGCTGGATAAAGGATTCTCGGCTGCATATTTTTGCTGTCTAGCACCCTGAAAATCTCGTGCCAATTCTTTCTGGCCTGCCAAGTTTCAAAAGAGAGATCAGTCACGAGTCTTATAGGTCTCCCTTTATATGTGAGGGCACGTTTACCCCTTGCTGCTTTCAGAATTTTCTCTTTATCCTTGTATTTTGCCAGTTTCACTATGATATGTCGTGCAGAAGATCGATTCAAGTTACGTCTGAAGGGAGTTCTCTGTGCCTCTTGGATTTCAATGCCTTTTTCCTTCCCCAGTTCAGGGAAGTTCTCAGCTATTATTTCTTCAAGTACCCCTTCAGCACCTTTCCCTCTCTCTTCCTCCTCTGGGATACCAATTATGCGTATATTATTTCTTTTTAGTGTATCACTTAGTTCTCTAATTTTCCCCTCATACTCCTGGATTTTTTTATCTCTCTTTTTCTCAGCTTCCTCTTTTTCCATAACTTTATCTTCTAGTTCACCTATTCTCTCCTCTGCCTCTTCCATCCGAGCCGTGGTGGTTTGCATTTTGTTTTGCATTTCCTTTAAAGCGTTTTTCAGCTCCTCGTGACTGTTCCTTAGTCCCTTGATCTCTGTAGCAAGAGATTCTCTGCTGTCCTGTATACTGTTTTCCAGCCCAGCGATTAATTTTATGACTATTATTCTAAATTCACTTTCTGTTATATTATTTAAATCCTTTTTGATCAGCTCATTAGCTGTTGTTATTTCCTGGAGATTCTTCTGAGGGGAATTCTTCCGCTTGGTCATTTTGGATAGTCCCTGGTGTGGTGAGGACCTGCAGGGCACTTCCCCTGTGCTGTGGTGTATAACTGGAGTTGGTGGGCGGGGCCGCAGTCAGTCCTGATGTCTGCCCCCAGCCCACCGCTGGGGCCACAGTCAGACTGGTGTGTGCCTTCTCTTCCCCTCTCCTAGGGGTGGGATTCACTGTGGGGTGGCGTGGCCCGTCTGGGCTACTTGCACACTGCCAGGCTTGTGATGCTGGGGATCTGGCGTATTAGCTGGGGTGGGAAGGCAAGGTGCACGGCGGGAGGGGGGGCAGGCTTAGCTCGCTTCTCCTTAGGTGATCCACTTCAGGAGGGGCCCTGTGGCAGCCGGAGGGAGTCAGATCCGCTGCCGGAGGTTTGGCTCCGCAGAAGCACAGAGTTGGGTGTTTGCGCGGAGCGAGCAATTTCCCTGGCAGGAACCGGTTCCCTTTGGGATTTTGGCTGGGGGATGGGCGGGGGAGATGGCACTGGCGAGCGCCTTTGTTCCCCGCCAAACTGAGCTCTGTCGTCCGGGGGCTCCGCAGCTCACCCTCCCTTTGTCCTCCAGCCTTCCCGCTTTCGGAGCAGAGCTGTTAACTTATGACCTCCCAGACGCTAAGTCGCGCTTACTGTTGGAACACAGTCCGTCAGGCCCCTCCGCTTTTGCAAGCCGGACTCGAGGGCTCTGCTTGGCTGGCGAGCCGCCCCTCCGCCCCGGCTCCCTCCCGCCAGTCCGTGGAGCGCGCACCGCCTCGCCGCCCTTCCTACCCTCTTCCGTGGGCCTCTCGTCTGCACTTGGGTCCGGTGACTCCGTTCTGCTAATCCTCTGGCGGTTTTCTCGGGAGTAGCTGTAGTCCATAAGAGGAGTTTATACTGGTCTTCCAAAGAGTTTTTTATGGGGGGTGGGAGTGAGGGCACAGGCAATCAGAAAAGCAAAACACTTACTACATGGAGAGGAGAATAGGACATGGCAGTCAAGATACTGGGCATCTGAGTCATGTAGCTCCTGAGGCAACTCAAGAACCACCAGTAAGAGGAAGGAAGCTCAAATGGGGCCAAGTGAATGAGTACCTGCTTCCATGGGCCTAGGCTGCCCTTTATTGGCCTATTCTACATGGATTCTTTAATAAACATCCTCCTTCTCTAGCCTCAGACATCACTGTTCTAATTTCTCTCATTCTTCTAAAGACACAGACTCATAGAATGAAAATGGCAACTAGTTGGAGTCAGAAGACCCAGATTCGTGTCGTAATTTCAAAATTATCTTAGTTTTGGGGTGCCTAGGTGACTCAGTCAGTTAAGCAACTAACTTCAGCTCAGGTCATGATCTCACAGTTCGTGAGTTCGAGCCCTGTGTTGGGCTCTGTGCGAACAACTCAGAGCCTGGAGCCTGCTTCAGATTCTGTGTTTCCCTCTCTCTCTGCCCCTCCCCTGCTTACACATACACACACTCTCTCTCTCAAAATAAGTAAATATTAAAAAGTATTTTAAATTACCTTAGTTTTTTTATCTCTAAAATTACTTTATGCAACTCTATCAAGAATTAAATGACAAAATGTGTATTGAGAAACTTGTAAACTGAAAAAGCCCTATTCAAACATCTTTAGCCCCCACTCTGAAGAAGAAAATTTCATTAACTCATCTATTCATTCACTCATCTATTCATTCACTCATGTTCTCACTCACTAAACACTAATTGACTTGGGTAAGACATGATTCTTACTTTTAAGATCTTTTAAGTAGGGAGAAAAACCCTGATAACATCTTTTATGTAAGAGAAAAAGAAGACATGCTATGAGTGTGACTTGATTGGATTATGAACATTCTTTCCTCATATTCTCCATCATTTGTGCACAAACGTGTTCCTTCCCCTCACCACTCCCCCAGTCCCGTGTGGTATGTATGTACCATGGAATATTACTTGGCAATCAAAAATAACGAAATCTTGCCATTTGCAACAGTGTGGATGTAACTAGAGTGTATTATGTTAAGTAAAATACGGCAGTCAGAGAAAGACAAATATATGATTTAACTCATATGTGGAATTTAAGACACCAAACAGATGAACGTAGGGAAAGGGAAGAGAAAATAAAATAAGATAAAAACAGAGAGGGAGGTAAACCATAAGATACTCTTTTTTATTTATGTTTAATGTTTATTTTTGAGACAGAGACAGAGCATGAACGGGGGAGGGTCAGAGAGAGAGGGAGACACAGAATCAGAAACAGGCTCCAGGCTCTGAGCTGTCAGCACAGAGCCTGACGTGGGGCTTGAACTCACAGACCGCGAGATCATGACCTGAGCCGAAGTCGGACGCTTAACCGACTGAGCCACCCAGGCACCCCATGAGAGACTCTTAAAAACAGAGAACAAACTGAGAGTTGCTGGAGGGGAAGTGGATGAGGGTGGGCTAGATGGGTGATGGGCATTAAGGAGGACACTTGTTGGGATGAGCACTGGGGGTTATATGTAAGTGATGAATCACTAAAATCTACTCCTGAAACCATTATTACACTATATGTTAACTAACTTCAATTAAAAAAAAAAAAAAGAAAAGAACAAGCAAACTTGCAGACTCAGTTTTTTTCTTTTTTTCTTTCAGAGACTAGGGAGGAATTCTGAACCTGGACAAATGGAAGAGAAATGAAAAGGGTGGAGTTGGAAGGACAGGGAGAACTTCTGGCCCTTTGTTATCCCCATGGAACAACCACCTGGCTGTGGTTCTAGGGTCTTGTCTGTTCCTGGGCAGAGTGTGGGGATGTGGATACTGTGTGCAGGAATAGAGGCAGAAAGGGGGATCAAGACTCCTTGAACAGCCAGTAAACAAACCATCACTTCCACATATAATTCACAATGTTATCTTTTCTTTAACCTAAGGAATATTTGCAAAGGCTTTTATGTTACTTCTACCTAAATGTGTGTGTGTGTTTGTGTGTGTGTGTGTGTGTGTGTACATTATTTTAAAGGTAGATACTCTAAAAATAAAAAAAAATTAGTTTAATACTCTAAAGTATTTTAGATACTCTAAAAGTAAAGTTTTAGGGGGCGCCTGGGTGGCGCAGTCGGTTACGCGTCCGACTTCAGCCAGGTCACGATCTCGCGGTCCGTGAGTTCGAGCCCCGCGTCGGGCTCTGGGCTGATGGCTCAGAGCCTGGAGCCTGTTTCCGATTCTGTGTCTCCCTCTCTCTCTGCCCCTCCCCCGTTCATGCTCTGTCTCTCTCTGTCCCAAAAATAAATAAAAAACGTTGGAAAAAAAAATTTTTAAAAGTAAAGTTTTAGTTTAAAATTTGGTTTATTTTCAAGGGTTCTTTCACCCACTGCAAGACCTAACATCTAACAGGAATGATTATTTACCCTTTTTGTTTATGGTATTTACTAAGATTATTACAATTTATATAAGCCACAAACTTAGGCAATAAAGTATCAGTTAAATAATGTCAACAACTAGAAAATACAGTTACTACAAAGGCACTCAGTTAACATTCATACACATCATTGCCTCTGTGTGAATTAAACCCAAACAATAAGTATTCTTGTTAATCTGTCTTCTGAACATCTCCCACACTTCCAGGTACTTGATGGATATTCACATTTGGGAAAAACATTTCATTTGTTTTAAATTGAATTTCTCTTCCAAAATGTGACCCTTATTCTGAACTTTCTCAGAAAATCTTGGAATTATTATTTAAAAATTTTTTTAATGTTTATTTATCCTTGAGGGAGAGAGAGCCAGAGCGTGAGTGGGGGAGGGCAGAGAGAGAGAGAGAGAGACAGACAGACAGACAGACAGAATCCGAAGCAGGCTCCAGGCTCTGAGCTGTCAGCACAGAGCCCTATGCGGGGCTCGAACCCACCAACTGCGAGATCATGACCTGAGCCAATGTCGGACACTCAACCGACTGAGCCACCCAGGCACCCCTGGAGTTATTTTTAATTAGTCTCTTTCCCTTTAATTCATGACCAGAATCCTCATCTAATTCTACCTGCAATACTCCATGTTATAGGAGTCCTTTCCAAGCCTCTGATATCATGGGGCTGTGGCATTACTCATCTCTCTTGGGAAGAATATGGTATTAATAGGTTGTGACTAATAACCAAGTTGCAGAAAGACCCCTGTGCCCTTTTCCCATTCATTTCTCACAAGATAAATTATACATACTGTAACAAGGAGAGAAGACAAATTACACATATTGCAGATTCCTGTGAGAAATCCCTCTTTGCCTAGCCAATTATGTATATTTGCTACTTGAAGTTTATTCTAGAGAATAGAAGAAAATCTTGTCTTTTGGCACCCAAGTGAGGTTAAGGATGTTGTGATTTGATGTCAGCATTGAACATGCCTCACATGAATTAAGAACTATAATTGGATGTCACTTGAGGCCTTGGTTTCTGCTCCAGGAAAGGTAATAAAACAAGTTAGAACCTATTATCCCATTCAAATCATTGCTTGGTAATTGTCCTCAAGCCTGTCTGTGGGCTGTAGGCAAAGCTGTCTTTATGTGTTTGCCCAAGGACCAAGTAAGCTAGGTAAGGTGAGGTGTCCAAGCCAGATGGACTTTGAAAAAATGTTACCTTGCCAGAGGACTGTAAAGAGTGCATGTAATATCTGGTTATTGCTTAGGGTTTTCTTGATGCAGTAATGAAGGAGTAAAACAATCCTCTTTATGTCCTAAAACTTTTCTCCCATTGTATTGGAACTAAACCCAAGCAAGACCTGGTGAGACAAGTGTAAGTCTCTAATTGCTGTAGGTCTGGAACATTAAAAGAATCATCATCTACCATGTGAATGCATATATGGGCATGAAAGCACTACATGTAGAAGAAGTGTCACAACAGTGCTGTTCTCAGCCCTGAACTGCTTGTCCGATGTCTTCATGGGGAGACATCTAAATCTTAACAGATAATTTGAAGATAGTATTATTAATTGCTAATATCAATTTTATCATATTGTCTTGATAGATATTTTCTTTTTAATATTTATTCACTTTTGAGAGAGAGAGAGAGAGAGAGAGAGAGAGAGAGAGAGAGAGAGAGAATCTGAAGCAGGCTCCAGGCTCTGAGGTGTCAGCACAGAGCCCCACACGGGGCTCGAACTCATAGACCATGAGATCATGACCCCAGCAGAAGTTGGATGCTTAACCAACTGAGCCACTCAGGTGTTGCTCTTGATAGATATTTCTAATATTTATTTTTTATGTGAGTATAGTTGCCACATTGTTTGATGCATAGGCTAATGACTGCTACATGATTATGTCTTGTATCATAACATATTGTCTCTCTGTCCTAGTTATTTTTTTATCCTTATATTTCATCTTGACTAATATTATATGCCACTCCTGATTCTTTATTCAAATTTCTTAGCATCTCTTTGATCATCCCTATATTTTCTAACTCTGTTTATCACATTAAGTATGTTTGTTGTACATAACAGATCTGTTTTTTTTTAAACCAAATTTGACATCTTGTCTTTCCGTAAGAGACTTGAATTAATTTGTGTTTAGGGTATAAAGTAGTATACTTGATGTTACTCCTTTAATGTTTCTTGGTAATGTTATTTATTTTAATTTGTTTTTTTCTTTATACTTTTCCATTTATTTATTTATTTATTTTTAATTTTTAATGTTTACTGTTTATTTTTGAGAGACACAGAGAGACAGAGCACAAGTGAGGGAGGGGCAGAAAGAGAAGGAGACATAGAATTGAAGCAGGCTCCAGGCTCTGAGCTGTCAGCACAGAGCCCGATGCGGGGCTCGAACCCACGAACTGTGAGATCGTGATGTGAGCCAAAGGAAGACACTTAACTGACTGAACCACCCAGGCACCCCAAATACTTTTCCTTTTAGAAGTGAGTTTTTTTTTTAATTTTTGCAATACTTTCACAAATATGAACCAGCCATGTGAAGGGGTCATGCTAATCTTTGCATTATTCCAATTTTGATATAGAAACTACAAGAGGTTGCATGGGTCAAGTGTGTTTTAGTTCCCTTTTGAGAAACTAAATTCTTGATCTCTCTTTCCAGAGCTTCTAGAATGATCTCTCTTTCCTGATCTTCTCCTTAAGCCAGATCCTGAGAGGCAACTGTCGTTCCCATTTTTTCTCATAGCCACTTCCAGTCTTTCAGTAAGTCCTGTTCTTTGTGTCTAAAATACCTGGCCACTTCTCCACGTTATCATAGTTACCCCTCCAGTCCAAGCAACTGTCACTTTTCCTTTATTTAAAAAAAATTTTAACGTTTTTTTATTTTTGAGAGAGACAGAGTGTGAGCAGGGGAGGGGCAGAGAGAGAGGGAGACACAGAATCCGAAGCAGGCTTCAGGCTCTGAGCTGTCAGCACAGAGCCCCATGTGGGGCTTGAACTCATGGACCGCAAGATCATGACCTGAGCCAAAGTTGGGTGCTTAACTGACTGAGCCACCCAGGCGCCCCATCACTTTTCCTTTAGATAACTGCAGTAATTTCAATTGATTTCCCTATTCCCAATAAAGAAGAATATGTAACATTTGCACAATTCTGGTGAGAAATTCATCTTTGTATTTATCTTGTTTCTCACCAAAACATTTTCTATATAACCTTTAAAAAAAAAAACATAAAGCCTGATCATTTTGTCTATCTTGCCCAAAGTCCTTCAATAACTTCCCATTCCCTATGGGATAAAATGTCAGATCCTTAGAATGACTTGATAAGAATTTATATGATCTGACCCCCAGGTTTCTTCTTTAACCTTATGTCATATATACATACTTTTTTTACTCAAAATGTTTCAGACACACTGGCGTTCCCCCTGCTTCTTAAGGGTACCAAATCCCATTCATACTTCCCTATTCAGGAACCTCTGGTGCCCTGTTCCATCTGCTAAGAATAATCTATTCCCCTACGTTTGTATCACCTTTTACTTCTTGTTGGTCAGATGTCTTCTTCAACATTCCCATCTCAAAAGAATGTTATTTAACTTGTTATTCAGTCAACAGCAAGGGCTGTACTTAATTACAGTTTATAATTAAGTCTGTCTTTGGGGCATATGGATAGCTTAGTCAGTTAAGCGTCTGACTGTTGATTTTGGCTCAGGTCATGATCTCATGGTTCGTGAGTTTGGGCCCTGTGTTGGGCTCTGTGCTGACAGTGCAGAGCCTGCTTGGGATTCTGTCTCTTCCTCTCTTTCTGCCCCTCCCCCACTTGTTCTCTCTTTCCCACAATAAATAAAAATTAAAAAAACAATAACAGAACCCAATTAAATCTGTCTTTGTGTGCTTACTTGTGTATTGTCTTCTGTCTGTTGTCTTTCTCATGAGTCTATATATATGTGATGGTAATAGAGACCATTCTGTCTGGTTCATTGATATACTCAGTCCCCAGTACCCCAGTACTCAGCACAGTTTCAGACACATCAGATAGTGCCCAGTAAATATTTATTGAATGATTAAACACATGATTGAATACATCTATAGTGTCAGTAAAATCCCAATTATCCCATAAGTGTATATTTAGACTCCCAAATTAACAAGAGCTGTGCAGTACAAGAATTCTGATTAATTAATGATTAGCTCAAGCAAATGCAGTTAGGAAAGCCTTTTTTAGAACAGCAAACTTATATTTCCTAGGCATTAGTGTTTATAGGACCCAAACTCTGAAAATTTTGGTAGGTTCTGAATTTGGAAGCCTCTCTTTTCTGTTCCTACTTATGAATACTTATTATATACAATAACAGTGACTTAAACTACTGAAAGTATCTTGTAACATGTTTTAATCTGATCAATAATGATACGTTTATGAATACTGGTGGTTCTTATGTAGGTTTTTTTTTTTTTTTTTTTTTTTTTTTTTTTTGAGAGAGAGAGAGAGATCACACACAAGCAGGGGAGGGGCAGAGGGGAAAAAGAGAGAATCTTAAGTAGTCTCCAAGCTGTCAGTGTAGAGCCCAATGTGGGACTCCATCTCACAACTATGAGATCATGACCTGAGCCAAAATCGAGAGTTAGATGTTTAACTGACTGAGCCACCCAGGAGTCCCTGGTTCCTACCTGAATGAATATATATATATATATATATATATATATATATATATATATATAAAGTAATTCCTCTTCTAAGCACTCATTGCCTGGTGTCTCCGTGCTATGGACAGAGCTCTGACACCTTTGGAAGATCTTGAAAGAGAAAGATGACAGATGAGAAATGTCAGGTCTTCCTACCACCGAGGACTCACGAGGGGCATGATGGATTTTTTGCAACCAGCCTTCAACCCTATGAATGGAAAGTTGGTAGAACTTGTTAGCTCTTGCTTCCGTCTTGGTTCTCCTTTTACCACGGAGGCAAACTGGAGGAAGTAGCCTGAGACTCTGGGCTCATTTTCCTCCCCTGGGTTCAAGTTGGAGAAAACAATGCTAATTACATTTCTAACAGCAGCAAATAAATTTGAAAGTAAAGCTCTAAAAAAAAATATGTATGTATATATATACATACATATAAAATTATGCCAGTAGCCTAAACTTTACTTTTTTTTTCTAGAAGAAAATGCACTATATGTTTAAAACTTTGTTTTATTTTTTGCTGCTTTTTAGAAAATATATTTATAAAACTGGTACTTTCTGGAATGTCTTTCTTTAGAAACAGGACTAAAAGAAAAAAAAAAATCCAATTCCAAACAATGATTAATGGATGAGGGTAAGAACCATAGTCTTGCCAGAAAAAAAGAAAAAAGAGAAAGTCCGACAGCTAAAATTTAGGATTGTGTCTGAAATCCCATTCAGGAGGAAACAGTAAAATATAAAGTTTAAAAAGAGGGCACCAAAGAATGAGGTCAAGGTCAAAGTAAAGCATTCTATGAGACTTTAAAAAGTAGAACTTTAAAAAGTACAATAGCCTATTATGTAGTTTAATCTAAAGAAAAATGAAATGTCTCTATAAGACATCAACTGGAACTTAACATTTTCCCATTGTATGCTTCTCACTGATGGCACTTTGCAGAGATACCCAGCTACTTTCATTAATGTTTTTTTTTTCCCCCATATTGGTTTCATCATTAGAGTACAATAACATTTTCTTCCTCAATTGAAAAAGCAAATTTGTGACTGCAACATTTACTATTGGGAAAGAGTATCTTAAAAGTTTTGGTTCTTTCATTTTTTTTACTCTTTTAGAAAAAAAGAATATTACCTAGATCCATTGCCTTTAGAAGCAGTTGACTTCACAGCTAATAGAGTAGAGAACGGTGAGAAACACATAACAAGATAAGAGATGACAGAAAATTTTGGCTAGCTAACCCATGTCCAATGCTCTTCCATTGCCTGCCAACAAAACAGAAGATGGAGAGTTAAATGCTTAATAGCCTAGTAACCCTTATAACTAGAGGGTGGCTACATGCCATAGCTTTCTTTAACTACTAAAACATAACTGGAAGTCTCCTGGGGGGATTTGGGGAAGGAGTATATATATTTTCTGCTGACAAAAATATTAGTTACACCCTTGGCAGTATCCTGACTCCACCTTTTCTGCCAGAAATGTGAATGTGTAGCCCGGTACTAAGGAAGCCTTTCTGAAGTCCTGCGGAAAAGCAGAGGTGCTGCCTTCATGTTGCTGAGCCACTGAATAAATGTCAGCAGCTGCCCAACTCCAGACCTCTTGTTAGGTGAAAATACATTTCATTTCTTAAACCTTTGTTTGCTTTCACATGGAACCAAAAGCATTCCTAGCTTTACATGAGAAGGGAACTGAAACAAGTCCTTTAATAGACAGTGGATTTCAACATTCAGATACATATTCAACTATGTGATTATTGATCCCTTACCATTCAGCGTGTTCCTTAAGTTTTAGTGTAGTTTTAAATTTTAATATTTGCGCATGTATAAATACTACAAACCTGTAAATAAGAAAACCTGAAAAAGTTCATTACTTTTCTACACTTTTCTGATTTTGTATTTTGAATAAGTATATTTATATAATTTTACATTATAAATAATGTATATTTTGAATAGTATTTTTAAATTTTAAGTAATTAAAATTCATAATTTTAATGAAAACCAATGAATAATTTTATTAATAAAATACATGAATGGTTTGTTTAATTAATTAATTTTCAGGCAGTTTTTGCCACCTTTATTCAGAAAGACTAAATCAATAAACTAAAATGAAGTCTGTTGGTCAAAAGTCTGAGAAATAAATAAGTATACATGAAATTGAAATGAAATTAAACTTTCACATGAGGCTTGTTGTAAGTATCATTTACCCTTCTGAAGTTACTTTTTAAATTTTTTCAAATGTTTATTTATTTTTGAGAGAGAGGGAGAACACAAGTGGGGCAGGGGCAGAGAGAAGGGGACAGAGGAAACAAGGCAGGCTCTGTGCTGACAGCAGCGGGCCCAAGGTGAGACTCAAACTCACAAACTGCGATGCGAGATCATGACCTGAGCTGAAGTCGGACGCTCAACCGACTGAGCCACCCAGGCACCCCTACACTTCTGAAGTTATTATAATAAAGCTTAAACTGCACTATGACTTTTAAGAGGCCCTGTATAAGTATCAGTAAGCACTGGGAAAAAAAGGAAATATGGCATGGTTCTTAAATTCAAGAAGCTCACAATCTGAAAGCTTCTCCATCCTGGCTGCACACTAAATTATAGCAGAGATTAAAACAACACCAGTCACCACCACAGTTTCCAGCCTGCATCCCCAGGATTATGGTTTCATTGGTCTGGGGCAGATCCAGGCATCAGCATTGTGTACTCCCCTCTGATTGTAATGTCCAGTCACAGTCGAGAACCCCTCATCTAGTGGGGAAGTGTTCATATTCATTTCCAAGTAAAGCTAGGCAAAAAAGCTTTTTCCAAGGAGGGCTAATTTATGAAGTAGAATAGAATAGAATGTGTTTGACAAACCTAATCAACATAGGAGGTAGCAGGCATCCTTAATACTCAGGACTTCAAAATGGCAATTAAGTATTATAAATGGAATGTCTATAATGCTCTTGCTCATGATTTTTTCTGGGTAAACAATGGGTAGCCTTTTAATTATATTTAATTTATTTGAGATTGTTTCCCATGTTGCATTGTATACTTGAAAAAGGAAAATGAGGGCATAAATGAAAAGATTTTCTGTATTTAGTCTTCCTTTTCAAGTTATTTAGAAATTAATAATAGATATACAGTGGTGATGATAATAAACAGGTATGTGAATATTTTGGTTATTTTATGTGAAGAGAATTGTTCTTGTAACAGATATTGGTTGAGCACCTGCTTCATGCCAAGTATCTTTCTAGATACTGGGAGCACACAGAGCAACACAGATGATACCCTTTGGTTCGAGGTCTACCATCTAATGGGGTAATTCTGTTTTGTCAGAATGTTTTGCTTAGAAATGCATACTTTCTCTATGAAGCATATTTTTATAAGAAGTTCTTTTGGAATTTTTTAATGAGTAACTTTTTAAAATAGCTTTTTATTTTGAAACAACACAAATTTGTTTTTGAGGCAGAGTTGGCCATTCTTTCAGGATGTTAAAAAATAAATAAATAAAATACAAAACAAAAAGAGAAAAGATTTAGATGAAAAAAATCTCATAATCCCAGGTTTAACTGTGGATTATATTCCACACTTTTTTTCTTTTCTTTTTCTTAAAAAAATTTTTTTAATGTTTATTTATTTATGAAAGAGAGAGGCAGAGCATGAGTAGAGGAGTGGCAGAGAGAGAGGGACACACAGAATCTGAAGCAGGCTCCAAGCTCTGGGCTGTCAGCACAGAGCCCGACGTGGGGCATGAACTCACAAACCGTGAGATCATGACCTGAGCCGAATTCAGATGCTTAACTGACTGAGCCATCCAGGCGCCCATCCACACATTTTTTCATACACATAACCACAGATTTTAGAAAATGAAATCTTGTTTTTTATGAAGTAGATTAAGACATTTATAATGTAAAATGCGTAGTAATCAAATTAATGTATTGTGGTGCAAACAAAACATACCAAGCTATTGTAAAAAGAAAAACTTCTAAAGCAATATCCTTGTCAGAAGAAACAGAAATTGACCCAGTTAGATTCAGAACTGAGAATTTATTTTAAGAATTCATGTAGCAATAAGAGAACTGGACATCTTTTCAAAACATAGAGCAACCAGACCTCTTAAAGATGGGATGAGTGTTTAGGAATTGGAAGATTTTTCAGGCTCCAGATGAATTTTATTGATCAGCTCACTGTGATACTTCCTCGGCTTCAAGTTCTCTTCTTTAGGATCTCCCCTTACTGCTCCACCAGTGCAACTCAGCCTCATTTGCTCAGTTTCCCCACTGTGTATCTTTTTATGTCACTTGTCACTCTCACCTCCTCTATGCTCCCACCTACTTACTTTAAGACCACCCATGCAGCCCGACTTGCTATAAAGCTAATATAAAAGTATTCCTCAAACACACACACATACACACGGGTGTGTCTAAATCCTAATGAAAACATTCCAGCACAAGAGACTGATCGCTTTTGAGCCCATTTGTATGTATTTATCTTTCCCCATGATTTGACTGCACTCGTGTGTTTTCAGCCAATGAAAACTAGTTCTGCAGATGGTACTTTGCACACTTGGCCAATGAGCTTTGTCTACCCTGCTACCCTCGCTATCAGAGATGAGTGGATTCTGCAATATGTAGTTTCTAACTCTTGGTCTTTATTTCTGTCATGTATTTTGACCTTTAATGCCTGGCAAGATGTATGAAAATGATAATGCTGGATCTTTTACAAGAACTAAAGCAAAATAATTAAGGAAGTATGCTGGCTGATAAAATGAGAGTTTGGAGACTGAGATGCCTTCAAGGAAATTCCTTGAGGGAGGAATCTGAAGGGACAGATAATTTGGCGTGGGAGGGGTGCGGTGTGGAAGCCCTTCATTTCAGCAAAGACATCTTGTTGCAGCAGCTAAAAGAGATGGCTGGAGGCAAGTCATGATGTCAGATGACTGTCAGTGTTTGATATAAGTGACAGTCCTCAGATAGATTGTGTCAGTAGCCTTCACACCACAGAATACATCTGTCTGGAGGATACCTGAAGAATTTCCAGGGGCACAGATAGTTTTAAGGGAATTCAGCTTCGAGGGATATACTTCCTTGAAACAGATCTGCCTGAATAATGTGAAGATGTTAGGTCAGTTCTCCTTTTACTCTTACAATTGTCCTTCCCCTGCCTTTACTCCCACCCACACGGAAGCTTTTTCCAGAATGTAAAAGCCTCCATATCCCAATTAATTAGAAAACTTAAAAGAATGGTATCTTTAAGTCTTTTAAAATCAAGTCACCATAATATGAAGCTTATCTTTCCTCTTTTTTATTCAGCCATTTTTGTAAGCAGAATTCCAGATGGTCCCCAAGATTCCCACCCCCTGATGTACAACATTCTGTACAATCCTCCCTCCTGGGCAGGGAGTAGAACTGGTGGGTGTTTTGGGATAGCCACTCTCAAGATTACATCCCAGTGCATAAGACTATCTTAACAGACCAGAGGGAGAGATTCTTCTGGGCAGGCTTGCAAAAGCAACATGAAACAAGGAACTAAGAGTGGCCCCTGGCTGACAGCCAGCAGCCTAGTTTTAAGGCTGCCAGACACTGAATCCTGCCAAAAACCACCTTGAAAGAGAATCACGGAGTTCAGAGAACAATGTGGCCCAGCTGACATCGAATGAGATTACAGCAGCGTTGTGAGACCCTGAGCAGAGACCTCAGTTAGGCCAGGTTGGGCTCTTGACCCGAGGAAACCATGAGAGAATAAATGCCTGTGGTTTTAAGCTGCTGTGTTTGTGGTGTTTTGCTATGCAGTACAGAAAACCAAGGCAATCATTCAAAAAGTATTTACTGAGCACATACTGCCTTTCAGACACTGAGAGGTAGTCTTTAATGACAGTTTCCATAATCTCTGCCTTCATAAGACTTACCTTTTGGTGGGTAGAATAATTGTAAACAGGTTTAAACGTAAAATATCTAGCATGTTAGACGACGAGAGGTGTTAGAGAAGAAATGAAGTAGGGAAATGAATTGTGGGAGGGACAGGGCTGGAGAGTGGGAAGTATTGAAAGCTGAGTTTCACATAGAAGGAGAAGGGTCTCGTAAGAGGGAAGGTAACTGGCAATGTTGAAGGAGAGCTTTTCCAGGCAGAGAGAAGACCAGTGCTCTCAGAGACAAGGGGTGGTGGGAGGTGGAACACATGATGTATGGTCCAGGGAGGAATGGCAAAGACCTAGGATTTGAGGTCAGAGAGGAAAAAGGAGACCCGATCATGCAGAACTTTAAAGGTCGTGGTGAGCTTTCTGGCTTTTATTCTGAGTGACATGGAGAGCCAACAGAGATTTTAAGCAAGGGAGTGATATGATTTGACTTTGCTTTTAACAGACTCGCTACAGCTGGTGTAATACAGTGTGGTATAGCGTGGTGTAGATGAGAATAACGTGAGGTAAATCAACAGGAAGCAAGGTTGGAAGCAGAGACCCCACCAGTTAAGATCCTGTTACAATAATCCAGGCAAGAAGGGATAGTGCCTGGGTCAGGGCAGTAGCAGTGGAAAGAAGTTATTAAATTAGAATTCTTTCTTTTCAACAAAATTGAGAGCAGACATTGTTGATAGAGAACTGAAATCTTTTTCCATTCCTTCTACTGATTTATGTGAAGAAGCTTTGTCAGTACTTCCATCTCTAAAAAATGAACATGTAGAATAGAAGTGATGCTGAAACTTTATTTTAGTAATAATAGGATACATGGTATATATCCATGGATACATGAACTAATCAAAACGTCTCCCGCTAGCTCATTAAGATATATGTTTTTGTATTTAATTTTTTAGCAGAACTTTAATATGTTTTTCTCATTTATATATTAATAATAATAGTAATAAAATATAGTACAAAGGAGGGTCTCTGACATGTAAAACCTCATAGTCATGGTAATAAAAACTAATTTCAATTTATATACATTTATAAAAATATTATTTGTATTCTATTATTTGATTTCCATCTAATTGGCAGTGCAAAACAAAAATGGTCTAGATAAACATATCTAGATACATAATGTACAAATACAAAAGTAATATAAATTGCTTATTGTTGGCAAATAACCCTCAGTTACTGTGTACAACGCTTGTGAATACCACTTTAATCAGAAATTAAAGAGAGGCGAGAAAATGGGCATTTGACCCTATGGGAAATATTACTTTGTTATTGCAAGAATACATTGCATTCATGCCATCTGGCATGGGGATTTGATGAATTAATTAATGTGGCCTTCTCTTACTTAAGCACTTTGTCTACGCAAATCCGCCCCGCTCTCCAAAACAGTGTCTGACTCAGACATCAGTGACAGGACACTCTACAAACCTTCGTGACATTGAGAGGCAGTCTCTGTTTGTGTGGAGTAGCTAGGCCACGAGATGTGCAAAAGCGTTTCTCTGCGGCTTGAACAGTGTTAACAGTGAGAACAGATGTTTAGAGTTACGTGTCGTTCTGTGTGAGTGTTCACTGCCAGATCCTGAGCAACAGAGGATGCTGGGGTTTTTTTAAATGAATTTATATGCTGTATTTTCATATGTGGGTCCTTCTCGCTCAGGTCTAAGGATCCTACTTCATTTAGAGGACACACCATTTTTGTTTTAAAATCCCAATATTTACAAATACAAAGAAAACTTTTGCAGCTGTTTACCTTTATGATAAAAACTGTACATTACAACTTAAAATGGAATATAGAACACAAAGTTTGGCAAAATTATTTTAGGCCTGCTAGTATAAAAAAAAAGTTTTGAAAACATTGCCTAAGAAGCTGTATATGGTGCTAATTCAATAGCTTTCCCATTTTTTTTAAATTAAATATACCTGTGTCTCTAATTTAAATGCATGAAATGAAATTTATTTGGTCCATTTAGTTTCCTTTATACCCATTTGGGCAGAGTTTTTTTTTTTGTGTGTGTGTGTTTTTTTTTTTTTTTTTTTTTTTTTCCAGGACGGCTTATGACCTATGGTTTCACCTATTATTTGACTACCCCTGGTCTATTCATCTCTGTCTGGGATCTGAGTCACATGTCTGGGAGCTCTCCAGCACAACAATAATGATTATAGATGGAGTGTTCCACGAGTGTATTTATTAATACAAGCTATACATTTCAAGAAGGCATTATACTGCTGTCATCTTTAATTGGGCAGGGACAAATCCTAGGAGACACATATAAGAAAAGTAACAATTGCCATCATAGGAAAGGACTAGAAAAAGATTAATGCTTGGTAGATACTACTATTTGATGCAGTGGTATCCAGTGCAGAGGAATAAAGTAGATGTATGAACCCCAAATGGTCAACATTTTCTTCTTTCTTTTTTTTAATGTTTATTATTTTTGAGAGAAAGAGAGAGAGAAAGCAGGGAGGTGCAGAGAGAGAGAGAGAGAGAGAGAGAGTGAGGGAGACAGAGAATCCTAAGCAGGCCCTGCACTGTCAGCACAGAGCCTGATGGGGGGGCTCGAACTCACAAACTGTGAGATCATGACCTGAGCTGAAATCAAGAGCTTAACTGACTGAGCCACCCAGGCACCCCTGAAATGGTCAATTTTTAAACATTCTCCTATAATAAGAATATTTCAATTTTTCAGCAGAACTCTTTCTGATGGGTGCAAAACATTGTGTAGTTAAATGTAGGTCTCTGAAGTCCAAATGCTGGGGTTCTCAGCTTATCTTCACCACTAACTACCTATGTGCCATAGGGCAGATTACTTAGTGTGTGTCTCAAATTCCATATCCATATACCAGACATAATAATAGTAACTTCTTGAGAAGATTGTGTGCATTAAATGAGACAATCATTGTTAGTCACTTTGCATAGTTTCTGACACATACTAAACACTTAAGAAATGCTCACCAGTATTATGAATAAAAAGCTTATTAAGCCATTTCATGTCAATATATATTTTGAATGTAACATATGAGATAGGGTAATTCTCAATCTGCATTAAGAGGGAAGGAGAGCTGTTGATAATACACACAACCAGAAATTGAATAAAAGATACATCTGCTTATTTTTCCAACATTTCTGGAAATTATCATCGATTTTTAAAAAATAGTTTTCTCTTTTGCATTGTTTCACTTTTTTTTACGATCATCTCTTTTATTACAAACACAGAAAGCAATACACATAAAAAGCAATTCAGTCCTAAAACTGAAATGCTTCTCTCATTTGCCAATACTACTACTAATTCTTTCATACTCCAATGAATCCTCTGAAATTACATACATTTAGAGATGAATGGTGGGCTCATTCCTGTTCCATCGTCATTTGATATGCATATGGATGCCCCTTTGAAGAGTGAAAGAGCTGTAAAATACAACCAAGTGATTCTAGAATTTAAATTCAAAGTGAAAAGACATGCATGTTGTAGTAAAGTAATACTAAAAACAACATGAGTTCATTTATTAGCAATAATTTCCAAGTGTGCCTTGGTAAAATTATTACTCAATAGTCTTGTTTTATGATCCAAAGAGCGGAATTAAGGATATTTCAGTCCTGCTAAGTTGTTATTTTAATTTAAAAAAAAAGCAAAAATTTCTCATATTTCCAAACCACAGAAAATATTGCACATGTGTGTGCGTGCATACACACTTTTAAAAGCCATTCCACAAATTACTTTCAACTGTAAAGCCCCAGAAACAACCACTAGACCTTTGAAAAAAAATCCATATGCATAAGAAGAAAAACTAGATTTGGAAATCCCAGTTGGAATTTTAGCCACTGTAGAGCCACTGTACTCTTTTGTTAGGCACTGGGTTTATAAATATAGATTTTGAAAACAGCCTTTCTATGGAAATTTTTTAATCAAATTATTTTATTTCATATAGATATCACATTCTAGTTTTCAGTTAGAAGTCCTTTTTAAGGTAGATGAATAGTTGTTCTTATTTAGTAAATACCCAGAAAGACACAAGAGAGAATTGAAATGTCCCGATGTGATGTAACACATTTTATTAAAATGTTATGTTAGAATTTAGAATAGTTAGAGATGGCCCTTATCTTTGAATAAAAGGGGGCTTACTTCTTACTCTGAAGCTGGTGATACTGAGTTTCTTAAAATATACATGTTGCCAAAGCTCTAAGGCTTTGGTGCCGCAACAGACTGGGAACAGCGGCCTACGATATATCAGAGTAGCAGAATTTTAACATAGTGGTGGAACCCAGGATGCCTGGGCTCAAATCCTGACTGCATCCCGTTCTGGATAAGCAAGGTATTGAAACTCTCTACTCCAAGATTCTTACCTATAATTTGAGATTAACATCATCACTACCAGGTAGTGTTGTGGTAAGGATTAAGAGTTAATACATATGCTTTGTAACTGAAGCTGGTACCTAGAAAGCATTTGATTAACATTACATTACTACTGTTAAAATTGTATTGCTTTTGTTATTAGTCTTATTTCCATGGTTAAGATTGAATTTATGCATATATAACATGGGGAGTTGGATCCATGATATAATTTCTTGGTTACTAAAATTACCTTTTTCCTCTCCAGCTATACTCCTTTATGAGATGTCTGAAATTATACATTAGCAACTTGCCCTTATTAGGACTATGGAGGTAGGGCAGAGCCACAGAGGGCCTTGCATGGCCAGAAATTATGCCAGTTTTATAGCAAAGTTGGATTGGACATTCTAGGCCATCCAGCCTGGTAGCCAATCATCCCAGTAGGTAGACAGAATATAGGGTAAAGGGATTTGGTCATTTGTAGGTGCTGGGCAGCAAGCAACTGATGTCAGGGAGGTCCGGCAGCAGATACAGCAACCTAATTATGGAGACTAGGGGTCAAGAGCAGCAGTCCCACTCTTAGAGAGTCTGGAAAAGTGAACTATCCTGTTATGGATAATGGTATAAAGGGACAAGATCTCATTATTGGTGGATAGTGTACAAATCAGTATCCTAGTCACACAGAAGACAATACTCCATCCTAGAAAAATGAGAGAAAACTTCTCATGGCTATTTGCCCACAAGGCATTTTTACTTCGTGGTGAACTGTAGTTTTTTGGGGCACATTCTATCTGTACATTATGATAATGGGACTCACTTTCACTTTAGGAGAATTATACCTTTCCACTCAGCCCATGTGCTTTGGGTGAAGCTTTCCATAGTTTCCAGAGTTGGAGAAAGTGACCTAATCTAAATCAGTCAGCATCCCCCTAGCCACAGTGATTGATTTAAGACAGGCACAGCCACCAAATCAGCTTATGAGAGCCAAGAGGACTTACACCTAGAAATTTATGCTATCATGGAGCTATCTGATCTCTTTTGGCATTAAATGTGATGCCGATATGATCCTGAATCTTCTTGGTATTTCCAAATAGATTCCAAAAGATGGAGTCTACTCAAAAAAGCAGAGCTAAGAAGTAGATTCTGGTTAGGTTCCTGAATCAAGTGTCTCTTGAACACCTAAGTTTTCATGAGCCAAAATGCTATCTTTCGCTTTAGCCAATTTGGGAAATGTTTACTCTTACTTGCACGACAACAACAAATCTAAAATGACACATACTTTGTCACCTTATACTTTTGTTTTTACAGGGAATATTGTGTCTCAGTCATCTTTTTATTAATATGTAATAAGTCTTGTCAAGTAATTGACACATAACAGGTACTAAATATTCATATATTGAATGAAGGAGTGTGTAAGTGAATGAAAGAATGAATACAGCTAATTTAATATTATATGACCAAAGGTTCAGAGAAGGGGTTGGCAAACTGTTGCTGTGGGTCATATCTGGTCCATTGTCTTTATTTTAAATAAAGTTTTATTGGAACACAGCCATTCCAATTCATTTGCATGTTGTCTATGTCTGCTTTGGGGCTGTAATGACAGAGTTGAGTAGTTATACCAAATATTTTATAGCTTGTAAAGCCTAAAATATTTACCATCTGGCCTGTACAGAAAATGTCTAATGACACCCAAGGATATTTTACTTTCTGTGCCTGGGCGGGGGTTAGATCAAAGTTTAGTCCTAACAGAGGGCTAGATGGATGCTAGAGCAAGGAACCAAGCAAGGTGTTCCCAGCTTCTTAATCACAACATAATGGTTTCAGGAATGGATATTGTATCAAACGTAACATTTCACTTAGAATGAGCTTAATATATTGCACTATTTTAGTGGTTAATATAACATAAGAGGTAAGAGGTGAGGTGAATGGTAAAGTCATAAGGTCGTTTCTGTCTGTGTGTGTGTGCATGTGTGTGTGTGTGTGTGTGTGTGTGTGTGCGTTATTTATATGCGGAGGGGTGGAGTGAATAGGTGGGGGCCTTGTGTGTGGGGGCCTTGGCAGGAATGCTTGAAAAAGAGATAAGGGAGAAAAGGTTGCTGGAGACAGACTTTTCCTCCTACAATATTGCTTCAGGTTGACCCATTCTACTAAGTTTTAAGCCTCATTTGGTTTTGGAGATAATACCCCATCCTCTTAGCATGCCAATTGAGTTTCTAGGAAGCATATGAGATAAAGAGGCAAAAGTTCAAAAAACAGTCCTTCTAATTAATTAGGTCAATGGACAGTGTGTACTGATAAAATGGAAGGAATATATATATATATATATATATATATATATATATATATAAAAAATTGTATTTAAAAAAGAATACGGTAAAATGTGATCAGAAGGGAAAAAACAACATATGATTCTAAAAACAAGTGTTTCCATTAAAAAATTTAAAAACACTGTCTTTAAAATTCTAGGAATACAAATTCTAAAAACCTCCTTTGAAAATTTTTTAATGTTTTCCCATTTCAAATAATAAAGATCATATAAAATGAGCAGGCTTTGGCATTTTCAGCATATTAAAGGTGAACAAAACAGGGGCGCCTGGGTGGCTCTCTCAGTTAAGTCCGACTTCAGCTCAAGTCATGATCTCACAGTTCCTGGGTTCCAGCTCCACGTCGGGCTCTGTGCTGTCAGCTCAGAGCCTGCAGCCTACTTCAGATTGTGTCTCCCTCTCTCTCTGCCCCTCCCTTGCTCTCTCTCTCTCTCTCTCAAAAATAAACATTAAAGAAAAAAATTGAAAAAAAGGTGAGCAAAACAATGAATAAATAACAAATATTTAGAAATCAGCATTTCCAGAGATGTAAACCTACATCCATACTAAAAGAAAGAGCTGCCAAGCATTGTTTTCTTTTGATTTGCAGAAAAATTAAGCTGAAAGTAGTTTGGGAGACTAGCTTCAATCTAACCATTTAAATTTATTTAACCTTTTGTCTGCTAGCAAAACACACACTATATGCTAAGTCCAGAGAGTTGCTTTTGCCAGTAGAATTATCAACACAAAGGTTTGACTTTTCAGCATTTTTTTTTCTTCACATTTTGTATGTTAATGTGCCCTTTAATTCTTTCTAATTTTCATTGACAGAGGAATACATTTGTTTTAGAAAGAGACTTAGCCTAACTTGAAATCTCTCTAAAATAATTTTCCCAAATTAGCTAATTTAGGAAGAGATGTGAAGGGTACTATTACATGAACTTCCAAGATGATTGCTTTAGTAAATGCAAATTAAAGGTGATCAAGTGTAAGTTTATTGCCTTTAAAAAAAAATATGTTTGCTCCACTTTGCATATAACAAAGGATGAAAATCTGCTTTAGGCTTTAAATCATCTCTAGTTGAATGTTTTGCTTATAAACAGGGAAAAGAACTAATTGTAGGAACACTTACCTGCTGTAAGTTTTCAGACAGTCTCAACCATATGTAATATCCCTGAAAACTAGAAGAAATAGTAATAAAAATTATAATAGCAAAATAGCAAAGTGCGTTGCCTGCCATGTCTACAATGTGGGCAGTATCCAGAAATTATATATAAAGACATTCTAATCAACAGGTAATCAGTAGGAAAAGGCAATAAAACCAATAGCTTTTTTTAAATTGAGCAAAGAATTAGAAAAGCCAATACCCTGAACAAGAACCCAAATAACCACGGAATATTTAAGAAGATGTTCATTCTTACCAATAATCAAAGAAATGCGAATTAAAGCATCAAGATAGCATTTCATACCTGTCAAATCGTTTGGAATGTTATATTGCAGTGAGTTGAGTTTTTGCAGGAAAGTAACTCACATTTCTGGTGAGAATATATATATGCAAGTAATTACTTTGGAGAGTATTTGGGCAATTTCTAAACGATGAAAAATGTACAAACTAGATGGCCCCCTGTAGGTATAAGCTAGGGACCCTTGGGCATACGCACAAGAGAAAGGACCTAAGGTGTACATGGCAGTATTATATGAATATGAACAAAATATTGGAAACAAGAAGATTCCAGCAACAGGGAATAGGAAATTAAATGGTGAAATATTTACACATTTGTATACTATGTTGCAGTTGAAGTAAATGAATTAGATTTCTATAGATCAGATTAAGAGATCTCGAAAACAATGTTGAGTTTAAAAATAAAATTGCGTAAAGATATATATCTGAGAATACAACAGGGAACAGGATTTTGAAGGACTAAATCTGAGTAAATAAGTAAAAGTAATATTTAGGGGCGCCTGGGTGGCTCAGTTGGTTAAGCATCCAATTTCGGCTCAGGTCATGATCTCGTGGTCTGTGAGTTTGAGCCCTGCGTCAGGCTCTGTGCTTCGAATTCTGTGTCTCCCTCTCTTGCTGCCCTTCTCCCACTTGCACTCTGTCTCTCTTTCTCAAAAATAAGTAAACGTTAATAAATTAAAAAAATATATTTACTAGTAATATTTATTTTAACAATTCTGAAACAAATGTGACAAATTTTAACCTGTTTAAATACCGGATGGTGGATACGCAAATATCTATTAATATTATCTTTTTTGTGGTTTTGTATATTAAAAATTATTTCCGAAGGAAAATGCAGGATACCTGAAAGGATAATTTAAAAAGTTAAAATGTGGGGCGCCTGGGTGGCGCAGTCGGTTAAGCGTCCGACTTCAGCCAGGTCATGATCTCACGGTCCGTGGGTTCGAGCCCCGCATCGGGCTCTGGGCTGATGGCCCAGAGCCTGGAGCCTGTTTCCGATTCTGTGTCTCCCTCTCTCTCTGCCCCTCCCCCGTTCATGCTCTGTCTCGCTCTGTCCCAAAAATAAATAAAAAACGTTGGAAAAAAAATTAAAAAAAAAAAAAAAAGTTAAAATGTTTTTCAGGGAAAAATGCAAAATTTCACTTGGGTTCTATTTATGTTTAATAATAATAAACTTAAGAAGCTTGCTTATATGGTTAAGACTACTTGCTTACACAGCAAGATTATCTTGTGCAGTGTTTTTTCCATTAGTTAGGCAATTTGATAAAAATACATATTACCAGGTTCCATCTCAAGAGCTGGTGAATCACAGTCATAAGGGGGCAGCCTGGAAATCTGTATCCTTTAACAAGGTCCTTGGCTGATTTTGAAATTTAACCAAGTTTAGGAAACCTTATTTGATGAAAAAGTGTTGAGAAGGCAAAAAAAAAAAAAAAAAAACTAGTTAGAAGCAGGTAAATAGGCAGTAAGTAGTATGGGAGATGTGTGTGTCTGAACCTAGAAAGCTCAGGAACATGCAGAGTAAACAAACATCCACCATAGCAGTCTGGGATCGGATAATGTTGTAGCAAACATATCTGTCTCCCTATATGGTACCTGAGGAAGTTCTTGAATTAGAGCAGAGAACAGTGTCACTCATGGTGACCCTGAGTCATTCAAAGAAGCTAAGTTAGGCCTAAGGAAATTCTCTTAAAGGAAAGGAAAAACTAATATATTTCACAAGGAGTTCCATAAGAATTGTTTTAAAACATCTGTACGTAAAATTCCTCCTCCTATTGCCCTCACAATAGTTGTATTCTGGATGTGTTAGAGAATACACAAAAGGCCATAAATGGTGTGAGGCAGTTTTTCCAAAAACCCAGACTCTGCTTTCATGAGGATCTGGCCCCTGAGTAGTGGAAAAGACCATGGAGAGCATCCAGTTTTCGGTAGGAAATGGACTCAAATTTAGCATAAAAAGTATTAGTACAATGAGAAAGAACTGATATTTGAGTAATTACAATGTGCAAAGCGCTATGATAGCTGCTCTATGTATTGTTTTTGCATTCAAAGAGCTCATTCTTTGTTTCTGCCACCTCTAGGGCTCTCTGTGATAAATATAGATGTCACAGTCCCATCTCACACAACCTCCTTGGCAACACACACAGCTACTCAGTACAATATAAAAGATCAAAGTTATGAACAAATAACACACACCCCCCCAAATCCAACACTCAAACTGTGTCTAAAATATCTCTGTCATGCCATATCACCCAACTGGGTGACATGGATTGGCACGTAATACTAATTCCTACCTAGTCATTGATTGAGCCCAGTATAATACACAATGGAGATATAAGTATTGGTGTTATGGAACCAGGCTGGAATGCTGGCAGAAAAAACAAGCGGCACTCGGAGATCTTGGTGAACTGGAGATTTATTTAACATTGGCGGGCTCAGAGGAGACTGTTTCCCCAAAGGTCTGAGCCTGGAAGGCCAGTGGGGAGGGTAATTTATAGCCGACAGCCTCCATATCTGTGGGGGTTTTCGTGTGCACACCAAAAAAAGGAAGAAGAAACCAGAGGAGGGATCCCTAAGCTAGAGACAAGAGTTTGTTTTAGTCTAATCAGCCATCTTTGGAGTACTTTATCCACTTCTCCAACACTCCCCGCTTTGATGCCTTTAAAAAAAAAAAAACTTTTAGTAAGCATCACCTTTCAGTTTTACAGGTTGGTACTCTCAGAAGGCTAAGACATGTGCAGTAGTTTGGCAAGCAACAGTGTTTTCAATAAAACGTACCATGGCATTCAGTATACAGAGGCCAATGGATAAAAGTAAAATTTTGGAGAGGAGGGGTCCCACCAGGGCAGGAAGCCAGGATGCCCAATCTGTGAGATCCCATCCTTTCCATTGATTGATATTTTTCTATTGTCTATGTTGAATTCTTTCCTTGAGCTCCTTAACCTTAGTTGTAACTATTCCTGACTGATTTATGAAATAGCAACATTCCTCCCCCAGAAAGATGCAAGTCTCTCCTTTTTCTGAAGTGAGGGGGTTGAGGGCTCGCCTATTTTGGAGGGTCACTGCCGCCAGAGAGTTTATTTGGCTTTGTAAGGTTACTAGAGAATCTGCCACTGGTTCCATGTCTTCACTTAGCTCTTGAGATAGTCAATGATATAGTCCTACAGGTGAACCAACGCCCCCTGTTCCAGTTCCTATTACTGTCGCAATTCCTGCTTCCGTCAGAACAGGTAGCAGGATTGCCCGTTTAGTCCAGGACTTGGGGCTAAAGGCTTTTAGAAGCTGATCTTCAGTGTATATGGATATCTCTGGGGTTCGGAAGACAGAATAACATATCTGAGTCCAGTTGGCCTCTAAGCATTGGTAGGCTGATTAGAACACAGATAGAACACCCCAGGGGTTGAACACAGGGTTGTATTCCTCTTTAAGGTTATATTTATTCCATATAGAGAGGTACCATTCATATCTTCACGGACTGTACAGATTAGATTGTTGGCATTTGTGAGACGGATCCCAGTGGCCAGGGGTCCAATTAAGACAGAAGTGTTGGTTTTGAGATTTTCAGGAGCTTCCCAGGTCAAAGGGATGAGAGTGGCTAAGTAAGCCCTCCGGCTGAGGAGAAGCACATCCAGCAGATTTGGGTGTGATTATCTATTTTATGGAAGACTTGGAGAGTAGTGTTAGTCCAACGCTGAAGTGGGAAATTGGTAAGCATCTGATTGAGGGCTGAAAGCCTCAAACCCTGGTGGGCTGCTGGGGGAATGGTCGCCTTTATGGCTTATATTACCCTGTCCTGGGTATCCTTTGTAACCTTTTCGAGGGCCCTGCCTTGCATCCCTCCCCCATCCTAGATCCCCCATTGAGGAAGGTAAGTGTAGCAAGCTTCCCTCTCTAGAGGCCCTTGTTGTGACATGGGTTCCGGACATTTTGGGTTATCTCTATGGTCCAGTACTTAGTCCTTGGGGCACCGGGTGACTGACAGAAGGTGGGTATTTTTCCCTTGTAGCAATCTTTGTGGAGGGAGGTGAAGGCGCTGAATGCCCTTGACCCCCTTATTGTCATATAACAATCCTGGGGGCAAAGTGGGTAAGTGGCAGTTGTGAGGGCGAGAGAGGTTATCATAATATACAGGCAATACTTAATAGTCCTCCCATCCAGAGGAGGTATGTGAGATCCAGCATGCATCTTTTGTCCCACGTCCAGCTTGTTGGTGCAGGCTCTATCAGCCCAACAGTAAGAAGTAAGATCAGGGCTATGACACCAGTAAGGGGCAAGGGCTGGCAGAGCTGCATCCAAACCCCTGGACTCGGTCCATGTGTTGATTTCTCAAGCTTCTGCTGTGCGCAGGCCAGCCAGCTTCCGGGGTGTGGCTGGAGCAGGGCTGGAGATCTCAGGAGCCAGTGTATTTTGAGGGTCAGTTTAAGCGGGTTGACTGGATCTGAATCACTTCACCAGGTTGAGGGTTCCTCTGAGTTGGCCTTCTTAGCTCTGGAGTGATGGACCCATGGGGTGATAACCTGAAACTGAATCCTCTGTTTGGTTGTATGTCTGGGAAGTCCACCTCCAAGTCTTCGAAAGGGGTGGGTTTCTGGTAACTGTCAGATCAGGTTTAGGGAAGGTAGGTTTGCATATTTAGAGATCCATCCTGTTTTCCAGTTGTTTAATCATATGCCCACGGGGTCCTATTATTATTCCCATAGTATAACAAGCACAGAAGATTGCCTATATATGAAATACTGTGACAATTTTCTGAAGTTTATCTCAAGTTGTCTCATTTAGGCAAACAACAAACATTTAAAGGCAATCATAACTAGAATTTAACATCCATAACAGTGCATTGTTGAAACATAGTTATTCTTTTAAAACCCCCCCTTTCCAGAGATAGCCAAATTGAGACAAATGCATTTGTAGAACAAATCCAGTCTTCACAAATCTGGCCTAATTATTTACATAAGCTCAGCAAGAATAGCGATTGATCATGATGATCTTTTAAAGTTGCTTTGTTGGAACCTTTTATAAGGTATCTCCAGGTTGAACTTTTAGTAGCCTCTCCAGGCCAGAAGCCAAACCAAATACTTGCCATCAGACAGACCTGCAATACCTGTAGAATTGGGTGAATTCCTCCTCATGAGGTCCCCAAGATATCCTGAGGTTCCTGCACCTGCCAGGAAGTGACCTTCTTTACTTACCTGCCCACCGGGCCCTGTGGGGGAGGGTTTTCTGGCCTGGAAGGGGAGGAGAAATGGGCGGCTGCCTTGGCAGCGGTGGTGGCAGCAACGAGTTCTGCAGGGGAGGAGTTTCAAGCTCAGGGAAGAGGGGAGGAAGCCTAAAGAGTCATGAAGAGGGGAACATAAAGGGAGCGATGGGTTGCTTCTTTGACTTCCTGGGGGAGTCTCCGGATAAAGTGGCTAAAACCTTTGCCTGGCTCTCATGGCTCTGTCCCGACCCCACAATGCTCCCGTGAGGTGGAGTCACAAAGACAGAGGGACAGGGCGCCCCCTCCAATGAGGAGACAAGCCAGATGCCTGCCTGGCTGTGTCCTGAAGGAACCCAGGCGGTGCTCAGCCCCACAGGTCCCAGCCCTGCGACCCACGATCAGAAACATCCTGATATCGCCACAGACTGAGTGCCATCCATCGTGGAATCGCAGATGGGCCCAGTCAGACTCTGTGGCCCCCTGGGGACCCCAAAGGGCCTGCCTGTGGAGCCACAGAATCGAACTCGGCAGGCAAGCTAGACTGAGTCACACATTCACCTTCACATACACACCAGAGGTTATTATATTCCCTACCATACAATCCCTACCTGTGAGACCTCTGAAGCCTTGGGGAGTGATCAGGTCCCCCTTCCACTCTTGCGAGTGGGCCTGACTAAATTGGGCCAACGTTGGGTCCAGGTTCTCACCTGCCAAGTCTCCTTGAGTTCCTCGGGAACGGTGGAGTGGGGCCGGTCTGAAGGGCACAGAGAAAGAGACTGCCGAAATTTAGGCAGGGTGTGCACTCTCCCTTGTGAGCCCTCATTCCATCACCGCATTGCTGTTCTCCCAAACCAGTGGCAACAATGGGCCAGCGCGGTTGGATGAGGGAACCAAGTATGTTACAGAACCAGGCTGGAATGCTGGCGGAAAAACCAAGCGGCACTCGGAGATCTTGGTGGATTGGAGATTTATTTAACATTGGTGGGCTCAGAAGAGACTGTCTCTCCAAATGTCTGAACCTGGAAGGCCAGTGGGGGGGGGTAATTTATAGCCGACAGCCTCCACATCTGTGGGGGTTTTCTTGCGCACAGCAAACAAAGGAAGAAGAAACCGGAGGAGGGGTCTCTAAGCTAGAGACCAGAGTTTGTTTTAGTCCAATCAGCCATCTTTGGAGTACTTTATCCACTTCTCCAATATTGGGAAAATTTTATGTACACAGATCTCTGTTCATTCTGAGATCTTCAGACTGTGAATTAGATTTCTATCACAAGGTAACAAGTTGGTCGTTTCCATTTCTGTTCATTGTTTACATTTAGTATATAATCCATTAAGTGTGTACATACCTTTTTTTTAACTACTGCTATGAACTAAAAATAAAAAAAAAATTGAATCACAAGCATGTGGAAGTCCTAAAGGACTGTTATGTACTTATTAGTTGGGAAAACCCTGGCTTGGGCCATGAAAACTGAGGCTGGAACCATGGGTCCAGAGTTAATTTAAGGGAGACACTTCCTCTAAGTCTGCGTTTTGTAGGTTCTTCTTTTCAACCTCACTTCCCCCCACCACCACGTGTTGCTTTATTCTTCTGTGTGTCTAAGTTTTTATCTATATCCCTGAGCTGGCATTGGTTTGAAGAACGTCTTGGTATTCTTCATACAAGCCCAAACTTGCTTCAGTATAGTACGATGTGTGGCCCAATTTCAGAAGCTTCTTTTTAGCCGTGTGATGGATCTAGTTTTCAGTCACTCACTCATATAGCTTACTTATGGTACTAAAGCCCTTTCAACTAGGTAAGGCACACTCATATCAACAGGGTAAGCCAAATGGCAAACTTTTTATAATCTTATTCACAGTATCTGAATTCTAAAATCAAGCTGGATTCAGTATAATGAGCTAGACTTAAAGGGAATAAAAAACTTGACTGTGATTTCTCTTTATTAGGCCTACTTTCCTTTAGAGCTGCCTGGTTTACTGGACCATTTCCAACTGGCAAAGAGAAAAGCAGCCCCTGGTCTTTGGGAGCTGGCCTTGCACTGTTAGCTAGGCCTTGGTGTTGCTATGACTTGACCCAGTGCTCACAGCTAGGTCTTGCTGTTCTTTTGTTGGATGCAACAATTCTAGAAGGCATCAACATCAGGCAGGCCATTCTGTGACTATGATGGGTGAAGACAAAAAACAAGATTACTCTGTAATTGTGTCGAAACACAGGCAAAATGTTAATGCTGTCCTAACCACAATAATGACCAAATGTCATCTTCTTCTGGCCAGTGAGTGGTTGATGCTTTTTTACTAATCATAACTTTAGCCTCACTTTAGTTTGCCTTCCTGGGAGGTAAAATTTATTAGCAATGTAATATTAGAGATATCTGATTGTAAAATTGTTTCTACTTCTTGATAAAGCTCAATGAATAGTGAATCCCCACTGCCTTGGAATATCCCAGAGTTAGGCAAATAAAGCCAAAATCCTATAGTAAATTCTTTCTAGCACTTTCTGAGATTCCCACTGTTTTCATGGTGTTCATTCTCCCTTGCTGCAATAAGTAATATACTCAACTTGTCTCTTGGAGTCTTTGACTGGAGGACATTGGCACAGTTCTAGGTCTCTCTAGATTAGTGAACCAGAACATTTACTCACTATACCTGATTTCTTTCTTGTCCTCCGGATTTTATCTACATCTGATTCTAGCAGTGGCTTATCCAAAGATCATCTCTTAAATCTGCCATCTGCTTGGATTTCTCTCCAACCTGACTCCACTTGTATCCAAGTCCTACTGACTCTCTTACTAAGACCCTAGATTATCAGTTTGGTTTCCCTGTTTGTTATGTCAGATATGTCATTCCTTACTAAAGTCAGTTAAATAAAGATTATTTGTATAACTAGTCAAGTTAGACAAAGCAACTTCTAACCTCTTTTTTAACTCTCAGACAGGATATGTGTCTGAGCCTCATTTAATTGTACCCACAAAGATACATACTCTTATGGCCAAACTAATTGAAACAGAGGAGGCCAAATGGGATTTACTCTTTTAAGTGGTGAAGGGAGAGAACCTCTACTAATTTCATTTGGAACTATGTTGAAAGAGCATGATTTTATTTAAGTACAAACTCTCTACTCACAATGATTATTTGATCCATCCTATTTAACTGGCTCATATGCATTTATAAATTTTTATTAATTTGATACTCTTTCCTTAAATATTGATGTTCCAGTAAGTATTCCGGCACAAGAAAAGGGATACATGTCATGCACGCATACATGATAAAATTATTGCTCTCAGTAATATATAAGATGTTATTTGCAGATTGTTAAATGAAGGGAAAATGGTGGAAAAGTAAAAAGAGGACTAGAAAAGGTATAGGACAAATGTCTTCTTGTCCCCACCTCTATCACTGAGGTGATTAAATGACTCCAATGTTTAGTTTTCTCATTTTTCAAATGAGATAATCTGGCAAGATTTCTAAAATGCTATAGTTTTATTCAACACACATTCTACAAACATAAATTTGGCTATTCTTAGCCATGTACAACTATCCAAAACTTGCACAACTACTAGGAAGATCAAGGTTAATTAATGACATAGATTTCTTTCAATTTACTTGTATATGACTCAATATTTGGTAAATGTTCTTTTGGTAATTTCTCTCTCCAAGGTTTAGGGCTACAAATAAATGTATGTCTGAATCTAGCAAACAGGAGACTGGGGAATTTTAAGGATTTGCTTAAAGTCCAAATGATAGAATAGTATTTATAATTTGACACATTGTTTCTCAATCTATTAATTTTTTCCCATCCATATTTAGATACTTTGCCATCCTTAAAAATTGCATTATAAATGTATGTGTGTATGGTGGAGGACTCCTTCCCATTATGAATTTCTGTGGGAAAAGGTAATATGCTTGTGGGAAATCTACTATAGTTGAAAATACAGATCAGATACTGGGAAACAATCTGGTCTGCCAATTTCAGTTTATAGGGGGGAGAGTTAATTGCTTAGAGGCCTAGGACAACTAAGTTGCCTTGCAAAGCTCTTAAGAAAGGCCAGATAGGCCTCTCCAATGATTTAGGATTAACTTAAGACACTAAACATCCCCACAGAATTTAAATTACAGAAGTTGAGTCACAGCAAAAGTCTCATCATGTGTTCTATGTCCTTTTCTACAGGATCCCCTGAATGTCTGACTGAGACCAAAGAAAATTAAATTAGGTAGTCAAAAACAAAATCTTAGGGCATTTTGATAAGTCTGTCCTTGTTTTCAATAAGAGCAACTGCCCAGTTCCTTTTGTTTAAATATTTTAAAAGTAAGAATATTAAACTAGACTCCTAGGAAGTTAAGCAGACCAGCTGCTGTACATTCTATAGTTCTGTTTTCCTCTTAAACTAATTGTTAAATTTTCTACAACAGCATCTTTTTAGTGATGTGTACAGGAAGTAGAAATAGTAAGAGAGGTGAAAGTAAAGGAGCAGAAAGGGAGAAGATACGACTTACCAATTTAGGAATGAAATATGGAATGTCCGGATAATAAGAGAATAAGCACCTGTATATCGATTTGACAACTTAGATGAAAATGGACCAAGTCCTCAAAAAACACAAACTACCACAACTCATTCAATATAAAATAGATAATTTGGATGATTCTATAACTAATAGAGAAATTGAGTTCATAATTTTAGAATTTCTCATAACAAAATATCCAGGCCCAATTGGTTTCTGGAGAACACTGTATCAAATGGTTTATGAATAATTAACATCAGTTCTACCCAGTCTTGTCCAAAAAACAGAATAAGATGGAGCACTTTTCAAATCATTATATGAAGCTATTGTTACCATGATACGAAAACCTGATGAACAGGACAAAAAAAGACAGGACAAAAAAGGAAAATTATAGATGTAAAAATCCTTAACAAAATGTTAGCAAATAGAATTCATCAATATACAAAAAGGAATTATATACCATGACCGGGTGGAGTTAATTCCAGACATGCAAGGTTGTGTCAATATTTGAAAAATCAGTTAATGTAATCTATCATATTAACATGCTAAAGAAGAAAAAAAATCACATGATCATATCAATCAATGCAGAAAATGCATATAACAGAATTCAACATCCATTCAGGATAAAAACTCAGAAAGATAGGAATGGTGGGGAAGTTACTCAACTTGATAAAAAACATCTATAAAAAACCTACAATTAACTTCATATTTAATGAAAAAAGACTCAATGCTTTCTCCCTAAGACCAGAAACAAAATAATAATGCCCACTCTCACCATGCTTATTCAATAGTACTAGAGGTTCTAGACAGAATAATTAATCAATAAAATGAAATAAAAAGCATATAGATCAGAAATGAAGAAATAAAAATTATTCCTATTTGCAGATGACATAATTTGTCTGTATAGAAAATTCCAAAAAAATCTATAAAAAACCTCTCAGAACTAAAAAGTTAGTTAAATAATATGTAGGATACATAATACATAAATAAAAATCAGTTACATTTGTATTTACTATCAATGAGTCCATGGGCACTGAAATTGAAAATACAATACCGGGGCGCCTGGGTGGCGCAGTCGGTTAAGCGTCTGACTTCAGCCAGGTCACGATCTCGCGGTCCGTGAGTTCGAGCCCCGCGTCGGGCTCTGGGCTGATGGCTCAGAGCCTGGAGCCTGTTTCCGATTCTGTGTCTCCCTCTCTCTCTGCCCCTCCCCCGTTCATGCTCTGTCTCTCTCTGTCCCAAAAATAAATAAACGTTGAAAAAAAAAATTAAAAAAAAAAAAAAAAAAGAAAATACAATACCATTTACAAAAAATGGTAATATTTAGGCGTAAATCTAACAAAACATGTGTAAGACTTAATGTGATGGAAATACACAATGCTGGTGAAAGAAACCAAGGAAGATTAAAGAAATGGAGAGGCATACCATATTCACAGATTAGAAGACTCAATAGCAAAGTGTCAATTTTTAGTTGATATACAGTATAAAATTGATACAGGTTTAACAGGATTTCTATAAAAATTCAGAAATATTTTTCTATGTATAAACAAAGTTATTATAAAACTTATATGAAAAGGCAAAATACCTAGAATAGCTAAAACAGTTTGGAAAAACATAAATGAAGTAAGAGGAATCAGTCTAATCAATTTGAAGTTTCCTACTATATAGCTACAGTAATCAAGCCTGTATGGTGGTGGTAGAAGTATAGACACATAGATCAACAGAACAGAGCAGAGAATCTAGAAATAGACACACACACACAAATGCTCATATGATTTTTGACAAAGGTATAAAGACAATTCAATGGAGGAGACAGCTTTTTCAACAGATAGTACTTGAGCAATTGGGCATACATAAGCCAAAAAACAAACCTTGATCTAAATTGAATTTAGATCACTTTTTCTACAAAACATAACTCAAAATGGATCATGGACTTAAATGTGAAATGTAAAACTATGAAACTTTTAGAAAAAAGGGAAAAAAAATCTTCAGGGTCAGAGCTAGACAAAGAGTTCTTAGACTTTACAAAGAAAACATGACCCCTTAAAGGAAAAATTGATAAATTGGGCTTCATCAACACATTTTTCAAATTGCTTAATGAAAGACCCTGTTAATAGAATGAAAAGACAAGCTACCAACTTGGAGAACATATTTGCAAACCACATATTTGACAAAAGATTAGTATCTGGAATATAAAAAGAACTCTTAAAATTCAACAGCAAAAAAGCAAACAATTCAATTAGAGCATGAGCAAAAAATATGAAGAGACATTTCATGGAAGAAAGTCATGTGGAAAAAAACCACATGAAAAGTTGTCTGACTTCATTAGCAATTTGGGAAGTGAAAAGTAAAATCACATACAGATCAGAATGTCTGAAATAAAAATAGTGACTCACCAAATGCTATTGAGGATGCAGAGAAACTAGATCACTCACACATTGATGATGGGAACGTAAAATGATACATCTACTCTGGAAAACTCTTTGGCAGTTTCTTAAAAAATTAAACATGCAAATACCATAAAACAGCAATTACACTCCTAGGCATTTATTTCAGAGAAATTAAGACTTAAGTTCATACAAAAGCCCATACACAAATGTTTATAACAGCTTTATTTATAATAGTCAAAACCTGGGTACAACCTAATTGTCCTTTAGTGGATGAATGGTTAAAAAACCGTGGCATATCCATATTGTGGAATACTACTCAGCAATATAAAAGGAATAAACTATTGATATATGTAACCATCTAGATGAATCCCCAGAGAATCATGCTGAGGGAAAATAGAAATATCAAAAGGTTACATACTGTATGATTCCATTTATATGATTTCTGAAATAAGATTTAAAAATGGAGAACAGATTAGTGGTTGCCAGATTAGAGAGCATGGTGAGGGTGGGAAGGAATTGGGCATGGCTATGGAGGGTAATATGAGGGACCTAGTGATAGAAACATCAGAGAAAGGAACACCGTTCTTAAGTGCATAAACGTCAGCATCTTGTTTATGATCTTTGATCATAATTTGGTAAGATGTTATCTTTGAGAGGAAATTGGATAACAGTACATGGGATAGCTCTGTATTACTTTTTACCCTGAATGTAAACTAATAATTTTCGCAAAATAAAATGTTTAATTAAAAACAAACAAAACAAATTTAGGTAATTTTTGGTAAGTTTCTCCTTGTTTTCAATAGGAATAGCTAGACCTTTCCTATTGTTTACATACTTCAAAAGAATGTTAAATAAGACTCCTAGAAAATCAAGCAAAGCATCAATTGAATCAGATATTGTACACTCTGTAGTTTTTCTGCTTTCTCCTATAATTGTTAAACTGTCTATAAAAATATCTCTTTAGAGGTGTGCATAGACAGTAGAAACAGATCTCAGTTCTTTCCAATTGACTTTAATTCCCATAATTACAACTATTCAAAAAATCATTTTGCCTCCAAATATCAGGCTCTCTTATTAAGGAGAATAAAATTCCTTTTATTTTATTTTATATTTTATTTTATTTTAATTACAGAATAAACATGATTTTTGTAGTAAATTTAGGAAGTAGAAAAAGTATAAAAAAGCAGAAGAATTTTTTTTTAAACAACCCACAGTCTACTGTCTAGTATTTTGGTTTGTTTCCTTCTTATGTTTCTTCCATGAATTTTTTATATAGTTAAAATCCTTCTATGCATAAAATTTTGTAACTTTGTTTTTTATTCAGAATTATATAATAAATATTTTAATATTTGTATAATGTTGCCATATGCTTTTCTTATAATTTACTTAGCCATTTTCCCAATTTAAGACAATTGAATGTTTAATTTTTTTCACTATTAAAAATAATGCAGTTGAAACATTTCCTACATAAAGAATTCTTTACACTTATTTATTTTCTTTCCAGGTTTTATCAGTGGAACTAATGGGTCAAAATATATGCCTGTTTTAAAAGTTCTTGATCTATATTACTGATGACTTTAGTCAAATTCCATTTAGGATACTAAAAATTTGTTGATAGTATTTAGGGAAAGATTTTTGAAAAATATTTTCTCAGGAAGCAGAGGAAAATTAACAGATATGATTATATCTTCTATTCTTGGATCACTTCAGGATCTGTGTACTCCTTTTTTCAGAATTTTTCCACTAATCAGAGAAAAAAAAATCAGCTTTGGAGATTGTACTGGGTGGAGACTATGTGAACTGTTTTTTGCACTACAGAGGCTAGAAAACTAAAAAGTCTATTTTATTTCCAAGATTCTCTTGCATCTATAGTTGTGGGTGCAAAGTATTTTTCACTAATTAAATGCTCTTGAGCAGAATTTGGAAGGTGGAAATGAGACGAAAGCCATCTTCCTGTTGCCCTGGCTGTCGGTGCCTGGTCTGCATGGTCATGGAGATGAGGAGTATTTCTTCAGGAGCCTTCCAATGCCATTTCCCTAGCTTGCTGTTTGCTGAAAGGACTTTGTGGGAGTAGCAGTTTCTTGATGACTATCCTGCAGCCACACAGTATGTTTTGATGTCTATAGTTTTAGCTGTAGTCTCCTGATTACCAAAGTTGAACATATGCTAGACCATAAAGAAAGCCTCAAAATCACAGAAAACTGTCGTCAGTGAGTTTGTTCTGAGTAAAGCAGAATTAAGTTAGAGATCAATATCAAAGAGACAACTTGAAATCCTCAATTGCTTGTAAACTAAACAACCTATTAGTAAGCGTTCCATGGCTCAAGAAGTTATAATGAATATTAGTTATGTTACTTTTCTTAAAATGACTGTATATATTCTATTCTTGTTTGTTTTATTTTATTTTAGAGAGAGAGTGTGTGAATGAGAGCAGTGGAGGGATAGAGAAAAGGGAACAGAGGATCCAAAGCAGGTACTGAGAGCACAGAACCAGATGCAGGGCTCAAACTCACGAACCATGAGATCATGACCTGAGCTGAAGTCAGTTGCTTAACCCACTGAGCCACTCAGGTGCCCCTGTATATATTCTATTCTCAGGTTCATTGTCTAGCAGTCTCTTTTTCCAAAGAATTCATTTTGAGTGGGAAGACAATCTACATCAGATGTATTGTAGATATTGAACTAAGGTGTGTCACAAGATAAAACATTGAATTTCTTGCTTTTTGAGATGAGCTGAATAAAATTTCAACTCCTTGAAATAGTTCCAGTTGGAAAGAACATATTTTGAACTAAATTATTCTGAAGACATGGAATCAAAATTTATGGGATGTAGCTAAAGTAATGCTAGAGGAAAACCTGAAATAAAAGTATGAGAGAATAAGAATGAGTGAATATTAATGGTCTAAGCTTCCCTCACACATCCCCAGAAAAAGAATGGAGAATCAAATCTAAAGAAAGTTGAAGGAAGGAAAGAATGAAGTTCAAAAACAATAAAGCAGAAAGCAAATATGCCATAAACATCAATGAAGCCAAAACTTTATAAACCTTGAATAATACTGATTTAGAAAAAAATAGCAATATCAGAAAAAAAGGAGAAACAAAACTAAAGCTCCTACACACTTTAAAAGAAAGCAAGAAGAAAATATAGATGCACTTACAAGAATAAATTTGACAATTGGATGAAATGAACAAATTTCTTGAAAAACAAATCTTATCAAAACTTGCAAAAAAGAATAGGAAATTTGAATAGTCATATTTACTAAAGAAATTGAAGCTGTTATTAAAAACCAACCCACAAAGAAAATGCCAGGCTCTAGATGCCTTCATTGGTAAATTTGTTCAGACATTGAAGAAAAAAATAATACAAATATCTCCAAATTCTTCCAGGAAATACAAACAGAAAGAACATTTCCCTCATTTTATCAGACTGGTATCAAGATACCAAAATCTGACAAAAATTCTGTAAGAAAAATAATTATAGAACAACTTCTCTCATAAGTATTAATGCAAAAGTTCTAAATAAAATAATGGTGTTGGGAGACAATTCTCCATGGGTCTTTCATGTTTCTGCACATCATATGAGAGAAGTACTAGGAAGTTTTGTTCTAAATAACCCTTTGGGGGATGCTTATATAACAGCCTCGGACGATAGATGTAGTATCTTTTTTGAGCAAAGGGCAGATTTCATTACAGCTTGGGAGGATAGAAATACCATGTCACTAAATTTTATTTAAGAAGGCCCTTGTCCCTCTTACATTTGACCCTTTCAGATGGAAGGGATAAGGTATGCAAATAGGGGATGATTGGAAAAAAAATGAACTGTAGCTACCACAATGGAGCATGTTAATTTTGGGAAGTGGTGGAAGAACAATGACTCTTGTACTTGGGACAACAATGTCTTAGATTCTGGGATATGTGGGATAGGAAGGGGCGTTAATGATCTACTTTTCAGAGACTCCCCTGGTACTTTTTCCTTAAAGGAAAAATGTCCTCTCCTAAACTTTGCAAGCATTTTAAATTTAACTGATAGTTGAGTCTTCTATCTCCTGCCCAGATAACTTGACTGCAACTTGATCACTGCTGGACTTGACCTTAAGTCTATCAGAAACAGCGAGGGATAGTCAACTCCTGTACCTCTTATGCATTAAACATGTGAAGATATTCAGATGTCTTGGCAATTCCCTCTCCTAGCCATTGTTCTGTTATCTTGTGGGCTGACAAATCTACCTGATTTTTTTTTTATTTTTTTTTTTTTAATTTTTTTTTTTTCAATGTTTACCTATTTCCGGGACAGAGAGAGACAGAGCATGAACGGGGGAGGGGCAGAGTGAGAGGGAGACACAGAATCGGAAACAGGCTCCAGGCTCCGAGCCATCAGCCCGGAGCCTGACGCGGGGCTCGAACTCACGGACCGCGAGATCGTGACCTGGCTGAAGTCGGACGCTTAACCGACTGCGCCACCCAGGCGCCCCTCAAATCTACCTGATTGATAAGGTGGACAAACAGGATAGGATGGACCAACTACCTCGGCAGTTTTCCAAAAACAAGGACTAGACTCAATTGTTCAAATTCAAGTGGGAATCCTAAGGTCTGCCATGGCTGCAAGTGCCCCGACAATAGTAAATAGCACTTTATTTCCAGAGGTACAACAGCTATACTTATATGGAAGTCAGGCATTAATTTGTCTTCCCCAAAACACAATGATTTATACTTTAGGAATCATCATAAGATGCCTTCAGATATGTGGGAAAACACCACTACTAGATCATGTATCCCTCATGTGATTGTGGAGGTCTTTCTACTAAGGCTAGCCTCAGCTAATTGGGGGAGTTTCCTGTAGCAATATATAAGTCACATTTATGTGCACTCTTCTGGACATGTATTCCATGATGACAACCAAATATTTAAAATATGTGTTATGAAATTTGTCTCTGATTTTATCTAAAGTAATTAATGCTACTACCTCAGCCCTAGAACTTCAATTCTCTAGCCAGGGGTTTTATGGATGATTGAATTGCCCAAGGCATTCTCCTTGTAGGCAAAGGCAGAGTCTATGTAATAGTGCATTCTGTTGTACCTGGATTAATGCCTCTGGTCAAGGGAGAGTTTAGTTCAGATATTTAAAAAGCCATCTAGCTTTCTAAGGTAGACCCCAATGGTTTATGAAATTTGTTCACCTGGCTTGGTCTGGGAATCTGAGGCACATGACTGAGGTGAATACTTAATGTTGGTTTCATTCTGTCTGCTGTTATTAGTGCCCTTAATTAAATGCTAAATGAGATAAATTGAGCAGATTTGGTCTCAGCTTCTATAAGTCAGATTAATCAGGGTGGTGTACTCATAGAAAAAATCATCAAAAGCCAAGAAGATGTAGAAACAAGGACTGAATAGTGTTGGGAGATAATTCTCTATAGGAGTCTTTTGCATTTCTGCACATCTCATGCATGGAACACCAGTTACCTTGTTTGTTTGTTTGTTTGTTTGTTTGTTTCTGTTATAGACTGGATTGTCTCCTCCAGAATTTATGTGTTGAAGACCTAACCCCCAATGTGACTGAATTTAGAGATGAGGCCTTTAAGGAGACAGTTAAAATGTAAATGAGGTCAGAAGAGTGGGACTTTAATCTGATATAATTGGTATCCTTACAAGAAGAGGAAGAGATACCAGACATTTCTCTCTTTTCCTGCATGCATATAGTAAAGGTCATGTGAGGACACAGCCATCCACAAACCAAGAAGAGGTCTCACCAGACACGAATCCTGCTGGCATATTGATATTGGATTTCTGGCCTCCAGAACTATGAGTTGTTTAAGCCACTCAAACTGTGGTATGTTGTTATGGCAGTCCTAGAAGACTTCTTTTCAAAAAGACAGCAAATAGATTGTACAGCAATTAGCCAGAGCAAAGGGCAACCTGCTTACTTCCCATTATAATAGATTGGGGTTCTCTATATTCAGAACCCCTCTTTTATAATGCATCCCACTGCATGTGTAGGTTTTTGTGTGTTGTTAGACCCTGTTTGAATTGCCCTGTGGAAACTGGGGCTTGGGGCACCGACATGAATGATGATACTCTGACTATTGCTATTGCTATGAATAAATAACTGTTCATTTTCTCTGACCCAGTCATCTCTTGTCTTTTTCCAGCACCCATCAAACTATGGTGGGCTCACATGTTAAGATTAGTCAGTTTAGTAAGGTAAACTCTCAGACCCTTCGCAGTTCCTGGTAATTAGCAAGTTCAATCCATCAATATATTAAAGAGAGCATACATTACAACCAAGTAGGGTATGTTATAGGAATGTGTAAATAATTTACCATTTAATATTCAACTAACATACTTCATCACATTGAAGGAGAGAAGTAGAAAAAAAATCCTATGAACATTGTGCTAGATACATAAAAGCATTTGATGAACTCAACATTGGTTCATGATTAAAACACACACACACACACACACACCACACCACACACACATCTCTTCATAAAATATAGAGCACCTCATTAATTTGAAAATGAATATCTGTGAAAACCTTAGAGGAAAGAGTATACTTAATGCAATATAATGCAATTATACTTAGTGCAATATTGAAAAATTTTTGTCTAAGATTGTAATGAGACAAGGATCTGTCAGCCATCATCAATTCTACATAGCATTGTACTGAAGATACTGGCAGATGCAATCAAACCAAAAAAAATGGAAGGAAGGAAGGAAAAAGGAAGGAGAAAAGGCACAAGGGTTGGAAATGAATAAAGCTGTCTTTATTTGCAGAAGAGATGATAATATTGGCAGAAAACCTAACAGAAGTCAAACTATTAGAATTAATAAATGAATTTGGCAAGATTGTTGGGAAAAATATTGCATTTCTATATATTAAACAATAAATAAACAGGAAATAAAAATTTTTAAGTGATGCCACTGGCAATTGCATTAAGAAAATCAAATATCTGGGAGCCTTACTGAGGAAAATAAAAACAATGTGCTCCTTGAAACTCACCAGAATGTCTAAAATTAATAACCTATAATCCCAAGTGTTGGAAAGGGTACTGAACAACCAGAACTTCCAAACACTGCCAGATGGAGTATAAATTTGTACAATTCTTTTGGAATACTGTTTGGCATTATCTCCCTAAAACACAGCAATTCCATTCCTAAGTACAATACATGCAATAGAAATGCACACATATGTTCACAAAGGAAATGCATAATCATGTTCATAGCAGCTCTGTTTGCAGTATCTCCAAAGTGGAAATTACCCAGATGCTTCTCAATAGTCAAATAAATAAATTGTTATATATTCACACATACCAGGTCTTGGCAAACTTTCTATAAAGGGCCAGAGAGTAAATATTTCAGATTTTGTAGGCAATACAGTCTCTGTCACAATACCTCATCTCTGCCATTGTAGCATGAAAATAGCCACGGACGAATATGCTATATCCCAATAAAACTTTATTAATTGACACTGAAATTTGCATTTCATGAACTTTTCACATGTCTTGAAATTGTGTTCTTCTTTTGGTTTTTTTCAATCTATAAGAAATATAAAAATATTTTTATCTTGTAAGTCATACACACACAGGTGGTAAGCCAGATTTGGTTCATAGTTCCACAACCCTTGATGTGGAAGACTACTATACAGAAATGAGAGTAAAGAAAACTGCAACTATTTGCAATGATATGGAAGAATCTTATAATGTTAAGTGAATGAAGTTGGACACAAAATAATGCATACTATATGATTTCACTCATATGAAGTTCAAATATAGGTAAAACCAATTGGCAATATCAGAAATTAGATTACTGGTTACATTTGGCAGAGGTGGTTCAAACGTAGCAAGAGGGGGGCTTTGAGGATGCTGGTGATGGTTCTTGACATGGGTGCTAGTTATAAAGGTGTGATCACTGTAAAAATGTATTGAGTTGTACCTTGTGATTTGTGTAACATTCTGTTTGTTGTATTTTTTAAAAAATTCAAAAATGCTTATAACTTTTTAATTTCCACTGTCATTTAAATTTTTTACTCCAGGGAAATGTTTTCCCTTTTTACTGGATAAAAACTTTGACAGCCCTGTGATTTTCTAGTCTTTCTTGAGTAATAGATGGTCCGGTGCAAATTTAGTTTTGACTCAGAAATTCTGATATATTAATCACACATCCATCTTTGTTCAAAAATACACTTCTCACATCTCTGTTTTCAACTGGAGTCTGTAGAGATTCACTACCTGGTTTCAGGCACTAGAATGTCTAGTTTCTTTCTTGTATTTAGTCCCCTACTTGCCAGTAATTCTTAAGGGCCATTTGGCTTGGTGCACAGAAAGAACGGGAACAGAAAGTTCTGGTTTGACTGGTATTTTTTTGGCTTTATGTCCTTATTTCATTTATTTTTTTGCTAGCGAGGTTGAACAGCTTTCATGTGCCTTAGACCTTTTGGTTGAAAAACAACGTAGCTGGACCCTTCTGGGTTCTGATGATTTGGCTGTCTAGATATCTGCAGACCTTCACGATGAAGTCAGCTAAAAATACTGAGTAAAAGATTTTTTTAAACTCATGTTTTTAGATTTGTTAAATTCTAAGTATATGACTGAAATTCTCCTAGTAAATAAGTCCATCCAAATGCATGGTGGGACTTTATTAATTATCTCAGGCTCTTAAAATTCTACTTAGAAAAGCAGACTTCAAATCTAGCATCTGAGTTAATGCCTATCCACAAATCAATTCCAGAAAATAAATAAATTACTGAAACTGAGTGTTTTAGCCTCTCATAAAGATATTTCCTAATCCCGGAGGCTAAGCCTCAGGTTGGAAAGTAACCAAAAGACTGAGGCCAGGTCATGTGAAGGGTACCAGATTCCCCAATGTGTCATATGTTTTCTTTTGTTTGTCATCTGTTTGCCATACTTGAGACTCTGACAATACATTGGGTAACTTTTCCTTCTCCTCAGAACTCTGTAGATATTATTCTACTGTCTGCTGGCTTGAGTGTTGCTGTGAATAAATCTTCTGCCAGACGGATTCCCTTTTGGACTGCATCTTCTCCAAAACCTTTGTTTTGTGTAGATATTTCTATCTATACATCTGAGCAATTATTTATCCTAGAAATTCACTAGCTTCACCACAATATGCCCCTGTGTTGATAATTTTATGTCAGATTTTCTAGAGGTGCCCTTTTAATCTCCAAACCTATCCCTTCTTTTTTTGTTTTTTTTTTTTGGAAAATATATTCTATTATATCATTGTATACTTTTTCTATACTGTTGGTCTTCTCAACTGTGGTCATACTCATTGAATACTCTTAAGTTCTGTTGTTGTTATCCATTACATCATATCTGTTATCTTTCTTCAATGCAATTTTATCACTGTTATTTTCTCCTGGCACTTGTGACTTACTTGAACCTTCCATCCATGCTTCAAATTAGGTTTTAGCCATTCCTATGATGTTTCTTGCTTCTAGTTTATATATTAGTTTTGTAGTGGAATAGTGTTTTGTCCTTATCTGACTGACTTAGCTCTGCATTATTCATCACATTCTGTTGGTGCAGTGTCTCATTTTCTTTCATTGATTTCATTTTCTTTTTAATTTTTTTCTATATAAAAAAACAAATGTTGTAGAATATTTTCTTCTTTACTCCATATTGGATTGTTTATCTGTCTTACATAATTGAGTTTCTTTCTTCTATTTTTCTTCACTTGAATTTTTACATAGTTGTCATGCTATTTCTCTTCATCTTATCATATTTAACAGAGTTAACAGGGTCAACTCGATCTGAACCTTCTGTATGCTCAAGTATAGAATGAATAACTTGATCTAGACTCTCTTTACCTCATCCGGGATCTGTTGGTATTCGCCTGCACAGCACCTGGTGGTGGATGTTTTTCCAGCTTGTCTGTTACATGAGAGATGGGTGAATAGGATTCAATTAGTGATATGAACAACTGTTGTTGGTAGACCATGTCTCTGATATTTTTGATAATTATATTAAAAATCTCAGGGCACCTGGGTGGCTCACTCGGTTAAGCATCCGACTTCGACTCAGGTCGTGATCTTGTGGTCTGTGAGTTCGAGCCCCGCATCGGGCTATGTGCTGACAGCGCAGAGCCTGAAGCCTGTTTCAGGTTGTGTGTCTCCCTCTCTCTCTGACCCTCCCCCATTCATGCTCTCTCTCTGTCTCAAAAATAAATAAAAACGTTAAAAAAAATTAAAAAAAATCTTATATTGGCATTTATTCTACTGTTCGGGTGCCTCTCTACTTCTGAAGGACTGTTTCATTCAGGGTTCAACCAGAAAAGCATAAACATAAATATAAATTTGTATATATATATTTATACATTTATCAATATATATTATATAAATTTATATTTATAAAATATATATATCAATATATATTATATAAATATATAAATATTTATAAAAAATTATATATATATATAGGATTTGGCCTTAGGTAGCTGGTTAAGCACTATCTGCAAGGCTATTTTCTTCACAGCCGGTTCTGCAGTTTAGAGTCTTCAGAGGAAGTAGCTGGGAAGGGAAGATAAATGTAAAGTAGGGGAGACCCAAGTGCAAACTAGAACTCAAAAACATGAGTTAAAATTTCTCAAGAAAGGACTGAAACCCATGTCAATTCTTGTTGCCTCTAGTGTTGGTGGCATGTGTATTTTGCAGATGCCAGGCCTTTCCTTATAGAACTAAACACACACACATGGCCCAGGAGTCAGAGAAACAGAAGGAGAATGGAGGGGAAAATAGGACAATTGCAGGCTCAGCAGTACTTCACATCAGTGAGTTGAGTCAGCAAATCAGCAATATGATTGAGCTACAAAATGGTGACAGCTCCCCTCCCTCCCTCCCTCTGAATCTCCCAAGGATCAGTCTCATGGACAACCTAACTGGAAACACAGGAAGGGAATTCTGGGAAATGTAGCTCAAACTAACCAAATGGACAAAAAGTACAAAGTTACCTTTGGACTTTTTTTACTGTTATCCTCAAATAAATTCTGCCTCGAAGCCTTTATTTCTGATAGACACAATCAGACCCGAATTTTATTTCCTATTTCATTCGCTTCTTCCCCGAAGTCAATCAAGAAAGTGACAAAAATCTAAGCAATCATGATGTAAATTAAAGTCAGATTTGCATTTTCATGAGAATAAAGAGAATAGTTTTTATGATTTATTATACTCTGTATTTTGATTTGATGTTCAAATTCATAGAAATTCACTCCAATGACAATTACTTTATTCAGGACTATCTATGAAGCTGGCATTAATATGACTGTTTCTCCCATGTGCCATGAAAGAGAAACAAAAGAGAGGGTTTTAGCCAAACTTCACTGAACTTTTTTTTCTCTCAAAAGCTTTGTTTAATCCTAAACTGCAAAGTCCTCATCAAAGAACTTTCCTGAAATTACCTTAGCTACCAAGAGCATTTTTACTCAATGAAAAGCCTTGAAATGACTCAGTTCCATCAGACAGTTATTTCAAAAGCCATAATTAACATCCAATTGTGAAAAACACAATAGTGACTTAAAACAAAATTTAACTGGTGATGTGAAAACAAGAGCAAAACCTCATAATGAAAAAAAATTGCTGCCAAATGACAAAGTATAAAGAAATCTATGTACCTAATTTAGCCTATGGCTGAAGAACATTGCTACTTCTGTCAAGAACCAAGAACTTGCTTGATGGCAAATCTACACATTAAAAATCCAAAGACACAAACTTAAGCATCTTGAATCACCCAATGTTTTCTCTGCTTGCCGGATTTGATCATTATGAGTTGTTAGCTGCATACACACAGAAAATAAAACAATTTAAGAACTTAACTCTAGCCTCAGTCTTGGTCCTGTGATTATGATGCTTGTATGTATACTGTTTGCATACTTTTTAACTTTGCACTATAAAGCTATTTTCTACTAATTTAAAGCTGTCTCCATTCTGTTTTTACATTTTGTGGAGCATGCCGCAACCAAGTCACTTCAGAATTGCCCAGTAGGGTATGTAAAATTTTCTCAAGAAAAGGTCTGGGCCTTTGATTTTGTTTTTTGTTTGCTTGTTTGTTTTATCTGTAAAATGAGGATAATAATGCCTATATCTGATTATCCCACACAATTTTTTTAGTTATTCAAAGTGATATTTTTTAAACTGTTCTGTACAAATGAAAAGTGAATCATTATGGTTGAGCCTGGACTGACAGTGTTTTTGAACATTTGCATAAGAGATCAACAAAGCTCTTTAAAATTTAAGTAGTTATCTCTTTTCTGAGAAGGGAAGATTTGAATTTACATCTTCAGTCTCAACTGAACTGGTAAGTAGAATTCCTCAGAAATATTCTGAACACACTGAAATCAGTAATTCCCTACCAATCAACCCACACATTAAAAGGAAATGAGGCTTACTTTGTAGTCATGTTGGTGTATTTAGAACATTCAACTATTTATGAACTATTAGAATTGTATATGATTTTGCCTATTTCTCTCTTTTGCTTAGGATGAATTCTTATAGTTGTTACCTTTTAGATTGTCATCTTGAAATAAGGCCATGTTGAGCTGTCTCTGTGAATTTGTTCCAGTGACTGTGAAAATCAAGTTCTTCATTTACATAATGGAATGATGGCTAAATAAATCCTGAGAAAGGCAACTGACAACAAGTCTTAAAGTATAATTTTCAAAAGGTTAAAAAATCATGGCTGTTATAAAGGTATAAAATCAACATATGTCAAAAATTGCATTTAAATCATTAATTTGATTTACTCATCAATTAATATGGGAACCAGTAACTGGTTCAACTGTCTTTCCAGGAAGCAAACAAACATACAAAAGCCCTCTCTGCCAGTTTTTGTAGCACAAGTACTCCCACCATGGCTGATTTCTTTTTCTTTTTTTTTTTTTTTTTGAGAGAGAGAGCACAAGCAGGGGAGGGGCAGAGAGGAGAGACGGAATCCCAAGCACAGAGCCCAGTGCAGGGCTCGAACCCATGAACTGTGAGATCATGACCTGAACCTAGATCAAGGGTCAGATGCTTAACCGTACTGAGCCACCAAAGCTCCCCTTACCATGGCTGATTTTAAATTTTATTTTTTATTTTTTAAAATTTACATCCAAATTAGTTAGCATATAGTGCAACAATGATTTCAGGAGTAGATTCCTTGGTACCCCTTACCCATTTAGCCCATCCCCCCTTCTACAACCCCTCCAGTAGCCCTCAGTTTGTTCTCCATATTTATGAGTCTCTTCTGTTTTGTCCCCCTCCCTGTTCTTATATTATTTTTGTTTCCCTTCCCTTATGTTCATCTGTTTTGTCTCTTGAAGTCCTTGGATGAGTGAAGTCATATGATTTTTGTCTTTCTCTGACTAATTTCACTTAGCATAATACCCTCCAGTTCGTAGTTGCAAATGGCAAGATTTCATTCTTTTTGATTGCCAAGTAATACTCCATTGTATATATGTACTACATCTTCTTTATCCATTCATCCATCAATGGACATTTGGGCTTTTTCCGTACTTTAGCTATTGTTGATAGTGCTGCTATAAACATGGGGGTGCATGTGTCCCTTCAAAACAGCACACCTGTATCCCGTGGATAAATGCCTAGTAGTGCAATTGCTGGGTCGTAGGGTAGTTCTATTTTCAGTTTTTTGAGGAACCTCCATACTGTTTTCCAGAGTGGTTGCACCAGCTTGCATTCCCACCAACAATGCAAAAGTGATCCTCTTTCTCCACATCCTTGCCAACATCTGTTGTTGCCTGAGTTGTTAATGTTAGCCATTCTGACAGGTATAAGGTGGTATCTCATTGTGGTTTTGATTTGTATTTCCCTGATGAAGAGTGATGTTGAGCATTTTTTCATGTGTTGGTTGGCCATCTAGATGTCTTCTTTGGACAAGTGTCTATTCATGCCTTTTGCCCATTTCTTCACTGGATTATTTGTTTTTTGGGTGTTGAGTTTGATAAGTTCTTTATAGATTTTGGATACTAACCTTTATCTGATATGTCATTTGCAAATATCTTCTCCCATTCTGTCAGTTGTCTTTTAGTTTTGCTGATTGTTTCCTTTGCTGTGCAGAAGCTTTAATTTCCTTGCCTTTGGAGATGTATCAAGTAAGAAATTGCTGCGGCTGAGGTCAGAGAGGTTTTTTCCTGCTTTCTTCTCTAGGGTTTTGATGGTTTCGTCTCACATTCAGGTCCTTCATCCATTTTGAGTTTATTTTTGTGTATGGTGTAAGAAAGTGGTCCAGGTTCATTCTTCTGCATGTCACTGTCCAGTTTTCCCAGCGCCACTTGCTGAAGAGACTGTCTTTATTCCATTGGATATTCTTTCCTGCTTTGTCAAAGATTAGTTGGCCATACATTTGTGGGTCTGTTTCTGGGTTCTCTATTCTGTTCCATTGATCTGAGTGTTCTTGTGCCAGTACCATACTGTCTTGGTGATTACAGCTTTGTAGTATAGCTTGAAGTCTGGGATTGTGATGCCTCCTGCTTTGGTTTTCTTTTCCAAGATTGCTTTGGCTATTTCGGGGTCTTTTCTGGTTCCATACAAATTTTAGGATTATTTGTTCTAGCTCTGTGAAGAATGCTGGTGTTATTTTGATAAGGATTGCATCGAATGTGTAGATTGCTTTGGGTAGTATCAACATTTTAACAATATTTGTTCTTCCTATCCAGGAGCATGGTATCTTTTTCCATCTTTTTGTGTCTTCTTCGATTTCTTTCATGAGCTTTCCATAGTTTTCAGGGTATAGATTTTTCTCCTCTTTGGTAAGATTTATTCCTAGGTATGTTCTGGTTTTTTGTGCAACTGTAAATGGGATGATTCCTTGATTTCTCTTTCTGTTGCTTCATTGTTGGTGTATAGGAATGCAACCGATTTCTGCGTGTTGATTTTATATCCTGCAACTTTGCTGAATTCATGAATCAGTTTTAGCAGTTTTTTGGTGGAATCTTTTGGGTTTTCCATATAGAGTATCATGTCCTCTGTGAAGAGTGAAAGTTTGACCTCCTCCTGGCCAATTTGGATGCCTTTTATTTCTTTCTGTTGTATGATTGCAGAAGCTAAGACTTCCAATACTATGTTGAATAACAGTGACGAGAGTGGACATCCCTGTCTTGTTCCTGACTTTAGGGGGAAAGCTGTCAGTTTTTCCCCATTGAGGATGATATTCGCGTTGGGTCATTCATATATGGCTTTTATGATCTGGAGGTATGCTCCTTCTATTCCTACTTTCTTGAGGGTTTTTATCAAGAAAGGATGCAGTATTTTGTCAAATGATTTCTCTGCATCTGTTGAGAGGATCATATGTTTCTTGTCCTTTCTTTTATTGATGTGATGAATCACGTTATTTTTTTTGCAGATATTGAACCAGCCCTGCATCCCAGGTATAAATCCCACTTGGTCATGGTGAATGATTTTTTTAATGTATTGTTGGATCTGGTTGGCTAATGTCTTTTTTTTTTTATTTTTTTTTAACGTTTATTTATTTTTGAGACAGAGAGAGACAGAGCATGAACAGGGGAGGAGCAGAGAGAGAGGGAGACACAGAATCTGAAACAGTCTCCAGGCTCTGAGCTGTCAGCACAGAGCCCGACGCGGGGCTCAAACTCATGGACCGCAAGATCATGACCTGAACCAAAGTCGGACGCTTAACCGACCAAGCCACCCAGGCGCCCCTGGTTGGCTAATGTCTTGTTGAGGATTTTTGCATCCATGTTCATCAGGGAAATTGGTCTATAGTTCTCCTTTTTAGTGGGGTCTCTGGTTTTGGGATCAAGATAATGCTGGCTTTATAGAAAGAGTTTGGAAGTTTTCCTTCCATTTCTATTTTTTGGAACAGCTTCAAGAGAATAGGTGTTAACTCTTCTTTAAATGTTTAGTAGAATTCCCCTGGAAAGCCATCTGGCCCTGGACTTTTGTTTTTTGGAAGATTTTTGATTACTAATTCGATTTCCTTACTGGTTATGGGTCTGTTCAAATTTTCTATTTCTTCCTGTTTCAGTTTTGTTAGTGTATATGTTTCTAGGAATTTGTCCATTTCTTCCAGATTGCCCATTTTATTGGCATATAATTGCTCATAATATTCTCTTATTATTGTTTTTGTTTCTGCTGTGTCAGTTGGGATCTCTCCTCTTTAATTCTTGATTTTATTTATTTGGGTTCTTTCCTTTTTTTTTTGATCAAACTGGCTAGTGGTTTATCAATTTTGTTAATTCTTTCAAAGAACCAGCTTCTGGTTTCATTGATCTGCTCTACTGTTTTTTTGGTTTCAATAGCATTAATTTCTGCTCTAATCTTTGTTATTTCCTGTCTTCTGCTGGTTTTGGGTTTTATTTGCTATTCTTTTTCCAGCTCCTTAAGGCATAAGGTTAGGTTGTGTATCTGAGATCTTTCTTCCTTCTTTTGGAAGGCCTGGATTGCTATATACTTTCCTCTTATGACTGCCTTTGCTGCGTCCCAGAGGTTTTGGGTTGAATGTTATCATTTTCATTGACTTCCATATACTTTTTAATTTCCTCTTTAACTTCTTGGTTAGCCCATTCATTCTTTAGTAGGATTTCTTCATTCCCCAAGTATTTGTTACGTTTCCAAATTTTTTCTTGTGGATGACTTCGAGTTTCATAGCATTGTGGTCTGAAAATATTCACGGTATGATCTCGATCTTTTTGTATTTACTTGGGGCTGATTTTAAACTACCAATGTGAAGTCAATGAGCTTTCAAAGTTCTCATGAGCCAGTCTGAACCAGCTCCAGCACAGCACTGCTATAGATATAAAAGAAATGTTAAAATAAGGCATGTAGAATGCACAACTGGTTAATATCTCAAGGAGAAATAAACATTTAGTTATTTTCCACCAGACAGAAATAATTTGCATCTCTGCTGAACAAAATATATAACTTAACCTCTGCTGTTATAGAGTCATAAAAGAGCCCAGTCAGAAAAGTCAGCTTAGCACTTCACTGGAAGAACATATAACAATTTCTTTTGTCTTTTCCATGTTATTAATAATAATTTCTGATAGAACAGATCGTTAAATCTATGATAAAATAATGTACCTCTGATACAATTTAAAAGTATAAGTTCCCTTACTGTGCTGTGAGGTACTTGAAGATAGAAAATCCTTTTTTAGGGGCTTCTGGGTGGCTCAGTTGATTAAGCATCTGACTCTTGATTTCAGCTCAGGTCATGATCTCACTGTTCATGAGATCAAGCCCTGCATCGGCTCTGCACTGACTGCATGGAGCCTGCTTGGGATTCTTTCTCTCCCTCTTCCTCTACCCCTCCCCTGCACACACACTGTAAATAAATAAATACATACATACATACATACATACATACATACATAAATAAATAGCAATTATAATTCTTAATGGGACAAGGCAATTGAGGATTAAATTAACAAAATAAGACAGTTGAAACACAATGGACACCAAGTTTATTATAATTGAAACTGAATAAACAGAAGTCATAGCATTAATTGGTCATAACTTTTTACATTTAGTTATCACTGATTAATCTAAATAAATAATGAAAAAGTGAAGACCTTAGCACAATAGTTTGTACTGTGGTCCATCCATTAATTTACCAAAAATTTATTTATATGCCAGGTATTGTTTTAAGTGTTAGAGATATAGCAGTGAAGAAAAAAGTTGAGCTTTTATTTTAGCAGAATTTTCTTGTTAGTGTGAGCATATATGAAGGTTTAGAAGCTGAGGACAGGGGCTCCTGGGTGGCTCAGTCAGTTAATCATCTGACTTCGGCTCAGGTCATGATCTCATGGGTTTGAGCCCCGTGTCAGGCTCTGTGCTAACAGCTCCTAGCCTGGAGCTTGCTTCGGATTCTGTGTCTCCTTCTCTCTCTTCCCCTTCTCCACTCTCACTCTGTCTCTCTGTCTCTCTCTCTCAAAAATAAATAAACATTAAAAAAATTAAAAAAAAAAGATGAGGACAATCCAGAAGACTCTGAGAAAGATGTGAATGAGTCCTGTTAGGTACAAGAATCAAAAGTGAGTGGTGTCTGAGAGGCCAAGTGAAGTATTTCAAAGAAGGTGTGATCAACTAGCTAACTCTAATGCGGTTACTAGGTTGAACAAGAAATGACTGAAAATTGAGAAACTGTATTTAAAGATTTTTTTTAATGTTTATTCATTTTTGAGAGACAGAGCATGAGTGGGGGAGGAGCAAAGAGGGAGGGAGACACAGAATCCAAAGCAGGCTCCATCCAGGCTCTCAGCTGTCAGCACAGAGACCAATATGGGGCTTGAACTCACGAACCGTGAGATCATGACCTGAGCCAAAGTGGGACACTTAACTGACTGAGCCACCCAGGCGCCCTTAACAAGAGGGAGGTCTTTGATGAATTGACAGAGAACTTTGGGTGAAGTAGCAATTAAAGCCTTAGTGGAATGTTCAGAGGAGAATGGGAGAAGTGGGGACAATAAGTTTGGACAACTGTTTTTGGAGTTTTGCTTTGAAGTGAAACAGAAAATACAAGTTTATCAGAGTGTGACATCAGGACAAAGGACAAGGGAGTTTCTTTGTATTTTTTAAAAAATTAAATAAAACGAGAATATTACATGTTTAGATTGCTGAGGGGTATGGCCCTCTGGAGAGGCAAATATGATGATGCAGGAGAGAAAGGAGCGTAGTCCCTGAAAAAGGAGGGAGGGGGTGGGTGGAATTATGAGAATGTATTTACTCAAATCTTCAGTATTCAGTGGTTAAAAAAATTATAGCTATAGAGTTATTAGCATGTATCACATAATGCAATACATTTATATTTTTGACAATAGCAATCCATATATTATTGTGAACCCTAAAGTTTGAACTATTTTAATATTTTTATTGTCAAATAAAATAGAGATAACTACGCAAGATAAAAATGTAGAACCATTTAGGTCAAGAAGTAGAACACTGACAACAACCAGAAGTAACCGCTGTGTCCCTTCCCAACCATATTGTCTCTTCTACCTCAAAGTCACCACTTTCTTGACTTTAATGGTAATCATTTCCTTGCATTTCTTTATAGTTTAATCACATAGTATGAATCACTAAGCACTCTAATTTAGTTTTCACTTGCTTTAAAGATTTTAAATAAATGGAGTACATATAGATGTACTCTTTTATAATTGGTTTCTGTAGCTTACTTTCTGTTTTTGGGATTCAGCCATGCTGTTTCTGTAGATTGTTCATTACCATTGTTTTTAGTACCTCATTGGATACTATAATGGCAATCCCCTTTCTGTTGCCTAAGGATGTTTAAATTTGTTTCTTTTCATGAATAGTCCTGAAATGTGTTTGCTTTTGAATTGGGTACGTCCTTAGGTATAAAATTGGTGGGTTATAAGGTTTATGTACCTTCAACTTTGGTAAACAATGCCTGAGCGTTGTCTATAATGTTTGTATCAGGTTACGTGCTCATCAGCATCTGTGTGAGAGTTCTCATTGTTGCATATTCTCTCAAAAACTGTATTGTCAGTCCTTTTATTTTTATCTTTTCTGGTGGTTGAGAACTGGTATCTTATGGTGATTTTAAATTGCATTTTCCGATGATTAATGAAGTTGATCATCTTTTCATATGTTTATTTTTCCCGTTTGATGAAAAGCATTGTCTCTTGATAGTGTTTTATATGAAAATAACTTTATAATTTTAATGTAGCCATATTTATCAGTTTTTCTTTATAAGCAATTATTTTTATGTCTAAAAAAGTCTTTTTCAATCCAGATACCATCAAAGATATTCTTTTATGTTATCCTTTGGAGCTTTGTTGTTTTACCCAGCACACATCAATCTTCAATCTCTCTGGATTTGCAAATAGTGTAAATATAGTGTGTATACAGTGTAAAGTACTAGTCAAATTTCTTTTTTTTTCCCCATGTCGATGTTTAATTAATGAAGTATTATCTATTAGAAACAATAAATGTATCTTTCACTACTACTCTGCAGTGATATCTTTGTCCTGTATCAAGTATTCATTATAGGTATACATGTATTTCTGGATTTCATATTGGATTCTAACTATCTGTTTATCAATTGTTTTACAAAACCCATGATTTCTTCATTTCTGTAACTTTATAACAAATCTTGACATTCAGTATAGAAATACTTTTCACCATATTTTCTATTTTAAGAATGCCTCAATTACTCTTTACAGCATATTTATATATTTAAGTATCTTGACTAATTTTACTAGTAGAGAATGTCTTTAATTCTTTGCTATCATGTATGCTCACTAACTCCAAACATCTAAGCATATATATTCATGCCAACTTTTCTAGGTTATCAACAGAAGGATTAATCCTATTCCACGAATACAAAAAGTGCAGGGATATATGTATATATATGGGTGTGGGTGTGGGTATATATGTGTGTGTGTGTGTGTGTGTGTGTGTGAAATTTTATATATATATATATATGATTTATATCATATATATCATGTATGCAGCATATTTTTTTTTTATTTTTTTTTCAACGTTTATTTATTTTTGGGACAGAGAGAGACAGAGCATGAACGGGGGAGGGGCAGAGAGAGAAGGAGACACAGAATCGGAAACAGGCTCCAGGCTCTGAGCCATCAGCCCAGAGCCTGACGCAGGGCTCCAACTCACAGACCGCGAGATCGTGACCTGGCTGAAGTCGGACGCTTAACCGACTGCGCCACCCAGGCGCCCCAATATTTTTTAATGTTAAGAATACTTCAGGCATCATTAGTAAAAGCTATAATTGTTTTTTTTTTTAATTGTTTTTTCAAAGTTTTTTATTTTTATTTTTGGGACAGAGAGAGACACAGCATGAACGGGGGAGGGGCAGAGAGAGAGGGAGACACAGAATCGGAAACAGGCTCCAGGCTCCAAGCCATCAGCCCAGAGCCTGACGCGGGGCTCGAACTCACGGACCGCGAGATCGTGACCTGGCTGAAGTCGGACGCTCAACCGACTGCGCCACCCAGGCGCCCCTATAATTGTTTTAATATCAACTTACTGATATTAGACTTAGTAAGAAACTTAAGGTCTTACATTCTCTTCTTGTGTCAGATTCATAATATTTTCCTGTTCATAAAAAAGATTTTTTTTTAAAGAAAAATAAAACACAAAGTCTGATTACTGATTTATCTTAAGGGATGGGACCTAGTGCTGATAATATTTGTGTAGAAGTGAAGAAAGAGAACAGTAAGCACAATGTCTGAATGCACCTCTTTCAATTTAAGGTCAGGATGTTGGGTACTTTCTGTCTTGATTTAGAAAATCACATCGGGAGCATAAAAGGCTCTTTTGTGAAGTTAGCTATGAATTATTGAGCTGTAGTAGGTTTTGTTCTCTGTCACAGAGACATATGAACACACATATATCCTAAGGAAAAACAATTGTGAGTTGGGTGGTTTGACTTCAGTTTTACACTCTGTGATTTCTATTTCAGCCCTCTCATGCCTATTTCCCTCCTTCAGCCCAATGTATCCTATAAGCCACAGTGCTCACCTGAGTGCCTAATCTATGGTTTTCACCTCTGCCCCTTTCCCTGGTACCACACTGGTACCAAGGTATCCTGCCATGATAACAACATCCTGGTAATACTTGCACATCGTATCAGATACAAGTCTCAGCTTTTGGCCTCTGACTCTGACTACAATGACATGAGTAGCAATAAATAAAATTTTAAAAAGTAGCACATATCTACCTCTATAATCTCCTTCTTTCCTTTTAAAATTTCCTGCTACCATTTTACGGAGTTGGTTAATCACATTTTGACTACAGTAAAATTATATTGAAAACACGAACAAGGAGGCATTGAGTGATTCAGATGAGGTCCTCCTTAAGTAAAGGAATATACTTTGTGTTTTATAATTTATCTGTTTGTGGATCTTTGTGCTTTTCTGGGTTTTGGGTGTTTGAGGTTACTAGGTGGTTGGCTTATTAGGTAAGGAATATTAACATGTTAGACTTTGAATATCTATCTCCTAGGGCTTTGGAAACAATCTGATTTGCAAAACAAGTAAACAAAACAAGGATTAACTGACATTTCTAATCATGAGAGTGTTTCAAGGAGGAATAATTTAAATTCAAAATATATTTTAAAAATAGATTTTTTTGATAATCTTTTGTATCAGTGTTTTGAAGTGATTTACATGTCCTTATGAGACCTGTCCCTAAGAATCTTTTTATTTTTTATTTTTTTAAATTTTTTTTTCAATGTTTATTTATTTTTTTTGGGACAGAGAGAGACAGAGCATGAACGGGGGAGGGGCAGAGAGAGGGAGACACAGAATCAGAAACAGGCTCCAGGCTCTGAGCCATCAGCCCAGAGCCCGACGCAGGGCTCGAACTCACTGACCGCGAGATCGTGACCTGGCTGAAGTCAGACGCTTAACCGACTGCGCCACCCAGGCGCCCCCCTAAGAATCTTTTTAAAACACAATGTAGTCTTTAAGAAATTACTGGAAGTAAATAGAATATAACAGTTTGGGGAATAAACCTGTCAAAATTAAAATGGTAAGTATTTTCTTTGATTAGAGTAAAAGTTCAGAGTTATCTGTGTTTAATACATCTCAAACATGGCATGTGACTGCATTTTCACTTCCCAAATTTTGGCTAGATCATCCTGTAGATTCCCAAGGATGAGCTTAAGCAAAATACCATTTCCTTGATATTTCCACATGAGAGACTTTGAAAATTATTAGAGAGCAGAGTTTTCAGATATATTGGTCTTAGGAAAGTAAAAATACTATACACCAAAAGAAGTATTGGGTTATGTAAAAGTAGTCTTTGGGGGCGCCTGGGTGGCTCAGTTGGTTAAGTGGCCGACCTCGGCTCAGGTCATGATCTCACGGTCCGTGAGTTCGAGCCCCGCGTCGGGCTCTGTGCTGACAGCTCAGAGCCTGGAGCCTGTTTCAGATTCTGTGTCTCCCTCTCTCTGACCCTCCCCTGTTCATGCTCTGTCTCTCTCTGTCTCAAAAATAAATAAACGTTAAAGAAATTAAAAAAAAAAAGTAGTCTTTGTAATTTCTACTAACGACCTATATTGATGTAATGACCACTTACTCTACATCATCTTCTGACTGAAACTCAGTTTCTTATATGTGATGTTATTTGTTTCTAGAATCATGACAGTTGGGTATTCTCATTTCAGAGTTAAAAAATAATCAGTTATTGTAATGTTATGGCTGAAATCTAGTAGTTGTTGTAATTCAAGAAGGAACTGGTGCTTGGAAAGGAAAATATCTATGCTTATTTTCTTCAAACCTTCATAGACCTAACTATGTTGTGATATGAAGGAAGCTCATTTTAGTTGAAATAAAGCATCTCATATTCAGAAAGACCCATTTAAAAAATCACAATTTGGGGGCACCTGGGTGGCTCAGTTGGTTAAGTGTCTGACTTCAACTCAGGTCATGATCTCATAGCTCTTGGGTTAGAGCCCTTTCGTCGGGCTCTGGGCTGACAGCTCAGAGCCTGGAGCCTGCTTCAGATTCTGTGTCTCTGTCTCTCTCTCTGCCCCTCCCTGGCTCATTCTCTGTCTCTCTGTCTCTCTCTCTCAAAAATAAACAAACATTAAAAAAATAAAAAAAAAATCACAATTTCATCATTTACTAGCTTGGTTACTTTAAGGCATTTAGTTGCTCTCTAAAAGTTTTGAATTTTCACATTGTAATGTGAATGATTACAACCTGTGTCATAGGAAAACCATACTGATTACTGCACTGTAAAGCATCTAAATAACGCGTCACTCACGAGTGAATTTAGTACATGTGTTCAAGAATGACCTGTGCTTCTGGCAGTGACTCTAAAGAAAAAATGTTGTCTTACTGGGCTCTTAAAAGGTAGCTAGTTACACACAATTGAGGCTTAAATTATTCCTGTTTGTGGTAACAAGAAACTTCACCAAGCATTCCACTTACTTCCATATATGTCCTGGTATCTTTGCAGTTAGGCAGAGCCTCGTGATTAGCTCTGTCCAAGGAAATGTCAGTTAGGCGACCTGTGTGAGTTTCAGGGATGCAGCAGTGAAAGAACTGTAAAAGATTCAGGACTCTGCAGCCCTTCTTGGCCATGCTGTAATAACCAAGGTTACTGGGTTGAGAGGGTGAAGCTACATGATGCTGCAATCCCTGAGTCCCTGCCTGAAGATGTGGAGTAGAGGCCCCCAGACTGCAATGAACGTGTAGTGTGAGCAGGAAGTAAACCTTTGTTGTGTTAAATCATTAGGATTTAGGGCTTAATTTTTTATGATGGCATCAAGTAGCCCATTGTGAGCAATACCCTGGTTTAAAGTGGCCCCATTTTCAAATATATTTTCCCTTATGAATTATTAAATGTAAATAATGAATTTTTGTTAAGAATTAGATTACATGCACTGAGATTTCCAGATTAACACAATTATGAAATAGTTATTGAGTATTATCCTGTAAGTTTTCATGTAACATTAACATGCTCACAGGCCAGTGAAAATGAGGGATCAGATCGGGAAAACCTATGAGCACATCCTTGAGCACGTTAATGAGCATCTGTGATGACGCTAACACTGACAAAATAGGTTGGTTGCTAAAATTTATGGGTGTATTTTGAGTTTGCATAGCATTTTGTAAAGTACCCAATTCACTACTTACCTTCAGATGAAATTCTGGCTCCAAGTGATACTGAACTCTGGGAGACACATCTAAGAATAGCATATTGAATTCTAAGTGAACTTGAGCTTCAATTTTAAGTAGTTAGAATTGTCTTCCTGGAAGTAAAAGGACTCCTCACAAAATCTATTGTATTTATAAGATAAAACGTCTATTAATACCTAAAGAAGGCTTCAAAGCAGTGCAGAAACATTAATTAACTGAGTATCAGAACATGTCTATGAAGTAGGAAAGAACTATTTGTCCCCTTTTTAGGCCAAGAAAAGGCAGTAGGTGGTAACTAGTTCACCTGAAGATAATTAATTTAGTACTAAGTTTAATAGGCTTTTGGTTTCTAGAAATTAGACCCTATGGGGTTTCGCAGCAGAAGATAAGTGTGCTGACTGCACTAGAGAAACTTGATCTCATGTCCCAGCGCCACTCCACTTATTTTCAATGTGATGTTGGGCAAGTTTACTTCCATGTAAATTAGAATAATTATTCTCAAGAGGTAACATAAGACTTAAATGGCAATGTCGACAAAGTGACTGACTCATTGCAGGCATATTGTAAATGGAGTATTTTATCCTTTATTTATTTATTTGTCTATCATTTATTCCATTAAGAGAGCTAATGAGTTCACTTCTGAGGGTGCAAAAAAATCAAAACTCATGTTATCATTTTAGCCATCAGGTAATTCTCAGTTGATACTGCTCTGAATGTACATGTGAACTATTTATTTAACAAACTGCACAATCTTAGGGTCCACCAGGAGTTAGAATTCTTCTCATATCTGTTCCAGACTCTCTGAACCAAAAGGAATCACTTTCAATTTACTGAGGATCAAGACAGACTCCCAGTTTGAAAGCAACAGTAAATCTGCAAAGATACTTTATAATTGTCACCACAAATGATTTTTTTTTACAATTCTCCCTTGATTTACAATTGACATTTATGAGGTGGCTCAGTTCATAATCTTGATGTCGTCTCAGGTCATAATCTCAGTGTTGTGAGATGGAGCCCCACGTCGGGGGGGCTGTCTCTGTCCTGTCTCTGTGACCCCCACTCACACTCTCTATTTCTCAAAAATAAATGAATAAAAACATTAATAAAAAACCTTACATTATGGACTTCATAGGATCCCCATATGAAGAATCCTCTCAAGTTCAATTCCTTAAGTGCTATATATCACTATTCTAGAGATACAAGCTAAATAACTCCCATTCATGAAGTTATGTTTCTAGGACTGGTTAATTTAGGCAAAATGCTGGGATATGGAAGGAAAAAGCACTATTTTTTGGTGACAGAAGCCATCTACTTTAATTAACAGTATATTAGGAAAAATAATTTAGCAGCATGTTGTTTCAAGCTTTAGGAATGTTTGAAGGCTATGTATGCTGTAATTGCAATTTTTATTTCAGGGGAAATTAATTTAAAAAATTTTTTTAAAGGTTTATTTTTGAGAGACACAAAGAGACAGAGCACAAGCAGGGAGGGGCAGAGAGAGAGGGAAACACAATCTGAAGCAGGATCCAGGTTCTGAGTGGTCAACACAGAGCCTGACGATGGGCTTGAATGCATGAACTGTGAGATCATGACCTGAGCCAAAGTTGGATGCTTAACCAAGTGAGCCACCAAGCGCCCTAATTTATTTTTAATAGAATTTTTTAAAATTGAAGGGTAGTTGACACACTATCTTATATTAGTTTCAGGTGTACCATAGTGATTTGACAAGGAATTTTTAAATTTCTTGTTTGGCATTTTCCTGCCTCTTTCTTCTATTGCCCTATGCCTATTCTTACAAAAATTAGGTTTAGTTTTTTTTTTTTTTTTCCAATAGTTTCCAGGACAGAAGTCAGATTTAAAACCTCTTTGACATAAAATCCCACATTATAGAAAAGATCACAAGGTTATGTTAATCTATAAAGAAGAATTATAATTTATGCCTCTCATCTCCTCTGTGGTCTCCTGTCTAATCACACCCTCTTTGGCTGACCTCAAACTCTTCCTTCCATATATACTGTAATTCTCTAATATAGCTCTTTACTTTCTCTATAAATAGAAAGCAAAGCTCTTGCCAAATCATAGAGACTATGCTGTGGTTGTAAAATCTGTGGAGATCAGGGGAACCCAAGGTCATCTCTTCAGACACCTATTTTGCACATAATGAAGTTGAGACACAGACCATAATGATATCCAAAGACCAGCAACCAAAGTGAGGCAAAGCTGAGATTTGAACTGCCTTTAGATCTTCTGGGGGAAAGAAACAAAAAGCATTTACTCCACAGGTTTATTCTTATTAGTAGGACTGCATATTGTTGGAAAATTTTAGTTTGTTAGAGTGACTTCAGCAAAATGGTGGCACAGGAATTTTTACCCCTCATCCTCCCCATCCTCCACCAGAAACATCAATTTGAACAAGTATCTGTGCTTAAAAATACCTTCACAAGAGTCAAGGATTCCAGGTGAAGGATTTTAGCACCTGGGTGAAGCACAGAAATAGGAAAGGACATGTTAAAGAGGGTAGAATAAATAGATTCACACCACCCCCATGACTGTTCCCCTGAGCTTGGGCAGAGAGTGACAGAGAGACACATCTTTCCCACAAGAGGAGAATAAAGTGTGCTGGATTTCATGATGGGCTCTAGATCCACCCAGCCCTAGATGACTCCCTGTAGGCTCCCATGGACCCAGGCTCCTGATCATCCTGGTGCTTGCTACCTCCAGCAACACCACTGGTACCCATCAGCTCTTGTGACCTCAGGCAGCTCCAGTGGCCCCAGATGGCATCCTTGGCACCAGTCTTTTCTCCCACCTGAACTTGTCAACTCCAGAAGCCCTAGGTGGCTCCTGCAACCCCTAGAAGTTCCTGTGACCCCAGGCTCCTGACAGCCTCCTAGGAACCCAGGGCTCTGGCTCCTTCTGGTGCCTATGGGCTCTAGCAGCACCAGGCAGTGTTTGTGACACCAGGCTGCTGGCAGGCCCCTACGAATCTGGGCCCTAGATTTATCCTGTGGCCTCTGGCTCCTGTGGCAACAGGCTACCAGTAGACTGCTATGAACCCAGATGCCCATCTAAACCTGGCACCTGCCAGCTCACAGCAAACACCCTCCAGCTCCAGCCACATTGTTATCACCAGACTTTGAGGGCGGGGGTGAGATGGGGAGGGCGTGCTGTGAATCTAGGTCCTTGGCTCACACTCAGAACTTCTGGCTCCAGCAAACCCACTCAGCTGCCATGGTTCCAGATGGCTTCTTTGGCTCCAGGCTCTCAGAAGACCCCTCTGAACTTTGGCTCCTAGCCCACCCAGGCATGGCCAGTTCCATCAGGCCTGCACTAGTGGCTTCCACAGCTCCAGACAACTTCCTTGGCTCCAGGCTCCTGGAGGACTCCCCTGAAACTTGCCTCCCAATCCACTCCAGTATCTTCCAGCTCCTACAGACTTAGGCAGAACCAGTGACCCCAGGTTCCCAGCTTACCTCACTATCACTGACTTCCATGGCACCAGGTATTTAAAGGACCCTGTGAACCCAGGTTCCTAACTCACCCAAGTACTGGGTGTGCCCTCTGACCTTGGGTGGCTTCTAAGCCCTCAGGATCCAAACCCATGCCCATGGATACATGCTCCAGGGGGTACTTGTGAATTCATGGTTCTGGTGGGACCCAGCACCAGGTTGACTACTGCCATCCCAGGGTTTTGGCCCACCCCAGGCCCACACTGCCTAGGAACCTTACAGCAAGCACACCTGCAGACACCATCAAACTGCCCTCCCAGAATCTCTGGATGGGCTGACTGGTGAAGGGCTTTGTTTGTTGAAGGCAGTTCATAAAGATTGGAAGAGGAGCCTACATCCTCAAATGTATACAAACAAACACAAGGGCTGCAGGGATCATGAATAATCAAGGAAACATGACACCACAAAAGAAAACTAATAAAATTCCAATAACTGACCCCAAAGAAATGAAGATCTATATACTGCATGATAAAGAATTTAGAATAATTCTCTCAAATAAATTCAGTGCACTACAAGAAAATACAGAGAACTAAATAAAATTAAGATAAGAATGCCTCAACAAAAGAGGCATTGGATTCTGAAATCCAACAAAAGACAGCATTCAAAAAAAAAATAATGACAACAACAAAATCAAAACAAAACAAAACAAAAAACAAGCATAAATCCTAGATTTGAAGACTACATTGACCAAACTGAAGAATTTAGTAGAAAGCTTCAACAACAGACTTCACCAAGCAAAAGAAAAAAAAATAGAGAACTGAAAGATAGGTCATTTGAAATTATACAGACAGAGAGGCAAAGAGAAAGAGAATGAAAAACCTATGTGAATTATGCAATACCATTAAAGTAAAAAATAAACAATTTATGTATTATTGAATTCCCAGAAGGAATAGAGACAGAGAAAAAAAAGCAGAAAACTTATTTAAAGAAATAATGGCTGATGGTGCACCTGGGTGGCTCAGTTGGTTGGGCGTTTGACTTCAGCTCAGGTCATGATCTTGCGGTTCATGGGTTCAAGCCCCGCATTGGGCTCTGTGATGACAACTTGGAGCCTGGAGCCTGCTTTGGATTCTGTGTCTCCCTCTCTGTCTCTGTTCCTCCACTGCTTGCACTCTGTCTCTGTCTCTCTCTCTCTTTTAAAGGTAAATAAAGATTAAAAAATAAACAAAAAATAAAAATAAAAAAAATAAAGAAATAATGGCTGAGAATTTCCCAAATCTGGGGAGAGATTTTAGGTACTTCTAGATAAGGTCAAGGAGCTAATATATCATCCTCAAATTTCAACACCAAAAGACCTTCTTCAAGGTACATTATTATAAAACTGTCTAAAATCAGAGACAAAAAGTTGTAAAAACATCAAGTGAAATAAAATTTTTCACATATAAGGGAAACCATATAAAATTGTCAGCAGACTGCTCAGCAGAAAGCTTAAGGCCAGGAGAGAATAGGGTGATATACTGAATGTGCTGAAAGAAAAAAAAATGTCAATCAAGACACTTTACCCGGAAAAGTTGTCATTCAGGAGTAGAGAGATAAAGGCTTTGACAAATAAACAAAAGCTGAGGGAGTTCATCATCACAAGACCTACTTTATAATACATGCTTAAAGTTCATCAAATAGAAGATTAAAGAGCTAACTTTAAGAAAACATATGAAAATATAAAACATGCCAGAAAGGGAAGTATGTCATCAAATTCAAAATATTCTAATATTCCCACTCCAGGCAGAGGGGAATCTTGTATAACCAAACATGTAAATAAGATCCAGAGTATCATAACAATAACTAAAATTTCCAGGATGAGATTTTTTTTTAAATCACTTATACCAATAAGAATGAAAATCTCCATTTGAATGACAGAAGATACTTAACAAATTTTAAGACCAAGATGACACTGATGTTGGAATTATCCAGCTAGGATTTTAAAGCAGTCATCATAAAAATACTTTAATGAACAATTATGGACACACTTGAAATAAATGAAATCTCAACAAATAAATAAAAGATGTAAAGAAGAACCAGATTCAGACCCAGCTGCCATGCTAAAAGGAAGCCCGAGTGTCCGTGTGGAGAGTTCTGCATGTAGAACTACAGCCACTGGCCGACGGCTGCAGTTCAGCTCACATCTGGTGGCCAGCACTAACTGCCATTCACATACTATGTAAATTTCAGATTTTCCAAACATCCCAGCCCCCATCAATAATATACCAAGCAGAATTTCACAATATCCTGAAAAATTATAAAGTGTTATTTTTTTACTACATTTGTTTATGGAACAAGGGATGGCTAAAACATACGCTTTATAGTTTATGAATCACAATAGAATCTAACATGTAAGGTTATAGCCCAAAAATGTTGTGGCAAAAAGAATAGGGAATATAGAAGTGTAAGCCAATGACAAAACCTAAAATATTATTCAATGAGTTGAAAGAGTGGTTATTCATATGTGCCAACGAATGAATAAAAATGTTACCAAAATGGGGTCATGCTTTACCATTTTTTATCAGGTTTTAGGAATGAAAAATTCAATAACTATAATAAAAAGCTCAATGGATGGGGTCAAAAAAAAGGGTAAATTGTATGCAAAGTTAAGTTATTATCAGTGTAAAATAGACTGTTATATCTATAAAGTATTTTATGTAAGTCTCATGATAACCACAAAGCAAAAACCTATAGTAGATACCAGAAAGATAAAGAGAAAGGAATCTAAGCATACAACTACAGAAAGTCACCAAATCACAAAGGAAGAGAGCACAAAGAATGAAGGAACAAAGAAATACAACACAGAAAACAAAGAACAAAATGACATTCATAAGTCCATAACTCAATAATAATTTCACACGTATATGGACTAAACAAAAGGCATATGGTGGCTAAATGGATTAAAAAAAAAGCAAAACCCAACTCTATGCTTCACATAAAACACTCACTTTAGCTTTAAGATCACACATAGACTCAAACTAAAAGGATGGAAAAAGATATTCTGTGCAAATGGAAAACCAAAGAGAGCAGGGGTACCTATGCTTATCTCAGAAAAAATAAACTTAAACATATTAACGAGAGACAAAGACAGTTATTATATAATGATAAGGAGATCAACTCATCAAAAAGAATATAACAATTGTAAATGTATGTGCACCCAACAGTGGAGTACCTAAATATATTAAACAAGTACTAACAAATTTGAAGGGAGATATGGATAGCAATACAATAATATTAGAGGACTTCATTACCCCACTTACAAAAATTTTTTTAAGTTTATTTATTCTGAGAGAGAATGCATGAGCAGGGGAGAGGGGGCAGAGAGACAGGGAGAGAGAGAGTCCCAGGTAGGCTCCATGCTCTGCACTCAGCCTGACACAGGACTCAGTCTCACAGACAGCAAGATCATGACTTAAGCTGAAATCAAGAGTTGGTTGCTTAACCAACTGAGCCACCCAGGGACCCCTTCAGTACTCCACTTTTAACATTGGATATTATATCCACACAGAAAATCAATAAGGAAACACTGAATTTGAATTATACCTTACAGGAAATAGACCTAACAGACACATACATAACATTTCATCCAAAAGCAATGGAATACACACATTCAAGTACACAGGGAACATTCTCCAGGATAAATCATATGGTAAGTCACAAAATAAGACTTAGCAAATGTAAGAAGATTGAAATCATACCAAGTACGTTTTCTGAACACGATGGTATGAATCTAGAAATCAGTAACAGGAGGAAAACTGGAAAAGTCACAAGTAATTGGAAATGAAATAACACATTCCTAAACAATCAGTAGGTCAAAGAAGAAATCAAAAGAGAAATAAAAAAATCATCTTGAAACAAACAAAAATGGAAACACAATGTATCAAAAAACTCATGGGATGCAGCAAAAGCAGTTAGTTATAAGAGGAAGTTTATAGTGGTAAATGCCTATATTAAGGAAGAAGAGAGGGGCACCTGGATGGCTCAGTCGGTTGTGTCCGACCTCAGTTCAGGTCATGATCTCGCGGTCAGTGAGTTTGAATCCTGCGTTGGGCTCTGTGCTGACAGCTCAGAGCCTGGATGGAGCCTGCTTTGGATTCTGTCTCCCTCTCGCTCTCTGTCCCTCCCCCTGCTCACACTCTGTTCTCTCTGTCTCTCCAAATGAATAAACGTTAAAAAAATTTAAAAAAAAAGAAAGAAGAGAGATCACAAATAAACTTTATACCTCAAGAAGTAGAAAAGAACAAACTAAGTCCAGAGTTAGCACAAGGAAATAAATAAAGATCAGAACAGAAGTAATTGAAATGGAGATTAAAAAAAATAATGAAAGATCAATGAAAATGAGAGCTGGTATTTAGAAAAGATAAAATTGACAGACTAACAAAGAAAGAAGATGTAAGTAAGTAAAATGGGAAATGAAGAAGAAACATTACACCTGATAGCACAGAAATACAAAAGATCATGAGACCCCTTGGACAATTATACACCAACAAATTCAATAACCTAGATGAAATGGATAAATTCCTAGAAACATTCAGCCTGCCAAAACTAATCATAGGGAAATAGAAAATTTGAACAGACTAGTAACAAGTGAAGAGATTGAATTAGTAGTCAAAAACCTACCAACCAAGGAAAGCCCAGGATCAAATGATTTCGTGGTGAATTCTACCAAACATTTAAAGGAGAATTAACACCAACCCAAAAAATAAAGAGAAAGGAACACTCCCAAACTCATTTTATTAGGCCAGCATTACCCTGATACCAGAAGCAGATAAGAATACTACAAGAAAAGAAAATTACAGGCCAGTATTCCTGGTGAATATAAACACAAAAGTTCTCAACAAAATACCAATAAACAAAATTCAGCATTGTATTAAAAGGATCACCCTCCACGATCAAGGAGGATTTATCCCTGAGATACAAGAATGATTCAACTTATGCACATTAATAAATGTGATATATCACATCAATAGAATGAAAGATACCTCAATAGATGCAGTAAATGCAGTTGATTAAATTCAGCATCCATTAAAGATAGAAACTTTTATCATATTGTATATAAGAGAAATGTACACCAACATGATAAAAGCCATATATAAGAAACCCATAACAAACATCATACTCAACAGTGAAAGGTTGAAATCTTTCTCATTCGATCAGGAACAAGACAAGGATGCCTACTTTCACCACTCTTATTTAACATGCTACTGGAAGTCCTACACAGAGCAATCAGGCAAGAAGAAGAAAAAAAAGGAATCCAAATCAAAAAGGAAGAAGTAAAACTGTCTGTATTTTCAAATGATATAATTTTATGTGGAAAGAATCCTAAAGACTGCATAAAAAAAAAAACTATTAGAACTTATCAACAAATTCAGTAAAGTTATAGGGTACAAAATTAATATACAAAAATCAGTTGCATTTCTGTACACTAACAAGGAACTATCTGAAAAATAAATAAAATATTTTCATTTATGATAGTATTAAGAAATAGTTAGGCATAAATTTAACCCAGGAGGTGAAAGTTCTACATCCTGAAAGTTATGAGATATCGATGAAGGAAACTGAAGACACAAATAAATGAAAAGATATTCCATTTTCATGGGTCAGAAGTCAATATTGTTAAAATGTTCATACTACTCAAAAACCATCTACAAATTCAATTTAATCCCTATTAAAATTCTAATGACATTTTTTATGAAAATAGAAAGAAAATCCTAAAATTCATATGGAATTACAGAAGACCCTTAAATAACCAAAGCGATCCTGAGAAAGAAATACAAAGCTGGAGGCATAACAACTCCTAATTTCAAGCTTTATTACAAAGCTATGATAATGAAACAGTATGACACTGGCATAAACATAGGCACATAGACCAATATAACTGAATGGAGAGCCCAGAAATAAACTCTTGCATCTATGGCCAAGTAATATTTAACAAGGAAGCCAAGAAGACTCAGTGGGGGAAAGGACAGTCTCTTCAATAACTTGATGTTGGGAAAACTGGATAACTACATGCCAAAGAATTAAATTGGCCCCCTATCTTATACCACTCACAAAATTTAACTTCAAATAGATTACAGTCTTAAATGTGGGACCTGAAACTGTAAAACTCTTAGAAAAAACTAGGGAATAATCTACTTGACATTAGTGTTGGCAAGGACTTTTTGTATTTGACACCAACAGTGCAAACAACAAAAGCAAAAATAAACAAGTGGGACTACACTGAATTAAAATGCTTCTGCATTTTAGTAAAAGAAACAATCTGCAAAATAAAAAAGGCAACCTACAGAATGGGAGGACATATTTGCAAATCACCTATCTGATAAGAGGTTAACATCCCGGGTTCCTGGGTGGCTCAGTGGTTAAGCATCTGACTTCGGCTTAGGTCATGATCTCACGGTTTGTGAGTTTGAGCCCTGTGTTGAGTTCTCAGCTGTCACTACAGAACCTGCTTGGGATTCTCTCTCTCCCTCTGTCTCTTTTTTTATTAAAATAAATAAGCATTAAAAAAAGGAGGCTAATATCCCAAATATATAAGGAACTCCTATAACTCAATAGCAAAAAAAAAAAAAACAAAAAAAAACAACAAAAAACAAAAACAAAAAACAGAACACACAAACAAACAAAACCTAAATAACCCAATCTGATTAAAAAATGGGCAAAGGACCCAAATAGACATTTTTCCAAAGAAGACAGAATAGATGGCTGACTGGTACATGAAAAGATGCTCAACATCACTGATCATCAGGGAAATGCAGATTGAAACCACAATGACATATTATCTCATACATGTTACAAACTATTGTCAAAAAGACAATCAACAAGAAGTCTTGGCAAGGCTGTGTAGAGAATGGAACTCTTGTGCACTGTTGGAAATGTAAATTTGTACAGCCACTATAGAAAACAGTATGGAGTTGCCTCAAAAAAATTAAAAATAGAATTACCATATGATCTAGCAATTCCACTTTTTGGTATATATTTGAAGGAAATCAAAACACTATCTTGAAGAGATAACTGTACCCTCATGTTCATAGAAGCATTATTCACAATAGCCAAAACATGGAAACAACCTAAGTATCCATCAACAAATGAATAGATAAAGAAAATGAGGTACATAAAGGCAATGGAAAACTATTCAGCCATTAAAAGGAAGGAAATCCTGCCTTTTGAGACAACATTGGTTGACCTGGAGGGAATTATGCCAAGTGAAATAAGTCAGATAGAAAGACAAATACGTATGTTTTCACTTATATGTGGAATCTAAAAAAGCTGAACTCCTAGAAATAGAGAGTAGAATGGTGGTTGCCAAGGGTTGGGGGTGAGGGAAACAGAAGTTGGTCAAAGGCACAGACTCCCAGCTAGAAGATGAATTCAGTTTTGAGAATCTAATACACTGTATGGGGAACATAATAAGCAATATTGTAGTGCATACTTGAAACTTGTTAAGAAAGTAGATTTTAAAAGTTAACACCACACACACAAAAAAAGGTAATCATGTGATGGGATAGAGGTGTTAAATAACTTTACTGTGGTACTTATTTTGCAATATATATGTGTATCAAATCATCATATATGTACATTTATGTATATTACATGTCAATATTTCAGTGAAGCTGTGGTTGAAAAGAGAAAGATTTAGTGGTTGGGACTGGTCGTTCAGCATGCTGAATAGGCAGTAACTATGATACCATGGGTCTTCTTCACATTTAGTGTATTCTGCCCGATATGCAGATCTTGGTTAGAAAAAGCAAAGAATATAGATGGTAAATATTGCATGCATGCTCTTATGTAATTTCAAGTAACAGGAAGATCCTTGGCTTAGTTAGATACTTTCATTTGAACTTGGCAAGAAATTTAGCTTTGGAAAACCTCAACAGCAGTGGTTCATATAACGTAGTATGGGTCAGCGTGATAACAGAAGATTCCCAATTTGCTTCATGTAAAATTCTGCAGGCAAGTAGTGGAATAGAGTAAAACTGTCTTCTTCAACCAACCAATCCCTTATCTTTCTTATCTCCCAAGAAAAACTGCTTGAATATTCAAAAGTTTCTCAAGACTGAATGCATCTTGCAGACAGTTGTGTCTAACATTTGGCAAATTTTATGAGACACTAATTTGGAGAGAAGTCCTAAATTTAGTCTTCAGATCTCAATGCTGCTTGCAGTTCTATTCTTCTGATATGCAAAGCCAAACTGTCAAAGCAGATTCTGAACATTTGGGAACTATTCCTGATAGGAGACAATCTTTTCACTTGAAAGTGGAACTCAAACTATATTTATAACATGAGATGTGCTATTTTTATAATAGGTTGTAAAAAAATAATAAACGACCTTTCCTTTGTATTTAAAAATATTTAAGAAGCCTCTCTCTCAAATAAAATATTTCTCAATATTAAAAAAATCAGATACTCGTTAGTGATAAAGCAAGCCACACAAATGGTTTCACTGTTTGGCAGTAGATGCCTTTATTTAAATCTGATAATGTACTGTGACTATCAAACAGAAACTGTATGTACAGCAAAATAAAATACTATTTTTCCTGTCCTGGGAATCCTTTTGTAATAAAATATTTTACTTCTTCACTGTATTTTCACTTCCATTTACCACTCTACCTAACAGAATCTGGAAAAAGAAATTGTAGAACTTAAAAAGCCAGGCAAACAGATACATGTAACATCAATTATGTCTATTAGATTACCCACCTTGTTTTGCCAGTTGCAAATCATGCTTTTTGAGTTCTAGTAAACATTATTATTTTTCTGCCTTGTTTGCTCTGCTTCTATCATGCAGGTAGGAATCTGATATATTTATTGTACTTAAGCACTTACTTCTTACTTGGTTCCAGGAAATTTGACTTTTGTTTCTGTTGTTTTCTTTGCTCCAAGATCCTTATTTTGGTTGCTTCGGGAGTAAAGCCTTAATTATTTCCAGTAGTAACATGTTTTTGCTTTAAGCTTTAGTTCCAAAAACTGAGACCCCCTACTCACTTTCAACACTCCCAGAGGCTGTTAAGCTGCCTCCCTGTATTTAAATACTCCTTTGACACCTAACTCCAGCTTCTCCTCGCTGGAAGGGTCTGCACATGTGCATGCTTGGTTTTACTTGGGTTGCTCCTCTAGGCGCTTCCACACAGTCCAACCCTTCCATGTCGTGCTGTGGTGAACTGCGTGAAGATTTTGGCAGGGACAGATTTCAGATGCGTCAACTGCTGATTTTCGACAATGAAATCTGCCGTGGGAAGCTACTGATACATTACTCTTTTTTACTGTTTCCAAGGTAGGATTTTCAGGCTTCTTGGAAACTGCACTTCCTCCTCCTCCAGGTACCTGGATGTAAAGGGAGGAGGTTTCTGACAGGAGAGAGAGGTACCAGGGTACCTTGCCTTCTTAGGATGTGCTTTTTGTACCTGGTCCATTAGGACATTTTGTTTCTGGTCTCACAGCATATCCATGGACTCCCCCACTTAACCTTCCTTCCCCCACCCCCTCGCAGATTACTGACTGTACCCCAGTGTCAAACCTAGATATTACTCACACTGCTCCTGTACTATTTGAAGATAAGGGTTATTTTTCTCATTATGAAATATTTTGTGCAGATGTGATGACATATGAGAGGTCTAATAAATCATATTGAAATGGCCACCTGTCTCCTCACTGCATAAGTTTTAATAATAAACATTTCACGATCTGGCAACAAAATTCAGAATAAACTCACAGTATTTTTTAAATCAATGTAATGAAGTACTTATTATAAAAGAAATAGAAAGCAAAATTAAATGTGTTTCAATCTGTAAATGTTTGAGTACATGTGTATTATAACACTCATGAAGCAGTTACATTCCTCTTGCATGCTTGAAATAAATTTGTTCTGACATAGAATAGATAAGATCAAAAACCATTTGATATATGAACAGAGTTAAGGATGGCCACTCAAACAAACAAACAAGTCTAAAGTTCTGTAAGTAATTATAGACCAAGGGAAAGAAGAGGTGGAAAAAACAAGTAGAGATAACTGGCGAAGGCAAAAGACAGGCTGCCAAAATGGAGAAAATAAGAACCATCGTCTCTCAAGTGATATTCTGAGCTGGATTGGAAGCTGCAGTGTGAAAATTACTCCATTTGTTGTAGCCCAGAATGCTTCCATAAGCACACTATATGCTAAAATCCTTTTCAATTACATATGTAGCTGGAAATGCTAGAATATATTGAGTGGGCAGAATGTGCAAATAAAACATTAGCTTTAAAATGTCTTTATTCCATTTAAACTTCCCTCTCTGTAAGATCTGTTACTTTACTGAACTTCTAAAATAATTTCTTAGAAAAATGTTTTAGTATTATCACATATTAAAATACTACCAATTTACATTTGTAAGGGTTTAGTTCAGCAAGACAGTTGGAAGACCAATAAAGCCAATAGTGTGTACCTAATCATGAATTTCTGAAATGCCCCAGTAGAGAGTGTTACTACCCACATTAACAACTCTGAAGTCCCTAGTGTCCCTTTTGCCACCACAGACTCCTGCATTCTTGCCAAATACTACCCTGGACTTTGTATTTGTAATTCCCCTGGTTCTTCACATAGTTTTAATATGCATGCATGCATTCCTAAGAGTATAACTTGTTTTAGGGATTTATGAAAATCATATATATGTAATATCATACTACATATTGTTTTCTGGCATCTTGCTTTGTCATACAGGGTGTTGGTGAGAATCATCCACGTTGATGCATGTAGCTCTAGTTAATTTTGAGTGACAGGCTTCTATGGAATGAATATAACATATATATCTGTTCTCTGATCTGTGGATGTTTGGGTTGTTTTCAGGGTTCCTTTTTGTGTTATGAAAGCATTGTTATTAACATTCTTTTACATGTCGCCATTTGCCCATACACAAGAGCTTCTCTAGGGTATATATTTAGGAACAAAATGCATGGGTTATGGAATAGGCTTTTATCTAAATTTGGGAGCTAATGCGAATATTTTTTTTTTCAAAGTGATGGTAGTAATTTAGTTTTACCAGTGTTAATGTATGTTCCTATTGCTATATACATCTTAACGAACACTTGGTATTGTAAGAATTTTTAAATTAATTTTTTATTGAAAAATAACTGACATACATTGTTGTATTAGTTTCAGGTGTGCAACATAATGATTCAATATTTATAGACATTACAAAATGATCACCACAAGTCGGGGTACCAGACTTTTATTTTTGATAATATATGATATGAAATGGTATTTCATAATTTAAATATTCATTCCCTTAAGGACTAATGACATTGTCTTTTAAAGTGAGTATGGGGGCGCCTGGGTGGCGCAGTCAGTTAAGCGTCCGACTTCAGCCAGGTCACGATCTCGCGGTCCGTGAGTTCGAGCCCCGCTTCGGGCTCTGGGCTGATGGCTCGGAGCCTGGAGCCTGTTTCCGATTCTGTGTCTCCCTCTCTCTCTGCCCCTCCCCCGTTCATGCTCTGTCTCTCTCTGTCCCAAAAATAAATAAAAACGTTGAAAAAAAATTAAAAAAAAACATAAAGTGAGTATGAACTATTTGAGTTTTGCCCTTTTATGAAATTCCTGTTTGTATCTTTTGCTCATTTTTCTACTGGATTTCTTGCTGCTTTTGAATCCCTTATGTGTTCCAGATATGCCTCCTTTGTTGTCTATATGGGTTGCATATATCTTCTCCAAGTTTTTGGCTTGTCTTTTCATTATGATGTCTTTTGATGGAAAGAAATTCCAATTTTATTTAGTAGAATTGATCAAAATTTTAAAAAATGATTGCAGTGTTGGTGTTTTAAGAAATCATCCTCTTCTGCAAAATGATAAATTCTTTCTCCAGTTTTAAAGTTTAAAAATTTTGGCCTTCCTGTTTAAACCATGAATCCATCAAGAATTGATTTTTGTACAAAGTATAAAGAAATCAATTGTGCCCTCACCATTCACTGAATATCATTCTTTCCCTTCTGATGTTCCATCCAGCACTGTTATAAAATATTACACAGAGGGTGCCTGGGTGGCTAACTCGGTTGAGAGCCTGACTTCGGCTCAGGTCATGATCTGACCATCTGTGGGTTCCAGCCCCATGTCGGGCTCTGTGCTGACAGCTCAGAGCCTGGAGCCTGTTTCAGATTCTGTGTCTCCCTCTCTCTATGCCCTTCCCCTGCTCAAACAGTCTCTCTCTCTTTCAAAATAGATAAACATTTAAAAAATGTTTAAAAAGATACTACACAGAAATAGATCTGTGTTTCTGCTTTTATTTAACTGTATTAATCTGTTTAGCTCTGTAAAAATGACACACACTTTAAATACTACAGGTTTTTAATATGTCTGATCTTCTCTAATCCCCTCAAATATTCCACTTGGGGAGTATCTTAGTGAATTTTAGAACTTTGCTTGTCTAAATGCATTTTATAATCCATTATTTAGGTTTAATCCTAATGTGTTTTGTTTAAAGAAGTTCTATTTAGCTCTTTTTCAGATCTGTCCCATCATATTTGATGGTCTCTTGTTCCTAGTTCATGCTTAGAATTATTTCTTTTATCTCTTTATATTAAACATATTTTTTTGGCTGATTCCAATATCTGACATCTCTGTAAATCTGATTCTTTGTTTCTACAGATTCATGTTCATGCTCATTTTTTTCCCTTAGCTGCTTTGCATAGACCTAAAATAGGCCACATCCTTGTCCCACTAGCACAGAGTTGGTGAAACAAGATATTGCACTGACTCTTTGTGACTTCTCAGCTACTGGCTGAGGATTTCTTGGTGTGTGGTCTAGGTTTTATTTTGTATATGTGTTTATCTTTTGTTCTAATTTCTATGTGGCAATATAAGTTTAAAATTATATACCATTAGATATTTTGTTTTTCTTTCTCTTATTTACTATGATATAGTATAATCTAATGGTTAAGATATTAAATTCTACTACATTACTGTTTGAATTCAAATCCAGACTTTACCAATTACCAGCTCTTCAAAGAAAAATTTACCTAGATGATACTTAGTTTCTCACATTGTGTTAGCATAAATTTGATTGGTGTATTGAGCTACTGGTAGTATTGAATGAGTGAATTAATGTAAAGAATGCGCAGTGCCTAGTACATAGCAACAACTCAATAGGTATACATTATCATTAGCTCTGTTTTCCTTCTCTAAGCCCCAGGTACTGAATCTTTCACAAACTTGATATTAGATAAAGGTGTAGATTGATTGACAGGTGCTGAATGTCTGCCTGTTAGACTACCGGTACCTATAACCCACTCCAGAAATTGAAGATGTGGTACAGATGGGGAAGAGGTTCAGTATGCATTGTACAAACAAAGGAAGGCTACTGTAGACAGCACAGATATATCTTGAGTGTGATGGCTGCCTCAGGGCAGTCCTGTCCCTGTGATGATGCTCTTCTCCTGCACTCCCAGGAGATCTGAAGGCTCAGGGCAGTGGTGAATGCAGCAGGGAGAAAGAGGATCATTAGATCCCCTAGAAAGTACGTAAGTTGTGGTAATTTCTACTGGGTTTTACTCTGAAATTTAGTCTCTAAAGAACAGATGAATCATCTTAACTGTCTTTTCCTCCCTTTACTTCCAAAGAGATAGATTTACTAATTCAGGCTAGTCTTAGTTTATTTTGTTTACAGTATTGAGAGATAGAGTGTATGTATTTTAAATGTAATGAGAAATGCCCATTTTTTGCTTTAGCCTAAATTTGAACATTTTATATGAAGTTAAATTTGAAAATGTAATTAAAAAACCTTTTTGTTTGGATGTTTTTAAGATATTTCTCCAGATATCCCCTTTCTTTTGATTCTCCAGGAGCCTCTTGCCTTGTTATTACTTATTTCCTCTCATGTTTTGAAACGATACATCCTCACTAAAGCCAAAAGGATTTCTCAGCTCCCACTTTCTTTCACATTAGCTCAACTGGTAATTTTCTTGTGGATTATCATATACTACTACTGTTAAAATATTCATTACACATTGAATCAGACCTCAGCATAAAATTATTCTGAGTCTACTAATTAGTCAAGGTGAGACATTTAGCACATTAAATTACTTAGTTTTATTTCTATTAATGACTCAGCTTATTATACCTGAACATTTTTTTTAGATCCTTTAAAAAAAATTCTGCAGTTCCTGAAGAATCTACTTACATTTTCTAACTTTGGGCTTCATTTGTTCTTCTTTTTCTATTTTCTTGAAGTGCAAAGTTAGGTTGTTTATTTGAGATGTTTCTTGAGGTTTAAATTTATAATGTTTAAGCTTACTCTCTAGTTTATACTTAATGCATACATATTGCACACATTGCAAAAAGAGTTGCAAAATAAGTATTTTCTAAAGATGTTTTATTTGTGAACATAGCATTGGAGAAGACTAATTTTGTAGTAATAAATTGCCCAAATAAGTGTATGCCAGGGTTAATTCCTCACTTTTTACCCCATTAATTTGCTGATTTATTCTTATCTTTCTAGTTATATGAAAAGATCTTTTTAGTTCTCTTAGGACAAAGACTTTGAGATTAATGCTTAATTTGGGTTTATATTTGAAGGGTTCTGTAGCTTAGCAATGAAGAGTTGGTATCTTGGAACTCACTTCTCTTTTAAAAATTATTCTTAGATTTGAAGAAAGATAAAAATTGCTTTTAAATGAATGAATATCTTTTAACTGAATACTTAAAACTACATTTGCTAGCAATTGTAGGAGAAGTTTTTCAATTTCAATTTACTGAAATTCAGTAAAACCTTGGATTGTGAGGAACTTGTTCTGCAACTGCTAACTCAAGATGAGCAAACATTTCTAATAAATTTTAACATGATAAACGAGTGATGTCTTGCAATGTGAATAGTATGTGATGATGAATGTCACATGATTACAACTGAGCCAATGGTTCTTCTCTCTCTCTCTCTTCCTCTCTCTATCTCTCTCACTGTGGGATTGTGAATGATTGTCTCCCATGCTCAGTTGCTTGGTCTCCAGCCAAAGTGTTTGGCAGAAATCATTGATTTTTCAGAATGTTGGAATGTGCCCATAACTGGCACTAGTGTATTTTTTGTCACTTCAGAGCACCTATGGACAGTCCTTTGCTTTTCCATACAAGAGTAAACTTAGGAATGCTTTAATTCTTTCTAGGTCAGGCTGCCTGCAGATATAGACCCTTTCCTCTGCTGCCTTATTGCCAGTTACATCAAATACAGTATATGACAAGAGTTTATGAATACTGTACTGTAGTCAGTGTATCCTGTACTGTGAGAGTGTGTACAATGGCCCCCATGTAGAAAAAGATTCCATTGAGTCAACAGATAGAAGTGATTCTTAGTGATAGTGAAAGTCGTCCTACAGAGTAACCCTCCTCTCTCTGTCTCCCTCACCCCAGCCATGAAGGTTTTCAAAGGTAAGTGCAGGTTAATTTGTTTTTCTTTGTATTTTGTATTTTTCTTTATTATTTTATATTATATTACAGTATTGTAATCATTTTTTATGAATATTTTTGGGTTGTGGAACAAATCATATGAGTTTCCATTATTTCTTATGGGGAAATTTGCTTTGACATACAAGTGCTTTGGATTACAAGCATGTTTCCAGAACGAATTATGCTCACAAACCACGGTTTTATTGTATATCATTCTTGTTAAATGATGAGTAAATGTATTGTTCCTTATTAAGGTAAATATTTGCATATGGGTTAATCTTGAGATTGAGAGAACACCAACAGGAGGAGACAAATTTGTTATGGTGATTTCATGTTTATCGATTATAGTATCTACCAGTGACTTCTCTGAGGTCTGTTTCCATTTCAATACATAGGTAGGAATTTTACCAAATTTGATCCTGTTTATCTAGTGTCAGTTCTAGAGCTTCACTCATCTTTCCCGCAGTCTACATCAGGGCTTATGTAATCGAAAATGACATTGTAATTATTATTCCCACATAGTCCAATGTGGTAAAGTAGTATATTTAAATGTTGACTGCAATCTGCTGTAAGAAACACATTTAACTTCCCAACAGTGGACACATGTATATGTGCACTCACCTACTGCAACTGAAACAAAATATCAAGAATCAAAGCATAGTTTTACATTTAAAAATTTCTAGATACTTCTATTTTATTTCATTAAAAGTACTAGTTGGGACACACTAAATTTATGTAATGATTCATAGTTTGAAAGATGCTGTTCTAAAAAATATCTACATAAGGTAAATATAGCTTTATATGCCGATTTGTTTCCCCTTTCTTAATTAAAATTTATATTGTTGCCAGTCAGAGCATAAGATAACCAGTGTTTCTACAATAAGGTGATAAAACTCATTCTAAAACAAAGAAAGCTCTCATTTTCATTTCGTTTATTCTCTGTAAAATAACGAAATCACCTATTGACCTAATACTTTCTCTCTAGACCCCAGGTTTTAACTATATCATTCTATACATTGAAGGTGAAGTATCTCATGGGTCTTCTTATACTTGGGAAAAATACATTTACCCAACATTTCTAGTTTACTTACTGCTTCGTAAGCTTTGTGTGAGAAGTTTCTGACATCCAGCTGTAAGGCACACAAGGAGAAAAAGAAGTCTACAGAGGAAAAGTCATGAGGAAAAAAAAATCCTTACATTTATATTGTGTGTATCAGTTTTCTTGGTTGTAATGAGGAAGAAAATACAAATCCATCTCCTGTGTGTTTTCGAGAGAGAAATTGCTGATGATTTGACAATGCTGCAGCTGCTATTACCAGCCAGGCAGACTCAGTTATTGGCTGTTTCATTCAAGTTTTGCTATTAGATGTGTTGAAATTGACCCTGGGGATGGAAAGTGCTTCTCACAGTTAGGTCATGGGGTTGTAGAAAAGAGCAAAAAGCTATCATATAGCTTCCCATCTCGTGGCTCATCCAAGTACTCTTAGAACTCAAGGCAGGGAGTTCTGTCTCATTTTTCTCCTTTTTGCTTGAACTTTTTCAACAAAAAAGAAAAAGTGGATTTAAATGCCTAAGAGATGAAAAGCTTAAAACCAAGGCTATATTAAGAAGGTTCACATAGCGTCATGGCCCCATACTATTTTAGATGAAAACCAGAGAAATGATTGAAAAACTTACCCTTGACAAAAAATGATGTCACATGGAGTCTTTATTCAAGTTCCCTATCATAACCAGCATCAGCCCTTCAGTAGTTATATCTAGGATTAATTTGTTTGAAGAAATTCTATTTTGAGGGTGTAGAAATAAAAATAATAAGCATTTTTAAAATGTTTTTTAAATGTTTATTTATTTTTGAGAGGGAGAGAGAGACAGAGTGTGAGTGGGGGAGGGGCAGAGAGAGAGGGAGACACAGAATCCCAAGCAAGCTCCAGGCTTTGAGCTGTCAGCACAGAGCCTGACATGGGGCTCAAACTCATGAACCGGGAGATCATGCCCTGAGCCAAATTCAGATGCTAAACTGACTGAGCCACCCAGGTGCCCCAGAATCTATTTTTTTAATGTTTATTTATTTTTGAGAGAAACAGAGAGAGACAGAGTGTGAGCATAGGAGGGGCAGAGAGAGAAGGAGACATAGAATGCAAAGCAGGCTCTAGGCTCTGAGCTGTCAACATAGAGCCTGATGCAGGGCTCAAACTCATTGGTCCGTGAGATCACGACCTGAGCTGAAGTTGGACACTTAACTGACTATGCCACTCAGGTGCCCCCAAAACAATAAGAATCTTAAAAAATTATTAAAATATCTTACAAATTATAGATGGTATTTGGTTCAGAACCAGAATACCAAGGATTTTTTTAGGATGTTTCTACAAAGCGTTTTCCTTTTTTTTTGGAATTTCTTGCAAATGTACAATTTAAGTTTGACATAATTGATATTGCCTTTCTCATTCTATCAGCTTGGGTTTAGGAACAACTATATCATGCAATCTACAAAATACAGACAATTTGTCTTCCACTATAATAGAAGTTTTCAGAGTTCCAGAATTGACTCTAAATTTATACATTTTCAAGTAAACAGGAGCTTCCAATGCTTCAATTTTGTAAAGCTTCATAAAATAGAATGCCCTTTCTTATAAATGAGAAAACAACACAAACATGAAAAAAAGCACGCTAATCCCTTCCGAGGCATTGCAGATTTACTTTGCTGATTTAAGTAAATAGCATAAAGCACAGTCACTTTACCTGGTAGCTTCAGTGCAGACTCTGCATGCTGAATCTCCTGGCACTCTGTAACTGCAATGGGGATTAACTTTGACACCAGAGGTCTGTTTCAGCCTTAAGCCTAGATAATTCCACGTTATTGCCACTTATAGTTATCATTTTAGTAGTACTGTTCTCCTATCTTTTGTTCTCTCTGGTATTCATTCTTAACCCCATGATACTCTTATTTAATCTACCTTCTTGATATTCTTCTTTCTACCAAACCTTTCAGTTTTAGCTTCTAGAATCTCTATTTCACACTAAACAAAGTAATCTAATTGCTAAATCTTTTTCACTCAATATAAGTTTTATTTTTATTTTCCTAGATATACCTTGCCCTTCCTTGTGAATACCAATGCCCCTGGAGCACTTTAGGTAGAGGTAGTCATTCTCTCAATATACCATTTGTGGTAGGCTGAGTGACGCTCCCTCTTCCACGTCCACATTTTAATATCCAGCAACTATGACTATGTTACCTTACATGGTAGGAGAGAGTTCGAAGATGTCTTAAGCTATGGAACATGAGCTGAGGAGATTATCGTGGATTATCTGAGTGGGGGCAATATAATCACAGGGTTCTTTAAAAAGGAGTGGGGGGGGCAAGAAGATAAGAGTCTGAGAGAAAGAAGTTATGAGGAAAGAAGCAGAGGTCAGAGAGGAGAGAAGATACATGCTATGCTTCTGGCTTTGAAGATGGAGGAAAGGGACCTGAGGCAAAAAATGCAAGTGACCTCTAGAAACTAAAAAAAGCAAGGGAACGGATTCTTCCCTAGATTTTTAACAGGATTAATGGCCTGCCAACATCTTGATTTTAGCCTAGTGAAACCGCTTACTTTGAGAACTGTAAAATAGTAAGTTGGTGTTGGGTAAGACACTTAGTTTCTGTGATTTTTATTATGGCATCAGTAGGAAACTAAGGCATCATATTCATCACCTTTTGTGGCAAAACAACCTTCCCCTTTTGAGATTTAGACATCTGTTTATAAATCCTTAAACTCCCATTTTCTTGTCACAGTCATAGAAGATGCTGACACCTGGCTCTTATCCATATCTTGGTCCCCCACCATCCCAGAAGTCCCCCACCCTTGTTCTGCTCTGGATTTTGTCTCCAAGAACTACTATTTCACTTCTCTCTAACCTTACTTCATTGTTTATCCTGGAACCCATGATTGATCTCTTGAACCTCTCTTAATTCCCTTGGATCCTCATCTTTCTGTACCTCTATAAGTCCTCAGCCTAGAATTAATTTTACTGTCTGCCTCTTATATGTGAGCTGTTGAGATTCGCTGGAATAAAAATTTTCAAATACTTAGATTACTTAATACAAATTCATGGTCCTCACAGTTAACCAGGTCTCTAAAACTAGTCATGAGAAGTCATTAGACAAGTGGAATCTGTGAATTTGCTTATTGTCCAGTCACTGCATGAGAATATTCTTCATAGTATCTGGTATCATCTCTTCCTGTTCAGGTCCAGGAACTATGCTTCATATTCTTTGTCATCAGATGAGCTATTTTTGATTAATGTCATATCTCCCACCATTAGTAAAAGATAGCAGTACTGTTATTCTTCACAAAGTTGCTATTAAAAAATAGATATCTTATTGCTTCTTCAGTTTCTAGACATCATTTATTTAATTATGGCTACCAGTAACTCATAATGCTAAATCATCCATTGTGTTACCCATGAATACTAGCTTCCAGTGACTCTCTCGTGAAGGTTGTTACTATGTCTTGTTGATGATGACCAGAAATCCAAATTTTACCATAGTATTCTGATTATGTTAAGTTTACTGTTCAGAATCCTACAAACATAGAATAAGACATGTTCCAAGCATGGTTTTTTTTTTTAACTTTTCAGGTTATATTTATGGAATTCTAAAACTGTGATTCATTTCAATGTTAACACACCCCTGTTTTCCACATATCATCACAACTAAGGAGGATAAGCAAATGACAGTTAGATAAAGCAAGTAGAGAAGTCCATTTCATGCAGGGACTATCTATCCCTCTTCTAGTACAACTACACTCACCATGTCAATGAGAAGCAGGAGAGGCATTAATTTGATGCACCATATGGTCTTATGAGCAGTGGTCATGAAAGCCTTTAGAGGAGATAGGTGCAGCATCTCCCATGGATGGCTGGAAACGTGGCACAGAGACTCCTTCTGAGTGCTGTTGGTGGAAGGCACATAGGATAAAGGATCTCTGCTGCCAATCCCACAGCCTTTGGTTACATTTGCAACCAAAGCAGAACATGAAGGGGTCTGTAGTTTGGGCTCAAGAGTTGATAGGGGACCACCCTCATTAGTAGCTCAGAGCCCTGACCTTGTCCCGTGTCTCATGTGAGTGTCACTAAGAATCACATGCTAGTGTCATTCTGGCATCCCATTCCCACTCAGTTCCATGTAAAACAAAACAAAATAGATTATGTCAGCAAGGCAAGAGCAATCTGCTCACCTTGCCATCCTCCTGGAACTGGGACTAATGACAGAGGCCAGGGCAACCCCAGAGGCATGAGTTCCAAAGCTCTTCAGGGCATTTGGTGGATTTCATGAAAGGAGCATAGAGTCAGAGAGTGTCCTTGAGAGGAGAAATAGGGCCCAGAGTCCACATCTTCTTAGATGGCATGGCCATCCCCAGTCCCAGGCATCCAAGGGGACTGAGACAATTTTGAGGAAGGTACTTCTTGACCAGGAATAGTGTGGAACTTGGTCCAGACCTGCTTGTTGATAGCATTGCTGTCCCTCGCCAATCCAAGCATTAGAGGAGGAGTTATATTTGTGGAAATTATGCCAGAACTTGGGATCTGCAAAGGCTCAAGGGTGGTACTTCCACTTTGCCAAGCCTAAGCGTGGTACTTCCTCCAGTGCCCATTTCTTCCTTTCAAAATGAGTTATATCTATTTCTGTCTCATCACTGCCCCATAAACATCAGGTGGTGAGATGTCCTTCTTCTGCTTCAAGGTCAACTGTTCCATCTGTGTTCTATTATTTTTTCTCATCTTCTTGGAAACCTCACTGTGAGATTTTTATCCTCTCTGCCATATCTTCAGTTTCTCCCTTTATCCTTCCACTTTGCCTTTCTTTCCTAGCCAGAAGTGTGTTTTGTTGATTATTTTCTCTCTCTCTCTCTCTCTCTCTCTCTCTCTCTCTCTCTCTCTCTCTCTTTTTGAAAGAGTCTTCATGAAAAAAAAGTCTATACTCATTTTTCCCTTTTGCTTTCCATTGTTTTCCTCAAGTTGTTATAGTTTGGTTTCCTCTACCCTTACTGCTCTGACAAGTTATTAGTAACCAATGCATTATTGAACCCAATTATTTTAGATACTATACTTGTATCTTTTGCAATTTAAACTGTTGCAAGCACTTTTCCTTGAGACTCACGTATGCTGTAATCTTTGTCATACTTCTCTGACTGTTCTTTTTTGGTTTCTTCATGGAATTCTTTTCCATGAATCCTTTGAGCCTCTGCATTTGCTACTTGTATTAGTTTTCTACTCTTACCTAATAAATGACCACAAACTTAGTTTATAACGAGACTCATTTATTATTTCTTAGTTTTGTAGGTCCCCTCTTAGGTTCTCTTAGATTCTCTTCAGATTCTCACAATCTGAAATACAGGAGTCGGCCTAGCTGTGTGCCGTTTTGGAAGCATTGGGGAAGAACCTGCATCCAAGCTCATTCAGTTTGTGGTAGAATTCAGTTCCTGTGGTTATAGGATCATGGTTCCCATTTCCTTGCTGGCTGTAAGCTTGGGCCATCCCACCATTCCTTGCTGCATGGACACTTCTATGCAAGCCATCAACAGAGAATTTCTTTTCCATTGAATCCCTCCCAAACTTTACGTATCTTTCACCAAGGAGAGTCCAAATGATTTTAAGGTTATATTCTGCTAGGATATATCTCCCTATTTAAAAATCAACTGACTTGGAACCTTAATTACATTTGTGAGACATCTTGCCATATAACAATCATTAGAGTCATATCTCATCATATGCTTAGAACTAGATGTACTCAATAGGTGAGGATTACATGAGGGAGTGGGTCATGAGAGATTTTAGAATTCTGCCTACCTCACTCTCTTCCACATCTGTCTGTTCTCTTGAGATGGTTTCAATTACTACCTATATGCTGGTTAATCTCAAATCTGTATTGTCAGCCCCAATCTCCCATGATTTTAAGCTTCTATATACCAGCACACCTTCAGATGCCAGCTGTTTTTGTTTGCATATCTCATCACCATTTTAAAAGTAACATGTTTCAGAATGAATGCATCCTTTTATGTTTATCCTTAATCATCCACTCCTCCTGCTGTATTCCCTGTCTTATTTAATTTATCAGATCACTGAAGCCAGAAATCTTAGTGTTATGCTTATTCTTTGCTTCCATTTATCCCACGTATTTATGCAGCTACATAATATGTACATTAAGATACACACACACACACACACACACACACACACACACATATATATATATATATATATATATATATATATATATATATATAATCTTATATGACCAATTTAACTTCTGCAGCATTTTGTTCAATATCTACAAGCCTCTCTTCCATATTTACAATTGTTACTCTAGTTCAGGTTCTCGTTTCTTCTACCCTGATTATTATAATACATTTGCTTTGAAGCCTGACATACATACAGAAAAGCACACATATCATAATTATATGGCACAATTAATTTTACAAAGTTAATGTACTCGTGTAAGCAGTGCTTGTGGATATGCAGCTACACAATGGATATAGGAGAGAGTGGATCTCTAAGGATTCTCTGGGATGCCTCCAACTATTTCCATCTCCATCTTAAAACTTAAAGGATAATTACAACAACCAAAGGAATGCAGGATCAAGGAGGATTCAGATACTTTAGATCCTTCAGGAATAAAGATTGAGGTCAACCTACAAAGGGGGTAAACATTGGCCACCCGAACATTGGTTCTGTGTGTATGTGTGTGTATTAAGTGTTTTCTCTCTCCCTGTTTCTCTTACCTCTTACTATTTTATGTATCATTTTTATTGGTAGTTACCTTTAAAATTTAGTTTTTTGGTAACAGAACATTCAGAGAGAACTCTAAGTTTGAGGAGCAATTAACAACAGAGATAGATACTTTGACTATCTCAGGGCAGTGGATACAATCATTATTGGGACTTCATATGTCTTCACTTTTGGGAGACAGTGGGAGGTCTTTATATATAGGGCAATTGTATCTTATTAGGTGAAATGAAGTTGTCTTGTTATTGAATAGATATTTAAATATATGTAAAAAGGTATGTAAAAGAGATCCTGAGTAGTCAAAGGGGTAGAACAGACTGGTTATTATGCTGCTGTATCTCACTAACAAACTCATCTTTCTATGCTTAGTCTTGGTGGTGCCGAAATAACCGTATTTCCTTTATATTAGTGCTTCCTCACTAGACTGTGCAAGTAGGGAGCACGAGAGGGAAACTGAATGGTTAGAGGAGGGAAAAGGGACCTCCTTCCTCTGCTTCTTGTTTCTGTCGGTATTGTTTCAACAGTGGCCCCTAGTCTGGCTATGACAGTTCCATCTTGTAGCTTTGCCCATACTTTCTAAAAACAGACTGTGTTCCCCTCTCACCATCATATACATATTCCCTTAGCCAACTGGCACTCTTTCCTCTTTGTGAACTCTGTAAGGTCTCTTATTTCAAACCTGTATGATTTAAGTTGTAAGAATTTTAACCTCTTCCGTTTTCTTCTCTCAGTTCTTTGCATGAAAACTTTCAGAAGTTAATGCATTTGTCATACCTCCTTCCTGTTTTCTTGTTTCCTTCCTTCCTTCCTTCCTTCCTTCCTTCCTTCCTTCCTTCCTTCCTTCCCCTTTTACTGTTTTTCAAGTTCTTTTTTTTTCATTTTCAAATCAATTTTATATAGGTATAATTTGCATGCAGTAAAATTCATGCATTTTTACCGTGCGGGTGACTTCACTAGTTAATTGGTGCACCAGTGCCATCAAGATATAACATACTTCTAACATCCCCGAACGTTCTCTTTTGCCCTGGCAGTGAACTGCCATTCACTCGAAGCCCTAGGCAACCTTTGATTTTTTTCACTACTGTATATTCGTTTTGTCTGTTCTAGAACTTCATGTAAGTAGAATCATATAGTGTATACTTTTTGCATCTGGATTCTTTTACCCATAATAATGTTTGAGGAATTTATCCATGTTTTGCACTGGTTAATAATTGGCTCCTTTTTGTGGTTGAGTAGTATTCTATTTAATGAATATGCCTAAATATATTGTTTATTCATCTGCCTCTTGATAGACATTTGGATTATTTCTGGTTTGGTGCTATTATGAATAAAATTGCCATAAGCATTCACATTTGAATATTTTTATATGCATATATTTTCATTTCTCTAAGAGTGGGATGGCTATATCATATAGTAAATATATATTTAACTTTAGACGAAATTGCTAAATTCTTTTCCAAAGTATAAAATGAAATGGATTTACACTCTCTTCAGCAAAATGTATGAGAATTCTGGTTGTTATGCATCTTTACCAACACTTCATCTTGTCAATTAAAAAAAATTAGTGATTCTAGTGAGAATTTAGTTGTTTATCACTGTGGTTTCACTTTTTAATTTTTCTAATGACCAGTGATGCTGGGCATGTTTTTGGTCACTATTAGCCATTTATGCATTTTATTTTGTGAAGTGTTTTTTTTTAATGTTTATTTATTTATTGAGAGGAGGAGGAGGGGCAGAGAGAGGGAGACAGAGGATCCAAAGCAGGCTCCATGCTGTTAGCATGGTTCCTGAAGTGGGGCTTGACCCCATGAACCATGAGATCATGACTTGAGCTGAAATCAGAAGTTGGATGCTCAACTGACTGATCCACCCAGGTGCCCCTTGTGAAGCGTTCCTTAAAATCATTTGGCCATTTTAAACATTGAGTTGCTTGTCCTCTTATTACTGAGTTGTGAAAATTTCTTCTAGATATCAGTCCTTCTTCAGATATATGCATTGTGAATATTTTTCTTCTAGTCTGTAGCTTGCCTTTTAATATTTGAAATGGTATCTTTCCAGGAGCAGATGTTTTTAATTTGAGTGAAACCCAGTTTATCAGATTTTCTTTTTCTTTTTTTCATTTTATGGTTAGTGCTTTCTATATTCTAAGAAGTCTTTGCCTAATGAGGACTTTATCCTGTGTTTTATTCAGAAGCTTTTAACTTTGGATATATGATCCATTTTGAGCTTTTTTTCCCCCTCCTTCTGTGTGGTACAAGTGAGAGATTGAGTTTATTTTCCTAAAAAATATCCATTGTCCCTGTACCATTTGTTAAGAAAGGCTGTCCTTTCCCATTACTTTACTTTGGTGCCTTTGTTAAAAATTAATTGATTATATATGTGTGGGTCTATTTCTGGACTTTGTATTACTTTTCATTGATCTGTATGTCTATTTTAACACCAACACCATGATATCTTGGTCACTATAGCTTTGTAGTAAAACTTTAAATCAGGTAGTGTCAGTCCTTCAATTATTTTTTTCAAAATTGTTTTGACTATTCTAGATTCTTTGCATTGCCATGTAAATTTTAGATATAGGATGTCTATTTTTATAAGGAAAAAACCCTGCTGAGGTTTTATTTGAGGTACTTCAAATCTATAGATGTAACTTGGGGGAAAGTTGACATCTTAACAATATTGACACCTCTAATTCATGGAGGTGATATCTTTATTTAGGTCTGCTTGAATTTTTCTTAACCTTGTTTAGTAGCTTATAGAGTGTACAGGCTTTGCACATATTTTTTAACTATTGCTAACTATTTCATGTTTTTGATATTTGTATCATGTGAATTGTCAAACCTACTTATTAATTCTAGTAGCTTCCCCCACCCCCAGATTCCTTAGAATTTTCTACATACAAGATCTCGTGTTGGCTGCAATTACAAATTGTTTTACTTTATATGTTCCAATCTGTATGACTTCATTGCTTTTTCTTGCTTTATTGCACTGGGTAGGACCTCAAGTGCAATGTTAAATAGAAATGATTATAGCAGACATCCTTGTCTGTTTCCCAATATTGGAGAAAAGGTTTTTATATTTTAATCTTTAAGTGTGATGTTAGCCATAGGTGTTTTATAGATGGTGTGTTAGTTTCCCAGAACACACACACACACACACACACACACACACACACACACACAAATTGGGTGCTTAAAGCAACAGAAATTTATTCTCTCAAAATGTAGAAGCTAGAATTCTGAAGTCAAGATGTCAACAGGGTCACATTCTTTCTAAAAGCTCTAGAAGATGAGTATTCCTTGCCTCTTTCTAGCTTTTAAAAGAGAAAATGGCCATGTGAAGTCAGAGGCAAAAATTGGAGTGATGCATTTATAAACGAAGAAATCCCAAGGACTGGCCATTTTCTCTTTGTGTGTGTTTCCACATTGACTGCTCTGTGGCTTTACATGGTCATCTTAAAAGGACATCAGTCATTAGATGTAAGGTCCACCCTACTCCAATACAACCTTATTTTAACTTAATTAGTCACAATTGTAAATACTCTATTTCCAAATAATGTTGTATTCATAGGTAGCAGAGATAAGGACTTCAGCCTATCTTTTTGGGGTAGAATCCAACCCACAATAAGTGTATTTTATTGGGTTAAAAAAGTTCCCTTGTGTTCCTAGTTTTCTGAGTGTTTGTGTTATAAATGGGTATTGAGTTTTGTCAAATGCTTTATCTGAATTTATTAAAGTGATCATATCAATTTCCCCTTATTTCAATACAGTAAAATACATTGGTTAATATTTTACAATATATTATGGAAATATTTTCCTTCTATTTTTTTAACATTTATTTATTTTTGAGGGAGACAGAGACAGAATGCGAGTGGGTTAGGGGCAGAGAGAGAGGGAGACACAGAATCCAAAGCAGGCTCCAGGCTCCAAGCTCTCAGCACAGAGCCCGACGTGGGGCTCGAACTCACGAGCTGTGATATCATGACCTGAGCCGAAGTTGGACGCTCAACCAACTGAGCCACCCAGGCACGCCTGAAAATTTTTAAATATTCAGCAAAGTTGAAATAATTTTACTGTGAATATTGATATACCCACAATTTGTATTCTACCATTAGCATTTTACTCTATGTGTTTCGTCACATATACATCTTACTGCCTATACTTCTACCTTTCATTAATCCATCTTTTTTTTAATGCATTTCAAAATAAATTACACATACCAGTACACTTTTTACTAAATACTCCCTCATGCATGCCATTACTAAAGTTCAATCTTTGTGTAATCCTTTTACTTTTGAGATAGAGTTTACATACACCAAAATCAGTTTCAAGCAGATTGTAGAAATATAGTTGAAAGCCTAATACAATGTTTCTATAAGTAATATAAGATAGTAGCTTCAAGATATTGTGGTAAATAATTTTTTCTTTAACAGGATACAAAATATCCTGATTATAATTGAAAAAGATTGTAGTTAATTAGTAAACATTTCTTTCTACTCATTAAAAGACACTATTTAAGGAATAAAGGAATAAGCCACAGAGTAGAAGGAGGCATTTGCAATGTACTCAATGAAGGATATGTCTTATGATAATACGAGGATCCTCACTAGTCAATAAGTAAAAGGCCACCCAGTATACAACAACAACAACAACACAAGTCTGAAACATCCACCACAAAACAGCATACCCAATAACAAGTGAAAATATTAAAACATGTCCAATGTCATTAATAATTAAAACCATAAGTGTACAAGGATAAAGTCCACAAGGATAAAGAAATCTAAAATAACGACTGCACTAAACGTTGGTAAAGATGCAGAACAATGAGAACTCTAATATGCTGCTAATCAGAGTACAGATTTTTGTAACCACTTTGAAAAACTGTTTGCCATTATCCAATAATGTTGGACACATGCATATTTTATGAAATGGAAGTTTTAGTGCTAGGTATATATCCAACAAAAATATGTGCCAATGTTCAAGAAAAGCTATATTTAAAAAGTTCCTATCAGAATTATTTGTAAGAGCCCCAAATTTGAAAAACCCAAATGTTCATCAATAATGGATTAAATAAATTGCGTATTTTCATACAATAGAATACTAAACATCAATGAAAGTGAAGTAATAACAGATACAGGAAACAACACAGATGAGTATCACAAACACAATGCTTAGTGGAAGGAGACTTACACAAAAGAATACATATTGTATGTTTTCTTCCATAGAAATTTCAGAAACAGGAAGAGGTAATCAATGGTGTTTGAGATGTAACAGAGAGATTCAGAGGGGACACAAGAGAGACCGCTCGATCAGGGGAACTGTTAATGTTACGTTCTTTTAATATGGTGACAGTTACTTTATTCACATTGTGATAATCCATACAATTTTTGCAGTTTTCTGGAGCTATTTCATTCCTCAAAAGAGAATTAAAAAGAAATAACTTTATATCATACCTGCCCTTGTTCCTCCCCTTTACTAGCATTGGTTATGAAGATTTTTCACAATATGGCCATTACTTTTCAACACTTGTTTCTTTGTCCTTATGCTCCAGCCATACTGGGCAACCTGTCATCCTTGAACCCACACAGAATATTTCCACTTCTCTGTCTTTGCTCATCTTGCCTGCCCCTCTTCCTTCAGCCTCCAAACTGCTTCTGATAATTTTTCAATTACCATGCAAAATGCTACTTCTTTTTTATTATATTTTAAATTAGTGGGGTGTTTGGGTGGCTCAGTCGGTTAAGCGGCCGACTTCAGCTCGGGTCATGATCTTGTGGTCCATGAGTTCAAGCCCCGTGTCAGGCTCTGTGCTGACAGCTCAGAGCCTGGAGCCTGTTTCAGATTCTGTGTCTCCCTCTCTCTGACCCTCCCCTGTTCATGCTCTGTCTCTCCCTGTCTCAAAAATAAATAAAACGTTAAAAAAAATAAATTAAAAAAAATTTTTTTTTTACTTGAGAGAGAGTGGCAATGGGGTGGAGGGACAGAGGGAGAGAGAATTGCAGGGCTTGAACCCATGACCTTGGGATCATGACCTGAGCTGAAATCAAGAGTCAGACACTCAACCAACTGAGCCACCCAAGTGCCCCTCAAATGCTACTTCTCATTCAAAATCCTTCCATTTCAGCATCCTCTCTTCTTTCTCTACTATCTTGTGCTATTTTCTACTTCCCTTTTGATCATTCCATTCCATTTATGGTGATAGTAATTTTAGCATTTGCCCTATCCTATCTCCCATCCAAATCCCAATTAAGGGAGAAAGTATGCAAAACTAATGTTTGAAATAAAAAATGTATGGATCTGGGATTTAGACTAATGGAGATTTATTATGGAGAGTTTCAAACATGTAATAACATATAAAGGATAGTATAGTAAATACCCCTGGACCCATAAGCCAGCCTCCACAATAATCATAATTCTGGCTCAGTTCAGTTTTGAATCCTTTATTGACTGACTCACCATGGGTAATTGAGATGGAAATTAAAGTATTGCCTGTAGGATGGATTTAAAATGCACAGAGACAAGGGTAAATTTGGACGTGGGCATAGTTATATATTCAATAACATCTTTTTATTATGTACGTAAAGTTGCATTTGACTTGTTTTAACTTTAATATTATTGTGCTAATAGCTTGATTTTAAAGTTTCTATCCTTCCTTATAGATGAGAGTTCAAATGGTTTAAGTTCCATAATGGTATGAACATAAACTTTCTTCTCGATTTCAGAATAGCGTGATTTTTATCTTCCCTTTTCCTACCTGTTCCTCTCTTCATCCCTTCTCTTCTTCCTTCCTTCTGACATGTTCTCTGGGGCTACATTTTCAGAGCACTCAACTCTGAAAAACAACACCCAGGGGATTTCTGGAATGTTAGATAATAGGACTTCAAAAAAAGTGAGTTTCCCACTCCCATCCCTTCAAATTGTGTGTGTGTGTGTGTGTGTGTGTGTGTTTATATAGTAATGGCAGGTACAATATGTATTATAAAAGTGGAAGGGAGCCCTGGGTTATTATGTGCTAAGAAACTGATTTCTAAATATCTATAAAAAGATGATTTTTCTTCATTATCTTATTGAGAATTACTTTCAGTGAAGACAGACAAATTAAAATTCATGTTATTTTAGAACTGGGAAGTTTAGAACCTAACAGAATGGACAGAGAACACTGTCTTTGTGAGATCTTTTATTTTTTAATTTAATTTTATTATTTTAAAAAAATTTTAACGTTTATTTATTTTTGAGAGACAGAGAGAGACAGAACACGAGTGGGGGAGGGACAGAGAAAAAGAGACACAGAATCTGAAACAGGCTCCAGTCTCCCAGCTCTAAGCTGTCAGCACAGAGTCCAACACAGGGCTCAAACCCACGAACTGTGAGATCATGACCTTAGCTGAAGTTGGACTCTTAACTGACTGAGCCACCCAGGTGCCCCTTGTGAGATCTTTTAAACAAGTTTTTCACGTATTTTTAAACGTATATATATATTTAAGAAATAAGAATGCACTATGGGAAGTATAAATAAGACTTTTGATAATTAGTAATGTAGAGTCTTAGTTTTTCTGTGTAGGAAAGAGTACTTCCATAAATTAAAAAAACATGAAAAATAAATACAAATCATTAAGGCACCAATCATCCTTTATTATATCTATTACTGAATAAGTGCACAAAGAAACATTGTTCTCACTTTTTTTTTAATTTTAATGTTTATGTGTTTTTGAGAGAGAGAGAGAGAGAGAGAGAGAGAGAGAGAGAGAGAGAGCAGGGGAGGGGCAAAGAAGAGAGGGAGACCTAGAATCCGAAGCAGGCTCTGGGCTCCAAGCTGTCAGCACAGTGCCTGATGCAGGGCTTGAACTCACTAACGGTTGGATCATCACCTGAGCTGAAGTTGGATGCTTAACAGACTGAGCCACCAAGGCAGCCCTTCACTTTTCTTACAGTAAGAGCTTATTTATTAAATAATTACAGCCATACTCCTGACAAACTGTGTGAGCAATAAACATCAGCAGCCAGTTATATAATAAACTCTGTGCAGTAATAAATAGGTTTAATTTTAAGTGATTAGTTCCTTTTAGGATACTTGAATATTAGAGTGAGTCTCTTAAAGTTTTGTGAGTGGCGGGTGAAGGGAGAAAGTGATAAATAAGTAGTTAATAATGTATTTTCCATGGATCTGTACAATGCCCCCAAAGAATGGTGGTCATCAAAAGTGTTAAACTACAGTCCATACAGGTTGGTTTGGATGATGGGTGAGAACAGTATAAATGGATAGCTATGTTTCTTGTTAGCATTCCTGAGATGCTTTATTTGTTAATATTCACTTCACATAGACAAGCCTGTCTTTTCAAAGGTTTTTCATCACAACGTATATTTTTTCCACTCAAATTATTTGCATTTTCTGCTGAACCTTGCTGAGGACGCTGACATTTTGTGCTACCCAGCCAGTGTGACTCACACATTTTGTTTGGTCCAGACTGGTTCAGTGACTCTTGCCATCCCTACTAACACAGTCATTATTGTGGCTTGCACTTAAATTGAATGGTTGATTATTGCCTGCTCCCTTCTATCTGCACTAAAGCAAAAACATTTGTACAATCATTTTAACAACCACATTACAGATCATAAAGATAGACTACAAATATGAAGGCAATATTTGTTCCAGAACAGCAAAGGATTTTAATGTTATATTGTTGCTAGGGAAAGGAAAGATAGGGAGACAACAGGAGGTGAAAACCAGATGATTGAGTAAAGCCTTTTTAAAGAGCATCTCTGAAACATTAGGTATAATCATTTTATATTTAGCTCATTTTATTAGCACATAGTTTTTAATGTCCTACTCCAAAGTTTATTTACTGGGTTAAGTTTAATTAAATGAAAATGTAGTTCTTGGTAGTCTTTGTTAAAAAAACAGAACAAAACAATTGTTTTAAATGACAGGAGAACAAGAAAAACCCTATACACTTGCCCCTTGAACAATATGGATTTGAACTTCATGGGTCTGCTTACATGAGGATTTTTTTTCAATAAATACTCCACACTACTGTAAATGTATTTTCTCTTTCTTATGATTTTCTTAATAAGTTTTTTTCTCTAGCATACTTTATTGTGAGAATACAGTATTTAATACCTATACAAAATATGTGTGAATCGACTTTATGTTTATTATTAAGGCTTCTGGTCAACAGTAGGCTATTAGTAATTAAATTTGTGAGGGAGTCAAAAGTTATAGGTGGGGTTCAAGGTAGCAATATAGGAGACTGAATTCACCTCCATCATAGAATACACCAAGTTACACCTAGTAATAGAATAGTTGCTCCTGAAGAAGAACTGAGTAAGGGCTGACTGCACAGCTACTGAACAACCAAAGACAGAGAGAACAGGGAAGAGACCAGCAACAGAGACAGAGATATGGTAATAAAGGGAACCCCTCTTCCCCATGCTGTGAATGGCAGTAGGGAGGGATAGTACTGAGGGACTGGGAAGAGATCCCTCTGTCCTTGGGCACAGAAACAAAACAAAAAACAAAACAAAACAAAACAAAACAAAACAAAACAAAACATCACAGTTTAAAAGAGCAACTAGCGTGTAATAGAGACAACACTAGAAATCTGCCAGTGGATGAGCTGCAGGAAAGCTCTCCAGATCACAGTGACTGGAAATCAACACCGTTTACATTCCCATTCCACCTTCAAAGACTAGACCTGAGCATGGTCTGGACACCATAACAGGCAAGTCTGGTCATCTCAGTGAGCTTGTGACTTCAGTGAGCCCAGTGTCCACAAGCCCATACCAGCCCTAGCCACACTGGGTCACAGAAGAAAAGCTGTAGTTTAGAAAGGCGGATGGAGTGCCTGGGTGGCTCAGTCGGTTGAGCATCCAACTTTGGCTCAGGTCATGATCTCACAGCTCATGAGTTTGAGCCCCACGTCAGGCTCTGTGCTGACAGCTCAGAGCCTGGAGCCTGCTTCAGATTCTGTGCCTCCCTCTCTCTGTGCTCCCACCCACTTGCATTCTGTCTCTCTCTAAAAAATAAATAAAACGTTAAAAAAATAATAAAAAGGCTGAGGAACTGCAGGAATGATCTCTTCCTCCCTCTATCTTAAAAGCCCAGGCTGGAGCGGAGTTTGGCTACTATAAGAGGCAGCTTCCAAGACCTTAACAAGCAGGTCCTGGTGCTGTAACTGGTGGGTCCAGTCATCACAGAAATCTTGTGACTTCAGCAAGCTCAGAACTCCGAGCCCATGCCAGCTCTGGTTGCCCTGAGACACAGAAAAAAATACCACAGCTTAAAAGGTCCAAGGAACTGTGGAAACATGATCTTCCCCTCCACCCTAAATCAGAACAAGATCTGTTTCATGGTGAGCTTTTAGACCTCAGCAAACCCAGGGACCACTAGCCCATGCCAGCCACCTTGTGGTGCTAGGGCACAGAGAACAAGCCATGGTTTTGTGTTTTATTATTATTATTATTTGTTTAATTTTTATTTTAAAATGTAATTCATTATTATATTTATTATTATTGCTTTTTAAAATGTCTTTTTTTCTTTTTAATTTGTTCTTTCTTGTTTTCTTTATTTCTTTCTCCTTTTTTCTTTTCTTTGTTCTTTTACTGCCATTATTTTTCCTTATTCTTTCTTAAAAAAGCCGCAGTTTAAACTAGCATATATAACTAAAGCTCCAAAAACACACAGTCTGCATAAGGTAAACCATACACAAAACCTTCAGCTTCAGGAGATGTAGTCATTTTGCTTTTCCATGGAAACAAATATAGAAAGTCAAGCAAAAATGGGGACATAGAGGAATATGCTCCAGAAGAGAGAATTAGAAAAAGACATCAGGAAAATAACTAAATGAAACAGAGATAAGCAATATGCCTAATAAAGAATTTAAAGTAATGATCATAAAAATAATCACTGGGCTGCAGAAAAGAATAAAAGAACTCAATGAAACTCTCAATAAAGAGATATAAAATATTAAAAAGAACCAATAATATTTGAATAATACAATAAATGAAATAGAAAACACACTAGAGGGAAACAACAGTAGATTGGAGGATGCAGAAAAACATATCAGCAATCCAGAAGACAGGGTAATGGAAAGCATACAAGCTGAACATGAAAAAGAGAGAAGAATTTTTAAAAATGAGGATAGATTAAGAGATCTTTGGACAACATTATGCGAACAAACATTTACATTCTAGGGATCCCAGAAGAAGAGAAAAAGAGACATTTTCCCTATCCTAGGTAAGGAAATAGACATCCAAGTCTATAGAAAACCTATAAGGCTGTCAGCTGCATTTTCAGCAGAAACATTGCAAGCCAGAAGGGAGAGACATGATATATTCAAATTGATGAAAGGAAAAAAAAAAAAAAAGAAAAAACCCTACAACTAAGAATACTCAGCCTGGCAAACTTTCATATTTGAAAGAGAGATAAAGAATTTCTCAGACAAACAAAAGATAAAGGAGCTATCACTAATCAACCAACCTTAAAAGAAATGTTAAAGGGACTTCTTTAAGTGGAAAAGAAATGACCATAATTAGACATAAGAAAAATATGTAAACAAAGATGTAAAATATGACAAAATATACATAACATGTGGAGAAAGGAGTAAAAAGGGAACAGAAACTGAAAAAGAAAAAGATTTTTTGTTTTCTGTTTTCTTTCTTTTAAGAATGTGTTTGGACTTCAATGACCATAAAATTAACATGGATGATTATTTATTTAGGATGAAGTATATAAACCTTTTGGTAACCACAAACCCAAAATCTATGACAGATTTACAAAAAATGAAGAGAATGAAAGCCAAACAAAACACTATAGATGGTCATTGATCACAACTAAAGAGAGCGAAAGAAGAAGAAAGGAACAAAGAAGAACTACAAGAACAACCAGAAAACAACTTTTAAAAATGGCAATAAATACATACCTATCAATAATTACTTTAAATTTATTTATTTATTTTCAATATATTAAATTTATTGTCAAATTGGTTTCCATACAACACCCAGTGCTCATCCCAAAAGGTGCCCTCTTCAATACCCATCACCCACCCTCCCCTCCCTTCCACCCCCCCATCAACCCTCAGTTTGTTCTCAGTTTTTAAGAGTCACTTATGCTTTGGCTCTCTCCCACTCTAACCTCTTTTTTTTTTTTTTCCTTCCCCTCCTCCATGGGTTTCTGTTGAGTTTCTCAGGATCCACCTAAGAGTGAAAACATATGGTATCTGTCTTTCTCTATATGGCTTATTTCACTTAGCATCACACTCTCCAGTTCCATCCACGTTGCTACAAAGGGCCATATTTCATTCTTTCTCATTGCCATGTAGTACTCCATTGTGTATATAAACCACAATTTCTTTATCCATTCATCAGTTGATGGACATTTAGGCTGTTTCCATAATTTGGCTATTGTTGAGAGTGCTGCTATAAACATTGGGGAACAAGTGCCCCTATGCATCAGTACTCCTGTATCCCTTGGGTAAATTCCTAGCAGTACTATTGCTGGGTCATAGGGTAGGTCTATTTTTAATTTTCTGAGGAACCTCCACACTGATTTCCAGAGTGGCTGCACCAATTTGCATTCCCACAAACAGTGCAAGTTCCCACCAACTTGCATTCCCACCAAGTTCCCGTTTCTCCACATCCTCGACAGCATCTATAGTCTCCTGATTTGTTCATTTTGGCCACTCTGATTGGCGTGAGGTGATATCTGAGTGTGGTTTTGATTTGTATTTCCCTGATAAGGAGCGACGTTGAGCATCTTTACATGTGCCTGTTGGCCATCCGGATGTCTTCTTTAGAGAAGTGTCTATTCATGTTTTCTGCCCATTTCTTCACTGGATTATTTGTTTTTCAGGTGTGGAGTTTGGTGAGCTCTTTATAGATTTTGGATACTAGCCCTTTGTCTGATATGTCATTTGCAAATATCTTTTCCCATTCCGTCGGTTGCCTTTTAGTTTTGTTGGTTGTTTCCTTTGCTGTGCAGAAGCTTTTTATCTTCATAAGGTCCCAGTTAATTACTTTAAATTTAAATGGCATAAATGCTTCAATCAAAGACTTAAACTGCCAGAATGGATTAACACACACACACACACACACACACACACACACACACACGTGTGCGTATGCGCACGTGCACACACACAAGACCCATCTATATGCTGCCTATAAGAGACTCACTTAAGACCTAAAGATACATACAGACTGAAAGTGAAGGGTTGGAAAAACATTCACCATGTGAATGGAAATGAAAAAAAATTGAAAAACCCAGAGTAGTAATAATTACATCAGATAAAATAGACTTAAAACTAAGACTGTAATAAGGGATAAAGAAGGGCATTACATAATGACAAAAAAGGGATCAATTCCACAAGAATATATAATAATTGTAAATATCTATACACCCAACACTGGGAGCATCTAAATGCATAAAGCAAATATTTACTGGACATAAAGAGAAAAATTGATGGTAGTGTAATAATAATAGGAGACATTAACATTCCACTTACATCACATCATCCAGACAGAAAATCCATAAGAAAACAATGTCTTGGAATGACACATTAGACTAGATGGACATAACAGATACACACAGATAATTCCATCTAAAAACAACAGAATACACATTCTTTTCAAGCACACATAGTACATTCTCCAGATAGATCACATATTAGGCCATGAAGCAAGCCTCAATAAATTTCAGAAAAATTTAAATCATACCATGCATCTTTTCTGAACACAACAGTATGAAACTAGAAATAAATCACAAGAAAAAAACTGGAAAAAACACAAACATCTGAAGACTAAACGTGTAATAAAAAAACCAATGACAATGGATCAATAAAGCAATAAAAGAAGAAATAAAAAAAATACATGGAGACAAATGAAAATGAAAACACAATGATCCAAAATCTCTGGGACATGGTGACAACATTTCTAAGAGGGAATTATATAGCAATAAAGGCCTACCTTAAGAAGCAAGAAAAAAAATCAAGTAAATAATCTAACCTAATGCCTAAAGGAAATTTAAAAAAAAGGATAAAGCCCAAGGTGGATAGAAGAAAGGAAATAAAGATCAGAGAAGAAATAAATGACATAAAGACTAAAACACACACACACACACACACACACACACACACACACATATCAAATAAACCAATACCTTGTTTTTTAAAAAATAAATAAAACTGACAAACTCTTAGCCAGACTCGTCAAGAAAAAAATGAGAAAGGATCCAAATAAATTCAGAAAGAAGAAAAGAGAAATAACTATGGACAACACAGAAATACAAAGCATTGTAAGAGAATGGTATTAAAAGCATATCCCAGTAAACTGGACAACCTAGAATAAAGAATAAATTCCTAGAAACATTCAATCTTCCAAAACTGAAGGAGAAAAAAATAGAAAAGATTAACAGACAAATTATAAATTGCAAAATTGAATGGGTAGTCAAAAAACTGTCAAAAAATAAAAGTATAGGACCAGACAATAAATGAGTTCTACCAGAAATTTAAGGAACAGTTAATACCTTTTCAAACCATTCCAAAAAATAGAAGAGGAAGAAAAGCTTCTAAATATATTCTACAAGGCCAGCATTACCCTGATACCCAAGCCAGACAAAGACACCACAAGAAAAGAAAACTATAGGCCAAGATCCTTGATGAACATAGATACAAAAGTACTCAACAAAATATTAGCAAGCTTCACACATAAAATACATTGTATATTGTAAATACAAAAATACAAAAAAGATCATTTACCACGATCAAATGGAATTTATTCCTGAGATGCGAGAAAAATTATTTGACAAAATTCAGCATCCATTCATGATAGAAACTCTCAACAAAATAGGATTAGAGGAAACATGCCTCAGCATAGTAAAGGCAGTAGAGGGAACATACCTGAACATAATAAAGGCCATGTATGAAAAACCCACAGATAACATCATCCTTCAATAGTGAAAAACAGAGCTTTCCCTCTAAGGTCAGTAATAAGACAAAGATATCCCTCTTATCACTTTTATTCAACATAGTACTGGAAGTCCTAGCCACAGCAATCAGAAAAGAAAAGGAAATGGGAGGAATCCATATTGGTAAAGAAGTTAAACTGTCACTTGGAAACAATATGGTACTATACATAAAAAGTCCTAAAGATTCCACCGAAAAATTACTAGAATTCACAAATTCAGTAAAGTGGTGAGATAAAAATTAATACCCAGAAATCAGTAGCATATTGATACATTAAAAACAAAGTCACAAAAAGATATAAAGAATAATAACATTTATAATAACACCAAAAATAATAAATTACCTAGGAATAAACTTAACCAAAGAAGTGAAAGACCTATACTCTGAAAACTATAAAACACTGATGGAAGAAATTTAAGATGACACAAACAAATAGAAAGATATGCCATGTTCATGGGTTGGAAGAACAAATATTGTCAAATTGTCCACATTACCCAAAGCAATTCTATCAAAATACCAACAGCATTTTTCACAAAACTAGAACAAATAATACTAAAATTTGTATGGAACTACAGAAGACCCTGAATAGCCAAAGCAATCCTGGTAAAGAAGAACAAAGCTAGAGATTTCACAATTCCAGATTTCAAGATATACTATACAGTTGTAATCAAAATAGTATGATACCGGCACAAAAATAGACACATAGATCAATGGTACAGAATAAAGAGCCCAGAAATAAACCCATATTTATATTGTCAATTAACTTATTACAAGGGGGGGGGCAAGAATATACAATGGGGAAAAGATAGTTTCTTCAATAAATGGTGCTTGGAAAACTGGACAACAACATGCAAAAGAATTAAACTGGAGTATTTTCTAACACCATACACTAAAATAAATTCAAAATGGATTAAAGTTCTAAATGTGAGACCTGAAACCATAAAAATCCTATGAGAGAGCTGAGGCAGTAATTTCTTTGACATCAGCCCTAGGAATATTTTTCTAGATATGTCTCCTAAGGCAAGGGAAACAAAAGTAAAATAAAATTATTGGGACTTCATAAAAATAAATGGTTTTTGCACAGCAAAGGAAACCATCAGGAAGACAAAAAACACAACCTATGGAATGGGAGAAGAAATTGCAAATGATGTATCTGATAAGCAGTTAACATCCAAAGTATATAAAGAACTTACACAACTCAACACCAAAAGAAAAAAAAAAAAAACCAAAAACCAAAAAACCAGTTAAAAAATGGGCAGAGGATATGAACAGACATTTTTCCAAAGACATGACAGATAGTCAACAGACACATGTTTTCTGATGCTCAGTGTCCCTCATCATCAAGGAAATGCAAATAAAAATCACAGTAAGATATCACTTCACACCTGTTATAATAGCTAAAAGCAAGAAGAGAAGAAACAACAAGTATTAGTGAGGATAAGGAGAAAAAAGAACCCTGGTGCACAGTTGATAGAAATGTAAATTGGTACAGCCATTGTGGAAAACAGTATGGAGTTTCCTCAAAAAATTAAAAATAGAAATACCATATGATCCAATAATTCCACTGTTGGGTATTTACCGAGGGAAAACAAAAACCCTAACTCAAAAAAATATATGCACCCCTATGTTTATTGCAGAACTATTTGTAATAATAGCCAAGACATGGGAGTAACCTAAATGTCCATCAATAGATGAATGGATGAGGAAAATGTGATACACACACACACACACACACACACACACACACACACACAGGAGTATTACACAGCCATAAGAAAGGATGAGATCTTGCATTTGAGACAACATGGATAGACCTAGATGGTATTATGCTAAGTAAAATAAGTCAGACTGAGAAAGACAAATACCATATGACTCCACTCATAAATGGAATCTAAAACATGAATAAACAAGCAGCAAAATCAGACCTATAAATACAGAGAACAAATTGATGGCTGTCAGGGGGAAGGGAGGAGGTTAGGCAAAATGGGTTGAAGCGGAGAGGGAGATACAGTACTCTATTTACAGAATGAGTAAGCCACAGGAATGCAAAGCAGAGCATAAGGAATATAGTCAGTGATATTGTAATAGAAATGTAATGGGACAGATGGTAGCTCTACTTGTAGTGAACAGAGCATAATGTATAAACTTGTCAAATCACTAAGTTTTACACTTGAAACTAAGGTAACATTTTGTGTCAACTATACTTAAATTTTTTTAAAGTTAATGAAATCAGTGAGAATTTTTCTATAGTTCAAATCTAAGTGTTTACTACTAAATTGTTAGCTTTCTGTAATTTATAAATTGTTTTAGATTTATCTATATTAAAAAGGCAATTGTAAAAAATTATAATAAAGAAATTTCTGCAGAAAAGGAGATGTTAGTTCAAGGATTCATTTCTGACATGTTCATTACTGTGAAGTGGCCTCACGTGTGCACTCCTATTTTACACTCCTTGGTAGACCTGTTTGCCTGCCCATTTTATCCTCTCTCTGTTATACTTTTAGGTGGAGCACAGCTCTGTGGAGTGACCCATAGTTTATATTTCCAAGAAGGTATCTCTGTAGGTGCTGCTAGATATAGACCCCCTCATTCCTTTTTGTTTCAGAATTATTTTGTAAATTTATTTTTATTTTTTATTATTTTTTTATTAACATCCAAGTTAGTTAGCATATTACAATAATGATTTCAGGAGTAGATTCCAGTGATTCATGCCCTATGTATAACACCCACTGCTTATCCCAACAAGTGTCTTCTTTAATGTCCCTTGCCCATTTAGCCCATACCCATACCCACAACCCCCTCCAGCAACTCTCAGTTTGTTCTCTATATTTAAGAGTCTCTTATGTTTTGTCCCTCTCCCTGTTTTTATATTATTTTTGCTTCTCTTCCCTAATGTTCATCTGTTTTGTATCTTAAATTCCACATATGGGTGAAGTCATATGATATGTGTCTTTCTCTAATTTCATTTAGCATAATGTCCTCAAGTTCCACCCACATTGTTGCAAATGGGAAGATTTCATTCTTTCTGATTGCCAAGTAATACTCCATTGTGTATGTATACCAAATCTTTATCCATTCATCTGTCGATGGATAGTTGGTCTCTTTCCATACTTTGGCTATTGTTGATAGCACTGCTATAAACATTGGGTGCATGTGCCTCTTCAAAACAGCCCACCTGTATCCCTTGGATAAATACCTAGTAGTGCAATTGCTAGACACCCCCTCATTCCTTAAACACAATGCCAAAGTGCAGATTTATATTCAATTTAATCAAGATACTAAAATAATACTGTATATATATTCATATGACTATCACTTTAGAACCAAACAGCAATATACATGTTCTTACAGATACAAGGGTTATTTTTTGATAAGTAAAAGCATATTTAATATTAGGATTATCTTTGAATAGCCAAAGGCTAGAGGATTTGAATATCATAGTGATTGCAGATTAGGATCCAGAGTACTACCTAGATAAGGTTTAGTTTCCAAATGTAGAATTACAAATTCAATTCTAATAACAGTCTTTCATTATATCATTATATCACTTAGACTCAAAGTGAATTATCATTTGAAAGCCTTTCTACAATGGAACTTGAGGACATTATGCTAAGTGAAACAAGAGAAAGACAAGTACATGTGATCTTATATGTGGAATTTAAACAGACAAAAAACCAAGCTCTGTAATATAGAGAACGGATTGGTGGTTCCCAAAGGTAGAGGGTAGGGGGTGGGCAAAAGGGGTCAAATGGTGCAAGCTTCCAGTTATAAAATAAATAAATCATGGTGCTGTCATGTGTAACATGGTGACTATAATTATCAATACTGTGCTGAGTATTCTAAAGTTCCTAAGAAAGTAAATGTTAAAAGTTCTCATCGTAAGAAAAAAAATCACTTAGTCTGTGTGGTGAAGGGTATTAACTGGACTTGCTGTGGTGTTCATTTTGCAATATATACAAATACGGAATCAGTATGTTGTACATCTGAAAGAGTGTTGTATGTCAACTATACCTCAGTAAAAAAATAACAAAAGGCTTTCTGTACGAGTAGCTTTTAAATTTTTTTAACACTTATTTATTATTGAGAGACACAGAGCATGAGCAGGGGAGGGGCTGCGAGATGGTGAAACACAGAATCTGAAGGAGGCTCCAGGGAATGAGCTGTCAGCACAGAGCCCATGCAGGGCTCGAACTCACAAACCACGAGATCATGAGCTGAGCCGAAGTCGGACGCTTAACCGACTGAGCCACCCGGGCGCCCCTGTAGTAGTAACTTTTAAACTTAAAAAAAAAAGTTACAGGTAGACTTTCAATTGTTCAGGGGGTTGGCACCACTAACCCCCAAGTTGAAGGGCCAACTCTAATATCACATTAAAAGGTATACATGTGCTGTATCTATAGATCTGTTTTCAGTGTCTAGTTTCTCCTCTTTTTTTTTCTTTTTATGAAGATAGGTTTAGTCCATTGTTTTCCCCAGATTTTTTAACACTATAATTGTTATTTAAGCTAACTTTGGACTTTTTGAGTGAATTAGCTATGATTTCTCTTGATTGGTGTCCTCCCTTGCCTAATAAAGTAAGGATGCTATTGTTGCCTTCATTCTCAATCTTGCCTTTACTCCTACTTCTTCTCTTCCCCATCACTAGCAAGCTCTTACAACACATTATGTAAGCTAGTAGCTTACTATGCAAACTATCCATTAAAACCACTCTACTTCATGTCTGTTTTATTTTTTGGATTTATTGAATGTAGCCAGTAGAGTCAATCTATCGCATGTTGCATTTTATTATAATAATACCTGTTATTTGGTACATATGTGCTGCATCTCCTGGCACGTATTCATAGCACTTTAACCATTACCTCTAGTAGGTCCTTAAATAAGTAATAATGGCAATAACTGGTAGAAAATTATAGAAACATTTTTTTCCAGGGTTTATTTATTTCCAAAGCATAGCAACTCTATAGATAACTCTATAATTGAGAGAACAGATTTACTTAGTGTTTTCATCAGTGCCTTACCTTTTTTAAACAGAGAGAAAGCAAACTTTCAGCTGAAGGAAGTTGCCGCGTCTCACAATTGAAGGTTAAAGAGATTGACCTTTCACTCGAATTAAGAATGAACAACCTGTGGTGCAAAGGTGAAATGAGAAGGTTCAACAACATATGAAGCAGCCCCAGATTATCCATAATAGAGTAATATACTAAAAAAAAATTAGGCCATTTAAAATGTAATAAAATTAACCTGGCAGTATTCCAGCCTGTCTGTAAAAAGCAAATGATGATAAGAGAGAGAGAAAAAAAATGCATGGAAAAATGCCCTGTGAAAAAAGAAAATGCAGTTGGGACTCAAATTGTGTTTTTCCAGCAGATTACTGTTGACCTAGGTCGGCATTCTCCAGTTAGCCTTTATCACGTGTTGTCATTTCTTTATCCTGAGTAATCAGTTTACATCGTTTTCAATATATTGGTTTATGCTCTAATCCAAATAAAAGTGCTGTTATTGCAATTAGCTCAAGCGTCTACTATCCAATTAACCAGTTTTCCACATATTTCAGACATGCTTGCAAAGTTCTGCTTCTTGCTTCCGAAGAGTTTTCTATTCAGTGAAAAGTGACTCACGAGTTCAGCCCCAAATAGGAACCTACTCTAAATGTTTTGTACCATGTTCTTGAAGCTGTATTTCATAATTCACTGAGCAAGAACTATTATTAATGGAATTAATGGAATATATTTGGAATATTAGTGGAATATTTTTTGCTAGTGGATCTGCTTTGCAGGACCAGCAAGTGAGGAGAAGGGCAAATCAGTGGAAACTCCCACTTTCAGAAAACAATGAAAATAATGTGGCTGACTGAGCAAGGGGCATTCCATTTTTCTGAAATGCTATTTGCAAATGTTGCATATTCTATTTCTCTCTTGAAGATACCTAATATGCATTGTAATATTAAAGGCTCTGGTATTAAACTTTGTTTAGCCTAGGACTTCCCAAATTTATTTGGGCAAATAATGTCTTTTTTTTTTTTTAAACCATGCACTTATTAATATATCCAAGACCTTTTGTTTGTTCCACACACATTTTGGGAAAGAGTATATATTATCACTTCCAAGAAGAAACAGTCACTGAGAAAGATGGCCAGAATGGAAGTAGAGGAAGTAACTGGCTGATAGACTGCAACTACATGGGTGGCATAGAGCACAATTTCTGAGGGTGTGAATAAGAGTGTTGGAACATAGCTCTGATCTAGGCAGAGTAAGAAATAGCTAGCTGTTCAAGCTACATTATTTGACTTTTGCTTATGCCCTGGGTGGAAGAATGCAATGCCTCTAGAGGACAGGTGTGGGAGCAAAGAAATAGGAGCCTACTGCAGAAATCTGTCTCGAATCAGAGTTGGAGGGGTGCTTTTATAGCTTATATAATTGTCTCAACTTCGACCCTTTATAAAAAACAAAAACTTAGCATGAGGACATCGGTCATCCAAATCACCTCCCAGATAAGTAAGCATCTTAGAGCATCCATTAGTATTGTTACGGCCTCTCCCTTCAGGAGAAAGAACTTGTATGGAAAGAATAGGAGCTTCAAGATTAGGTTGACCCTGGTTCGGTATTCTGTCTCACAATTTACTAAATGCAGGATCTTGGGCAAGATATTTCATTTCTCAAACACAATTTTTCAAGTGTAGTTAATACTATATACCTCACTATACTCTCTTTTGCCCATATTTTCTTGATGCCCAGCCAAAGCAATAGAATGTTTCATGGAGGCACTATGCTGAATGTTTTGCCTGTGTGATTTTGTATATTTCTTGTAATGACCCTATGATAAGCAGGTACTATTATTATCTCTATTTTACAGAGGAGATAACTAACGCACAGAGAAATGTCACAAGGCTACCTAAATGTTAAGCGGTGAAACTTGGATTTTGATCTGATTGAGTTTACTCTTAAGACTGCAACTCTGTCTAGATACACAGTTGCATAAACATTGAAAAAAAAATTTAAAAACTCTCCCGTTCATGCTCTGTCTCTCTCTGTCCCAAAAATAAATAAACATTGAAAAAAAAAATTTAAAAAAAAATGGGGCGCCTGGGTGGCGCAGTCGGTTAAGCGTCCGACTTCAGCCAGGTCACGATCTCGCGGTCTGTGAGTTCGAGCCCCGCGTCAGGCTCTGGGCTGATGGCTCAGAGCCTGGAGCCTGTTTCTGATTCTGTGTCTCCCTCTCTCTCTGCCCCTCCCCCGTTCATGCTCTGTCTCTCTCTGTCCCAAAAAATAAATAAACATTGAAAAAAAAAATTTAGATGCACAGTTGCAGGAGGGAGAAGGTGAAATGTCAAGCTCCTGTGTGTTCCCAGGTGTATGGCATTAACATATTAACAGTTAAACCAGGATCCTGATAGCTCTAAATCTCCAACTGCTTGGAAAACTCAAGTCTCTTAAGTACACTTAGCCTTTCCCAGGTGATCATTCTGATAATCGGCTCTTTTCACAGTACCTCTCTCAAAAGCAAGGAGACTGGCTTCTCCCCTGACTTACGTAGTGAAGCCTGCAGCCCATTTGATTCTAATGCAGATGCAAACTATTTAGCTTCCTTACTCTATCCTCTTCCCTGTCGCAAGTTAGCCAGGTCTAAATGGCTTTACACATCTGTTGTCATTCCGAATTTGACTAACACTATCAACTCCTCTCTGACTCTTAGGGTTTATTGCTGAATCAAGCTCATAGAAATCTTTCTTTTTGGTGATTTCTCTTAATGTCACTAAAGTCTTGGGCCTTTTTTTCCCCCTTCGTGCTCAGAGTTCCACAGATATATGTATATATTTCTGACCCAGTTGTGGATAAAACTTAGTTCAAGAATGTTCTCCATCTGAGGGTAGTTCCTCAAGTCCACTGTAAATCAGAATTTCCAAATTGATATATGTAGAGAGGTATGCCAAGGAATATGTTGGATGGGACTAAATCTTAGTTTCTACTGATCCAGGTCTCTGATACATAAACATGTTAATTTCATAGTGGGGTACTGGAATTGGCTCATACTGGCTCAGAAGATTGTTATATATATTTTTTAAAACTCTACAAGCCAGGAAGTAGGCTGTGGTGGAGTAGGTACGATATGGAAATCAGCAAATGTTGCGAACCAGTGCTTCCTCTATCTTCCTTCATCCCACATCCAGAGAGCGTCTTGTTAAACATTTCTCAGTACTGGTCCTTCTTTTGCTGAGTGCTAGGGGAAGTTGGGGGTGGGGGCAGGCTTTCAGTAAAGAGGAATGTTGAAGGTAGGAAAAATAGAGTCACCCATTTGTAAATCCAGCTGAGGAATTTCTGAGGAGCTGAGATTCCCTTCTAGCAAATGTAGTCTATCTTTTGATGCTGGTTGTATCAGGATAAGAATTTAGATGTTTTCTGATTCATTTACTACGGCAGTGGGCCAAAAAGTGTGAAATTAAGGATATAATTTTATTTTTGTTGCTGCGATTTCAGTGAGCTAAAACTAAAATCTTGTTTTCTAAGTAAAAATTAACATGATAAAGAAATTAACAACCCAAGATATTTCACTGTAGTTTGAATCAGCTTTAGGTTTAGAGCAGTAGGTTTTTCATTTGTTTATTTATTTTGAGAGAGACTGTGAGTGGGGGATGGACAGAGAGAGAGGGAGGAAGAGAGAGAATCCCAAGCAGGCTCCACACTGTCAACACAGAGCCCAATGTTGGGGGTGGATCCCACAAACTGGGAGATCATGCCAGAGGCAAAATCAAGAGTCAGACATTCAACCGACTAAGCCTCCCAGGCACCCCTAAAGCAGTTTTCATCCCTGTGTGCATAGTAGGATCACCTGCGTGCTTCATAAGCATGCCACAGTTACTGCCCTTCCCCAGATCACTTAACTCAGATTCCAGGTGATTGCAGTGTACATCAAGGATTGAAAACAGCTGTGTAGAGCTCTGGACTCTTCTCTTGTGATGTATTTAAGTATCCACCTATTTAAGGCAGGGTGTAGGCTGCTTTTCAGAAGTGTTGGTGTTTCCTCAGAGACAGGAGATGAACACAGAACTGTGAGTGGTTTGATTTTAATTTTTGGTGTTCTTGCAAGTTTTTAATAAAACCCGAGGTGTGACCTGAAATTGTAGTAAGGTAAAATTTGTGTAAAACACTGGGGAGCAGCTAGAAACTTCGGAAAATCAGCGGTGAACCAAAAGTATTTTGTTGTTGTTGTTGACTGTAGAAATGAACCCCAACTGAGGAAGGGGAAGACTTTCTTTGAAAACATGTCCTGGATATTTGTCCATCTAGCTCTGTGATATTCTTTCATTTAGAGAGATTGTGTGTAGAAACTGAAGTAGTCCTATCCAGATTTGCAAAAACACACCTTATCTAGAAGTGTATGAAATGGGGCCCCTCCCCATCAGTTCCTCTTGTGGCCCTAAGTAGTGGAACAAATGATTTCCCACCTCCAATATTTTTAAACTTAAAAACTAAACTTTAAGGTAAGTATGAGAAAATCCAAGGAAGTTCTGACTTTTTCTGAAAATATGTTTACTACCTTTTAAAAACAAATATAAAACTCTTAAAAACGTTTTTGGTGCCCCAACCTTTTTCACAGGCTGCCTACGGCGCTGAGTAACATCACACTAGATCTAAAACGATTTCTCTGTTTTTGCTGACTTCTTTCCTGGAGATTTATTAACCATGAATTTCCAATTTTTGGTATGACACAGTGACTGAGATTACAGCCTGAAGATGATAAATTATCACATAAAAAATGATAGATTTTGAAAGGAAAAGCATGAAAAGTCAGAATAATATTAGAAACCTGGTCCCAATGACAAATGCTGAAATAAGAGGCAGCTTTGCCAGTTAATCATAGTTGTTTGAAAAGCCATAGAAAGGTTTTAAGTAATTTCTTTCCAAAAAGCATTCTGTGTTTTAAAAAACCTTAAAACAACTCCATGAATTTAACTTCTGTAAAATCTCAGTTCAAGTTTCAAGAGTAGGTTGAATTTCTATTTGATAGGCTTTCTCTAGAACTGACTTGTGTTTTCATTTTATCCCTGTATATGAGAGAATCCCGCTTAGTTGACACACACACCTACCTCACTATAATAATCTTAAAAGCAAATGCATTTCAGTGTAGCTATGTTAATTTCATATTAAAGGGGTTAAAGTAAATTTAGTCTTTCAGTTTCTGACATTAAGAGGGTTTCTGTGAAGAAATTGGAAAGTCACATTGAAATTCACTTCTCCTGAGAAGGATCAGGAGAGCAGTTTCTGGAGAAAAGCTCATAAGAGGATTTCCGTGTCTTCAAAATTGTTTTCAAACTTGCTTATGAAGAAGATGAAAAATCTAAGTGGCATATGTTAAATGATATGGCTGATGGCTTTAATATGCAGATTTCTTCTGGTCTGTTTTTGAGTTCATATTGAATAATGAGTAGTTGTGACTTAATTAGGGAAGCTGACAATCCTGTGACAATTAGGTATCTAAGGATTCCTTCTAAAAGTACAAATACCACACAGTCTGATTAACAAGAGGACTTCAGCGTTGTTAGAAACTTAGGGTTCTGTGGCATCTTAGAGCATGGGAACACATTTGAATGTTTAAAAAATTCTTCTGGGAGAAAGAGCACGAGTTGGGGCAGGGCAGAGAGAGAGAGGGAGACACCGAATCTGAAGCAGGCTCCAGGCTCCCCACGCAGGGCACAAACTCAGGAACCACAAGATCATGACCTGAGCTGAGCTTTGGCACCTAACTGACTGAGCCGCCCAGGTGCCCCTTGAATGTTTAAACCATCCATGAATGTGTCCTGAAAATCTAAGTGGTGAGATTAAAATATAACCCCCCCAAAGGGGTGCCTGTGTGGCTCAGTTAGGCATACAACTCTGGATTTCGGCTCATGTCATGATCTTACAGTTCATGGGATTGAGCCCCACTTGGGCTCTACACTGATAATGTGGGGCCTGCTTGGGATTCTCTCTCATGCACTCAATCGTGAGCACGAGTGTGCTCTCTTTCTTTCTCTCTCAAAGTAAAAAAAAAAAAAAAAAAAAAAAAAAAAACCTACATAAAGGATAAACAAGTAACACTTGTCTATAGCTTAATGATAATACTAAGTGGACCCATCTGTGCATCCACCACCCATATGGAGATCCGGAGCACTACAAACACCCTAAAAATATCACCAAAGGTAATAGTTCTGATTTCTGTCACCAGAGGTTTGATTTGTCTGTTTGGGGCCTTTCTGTAATTGAAATTCTACTGCATGTCCTTGTGTTTACTTCTTTAGCTCAACATTTTATCTGTGACATGTAACCATGTTTTTCAATACTAGATAGTGCTCCATTGGAGGAGTATACCAGAAACTTAGGTGTCCCATCTATTGATAGACTTGTGGGTGGTTTCTAATTTGTTGCCATAATGCTAATGTTGCTATAAATAGTCCTGTATGGGTCTTTTTTTTTTTTTTTCCTTTCTTTTCTTTTTTTTTTTTTTTTTTAATTTGAGAGACCCACAGTGTGAGCAGGGGAGGGGCAGAGAGTGAGGAAGAGAGAATCCCAAGCAGGCTCAATGCTGTCAGCGCAGAGCCTAATGTGGGGCTCGATCCCACAACTGTGAGATCATGACCTGAGATGAAATTAAGAGTCAGATGCTTAACTGACTGAGCTACCCAGGCACCCCTTGTATGGGTCTTTTGATGTCCATATATACTCACTTCTGTTGGGTGTATGCCCAGAAGTGGAATCCTGAGCCATAAGATAGATGTATTTTTATGTTTTTAAGTTACTAACAAATACTTTCCAGAGGGGTTTTCCTAATTTACACTCACACCAACAATGTGCTTGCATTTCACTAATGAAGTCAGGAGAAAATGTGTGTATGGCAACCAGAGTCAATCCTATGTTTTACCAAAGTAAATATGTTATAATGGAGGTCTGTACTGGGGCTGGAGATGTGGATTTGGGACATGTATGCTCTATGGATGGCACTGCAGGGTGGCGGTGGTGGGAGAACCTAAGAGCTTTAGGAAGTGCCTAAATTTAGGTGAAAGTGGGGAAGGGCCATGAGAAACAAATGTCAGACTTAGAGCAAAGAAATCTCAATGTTAAAGCCAACTGGAGAGGAAGATATGCAGGTAAAAGGAGGAGCCTACTTTATTATAGTATACAGAAAAGTGTTTGAAATGAAGGAATTGCTATTGAATTTGGAAATCTGAGTTGACCTTAAGGGAAACCCTTGGAGAGGGGGGAGGAGTGGATAAAAGTGCATTTGCAGTGGAAAAAAGAGAAGGGGGAAAGGAACTGGTGAATGTAGAGAGCTTTCCCAAGTTGTTGGTGCCAGAAAGATGGAGAGAATAAGGGGCTGGGCAGAAGGCACTGCATAACTAAAAATGCTTAAATAGAAGGTATTTTAAGGAGTATTCTAAGAGACTGGCTTGAAAAACTACAAGTTCGTTTTGGAGAGACTGGATTGGCTGATCAGTATATTTTCCTTTGGGCTAAGGGAATCTTGATGGGGTAGGATAAAGGAAGAAATCTGACCCTTGGGAGAGTTTACTATCTTTTTTTTTTCTTTTTTCTTTTTCCTGTTGGAGTATTTCGAAATACTGTGGGGGAAAACGAACATTTGAAATTCAATGAAAATGTGGATTGGTTAGTGAGGAGGCAAAATGATTCAAATATTCCAAAGTCTTCCCTTTTTCAGAAGCCTAATTTTCTAATGTTTTTCACATTCTGTTATCTTCAACGTTTTTTTTTTTATTTTTATTTTTTTTTTATTTTTGGGACAGAAAGAGACAGAGCATGAACGGGGGAGGGGCAGAGAGAGAGGGAGACACAGAATCGGAAACAGGCTCCAGGCTCTGAGCCATCAGCCCAGAGCCTGACGCGGGGCTCGAACTCACGGACCGCGAGATCGTGACCTGGCTGAAGTCGGACGCTTAACCGACTGCGCCACCCAGGCGCCCCCACATTCTGTTATCTTAAGCCAGGGTTTCATAATAGTATTGACATTTTGGGATAGAATTCACTGTACAGAGGGGCTATCCTGCATATTGTGGGGTGTTTGGCAATGTCTCAGGCTCCTACCTGTAAGATGTCCGTGGCCCTCTCTCCCCTCTGCCAAGACAACCAAAGGTCTCTCTGGACTGTGAAATGTCTCCTGGAGCAAAATTGTCCCCCCTCACCCCTCCTAGGGAACCACTGGTATGGATCCTACTGTCCAGTGAGATGATTACTTGCTGTCCCCAATACTTACTTGAAAAATGTGTAATCAGTCTCAGACAGTTGATAATGTGTAATACGCAGTGCCAAAGGAAGTATTTGAAAGGAAGAACAATGTTTATCCCACCTAACAGAATTTCTTACTGCAGTAGAGCTGTGGTTGTTCATTTCTGAGCAAAGCAAAGATAGGAACTTCTATAGTGTTTGTGAAACCATGGAGTTGCATAACTGGTAAATTTTGGAAGTCGAAAATATTCAAGGGTAAGTTGCTCCCAGCCAGCAATGTTGATGGACTTTTTTCAGAGGGGTGGTTGCTGAAGTATGTCACATTGACAGCTTGGGACTGGTTTGGAACAGGCTCTGGTGGTTACTTCTATAAAGTCCTTTCCAAGTAGGGTAGGCATTGCTTATGCTAAGCAGTATAATGTTCTAAAGTTTATGAAAAAACTTCAAAGTATGGAGCAAATGTTTCATTTTTTGCCGTCTCCAGGCTTTGGAAGACCATATTTAGGTAGCCTGATTAAATAGTGCCTCCCAAAGTTGTGTTTTTTATTTTAAGTGAGTATACAAGTTTTATATTGGTGACCTTACTAAACTGTTGACTGGGTTACACACTATATAAAAATACTATAGAATGACGATTTCTAAAATAAGCATTTCCCCTTATTTTCTAGCCCAGCTCGTCTAGTCTCGTCTGTTGGGGTGTGCGTCAGGGGGCAGGTCAGGTTAAGATTATTTTATATCCTTACTTGTTTCCACTTGCATGTCTTTTATTCCTATGCTTCCATATTAACCAAGAGTCCTTCATTGCCCTCTCCTACCACTCCTCTTTCTCCCCATCTTTGGTGGAAGCTCAGCATACAGGATCCCATTACAGTAAGGAAACCCAGTGTAACAAACGTAATTAAAGCAAAGGCCTAAGCCTAATTATTGGCCCAATGGGCAAGGGAAAATGGTTAGGAAGCAGCCTAGTGGACACCACGGATGAGGCCCCTTCTGGCAGATACAAGTTCTAAAAGCAGTGAATCTCCTGTGGCTCCTGCTGACTGGTGAGACCGAGGCATGGTCAGGATGGAACTGGGACCAGCAGAGAGACCAAGCCTATAGGGTGAGGACACCTGTGAGCCCAGTTGACAACTGGAAAGGGCTACAAGGATCACATCCAGTCTCAAATTCTCCAAAACCCATTCCTTAGTCACCCTGAGTTTCACTGCTTTTGACCAAAGCATATTAAACTTGACAATCAGGACTTAGTGTCCTGCTGTGTTTTCTTAGATTGTCATTAGCTCAAGATGCTCTAACAAAATACTAGAGAGACCTGATAAATTAAATGAAATTTTGTTCTGGAGGCTGAGAAATTGAAGTCCAAGTACTATGTGGTTTGATCTTCAGTGAGGATTCTTTCTGGCTTGTGGATGGCAGCCTTTTATGTCCTTACATGGCCCAGACTCAGAGTGAGTAGGCATGCAAGCTCTTTGGTGTCCTTCTTTAAAGGCACTAATCCCGGGCCCCACCTTCATGAACTCCTCTAAACTAATTTCCTCCCAAAGGCCTCCCCTTCAAGACTATCCTATTGGAGGTTAGGGCTTCAATATAGGCATTTTGGGGGATACAGTTTGTCCCATAGCAGACATTTTAAGATACGTTTTAAATATATATATATCCCTACTAAACATTGTGCTATGGTAAGCACAGTAGGTAGTTAAATTTTTCTGGTTAATTGATCTCTACATCCTTTTTATATTAGGCATTTAAGATTTTAGAAGTATTCTGTAAGTTTGGGCATACTGCCTCAAATTTCTGCTAGATCAGACATGTCAGGTAATTCATGGTGTCCAAGTTAGCCTTTGGAGGGCGGAAGAAGGCAAGAAACAGTACCACTGAAAGCAGCCTTGTTCAAATGGCCAGGGGTGTAGCAAGGTTACCTTGAAGATTTGCTTACAAATCAGTAATTAAAAGCAGATCCAGGGGTGCTGATTTTTAACTTAAAAGTCTTCTTTACTCAGGATCTAGCTCTATTCCTGGGAATGGATTCAAAAGCTGAAATAAGTAAAGAAAAACATCTACCAAGCATCATTGTACTGGGTTCATCCTGCTACATGGATAGCTAGCTGGAATGACTTCTTTGAGAAAACCCAGTTAAAGTTTCCATTTGATTAGAAGGCAGGTAAACAGGGGGGTTATTTTGGACCTATAGACCAAAACATACCCTAAGGAAAGAAACCAAGCTCTGCCAAGACCCCTTTCTCTAATTTCAAAGAACATAAATTTCCCTTTCTACCTGCTTGTCTGTTTCAGGATAAAAATACAAATTAGCTTGCTTTACAGTGTGCACACTTCCTCCTGTAACAGGGCTCTGCTTTCCCTTTAAATGTGAACTATGGATTCTTGAACAAAAATGATAAAAATTCCATCAGATTAATACATAATTTCAGATTTTTCCCAAGGGCTTTTGCCTAACTTATTTTTATCAGCATGAAAACCTCCTGAGAATGTGGTGAGCTCTTTCTTCATGGAGATAGAACAGCTGGGAGTCTGGAAGCATTTCCACTATCTACCACCCACAGAGCCTGATTTTTAAGTTGTTTTCCTCAATAGAACGAGACCAGCGATTTTCTTTTTCTTTCTGAGACCAGTGATTTCTAACCAGTCACATCTAAGCTTCTTCTGGAGTTGTCAGCTATGTATCTAAATGTTCTGTTCCTGATGTTTCTTTTAAAAAATGCTGGAGTGTATTGTGCTAAGCAAAATAAGTCAGGCAGAGAAAGATATCTTATAACTTGACTCATATGTGGAATTTAAGAAACACAACAGATGAACCTAGGGGAAGGAAAAGAAAAATAAGACAAAAACAGAGGGAGGCAAACCAGAAGAGACTCCTAAATACAGAGAACAAACTGAGGGTTGCTAGACGGGTGGGGGAGGTGGGTGATGGGCATTGAGGGCACTTGTTGGGATTAGCCCTGGGTGTTGGTGTCAGTGATGAATCAGTGAGTTCCACTGAAACCAATGCTAAACTGTATGTTAACCTGAATTTAAAGTAAAAGCAAAGTTATATTTTGAAATTTAGATCTATGGAAGTGTTGTGAAGAAAAGTAATGTTTCTATGTATGCTTCCCTCAGCTTTCTGTAATGTTAACCATGGTATGTCTATTAAAGCTACAAAAATAACCCTGATACAGTACTGCTAACTAAGCTTCGTGTTTGGGTTGGCCTTCCCAGTTTTTCCACTGATATGTTTTTATCTGTTCTGGGATCAAATCCAGGATGCTATCTTGCATTTAATCAGCCATCTCCTTAGTCTCCTTCAATCTATAACAACTTCTCAATCTGTTTTTGACCTTGACACTTTTTTTAAGCTCTTACCAAATGTACCTTTTCACACATGTGAGATATCTTATAACCATTGACTAGAAGACTTTATCACACATATTTAAAAATTTCGCCTTTTTTGATATTCAAAAGAACCTTGACGGGTAGGAGCAAAATACTTGAATGAAAACATGAATTCCCAAGGAAGACTTCACATGTTGGTATAAATGCCTTTTTACTGGCTTTCTTACTTGTAATATCACAATAACCCAATCCAATGAAGGCTTCTCAAGCATTCTTAAACATTCAGAATAATCTGCTTAATGTGTGAGCTTCTTGTGTGATAATTGTATTGCATGTTCCACAAATGCATAAATGTTCTTAAGCATGACATTATAAGGTCTTTCATGGTCTGGCTCTCATTCATCCTTGAGATTTCCTGTCAAGTTCTTTGTTGAAGGCATCTTCTGAGATACCTCCTAATAACCCCCCTCTCTTTTTTATATGTGTCTCTGTGTAATCCCTCTCGTTGAGTATAGGCTGAATTTATTGACAAGTTTCTAAGGAATAGCATATGAGAGAAGTAAAGATGGTAAAGATTGTTGTAAGAAAAGACTTTGTGGCTTCTGTCTTGAGAGCATTCTCTCATTCTCCTCTTTGAGAGAAGCCAGTCACCATTTGTGAGCACCCCTAATGAGAGGCCTACTTGAGGAGGAATTGAGGTCTCTGGCCAAAAGCCAGTGAGGACCTGAGCCAGGCCAATAGCCATGTGAGTTAGGTCTGGAACGGATCCTTCTCCAGCAAAGTCTGGAGGTGACTGCTGCCCTGGCCTACTGTTTGATCAGTTTTAGAAGACCCTGTGCCAAAGGACCATGGTTGAGTCATGCCTGAATTCCTAACTCCTGGACATCATGAGTTAATAAATTATTGTTTAAGCCACTGAGTTGTGGGGGTGATTTTTAATATACAACTAACATGTTCTATCCAATTGCCTCATATCCTGGTGCCTACATGTTTAGTCAGTTATTTTGGGACCTAATGGTGACTAAGTCCATACTCAATGCAGCCAAACTGTATGCTAGGTGCCCAAATCAGAGACCCCAAAATGCAGTTGAAGGACTCTGCATTTAAGTAGAAAAAAATGTTGGCTACTAGTAAGTGCTGTAATTGAGGAATGAATGAATTTCTGTGAATTTAGAAGAGTAGCTCTATTTGACTTGAGAAGCAAATGAGTACGAAGAAATTTTTGAACTAGAGTTTGAGAGTAAGCAGGGTTTCATCGAATAGCAAAGATAGCAGAGGGAAGAATGTGAACAAAAGTGTAGGTATACATACTGTTTAGGGGGGATGGCAAGTATGACCATGATTGGGGATAGAGGCATGTAGGATGAGCTCTGTAGTGAAAGAAGACTGTTTTCCATTTTCTTCCCTGCCTGTTGTGATACTCCTGTTCATCCCTCAAGACCAAGTTCAAATTTCCTTGTTTTCTTGAAACCATCTGATTATCCCTGCCTTAGTGATGTTTGCCCATTCAATTACTGCTGTCTCCTATTGTTCTTAAAGTGCTATGCTAGCAAACTCTTGGGAGTGGTAAATAGTATCTTTTCTTATGTGTATCCAGAACATTGCTGAGCACATAAAAATTTGGTAAACCCTTATTGATTATTAAAGATGGTGTTTAACTTCTGTGTTCAAGTTAAAGTGCTTAATCCAAATATACATACACAGGCAACAACTCGAAAGCATCGCTGAAGTACATGCCTGCTGAGATGCTGAGAATGCAAATACAGGGAAATAATTAGTGAAATTTATACTGATATGTAGAAGCACAGACTCGAGGTCAGTAGGCAAATAGAGACTTGGACATGGACAAAGCACAAGAAAATGTACAGACAAGGCCGAGTGCTGTGTAGGTGGAAGGTGTAGCCTAACTGGAATAGAGTTTTGTTCAAGGAAGCCGTGTGAGAGGTGACTGGGTGGCATAGGTTAGCCCAACTGAGATGTAAGCCCTGCTCTGTGAAGGATAAACCAGTTTGATATTGGCCTAGGTGGACTGCCTCATATGTAGCAGAGAAGGGATTTATAGAATTGTGGCACCAAGGGTCCTTTACCCCTAAGCAAAGTGTACAGTCTGAGGGTTACATATCACTGTAACCTACCTGTGAACTCTACTTTTTTTTTAATTTTTTAATGTTTTTATTTATTTTGAAGACAGACAGAGCATGAGCAGGGGAGGGGCAGAGAGAGAGGGGGACAAAGAATCCAAAGCAGTCTCCAGACTCTGAGCTGTCAGCACAGAATCTGACGCGGGTTTCGAACTTACTCACCAACTGCGAGATCATGACCTGAACCGAAGTTGGATGCTTAACTGACTGTGCCACCCAGGTGCCCCTTGTGAACTCTATTAATCCAGGGTCATAAACCCCTGCATGTCCCACAGAGTGGAGATTTCAAGGAGTCATAAGATGTTGTACCTGAACTCCTAAATTAGTCTTAACAGGTACCTTGTGGCATCCATGTTTGTATTGCTTTCTTTCTTTCCCCATGCCATTCACCTCCTCCCTGGAATGGAACCACCACACCTTCTGGCCCCGACCAGCCTGCTGTTGTACCACCCCTTCCACAGAGCATCAAGAAGGTTTCTGCTGGGAAAGCTCTCCCTGCAATCTCTGATGGATGGAGCTCAACACATTGAAGCTTCTGGCCATCTTTGTCATTACAATCCCGAGAGTCCTGTTCCCTGTGTCACAGATATGTGATGCCCTTGTGTTAAACGAAAAGAAAATAAGTTCCTTCAATTCAACTTGTGGCTTTACACCCTACTTGCCCCTCCTGCCTCCCAGGGCTTGATCATGCGTCCAACCAGGAGTAAGCAGATCAGGGAAGGGTGCTGGACCCCAAGAAAAATCTTACTGATAAACATGATGTTCCCTTTATATTTTTCAATTCACTACCAAGGATGCATTACTCTATCAAGTGTATTGTGTCTGAACCTTTCTTATTCAGGGGTTGACAAGATATTCTCAGGCATTTCTAAGATGGTGGGCATAACAGCTGGAGCTTAAGCCAGGACCACACCTACACCATACTTGTGTCTGAACAAGGGGTGGGAGAGTGGATAGAGTCAAGATAGGGACAGGACCAGGGAAAATAGGGAGACTGTGTTGGGATGGAGAAGGGGAGAGACCATCTGAATGGATCTTTGTAGACATGGGTTTGTTGCTTTTGTTTGACATCATTTTGTTCACTCTTGGCATGTAGCTGTATAGATAGGACCATTCAAAAGTGGGAATCAAGCAAGGGATGAATATTGTTAAAATGTGAGTGTATAACTATGTTATGCAGTATGACTTAAACTAGGACAAGCAGGAAGGTCATCTTGGAAATTATTGCTCGTCACTCCATGCCTGGATTATATCCTGTTTTCTGCTTGGCTGCTAAGAAACTGAGTAAGTTCTGTGCTATTAGGAGCTGTCATTCATCCTGCTTGAGAAGGATAACCTTTCATCTTCGTTTCAAATCCTATATGTGCCTCTTTGGTCTTGGTGGTCTTCAGGTTTTATCTTACTTGAATTTTTTTCCTTCTACGTTGTATCTTTAGAAGTAGACTATAAATAATAAAAATAAGTGAATGAAGAAATGTGTTGGCATTAATGGAAAGAGGGATGCATGATACTTGAAGCCTCTATAAAGAGCTAGGAATTTTATAAGCACTGGGTTAAGAGATGTCACTGGCACCTTCATGCTGCTGGTAGTGGTGTGACTGGAAGTTAGAGAACAAGGTGAAGATGATACAGTAACTCTCAAACTTCAAATGGTGAGAACTGGGGCTAGGGTTCAGAGACTGCTGTTGAACTCTAAGGATGTGCCATGTCTCCACACCCACTTTAAAGATCAATGATCAAAACTGGATAATGGGCTGAGTAATAAAGGGTTTAGTAAGGGTCTGTTCTTTTTAAAAGTTTTGGTAGATAGAGGAACAGCAAGAATAGTGTAATCAGAGTTACCCGACAGTACACATGGCATGGATGTCTTTGTCATTAGCACAGAGGAGTAACTACATGTGCTAGGTGTTAGAACTTATTAGCGAGGGCTCTTGATGTTCAAAAACTTTCAAATAGCAAACAGGCATACTTATGAAATTCTAGAGTATGTAGCATAAGGCTTTGAAAACCCAAATGCCTATAGGGTCCAGGAAATACCTCTAAATGAGTAAGGTGGACAAGGTATAATACAAAGGTCAGGGTTGGGGGGTGGTCATGGCAACCTGGAAAGGATTTGATCCACCAAAGAAGGCAGCTTCTATCAGCCCCAACTTAACATACTCTCATTACTCAAGATAAGCTAGAATATCAGACTTAGTTTAAAAAGTAGGGGGGGGAACTAATGAAATGTTGGCTTACAGTTGCAATACAACACATAGACCAAATGAAACACTTGTGTGACTGCATTAAATGTGTAGGCCATTGTTTTGTGGTCTTTGGAAGAAGATTGAGTCCTATCTCTCCAGGGATATGGAACACATACTGTTACTTATGCAGAATAGTCTGCTTGGGAAAATTGAAGAGGAAAGATGGCACTTGGTTAGGTAAGTACCTAACCATCTCTGGCTGAGATGACATGAGAGTAAAATCTAATTTCTGGTAGGTTTAGAAGGGTGGTGTGGGGTTTTCTGAAGTAGAACCCTTCATCCTATGTGAATACAGAACCTCTAATAAAAAGATTTTTAGCAGAGGCCACTCCTCAGTCAATGCGGAACTGAGGCTATTGGTTGGTGTTGAGGAGTCTGGATTTACTGTAAAGCCATGAGTAAGCCTTTTGGTATAAGGCTAAAAAATGTGGCTTCTAAAGCTTTATTATGACAGCTAATCCCAAAGTGGATGAAATGTTCAGTAGAATACACATTATTTAATATTAACTGTATGTGATAATGAAACATCTAAAACCTTCCAAGCTTCCAAAGATTTATATATGAAATGTAAAGTTGGTTTGGGGTTGCAATCCTAGTTTTATTTTATGACCACAGTAAGAATACTTAGATGGTTACTATATACTTAAGGCATGCAGAAAATCCTCTGTACTTTTTATTTCAATTCTTTAAAATCCCTGAAAGCTTTTTTTTTTTTTGAACGGGTATTGTTATTATCCTATATTTGATACTTCATTGATACTTCAGGATACTAGTAACTTGCTCAAGGTCACATACATAAGTGGTATTGTCCGGTCCTAGAGCCCAACTGGTCTGATATTGGAGTGTGAGCTCCATTATGTAAACTTTGTCCGTTTGATTTGACTATAACAGCAGGTTTCTAATTTCCCCTGAGCTGTGAAAACAAAATGTGATAGGTTACACATTTTTTATAAACTGTAAGACTATTGATGATTTAGTTGACATTTACCCAGCACCTACTAGTTTCCTTGAGAGTTGCTAGGTGATTTTACTTTTGATGGCTGTGGTCATTATTTAAAACTTTAACATTTATTTATTTTTGAGAGACCGAGGTAGAGCACGGGTGGGGGAGGGGCAGAGAGAGAGGGAGTCCAAGAATCCAAACTGGGCTCCAGGCTCGGAGTTGTCAGCACAGAGCCTGACATGGGGCTCGAACTCATGAACTGTGATTTCATGACTTGAACCAAGGTCAGATGCTTAACCGACTGAGTCACCCAGGCACCCCTATTTCTTTTTTAAATTATTCCTCATATGAAATCCTACCTGTTAATTTGTTCCCACTGCCCTCATTCAAAAGGGAAGACCCCTTGCCCTATTCATTTTGTTCTAGTATAGTTTACATTTTTATGTGTGCCCACTTTAACCTAATTATATGGTTTCCCTCTGGGACTGGCTAGAGATAAAGATGAAAAGAGATGCAGCCCACCTGAGGCTCCTGTTCACTGAAGGATTATATTCCCCCTGTGCCATGAGCCCAAAGCTGGAGAACTTTGCTTCTAAACGGTGAACACTTTTTTTCCTTTTAAAATAAAAATCATGGCCCACTGCTGAGCATATATCCAGAAACACTTAGTTAGTGAAAACCACAGGAAGAACTATTGTAGAATGTGAAAACTTTGTCCTAACACAATTTCATCTGAAATGTTACATTCTTTGACTCTCCAGGGAGAGAAAGAAAGGAAACAGAAACAAATGAGAGAATAGGAATGGATATGAGGAGGAGTCCAACCAAGCAGTAGGTTGCCATACAGAAACACAGAGAATGGTTTCTACAAGTCCCATAAAAGCCTATCATAGGACCAGGAATCAGAGGAGCTGGACCTGAAGACAAGTACATCACATAATTAAAAAAAAAAAAAAAAAAAGGATCAGTTTAAGAGAAAAGTAGGACAGCTGTTCTTCTCCCTTTCTAAATGGCTTGATACCTATGTTGGTCTGGCAAAGAAAATTGCTTCTTAGTATTGGTCAGTATACTGATAGCAGGTCACCAGAAAGCTAACTCCCCTCCCCTTCATCTTTCTCCTATCTTGAGGAAGGAAAATAGATAGTAGAGAAAGGGTGGTGGGGGACAGGGGTCAGCTGTAGCAGAAAAGAGCTATTTATTTTGAGCATTATTTTATACTAGACTATCAAGTTATTGAGAAATGACTTTGGAAGATTTTTACTTGACTGATGGAAATAGTTCAGGGCATCAGACCCAGGAATCACTGGTCCATGATTACATCTCATAATTAATAAAAAGCACTCAGCAAAATTTTAAACATGGTAGGTACTTGTTTATTGCTACACTTTGAAGTTGAAGGACATCTTGAATGTGAAATGTATAGAAGTAGAATAGGATATTCTGTTTGTCAAAGCTTACACGTGAGGCACAGTGCTGGTACTAGAACTTAGATTATGTCTGTTCTTTAAAATATCTCAGTCTCTTACCATTGAACATAGAATTAAATCCAAACTCTTAGGACGACGGTGCCCATGGCCCCATGTGATCTGGCCTCTACACTTCTCCAATTTCATCTCTATGGCTCTGCCTACTACGAGCTGCTTTCCAGCTGCCCTGACCTTCTTCAGGTGTTGTAAACACTCCAAACCCTTTGCCATTTGAGGTTTTTTTTCTACTCTCTTCATTTTGCCTGGACCATCTGTGTGTGGGGGACAGGGAAAGGGAGGGAGACCGGGAGGGATAGGTGGCTCCTTTATACCCTTGAAATCTCAGCTTAATATCCTATTCTTGAAAGATCTTCCTTGATTCTCCTTCTTAAAATAGACATGGCATCCACGCCTCAAATCTTGCTCTCATTGCTTTGCAACATCCTCCTTTTATTGTTTTCATAGAACTTGTCAGTCTATGTTCTCGTTTACCTTTCTTCTTCAGCTATATTCCAGGCTTCATGAGGGCAGAGAGTCATTCTTAATTTTTATTCTTTGAAAATTTGTTTGTTTATTAAGAAAGAGAGAAAGAGAGGAGAGAACCCCAAGCACTGACAGTGTGGAGCCTGATGTGGGACTTGAAGTCACGAATAATGAGATCATGACCTGACCTGAAACCAAGAGTAAGACCCTTAACTGACTGAGCCACCCAGGCTCCCCTCTCAATTTCTATTAGATCCTCAAATGATAGGTACACTAGACATAGAATAACGTGCTAAGTGAATGAATGTGGGGAATGGAACCTCATTTTATGTCAAACATTGTGCTCAGTGTGATCTATATTTATGTAGTTAATGTGATAGTATATTTCCATCTCCCTAATAGAAAAAAGTGGGAACTTAGATCTTGTGTTGCAGAGGTCCTAAAAGAATGCCTAATCATTAGAGGGTGAGCTCATTGTATAATGGATCCATATTTTGTGTTCTTCCATTATGACCTGTTGAAATCTATAGCAGACTGAATTAGCCCTGTTATTCATGCTTCCAGTGAATTGTACGTGTGTGTGTATGAATATATCTTTTGGGAGCACAGACATGCTCTCTAGTCTCCATAGAAGTAAGAAATGTCCATTATGTCAACATTTGTAATCCTTGAATTATAGTTCCTTACATTAATATAGCCATTTCAAAAGGAGTTTTCAGGCATGTTAGCTCCTTACGTTGCTTCTGGTCTCCAGTAGGCAAGCAGGGCAGGTGTTGTCTTTATTTTCCTGCCACAGATGCTGCTGCTCAGGTTATGTGCTATTAAATGGCTTGTCCAAGGTCTCCTGGCTGGGAGGTGATAGAGCATCCTATTGGCCTCCATCTTTTATCTCAGAGCAGAATTCTGTTGTCCAAGAGCTCTGAAATAACTTCTGGTTCTGCTTCTCCTTCTCCCCACCCCAATCATCTTTTTCTCCTCTTTGAGGATTTCCTGAAAGTCAGTGTTGTGACATAGAGTTTAAACAGAGGTGACAATGGAGGGGTTCTTGGTAAGGAAAACAAATGAGCGAACAGATTTATCCTCCTGCTTTCCATCTCTCTCCAATGTCCCCCTGCTACTATCCCCCCAAAACAGGGAGATAGTCTCCATGGAGCACTTACTTCAGAGTACTGCTCCATAATAATTTAATGGTAACAGTGAAAAAGTTAATATCCTTTTGATCATTTGACTAGATATGCTAATGAAGCACATCTCCAATTCTCTTTCAAATAAGTCCTTCATCTCTATCCCCACTAGCCCTAATTTCAGTTATTATCTTTTTTTCTATTTTCCTGACTTGTCTCCTTCAGCCTAGCCCCTGTCCCTTCCATTCTATACTGCAAATAGCTTCCATTCTAGAGCACAGATGTAATTATAGTGATTTTACATGTGAGGAGAATGAGTGGCTCCTCATATGATTATATCCTAACTCCACACACTGCAGTGTCATCTAAAGCTCTTGACAATGGATTAACTTGCTGTTCCAGCCTCCCCTCCTGCTATGTACTGTACTCTGATTTTTACAAGACTGGTCTCTGCTTGCCATGCAGTCTCCTACCCTTGGGCTTTTTTTGTGTTGTTCCTGCCTCCTGAAACTTCCTGTAGTCACTTTTGTGTAAAGTTTAGCTCAACAATAACTTCACATTTGATGGCTGCCTGGACTCTCCTTTATTACTCCTATTTCCAAAAACATTTTTTCTTCTAGCCTTGCCTCCATGGCAGTTTGCTTAGACATCTATTAGAGCTACAGTTACAGAACTGTTTTTAATATTGTTGGCATGGTCTGTGAACAGAATAGAAAGTTTAAATAATAATGGTAGCTACTTCTCATTATATTCAGCATCTTGCTTCACAGATGGGGTTTCATGGAGAGCAGGGACTACCGTCTTCCTCTTTGTGGCACTAGAACCTAGTATAGCGCATGGCATGCATTCTATTATTGGATTAATGTTGGACTCCAGGGATTCTTCTAGGCACTTTACATAACATCTTTTTTTTTTTTTTTTTTTTTTTTTTTAAACACTGTAGTTCTCTGAGGTCGCCACGCTGCTGCCATTTTGCAGGTGAGAAAACTGAGGTTCAAAGGAATGTTTTCATAGGGGCAGCATTTGAACTGATGTATGTGCCTGACTCCTAAACTGTCTTCTTCATTATGAGATATCCTTCTATAAATTGATAAAATATGAAATACCCTCTACCTTTCAATATGTAAAAATAATCTACCTTGTATTTTATGAAAGTTATTAAAAGTGAGTGCGAATTAAAGTGACTGAACATCAAAGTCAGGAAAATGAGATAGGAAAGGAGTTTTGGGGGACTCGTGGAATTAGGTGACAGATTATGTGGGACATATCAGAATTTCATGTAGGCAAAATAAAGTCCACGATTTACTAGGATTGCTTTCTGCCACCCAAGTCAAAACTTCTCCTGAATAAGACTAATTGCTTAAAAATGGAAAAGATTGCAGTTGACAAAAGTATAAAATATTTTACAAATGCTCTAAGATGTAACCTGAGTCCTAATCTCCTTATAAGACTGGCAGAAAAGGCTAACTTGCCAGGCCTGACCTACTGTCTGTGGTTTTTATTCTTTACAACCCTCAAACCATGCAGTATTTGGCACATTGAACAGAGAAATCACGTAATCACAGCATTTTCCACTGAACATCTGCAGCACCCTTACTTGGCAATAGGAAGTGCCAGAAAATTGTGGTGGGGCCTTGGATGAGAGGTCATAAAAACCCCTAATAAATTCTCTTACATAGTGACATTGTTAGAGGGTTATTGCTATACTTCCAGGTTGGTTTAGAGACTTTGACAATTTTTGATATTTTTAAAAGGAACAATACATTTCCTTTTTGCAAGAAGGACCTTTCTGACCAAGGAAGCTGCAGTGACAAACTTTTCCGGAGATGAGAGAATAGTGGGCACACACATGTTCACCAGTAATTTTAGAAAAATGAACAAGATGTTGGGGCAAATGCTATGTTCTCTACTTGAGAATGGTCATAAAGGGAACGGAAAAGGACTATGTCTTTAAAGGAAGCAAATTAGTTGCAGGCAGCCTCAGACAAGTTGAAGAAACATCTGGAAAGTCTGATAATAGATTGACTTCCTGAAATGTGGATTGACTATGATGACTTCAGACAGGAAGCTTAAGTTTCTTATGGTAACATTGGAAAAAGACCTAAAATTATAAAGTAAAACTGTTTAACTGCATATAGAATTGTAATTCTCTAAAAGTGTTTTATAAAGTCATAGAGGTTTAAAATGCTTTCAGTATGCTCAAACAGCTATCAGACATTTCCATGTCCTCTGCTTCAGAGGGAATATTTAAAGAAAAATATATGTACTTGTGTCTATTAAGTTCTAATATTATGATCTCTTCAAATTACCATATCTTGGAGGCAGTTTTAATAGCAATAACATTTCATTCTTTCAAACCTGAATTTTGATAGGGAAAGTTTTGACTATGATAAAGTTGAAAGCACTGACAAGGAGAAATTAAGAACTAAGAAAGAAATGAACCATGTTTTTCCAGTGAATATGGCTGTTGGCTTTCCAGGGCCTTAAGGTAGGGCTATAAGAATAATTCTGAAGGATTAAATGTATGTACATTTTTTTTTTCTTAGAGATTACATACACCTAACAGTACTACATGTGACATGTGAGTATATATTAGGGCATTCTCTGAGGAGATTAAGAAAAAGACTTTAGTACCATATTTGGTGATATTCTTAATTCCCTCATAGTTAATGAATTGCAGGGCCCTCATATTTTAAATGACACCTCACATACTTAGCAAAGTATCTTCTTTGATTGAAGGATATTTTTAAGTGCCTAAATGTGAATATTTCTTGGGGCTTCATGTTTGCTATCTCTATACATGAAAGTTTGGCTGCTTTATAATTTCATGTTAAAAGAGTAAGAGTTACCCATTGCCTTTTCTTATTGGGCAGGGACACAGAGTCTGGCCCTTTGACCACAAGTTGCATACAATTAGGAAAAAGCCACCATTCTTTCACAGGAATTGAATAATGAAGGATGCTTTTCTGTGAATGCAGAATATCCAATATCCTTTCACATATGGCTGTAAATACATGCCTTTGAATCTTGGGAAAAGTTGACACATTAATGTCTTACCAGCTACATTTTTACATAAAAATGAAACCTTCAGTTATTAATCACATGCAGATTTTCTTCTACATTTGTTCTATACATCTATTGTCCCGTTTGTACTCTGCCCGAACAAATTGGCCAGTCTTCCCTGATGGCCTCTACTTCCTGCTGTATGTGTCTGGACTCTGCTTCCTCTCCCTGTAGCATGCTTTCTCATTCTTGTGCTTCTCAGAGTCTTTCCCCTCTTTATAGGAGTGACCAGCTCTAATGTAACCTCCCACTTAACGCTATACTTATCCCCTCTGCAATAATTTTTTGCCTTTGAGATAGCCTTTCTTTAGTACACTTAATTCGGAAAGTAAATTCTTTAGATTTTTAAAATTTAGAGAGAGAGAGAGCGCGCGAGAGCAAGCATGAGCAGGGGAGGGCAGAGAAGGAGAGAGAATCCCAAGTAGGTTCTGCACTGTCCACACAGAACCTGACACAGGGCTCGAACTAACAAATAGTGAGATCATGACCTGAGCAAATTTTAGGAAGTTGTGTAGATTTCATGGCATTGATTCTTTAGCCCATGAGGGGATTTATTTATCTGTTTAGGTACCAACATGTTTACAACATGTCCTTTATTACTTGAAAACATAACAACTGTTTATTGTAAAATGTTTTAAATAATGCAGAAGCTTCTGGTGTAAAAAGGTGAAAGTTCATTCCTACTGGTACTCTTCATGGCTTACCACGTAAACAGTTGGTGTTTTTTTTTTTTTTTTTTTTTTTTTTTTTTACCTGCTAGAGGGATATACAAAGTACTAGTATATATATATATATGGATATTTCAAAGTAGCAGAGGTGAGGTTTGAATTTAGGTGGTCTGGCTCCAAAGTCCATGCTCTTAGCAGCCACCTCTTTATATAGTTGTCTTTAAATTTGCTGCTGAATGTCTAGGTAGTTTTCATTCAAATTTTAGTACCATTGTTCCAGAAACCCTCTGGTCCTCTCAATAAAATCCTGAAATGCTTTATCCAAAGAACTATTCGTCTTTTAGAGAATTCCACATTGTTTACCCGAGTTGTATAGTACATTTAAAAACTGTCTTTAAGGGGGCGCCTGGGTGGCTCAGTCGGTTGAGCATCCGACTTCGGCTCAGGTCATGATTTCGAGTTCGGTGAGTTCGAGCCCCGCGTTGGGCTCTGTGCTGACAGCTCAGAGCCTGGATCCTGTTTCAGATTCTGTGTCTCCCTCTCTCTGACCCTCCCCTGTTCATGCTCTGTCTCTCCCTGTCTCAAAAATAAAACGTTAAAAAAAAATTTTAAAAAAATTGTCTTTAAGGAGAAAGAAATGTCTGTCTACAACCTGGGCCTTTCCCATGACCCCTTGTACCCCGCCCCCACCCCCCTGCTACACCCCTTTCTGCCACATGAATCTCAGTCTTAATGCTGGAATTGCCACATTTGATATACTCCCCACCTCTGAGTCCCTTTTCCCCTCTAACTCTAGAGATAGAGTTAGGAGAGGTGGGCTTGGTTTCCCATTGAATCCTTCAGATGCACAAACTAAACCATGTGCATCTTCCTCTCCCTTCAGAGGGAGCAGAAGGTGGCAGAGCCCCACCAGCGGGGGCTTTTATTGGCATTGAGGACCCTCCCCCAAGGCAAACTTTGTTCTACAGGGTTTCTAATACCCTAAAACGCTAATGCATCTACAACCCTATGGTTACAAGATTGTAGTTTCAAGTGCATTTTGGGCACTTGTCGGCTAACCAGAGGACGACATTACAATTACTGAAAACAATATTTCTGTGATAAGTGTTTTTGAGTCCAAATAACTGATCTTTGCGCAGAGCTTTGGAAATCACCTATATCTGGAATACATATATAAATTACAGGTACAAATTAGATGCCCAACTTCATTTTGTGAAAATTTTCATAGTTTGAGGTAATGCCAGTGAACATGGAGTTTCATTTTCAAATAACCCAAACAGTATTTGTAGAGTAAATTCTTGAATACTGACTGATTTGTAGAAGGAACTGGAGGAAAGAGCTTTGCAGTCCAACAGTTAGAGAGAATACCAAATGACTCGGCTAGTAAAATAACTATATCCTAAGCAGCTGATGTCATGTCTGTTTCTCCATTTATAAAACGGAAATGATAGTAGTATTTGCCTTGTAGGATTTGTGAATGATTAAATGAGTCAGTGTATAAGAACCAGTTAAGAGTGCCAAGCAAATATTAAACATGGTGATACTGATCATCATTAGCACTGACTGGTAATCCCCGAGCCCTTATGATGGACAAATAAACTCTATAGGATACTGAGACACCAGAGAGCAATCTCAGGCTACCCTAAAAGTGCATTAGGCAGCTAGGTCTAAACAACTAAATAATCTTTAAACCTTTTTTTAAGGGAATAAAGAAAACTGCCAAGTCTGCTCTTCTTGATGGCTACTGGGTATGGGGTTTCTTTTTTAAGGGTGGAAAAAATATCCTAAAACTAGATTGTGGGGATGATTGCTGGTGATGTACTAAAACCATTGAATTGACACTTTCGGTGAGTGAATTATATGGCACATAAACTATATCTCAGACTTTTAAAATCTGACATTTAAATTCCAATATCTAGAAAGAATTTTCCCTGTTAAAAAAGGCAAATCAGAATAACACTGACAGAGGCTTTTCAAAAGTAATTTTCATTACTTGTGAAAACTTACATGCAAGACATAAAGTCCGGGCATAAAATTCTGGTACCAGTTTTCTGAATCAATTAAACAACATGTGTCTGAATAATTGTAATATTACAGAGTTGACCAAGAAGCTCTCACCTTTGTGTTTCTAGTGGTCACAAGGTTAGGTTTCTCACCCAAGCACCAAGTGACATAGAAACTCCTTACCAGTCCTAGCAGTCCTATTCTGAAGGAATAAAACAGTAAAATTGGATTATCAGTAAGACGTTATTTACCAAGAAGTTTTGTCACATTTTTAAATACAGGATTTGCTCTACATCTTGTAAAAACTCCATGAGAAGGTCTCCTCAACCCACAGTCAGGGAGATGAAACCAGGGATAATAAGCTGTTTTAGATCTGTTACTGTGCCCCTATCTGAAGATATAATCCCTCCATAGTGGCTACAGGAAAAGCCCAACTTTATTTTTCTTATCAACATATTTAGCTGGTAATGATTGGTGTTGACACAAGCCCAACTGAAAAGCTTAAGACAGATGACCTTCTTTTCACACTTGCTTCTCTGCAACTATGATCTCTGAAGCTCTATCTACTGCAAGGAGATACTGTATGGGTTCTGTTTTCCACTTGGTGAGCTTGGTCTTCTGATGATAAAACTTGTGGGAAAGCATACTACAAACTATCTATTTCCTGTTTTTAATCTTAACATTTTTAGTGATTCTTCAGTTTGAAAGTATTCCAGAAACACATCACTTCCTGTTCTAAAAACAAAACCAAACCAAAAACAAAACAAAACAAACCCTATTGGAACATTAAAGTCAAGGATAATGGGGCTTAACAAAATAGTGAAAGAGTCCAATAGTGGCCCATTAAATTCAGTAAATAATTTCAGAATATCTCAAGTTATATAGCTAATGAGAAACAGGTTCAGTGTATGGCTATAAATGAAAATAACTGGATATATAAATAATACTATCCAGCCATTTTATTTTTTTATTTATTTTTTTTTTTAAAACTTTCCACGTTTATTTATTTTTGGGACAGAGAGAGACAGAGCATGAACGGGGGAGGGGCAGAGAGAGAGGGAGACACAGAATCGGAAACAGGCTCCAGGCTCCGAGCCATCAGCCCAGAGCCCGACGCGGGGCTCGAACTCACGGACCGTGAGATCGTGACCTGGCTGAAGTCGGACGCTCAACCGACTGCACCACCCAGGCGCCCCCATCCAGCCTTTTTAAATCAATGTAATGATCTGATTTCCTTTCCTCCCCACTCCTCCCTTTCTGACATACCCTCCTCCAACAGATGAATTGAATCAAACAGTTTTGGGTTTGGACATCTGCTCAGATCTTAATCTTGATTTCTTATTATCATAAGAGATGGGGGAGGCCAGTGCCAGCTAAAGAGTCTCTTTCTAGGAAGAGAAAATGATCATGGTCACCAGGGCTTTTTGGGTTGCTCATTTGGTTATTGATCCCCTTCCTTCAGCCATGGCTGCTGGGACTATGACTTCTGTTATCATTTCCAAACAAGTCTACTTAAGACTAACACAGCCACTGTTGGGGAAAAGAAGCATGACTTTCCAGGTTCATTCCATGGAAAACCACTTTTATTTTTTAAAATCCATATTCAATGTACATTATTATGGCTTTTTAAATATTATTCATGGCCAACCCATGGCTCTGATTGCTGTGGTAATTCTTTGTCCAGTTTTCTTTTTATCCGCTAGAATTAATAATTACTGCTGATTTTGGTTGGTGGTTTAGCTTTCTTCTTACCTATACTCAAATCTTAATTTTCTATTAGTACTAAAAATTTGGGTCTACAAGATTCAGACACCAAGTAATCTTGTGTGTTCTTTATCTTATTCTAAAGTTGTCTGTTTCTGTCTTCCAATGAGGATTGATTGATCTGTAGACCTCCTGTCCACTAGAAATCTCTGTCTACCATCATCCTGTGAGTTCCCTCATCTCTCTGGTTAGATTTCAGGTTTCCTGAATCTACTTTTACTTGGATCCATTATTTTGATCTATCCTCTAGCTGCTTCCTAAAAAGGAAGATAAATTTTGACATACTATGTCTGGAGTAATTCTACTCCTAATTGATCTTTTGTCTAGATACAGAATTCTATATTGGAAACATGACCTTCAGAGTTCTGAAGGCATTGCCCCATTTTCTTCTAAGTTCCATATTTAAGAACTCTGATGTTATTCTTAAACTTACTATATTGCATGTGACTTTTTTTTCTTTTGATCTATTATAGAAACTCCTAAGATCTTTCAGTTATCCCTGATACTTAAAGAATTTTAAAAGTCACTTAAAAAATTGTTTTCTTTTTTTAAACTGGTAATTCACATCCTTTGGGTAGGGGGATGGAGGGAATTGTGTAATCTGAATTAATCTTACTGGTTTTATTTTGTTCACAGCCTCACTTAGTTGTTCCTGTTGCCAGAACTGTGTTCCCATTTCTCACCTGTTGTGATCTTGTCTCCCCATTCTGTTTGACCTTTCAGATCTATATATTTTAAAAATTCTTATATGTTGTTATCATGGAGTTTTGGAAGAACATGGAAATAAATGCATGTGTCCAAACTACCATAGTTAATTCTACTGAATATAATCTTGATGGTTCTAGCCTTAGTCTAGCTTTTCAAGATCTTCCAGACCATAGTACTGTCCTTTATCACACTGTTGGTATCACCAAGGTCTGTGGTATCTGCAAGTACAAATTCTTGGGAGTCCAGTATGACTATAGGTATTTAATGAATTTTCTAAGGTTCTTATCACAGCAGGTCATCAGCTCTGCTTCCTAATTTGGCTGGCCTTTGTAAAACTCTGCCTAGTCAGTATACACGGCCTTTTGTGAGTTATGATCAAAGATTCTGAGAAGTTTATCAAGATACTTAAAGCAGATGTGCACGCCCCCCCCCCCGCTGTGTTTGTGTGTGTGTGTGTGTGTGTGTGTGTGTGTGTGTGTGTCCATAACAAAGAGTAGTTAATCATCTATCTATAACCAAAAGCATCTCTCACTTAGGGATTTTGAATAACGGGAAGGAGGGTTAAATTAAATCAATTGGCTGGGAAAGGTCAATATCCTGGAAAGAAAAAGGCTTCCTCACAAATTCAAAAAAGGCAAGATTGAAGGAGAATAATGGTCTGAATGTGATCACATTGTATTTAATTCAAATATCAAAAATTAACTTACATAAAAAGAGCTGCAAGTTAACATCTCTAGAAATTGTGTTTGCTACTTTCAAAGTCAAATATTTGAGTTTTAGTTTCTTTACCATAGTTTGACTTGATCCCAACCTTCATCTGTTACAAGGTTGATAATTGCAAGTTTTTTTTTTAATCATCATTGTATATGCCATATCTCTGTCTACACTGTTAAGTGAAACTGTTTACAGGAAGGCACAACACCTAAAAATGGAATATCCTAACCGGTCACGCTTTTCGTCTTTCACTTTCAAGTTACAAAGACACATAACCAAATTATATATTAAAAAGATGTAACAATTACTTTTTTTGAAAAATCTTTTAACATTTACTTACCCTTGAGAGACAGGGGGAGAAGCAGAGAAAGGGAGACACAGAATCTGAAGCAGCCTCCAGGATGTCAGCACGGAGACTGACGTGGGGCTCGAACTCCCAAAACCATGAGATCATGACCTGAGCGGAGGTCAGATGCTTAACCAAATGAGCCACCCAGGCACCTCACAATTTCCTTTTTTGAATACTTGACCCCATGACAAAAACTTGAGCCCCATCTAATGTAGTTTTATTTTTAAATAACGATTTGGTGTTTTTGCTTTCATTCAAGAATTTATTAAAAGTGACAAAGTTGATGTGGATAAAATAAAAGATGGAAGAATATTAGGAAAGATTGTTAATAGTCTTGCAGTAGTTAATAATGGTGTTTGGAGGTAAATTGTTTTACATCAACTCCAACACTAAATAGCTGTGAGTTTAATTACAACAATGCATAGTGCTCCTTTAGACTTGATTAGTTTTGATATTCTTTGCTAAAATAGAGTCCCAGGAGATGGGCATGCCCACCAGCCAACTGCCATGCTGTCAGTTCATAGGACAGCAATTTGCCCTGCTGAGAATTAGTAGTTTCTCAGAGCAGAAACTCCGCCTTGTAACATTAGCTCATTATTTATCTTGATTTAAAACAGAAGACTGGACTCTCAGAAGCAGGTGTTGGTGTGTCTAAAGTCCAGTGCAGGGAAAACAAGAGACTCCTCAGTGTTTGCCCTGTGATCATGATACAGCCATCACTGCTTTTATTTTAAGGATTTTCCTCCCCATTTTTTAATTTTTTATGTTTATTTTTGAGAGAGAGAGAGAGAGGAGGAGAGGAGGAGAGGGAGCGAGCAAAAGAGAAAGAATGAGCTGGGGAGGGGCAGAGAGAGAAGGTGACAGACTCCAAAGTAGGCTCCAGTCTCTGAGCTGTCAGCACAGAGCCCAATGTGGGGCTGGAACTCATGAACCATGAGATCATGACCTGGGCTCAAGTCAGAGGCTTAACCAACTGAGCCACCCAGGTGTACCCCCCCCCCCATTTCTTAATAGTAGTGGTTCTCGAAAGAAAGGAAGAAATACTACACTTTTATGTAACCTCAAGAGAAGCATTAGGTACTTGGGCACGTGGAAGCATTATTAAAACAAAATGGTTCTAATTGTATAGCAACCTGTAATTACATGTTACAATTAAGCCAAGGCAGTTCCAGTGTGATTCATTATTTCACTAATGCTGCTGCTTTTTTTTTTTTTTTTTCCACCCCGCCTCTCCTCTCTCTCCCTGGGGAGATGGAGGGAAAAGAAATCCCAGCCAATTTTTCTTTCGAAACAATTTAAAAACATTAAAAACTATTACAGCAAAAGCTTAAAGTGAGTTCTATTAACACTAGATTGGGCTAATATGAGCAGAAGTATTTGTGCAGCCTATATAATTATTACCGGCACTATAACTAATAACAGCAGACATTCCAGTTAGCAATCAGAATGAGACAAATATGTACTTAATGCTGAAAGATCATGTAAACATAGATGCATTAAATGATGTGTCCCTCCAAAATTGTGTGCTATAATAACTGGCTTATGTTGGAAGGGCACAAGTGCTACATTTCCAGAAGTAGCCCCCCCCCCCCCCCGCCCATTGGCTTTATACTTTTAAAAGCCCAAAGGCAGAGAATAAAGAGGTTTGGTTGATAAAGATTTGAGATATAATTCTGTCTTGGGAGAATGAGAAGGAGTGGAAGGGCATCAAGATTGTTGCCAGAGGGAGAAAAATGTAAACTGTTTTCAATTAAATAAAACTGAAGGGGGCATATGACAGAGCTTAGCCTTGGAAAGGAATGTGATAGATGGAAAGCCTTATGAATACTAAAACTGTTGAATTTTTGCCTCCTCATCCTTTGGATGCAACGTGTTCAATAGTACACTTGGGTCACGTCTGCACTGACTGGGGGAAATCTTCGTGTGGTGTTATCTGACTGCTATTGTTGAAATTTCCTACACAAAAATTTGCCGTAGGAACAGAGAAACTTCTACAGAGTTTCAATGGCAGTTCATACTGTTGGAAAACATTGTGAAACATTCTTGTTTTTTTCTTTTATGTCCTATAATTATTGCCTGTGTTTCTCAAAAGAAATTCTTAGCTTAAAAGTGACAGATGAAGGAGCATTTCTGTCAGATGAAACTACTAATATCGGAAATTTTTAAAAAAGGAATCAACGTTCCTCGTATAGTAAAACTTCTTCAACTTTTCCAAGCAGATGCAAAAACTGAAATCAGAAGGTTTATAAAGACAGGGACAATTAGTTTAACCTTTTTAACATCTGCTATAAAAATCCCACCCAGTCACTGAATTACATATTTATTTTGGGATACCTGATCACTTGACTGGCTATATTTAATCACAAAATTAAGAGATCTAGTATATAGGGCATGAGGTGAAAGGTGAAAAGTGATTGCCATAAAGTGTACCATGGGAGGTGTGGGTTTGCGCTGCAGGTAGGAGAGATTCCTCACTATAAGTAATGGTGCTTGAGAAGCTGGGTTATATGAAGGAAGAAGATAGGCCAAGACTTAGTCAGCTGGATAGGATGCCAGAACCAAAGAGGTCAGTCATCCTTATGTGACTGTGTGATGTGGATTTGTGTTGAACTTTCAGGGTGTTGCCTCCTGTCTTACTAGATATTTCCAGCTGACTCTCAAAGCACTTGGCACTATTCAGTCACTGATGCTTTTTATATATAGTTAGATACTTCAATTAAAGAATGATGAAAATATTTAAAATTTAGTGTTTAATTTTTATTTGGAGAGCATGCACATGAGAGGGGGATAGGGGAAGGGGGAAGGGGGGAGGGAGAGAAAAAAAGAGAAGAGGGGAGGGAGGGAATGGGAGGGGAAGAGGGGAGGACGGGGAAGGGGAGGAGGGAAGGGAGGGTGAAAGAAGGAAACTTAAGCAGCTTCCATGCCCAGTGCAGAGGGCAACGTAGAGCCACTGCTGGGATCATGACCTGAGCTGAAATCAAGAGTTGAATGTTCAACTGACTGAGCCACCAAGGTGCCCTCCCAAAGCATTTATAACTTAGATCTTAATATTGATTACCAAATTCTTGTCAAGCTATAATAGAGAATTCCCCAAAGAAAGGGGAACATCTGTGAATACCTTATTAAGTCAACTAACATATGCTTATATGCTTTGGGTTCTTGTGATCCTTGTTTTCTGAAATCTACTCATTTCTGTAGCTGTTTATAGTAGAAAAGAAGAACTGGAAAAGGAGGTAGAGAAATACGAAAGCAGAGTAGAATGGAAAGGATGTGATGTGAAATATTTAAAATATTAACAAAAAGTCACCTTTCCTTTTTTATGGGAGATCCGACATTGGCTTTCCACTCCTTAGTTCCAGATCCCCCTCTCTAATCAGAGGTGCTTTTCTTGTGTACTGCTTTGCCACGGAAATCACTTTATATTTTGGAGATGTTCAAACTTGGTGGACACCCAGTGTGTTTTCTGTATGTGATTAAGATGTGGCTTTAGATATTTCCTCCCAGGGTCTTTAGTGTTCTAGACTTGCAGCTTCGGTGGCTTGGGTTTCTGAGGACTTCAGTGAGTTTTAAGGATACAGCATGGCATGAAGCACCTTTTGCTTGTCACTTGAGATTGCAATAACCTTTTATTGGCTTTACATCCTTACTTGTTGACAGGTTGGTGTATGAAAACCCATAACCCGAAGTCTCTATGCTCCCCCCAACCCAGAAGTAATAGTTTCTACTTTATTCCTTGAAAGTTTTATTATGACCTTAAAATAAAAAAAGAAAATGGCACTATTAAAAGCCTACACAATATATGTAACCTTTGCTTTCCTAGGCTATTTATTGCTATATGGACTGTCATTCTCCTGTTACTTTTTTCAAGTTTTCCTACTGGCCAGGTTTATAGATCTGCATGTGATTTGACAAGGAGGACAAGATTCTTTTTGGTTTTACTAGGTGACAAGAAGTTTCTTAGGGTTAGGGTCCTGTTCTGTTCCTCTTTGTTGTCTTTTGGACCCTAACATGGAGGCTCACATCCAATGGTGCTCTACTGATGAATTTGAAATTGAAGTGTGAATGCATTTAACTAAAATTATACATAACCTTATAGATTATTGCCCACCTAGACCCTTTAGGCATTTCATACCAATTTCTTCATTGTCTTGGGGCAGGATTAGTCTCTGGGGTGTGTGTGTGTGTGTGTGTGTGTGTGTGTGCGCGTGCGCGTGTGTGTGTGTCGCAGTCTCCTTGCAATATTGAGTTGGTTAGTATTGAACTCGAACTGTGGTCACTACTCAAATACCTCATGTCTCCATTACAAAGGAGTTCTATCAGTTCGCCAACATGGAGAATGTCTTCTAGTTGGCCTACTTATTATGAAGTCTCTTACACTTAGACTAGGTAGTCCAGATATTTTACCTTGGATTTGCTTTAGAGGAAACCCAATGTGTATAATACTTGAGGTAACTTAAACGACTGGAACAGATGGTACTCAAACAGTGATCTTAACTAGTGAATACTTCAATGATACTTGGAGATTGTGGATAAGCTTCCCTGCATGCAAGACCCAATGAAGTATAATTTTATCACCTTACATGCTTCAGTTAGTATTCCCCAGTTCAAATTTATCCTACAACACTGACAATAAGGATAATAAAGTTGAAAAATTAGTATTGCCTCTACTTTCTTCTTTCAGCCTCTCAACACCTTTAGAACTATCCATGTTGAGATACTATCTGCGAGTGGACAAGGAAGACCTTTATAGTTAGATCTAGACTTGAAACTGAACCCATAACTTGTCTACCCATGGAGACTTGGGAATCTGATTCACTTCTCTTAGATAATCCTCACCTGTAAAACAGAGACAATACCTAATTATAGGGCTATAGATAAATAAAACTTGAGGTTTCCAGCACAGTGACTCTCAAGGTAAGTTCATTGAGGGCAATAGATTACCCCCTCCTGAAATATATATGGTTTTGATCTTAAGCATTTAAAATTAATGCATGGGGGGAGAAAATGTAAAATTACTTCATATGATGATTATCTTTTTGAATTGACCAAAATGTTAAGCATAAGAGGTGATTTAGAGAAGTGTAAAGTAAAATGAAAATGAGAATTTTTTTCATGGAAGATGATAAACCAATGGGGAAAAGTCTTTGGGAATCAGAAGAGGTATCCGCCAGTTCTATTTCTGCCCCAAATGCAATATATCAAGCATGAAATTTATCTCCTTGCCTTTAAACATTGTTCGTCATCCTAGCTCTTCCTGTGAGGCATTCTCAAAGTCATCTGTATTAGACACTATCGTTGCTTTCCTCTTCCTCCCTGTGTCTGAGTCATCAGTTTTTCTGCTTCCTGATTCATGGCTTTGTCATCTACTTCTTCCTTTTTATTATTACTGCTAGATTCTAATCTGACCCTTACATTCTTTGCAAACAATTTCAATAGTAGCCTAACTCAGCTTCCTGTTCCATACCACCCCCCAAAAAAAAACCACTCCAAATTTGTGCCTAGATTATTGAAATTAAGTATCTTTATTAACATCTGCAAAATTTTCTCTTACCTGATTAGGGTGGCCACATTATACAGTTCAAGCATATACCATGGACTACAATGTAACTGGAAATGCATGGAGTTGTGCACTGTATAACCTATGTGGCCTTGCACTGAGGTCCATTACATAATATGTACAAATCATTTGAACAATTCGTGGACACTGATTCTCCCTGTTCATACAATAGGGTCCAGAGAATGAGAAAAGCCTAGGATTCAACATCCTTCATAAATTAGGTCAGACCTGACTTCCCATCCATATGTCCCAGTATTTTCTGGTAAGAATCTGCTGTGTCATCCAGAGTGGTTTTGCATGACTGTTATTCACAACAGACTACAGGGTCCCTATGTAGTACCACTTGAAAAAGTAGGTCATGGGACTTCTTTCTAGGTATTCTTCCAGGTTGGGTTTTTCCCTAATGGAGAATGCTTAAATATTAGAGAGGTCCAAGAGAAAAAAAATGTATGAATATTTAACTCTTACCTATAAAGAATTTGAATTGTAATATGCATTTATATCTAGGTATATAAAATCCAGGTATAAACCCATGCATTCACTAATCGTTTTGTACTATGTTAAAACACTACTACATAGTGTCTTTGGTATGTCTTTTTAGGTTTCAAAATCTTTGAATAGAGTATATTGCTTTTCATATTGGCTATATATATCTAGGAGTGCAAAAGCATAGCGAATATAACATTTGAGGATGTAAAATCTCACTGAAGATCATTACATGAAAAGTGAAAAAGCAAAATCGAAAAAGCAAAACAAAAATGATTAAAGGCAAACTGATATGGATATCAAGTATTCGTGACATTTTATTCATTCAACAAATATTCAGTGTCTGCTACCTATTGGGAACTTTTCTAGACACTGGCCATTGGGGGAAAGACCATTACTTTTTACTATCCAATTACTAATTATTGAGAAATAATTTTGCTGGAGGAGAGGAAAAAAACGCAGAAAATGGTTAAATACTTGCCATTTTAGGGAGGATTAAGAAAGATTTCTCAAAGTCCCTGGAAGTGATGGCTTCAATCCATGAAGTAAAGCATTTTAGACAAAACAGCATGTACAAAGGCCTTAGGCAGGTGACACTCAAGGAAAAGGGAGGGGGGGAACAAGTTACAAATGGGCCTTGGAGACCAGTCAAAATCCTTGAACTTTTTCTGACAAAGAAGGAACTAATGGGAATTCTGAAGAGAATAATGACCTTATGTGACCAGGATGTCAAGATAGTTCCCAGAAGAGGGTGGTGGTGTTAACAAATACAGTAGCAATCAAGGTGGTGAGAAGTGGTCAGATTCAAAATACACTGTGGATGTCAAGTTGTTTGCTGCTGGATGTGGGAGGAGGAAGAGAAGTCAAGGAGTCATTCAGGCTTTTTGATATGAGCAACTGGGAGAATGAAGTTGCTATCGATTGAGATGAGAAGAGTTGTAGAAAGAGCATCTTGATGTGGAGGCAGAAAATCTTAAGTTCACTTGGGTGCATGACCTAGATAACCAAGTGGAAATACGGGATAGGCAGCTGAATATATGGGTCTGAAAATCAATGGAGAGATTCAGTAAGGGATATGAACTTGGCAGTTGTCCTTGTGGCACTTCAACATCTAGAGATTAGGAAGTAGGAAGGAAGCAACAAAAGAAGACAAAGTGGGGCTCTAAGATTCAAATGACTAAAAATTTCATGGAGGGAGGGAGTGCTTACTATATGAAATGATCATTAAAATGAAGTCAGGAATTACCAATGACATTTGCTTCTATAGATGCTGTTTTGTCAATATAAATCTGAATCTTTCTAGATCTATTTAGCATTTTTGTGATATGAGATTTCCTAATTTTAAATAGTAGCAAATATTAGACAACTATAATGCTAGTATTGTTCCAGGAAACCTCTGCTGATGTCTCTACTGCTATGAAGAGTTTCATGCAAAAGCACTTCTGTTGGCAGGCTGGTGGCTGATGGTCTTGGAGGCAGAACATTGTATATTGTTTTTACATTTTCCCCAGTTTTATGGAAATAGAGTTGGCATATAACATTGTATTTAAGGTGTGCAACATAATTTATGTATTGCAAAGTGATTACCACAATAAGCTTGGTTAATGTCCATAGTCTCTAAAGTTACATTTGTGTGTGTGCATGAGAACTTTTAAGATTGACTTGTTTTGCAACTTTGAAATACACAAAATATTAACTATAGTCCCCTGCTGTACATTACATCCCAGAACTTATTAATATCACAGGTGGAAGCTTGTACCTTTTGAAAATCTTCACCCATTACCTTAATCCCTCCACCCCCTGTTTCTGGCAACCACCAATCTGTTTGGTGTCTAGAATGTTGTTTTTGTTTTCCAATTTCACATGCAAGTGAGATCCTACAGTATTTGTCTTCATCTATCAAACTTATTTTGACTTAGCATAATACCTTCATGTTGTTGGAAAGGCAGGATTTTTTTTTATAGTTGTATACAATTCCTATGTGTATGTATAGTCACACTTTTGTTATCCATTTATCTGTTGAAAATACTTAGGTGGTTTCCATACCTTGGCATTCACAGGTAAGGCTGTTGGGAACCTGGGAGTACAGATTTTCTGAGATGGTGATTTTTGTTTCCTTGAGAGAAGTACCCACAAGTGGAACTACGGAAATATATGGTGGCTCTATTTTTAACTTTTTGAGGAACTGTTTTTCAGTGTTTCAAACTGATTTTGCTTAGGCTGCACAATTTTGCTTAGGCTGCACAAATGTATGTCCCCACCAACAGTTCACAAGGGCTCCCTTTTCTCTCCATCCTCCTCAATAGTTGTCATGGCTTGTCCTTTTGAGAACAGCTCTTCTACTGGGTGTGAGATTGTATCTTGTGGTTTTGATGTGCATTTCCCTGATTAGTGACGTTGAACATCTTTTCACATACTTTTTGGCCATCTTTGTGTCTTTGGAAAAATGTCTATTGAGTTCTCTTGGCCGATTTTCAATTGGGCCATTTGTCTTTTTTTGCTATTGAGTTGTATGAGTTCTTTATATGTTACGTATTAACCCCTTATCAAATGACTTGTAAGTATTTTCTTGCGCTCTGTATGTTGTCTTGACTGTGCAGAAGCTTTTTAGTTTGATGTAATCCCACGCATTCATTTTTTTGTCTTTGGTTTTGTCAAATCCAAAAAATCTTTGCTCAAACTTACGTTAAGGAGCTTACCCCTCGGTTTTCTTCTAGGAAATGGTTTATGGTTTTTCAGGCCTTCATGTTCAAATTTTTAATCCTTTTTAAGTTGAGTGTGTGTGTGTGTGTGTGTGTGTGTGTGTGTGTGTGTGTTAGGTAGAAGATAGTGGCTCAGTTTTATTTTATATGACTGTCGCTTTGATATTTTGTAAGGTTTTGACCCCTGTGCATTTTTAACTCTAGTAGGTGATTGTAAACTTGTAAAAAATCAGTTCTGGGCCACAGAACAGATCTTGGTTAAGTTTTTTTTTTTTTAATTTTTTAATGTTTATTTTGAGTAAGAGTGCAAGTGGGTGAGGGGCAGAGGCAGGGTCGTGGGGGTGTGGGGGAAGACATAGAATTCGAGGCAGGCTCCAGGTGCTGAGCTGTCAACGAAGAGCTGGATGCGGGTCTCAAACTCACCAGCTGTGAGATCGTGATGTGAGGCGAAGTCGGACACTTAACCAACGGAGCCACCCAGGCACCCCAAAGTTTGTTACATTAATATTGTTTTTGAGGTCAGAATTCAGTGTTCTGATACCACTTTAATCCCTGACCATACTTTATTTAATCCCAATATACGTTCCTTACAATCAGAAAAAAGTAACACTAGATAATGAATTACTAATCTCTTCATTTGATTTATCCATGTAGTGCATGTCAAATTAAAAATTGTTTATTTTTGAGAGAGAGAGAGGGACAGACAGACAGACACACACAGAATCTGAAGCAGGCTCCAGGCTCTGAGCTGTCAGCACAGAGCCCAACACGGGGTTTGAAACCACAAACTGTGAGATTATGACCTGAGCTGCAGATGGACACTTGACCGATGGAGCCACCCAGACACTCGATATGTCAAATTTTTAATATTTTTATAGCCTTTATTCATTCATATAGTAGTATTCAGATAGTATCTTACACCCATGCAACAGATGTCCTATGACAGATGGCCATATATACATTCAGGATTAATAAATGCTAACATTGCTAGCATTTATTGTTCAAGTTTTTACAATTGATGAAAGATTGAAGATTTGGTTGGAGCTGGTCCTTATTGATCTCTCATACCTCCTTGACGCGGTGACCACATGGTGGAAATCACTACTGTGTTTGTCTATTCATCTTGCTCAGTCTTCACACTGTACTCCAATAATGTGTCCATAGAATAGTTTTTATATATATCTTTAACTGCCCTTACTGTAACTTCTCATTCAACCTTACTTTTTAGAATTCTGTCAATCTGATGTGTAGGTTTCCTATATTCCTTTCACCTCTTATATAGTATTTAGTTGTATCATTACACTAACAATCCATGCTCCTATTAGTGACTCTTGAGGTTGTTGGTAATCTTTCCCCTGTTAAAAAAAAACTGTGATCATGTAAGCATGACCACTTACAGGACCTGTATGAATGTTTTCTAGGATGAGTAACTCTATATCAAATTGAATTGAAATGAACATTTAACTTGATGATGAAAAATTGCTTTTAAGGTAGTAAGAATTTATACTCTCCCATTAAATCATAAGTTCCTATTTTCATAAATTTATCATACTTCATATTGTCAGATTATTGCCAATTTGATAAATTGTGAAATGTTTTCTAATATTTTTTTAGAAATCTACCCAACAAGACAGATCTGTCATGTTTTAGTAACCTGAGTTTCCTTGTCAATGAATTGTATGTTAATCTTTGATAATTGAATTATTTTCCATTTTGCTATAGTACTTCTGTTGTTGATAGCATTAATCTGTGTGTGTGTGTGTGTGTGTGTGTGTGTGTGTGTGTGTGTGTGTGTGTGTTTTATGCATTGCTGATATCTTTCCCCAATCTGTGGCTTATTTTTTAACCTTGTACATGGGACTTACAAATAAGATTTTAAAAATATTAAACTATTTTTATATTTTTACCTCATTATGCTTTTTGTTTCTTAAATCCTTCATTTTACTGACAGTAAAAATATTCCATATTTATGTACACATGTGGAAAGAGAACTTTTAAAGTTTTATGCCTTGACTCGCTCCAGATTTTAAGTATGGTAAATTACTAAACTGCATCATGCTTACCCTGTATGTATGTTGTCTGAGCATTGTAGGATATGCCACCCTTCGCCCACTGGCTTATGTCAGTGCTTTCATGTAGCAAATTCTATCTATATTGCTGTGAGCCTTTGGCAGTTCTCTGTTCAGTTCCATTGGTCCCCTTGTCTATTCCTGAACCAGTGGTTAACCCTGGTGTTGCAAGTCAACTCTTCTCATTCTTGTGCGTCAATATAGGCCTTGGTATTTGGGACCTTGTGTTTCCTCAGTGAATTTTAGAATGAACCTATCAAGGTTCATGAAAATTACAGCTGATATATTGATACTGGATTATTGAGTGTGAAAATTTTAAGAAAATTTCCATCCTTCTAGTGTCTTAACATTTTATATATATGCGATTTTTTTAATCCTTTAGTAAAGTTTTATCCTTTCCTCTATGTAGGTGTTAGACAGCTATTTATAGCTACTTTAGAAATGACTCTTACCCTAATGTACATGAATTTTTGGTTACGTTTTCTATGTAACTTTTGCCAATGTATATATACTACATTGTATACAGTTCGCATAACTAGAACAGGCTTGTTAATTCTATTCAAAAATTCTATTTAAAAATTCTTTTGTCTTCTGATCTATCCATTGAAAGAGGGGTATAAAACTTGATGATCAGAAGAGTTACCAATTTCTCTTAGCAAGTTCCCCCAGTTTTTGCTCTGTGTATTTTGGAGATAAACTATTCAGTACGTATGTATTCAGGGTTTCTAAATAATGTCTGACTTAAACTGAAAATGACTCACTTTATACTACGAATGGGTTTGCCAAAAGATGTTCTTTTTCCTGATATGGGCCTTTGGTTTAGAATTTGGCAAGTATTTGTCATGTTTCAATTTTATCTAAAAATTTGCAAAATATCAAGGCACACCAACATAAAGATTCATCAGAACATTTACCCATGCTGATGTAAAAATAACATTGCCAATAGAGCTGAAGTCTTCTTGTGTCCACTTCTTACTGCATCTCTCCTCTTCTCCCTGTGTGGCATTGCCCTGAATTTGTTCATATTTTCCTATTTCTCAGTACTTGTACTAGTATGTTTATATGTGCATACATAGATATGCTTAAATAAAATACAAATAGAATGTGAAATATGTATGACTTCACTCATGAGGACTTGAAGAGACAAAACAGATTAACATAAGGGAAACAAAAATACAAAAACAGGGAGGGGGACAAAACGTAAGAGACTCTTAAATATGGAGAACACACAGAGGGTTTCTGGAGGGGCAGGGGAAGGGGGGATGGGCTAAATGGGTAAGAGGCATTAAGGAATCTACTCCTGAAATCATTGTTGCACTATATGCTAACAAACATGGATGTAAATTAAAAATTAAAGTGAAATATGTCTATATCTAGATGTCTGTATACCCTATCTACTTAAGTATTTAAGTGTATGTTATTTTTATACTATTTGCCTTCAGAAAATTCTGTACTTCTATAATGCATTTGTTTTCTTTGAACATATGTACAATATTTATAATGTTTTGTTTGGCTCCCTTCATTTTAATCTGGATAGTATCTTGGATGAATTTATCAGTTTTTCTGATGCACAGGTTTCCATTTTTTTTTTAATTGTAAACAATGCTGTTATAAATCTATCTTCTCTGTATTCTTGTGTATATGTGAGAACATCTTCAAGAATATATACTCAGGAGGGAATTGCTGGGTCATAGGACTATATCAATTATATTCCTTCGAGGAGCATATAAATTCCAGTTAATTTGCATCTTTGTTAACATTTGGTATTCTTAGGGTGCTTGGGCGGCTCAGTTGATTAAGCATCTAGCTTGGGCTCAGGTTATGATCTCATGGTTGTCAAGTTCAAGTCCCACATCAGGCTCTGTCCTGACAGCTCAGCCTGGAGCCTGCTTCAGATTCTGTGTCTTCCCCTCTTTATGCTCTTCGCCCGCTGGGTGCGCTCGCACACGTGTGTTCTCTCTCTCTCTCTCCCAAACATTTTAAAGATTATATTCTCATAAAATGGGGAAAGTCTCATTTTTCTATTCTCTGAAATTTGCATAAGTTTTTAACATATTTGTTAATACTCACCTGTAAAATCATCCAGTTATTATTTTGGTACTTTTGGTTGTTTTTAACTACTGATAGAAAGCACTTTTTTTTTTTTTTTTTTTTTTTTTTTTTAGAAAACACACTGTTCTATTTTTTCAGTTTGATTTGGGAAGATAACTGCAGCAAATCTTAGATATTCTTTTCTCAGATTTATTGCCAAAGTATTTCTTTCACTCTTAGTGACTTCTAAAATTTCTACCATCTGTAGTCTTAGTACTTTAAGTTTTCATGCTTTACAGTTTCCTTAACTACTCTTTTTGAAGAATTATCTATTTTATTGTTTCAAAGAAGTAATTAGCTTTCTCAATACTAAATTTTGGGGTGTAGTTCACAGGGTTCTTTTTCTTTATTGTCTTAGGATTTTTTCTGAAATTTAAACTGAAGATATTGATATGACCATTTAGGGATACACATTTCCTACAACATGGTTCTCACTGTATTCCAAAAACTTTGTATAGGTTTATTTTTTAAAATTTTATTCCAGTATTCTTTAATTTCTTAAGGTTTTTATTCAAATTTCAGTTAACACTGCTTATAGCAGCATTACCTGCACTAGCCAAATCATGGAAACAGCCAAAGTGTCCATCAACTGAAGTGTGGATAAGGAATATGTGGTGTGTACACACACGTGCCCCCCCCCCCACACACACACTGGAATATTACTCAGCCATAAGAAGAAATGAAATCTTGCTATTTGCAATGATGGAGCTAGACAATATTATGCAAAGTAAAATAGGTCCTAGAAAGACAAATGACATGATTTCACTCATACGTGGTATTTAAGAAACAAAACAAATGAGCAAAGGTGGGGGGGAAGGGGCAAACCAAGATAGAGTCCTAACTATAGAGAACAAACTGATGATGACCAGAGGGGAGGTGGGTGAGGGATGAGGTAAATAGGTGATAGCGAAGAAGGGGAGGGCACCTGTGCTGCGCTCTGGGTGTTTAATGGAAGTGTTGAAACAATATATTGTACGCTTGAAAAACTTTGTATAATTTTAACTCCTGTTTTATGTATGCTTTCCATTATGACTTGTGGATTCATTAGCTATTTAGAATTGTGTTGATAAAACTTAGTGGTCTGTCTTTATTTTGGTATGAATTTCTAACTTAATTGTGATTAGAGAATATGTTCTGTAGGTTAAAGATTAGTAAAAAGGTTTCTCTTGAGCGCTAAAGTCAGTTTTAGTAAAGGGTGTTCGGTGTGTTTGGAAAGTATGTTTTTGTTTTTCTGTAGAGGTCTACATATATTCATGAAATCAACCTTATTAGTCCTCATCAATTTTGTGTCTACTTAAGATGTGAATTTAGAGTGATATATTGAAAGATGCCACTATAATGGGGGATTTGTCAATATATCTTTATATTTTGAGGTATAAAAGATACTGAGATTATTTGTGCATACAGCATTATATTTTTAAATCAATATACATTTATAGGTTAGACATACAATGTTTAACAGGAATCAAACATTTATTATAGTTGGTCTTACCACTCATAATTTTTGCCTTAAAGTCATTTTTGTCTCATGTAATTTTGCCAAGAGCTATTTTCTTCATTGCTGTTAATAATTGCTTGACGTATCATTTCCTATTGTATTTTCTCTTAAACATCTTTCCTGAAGTATAACTGACATTCAGTAAACCACATATATTTAAAGTGTGTAATTTGGTTGGTTTGACATACATATATACTATGAAACCATCCCTGCAATCAAGACAATAAGCATATTCATTGATCCCCAAAGTTTCCTAATGTCCTTTTTCATATTTTTTTCTCCATTGTATCTTATATTTTATTGGGGTCTCTTGTGAATGGTACAGTCAAGTTTTGTATGTCTCTGTATACGATCTGATAAATTTCTCTTTTAATAGGCTGAGATTATTTCTCCTAAACTACTCATTTCCCAAAGTACAGTTTCTATATTCCAGTATGTTGGTACAGATCTCCTTAAGTTTTCGTTTATATGAAATTGGAGTTATTTTGTTCTTCTTCTTGAAAGACAAGTTTGTAGGACACACAATTCTAGATTGATTATTCTTTTGTCCATTTTGAAAATGGCTTTATTGGGGTTCCTGGGTGGCTCAGTTGGTTAAGCATCCAACTCTTGATTTTGGCTCAGGTCATGATCTCAAAGTGGTGAGATCTAGCCCCATGTCAGCCCTGAGCTGACAGTGCGGAACCTGCTTGAGATTCTCTTGCTTCCTGTCTCTGTTCCTCCCATATATGTGTGTGTGCTCTTTCTCTCTGAAAAATATACTTAGAAAAATGACTTCCTTCTTTCACTGTTGCAGATGAAATGGCCAATTGTCCTCTTGTCCTTGTTCTCTTTATTTCTTCCACAGTTCCTATTTATACCAGACCTTGTTACTTGATTCTTTTACCCACTCTCAAATCACTAGATCTGTAGTTCAACCATTCTCCCTTCATCTATAATGTGATATTTGCTCCACATTTTTTTTCCTTTGAAAAGTTCAATTTATGATTTCTAAAAGATGTTACTTTGCAAGTCTGCTTAGACATTTTTAATGTCTGCTTAGTTTTTTCTTACTCTGTCAAGTTTCATAAAGCAGGGCACCTGGGTGGCTTGGTTGGTTGAGCATCTGACTTCAGTTCACACCGTGAGATCATTTCGATTTGTGAGTTTGAGCCCTGCATTGGGCTCTCTGCTGTCAGCACAGAGCTTGCTTCAGATTCTGTGTCCCTCTTTTCTTTGCCCCTTCCCTGCTCACACTCTTGTCTCTCAAAAATAAAAACATGAAGAAAAAATTCCGTAAATATTTTTCATATTTAGTATCCCAAAAACTTAAATTTCCAATAGCTGAAGATTACATATGTCAATTCTTGTTTGGCTGACTTTTCCTCAGTGGCTTATTTTTCTGTAAATTAGCCGAACTTGGAATTTTTAGACTCCATTGAGAACACTTTGCTCCAATGAGGGTTTTTCTATTTGTCTTTGCAATGTTTTTTACAGCTAAAAATATATTGAAGTATCCTAAATTCATATTAATAAGTGAAGGAGGTAAATCTGAAAAGGCCACATACTTAACAATTCCAACTACATGATGATGTGGAAAAGGAAAAAATAGGGAAACCACAAAAAGATGAGTGGTTACCAGAGGTTGGACAGGGATGAATGCGCAGAGTAGAGGTTTTTGAAGGCAGTGAATATACTCTGATACTACAATGGATACATGTGGTTATATATTTGTCCAAAACCCATGGAATGTAGAACCCCAACAGTGAACCCTGAGGTAAACTATGGACTTTGAGTGAGGATATGTATTAATGTAGGTTCATTGGTTTAAAAAAAATTCCGGTGAGTGATGTTGATAATGGGGAGACTATACATGTAGGCTGGCAGAGTGCATATGGGGAATTCCTGTAATTCCTCTCAATTTTGCTGTGAACCTAATACTGCTCTAAAATAAAAACTCTTAAAAAAAAACAATGACCTTTGTTCTTCCTAAGCATTTTAAAAGTGGTATTCTCTTGTATTCTAGCATTTCCTGTTGCTAATAAGTAGTCTGCTGTCAGTCTGTTTCATTCGTGGAGGTAATCTCCTTTTTCTCTTTGGTCTCTTACTTTTCTATTAGACTTTTAGAATTTTCTTGCAATGTATCTAGACAGGAAGTTTTTGCTCTGAATTTATTGGGCTTCATTAACATGAAGCCTACTTTGTTCATAGTATTGGTAACTTCTCCATTAGTCATAGTCTTTAACTTTCTCTTTTTAAAATTCCTATTGGATGCAACTCAGACCTTTTCATTGTATCCTCTAAATATCTTAGCAACTTTGACTTTTCAACTTTATAGAACATTGTGATTGTTTCATCATATTACTCCTCCAGTCTAGGTCTCTTCAACAATGAAAGTAACATCAGTGCATCTACTTTTTCAAAGAACAGGAAATACAGTTTCCTTTATAAAGAGTACAGAGATTTATAGACTTAAAAATTTTAAGACTTACAAATCTATACAAAACACATTTTAGCATATATTTTTGTAAAACAGAATTCTCTTCATAAACATTATGACATAAAAATTGGTCCTTCATGTCATCAAGTATTTTGGGTCACTGTTAACATTTTTCAAATTAAATTTTTAGTTTTTAGTTTTTGAAATAGGGTTAAAGTAAGCTCCATAAATGCAATTAGTTGATAGATCTCATAAGTCTCCATCTATACATATCACTCTCTTTCTGATGAACTTTGGTCATTGTTTGTTCCTAAGGAGTTTCTTAAATACTTGATTTGATTGTATCTTCATGGTGTCATTTAATATGTTCCCTGTATGTCCTGTACATTGCAATTAGATTTTACATACTGTCAAACGAAAAATTCCATTATTGGAGACGCAAGTTTATTTCACAGATAGTGATTTAAAATTTCATCAGCTAGAATGCCTGGTCTAATTTTCATAACTTTTAATAGGTATTCAAAATCATTTCTTGGTATTAGTTCACTGGAAGTTGCCAAACATTATGGTTCTAACATTCTTAATTTTTTTATTGAGCAAGATATTTCTATAAAATGAACCTTGGTTTCATCAGCTCTTTGATTACCCTGAGGTATATTTGGAATAGGAAAGACACTTTTAAATTGTTTGTTATAGGGAGAGAAAGAAAGAGAGCATGAGTAGGGGTAGAGGCAAAGAGAGAAGGAGACACAGAATCCAAAACAGTCTTCAGGCTCTGAGCTGGCAGCACAGACCCTTGATGTGGGGCTTGAACTCATGAACCACGAGATAATGACCTGAGCTGAGGTTAGATGCTTAACAGACTGAGCCATCCAGGAGCCCCTAGGAAAGGGAATTTAAATGCTTGATTCTTTGCTGTAATCATTTAGAGAAATGGTAAATAAGTTTATTCCTTTTCCTCTACAGTTGACAAATGTGGTCTGTTTTTCTCTGTAGTGTTTGTTAAAGAGAATTCTTAATGCTCCAATTTTTCAGTCTTTGGCCATAGAAGACTAGTCAAAATCAGTCTGAGAGCTTTCTTGGTCCCTGTCCACCTATATTTTGCCCCATAAATACAGTAGTTCTTAACCTTTCATCATGTCCTCACTTCTCTGAAATTTCAGGTTCATCTTTTAATTTTTCTTCCCAACTCTAGAATCAGCTAATTTTTCAAGAGGCTGTTTGTTTTATTTAGAGATCCCAATCTGAGTGCTAAGTATATTCAGTGTATTGTTTTGTTTTCCTTGAGCAGAGCTAGGAAGTGTGTATTCTCAAAATGCATGAAGTATTCTAGTAATTTAAATTCAAATTAGGACCATTCATGGTTTTCACATAAACTCATTGATCTTACGTGTCCTTCCCTTTTCTTGTAGTGAAAACCCTGATCTTCAGAACAGCTGCTTTGTGCAACTCCTGTACAACAAACATTCTTAGTCTTGATATTGCTCTTCTATCACCAACAAAGTGAGTTTAGAAAACAGTATAACTTATTTTCAGTTCTTTTGGTTCTTAGATCATATGCCTTTAGAGATACAGATTGTGATTGAAAGTCACCTGGGGCACCTGGGTGACTCAGTTGGTTAAGTGTCCGACTTTGGCTCAGGTCATGATTTCATAGTTTGTGAGTTAAAGCCCTGCATCAGGCTCTGTGCTGACAACTCAGAGCCTGGATCCTGCTTCGGATTCTGTGTGTCCCTCTCTCTCTGCCCCTCCCCAACTCTCACTCTGACTCTCCTTCTCAAAAATAAACATTAAAAAATTAAAAAACATAAAGTCACTTGAAATGATTTTATGTATAGTTATGCTACCAGTAGGATACACGTTTATGATCAGTTATTTCATTTTACTTTTTAGAAATCCCTTTGCTACATATTTAAACTATTTGCTGGTTCTTCAAATTTTCTCATGACCACCTACTAGTAATCCTGTATATCTCTTGTTTTTTAGGTCCACCATTTGTTCTGGTATGGTCCCTTCTCAATTCCTGCTTGGATACTTATTCCATATGGGTCTTGTAGTTGTTAGTGGTTTCTTCCTGTCTTCCAGAATTTTTGTTTTGGTCTTACGGTTTTTGATTTTTTTTTTTTTGAGGGGGTTATATTATTAATAGTGCTGTATGTATTTTCTGGGTTTTAGGCTTGAGTTTCCTAGCTCCTGTTGGATTTTTGTTGTTTTGGCATAGGGGGAGGAGTTTGAGATGAAAAAAAAATGCCATGGGTTGGTACATATGCAGTTTCCCTAGCTCTATTGAGACTGACAGGTCAATGACACTCAGGAATAAGGATATTGAGATCCATATGTTGGATTCTGAATGCCATTCTCCATGTATTGGTTTCTTAGGATTTTAAACCCACTTGTTTATGAATTAAGGGAAGCTTTAAAGGTGAATTTGTTGACATTATGCAAGTTGTGTTGGGAGTGTTGTCACTGACATCTGTTTTTGATAAGCACTCAGTAGCCCAACTGGTAGGGGAGCCCCTGGGGACTTAGCCATAAGAACATCTAGAAGAGTGGCTGTAACATAATTGATTTTAAATAACAGGAATTTGTGAGGACTTTCCAAGAATGATCAATCTGGGCACAGCTACTCCTTACTGATCTAAATAGCTTTCTGCATTTTTTTGAGATACTTGATTCTGCTGTGGCCAGGCTACTCTTGGATGGCAATGGTGTTAAACCATGCAGCAGTCTCAGGAAGAGAAACAACATCTGTTCCTGCTTTGGCAAGACTGCTTCGCATAAGCAGTGGTGCAAACCGTGTCATGGTCCCTGGAATAATAACCTTCAGAGCAGCACATCTTGACTGCCAACACCAGTGCCATTGCCTGCTAGCTACATGCCTGAGCAGCGAGGGACCTAAGCCAGCAGCTGATACCAAGCTTTCAGTTGGAAGGACTAATATGATCGAGAACTAGCTCGAACAAAGGTGCACCTCAACTAAATTTGGACTCTTTCTTTTCTCCTTGGCCTGGAACAATACTGCAATTAATCCATCATTGGCTTGAAGTATATTATTTAATAGCTTATTAAGAGACCTCCTGTATGCTATTGGCTTGTGAAAGATAATTATAAATTACAATTTCCACAGTGAACCTGTATTAAATTGGCAAAGATAATCGATGTATCAGAGTGTAATTCTCCATGAACGAAATAGTCTCCAATAAAAGCAACCAGGGGTTCTGGAAGTGGTACGTTACAAGCCTGGCTTATGTGATGGAAGTCATCAAAGATGGGGGAAGAGTGCAAAAACATAGTAACCAATCTACAAGATGGCTAAATACAAAATAAAGTGAGAAATCTATATTGTATCATCTGTAGAATAATAAGTCTATACTGATAAATAACTGAATGAATAAATGGGAGAGGGGAATGGGCAGTTCTTCCTTGCAGAAGAATTCTAATTCATGTAGGAGGAATGGGAAGAATAGAAAGCCACCACTAGAACAAAGCAATAATCATGGCAGAAAACCTACACAATGGATGCTAAAAGTTAATGGGTAAGAAATAGTTTGAGAAGCAGGATGATGGCCTAGTCCCAAAGGATCTTCCTCAAGATATGTATTAACTAGCAAGGGAAAAGTAGTAACCTTGCAATGCATAAATGGATAAACAACAACTTGACCAATTGAAGTCAATATCCGTAATAAGATAAATTGACATCATGTACCCTTTGATCCTTTTATAAGAAAAGTATAACTTCTGTGGTATTAACAGAAGTGATTAAAATTAATATGGGAGACAACACACAAATGAAAATTGAAAGACACTTTTTAAATTGACCAATATTAAGTAGTATCAAGGTTATAGAAAGGAAAGGCTGCAGAATGGTCACAGATTGGAGGAGAATTAGGAAATGTGAAAACTAAGTGTGAAGTGGTATCATAGACTGGATTCTGGAACAGAAGGACAGTAGTGGAAAAGATGCAAAAAAATTGAGTAAATCCTATATTTTTGTTAATGATATTCTAATGTTAACTTGATAGTTTCTGTGACTCTACTATGGTTAGGCAATATGTAACATTAGAAGAAGCTAACTGAGGGCTTATAGAAATTCTGTGTACTCTTTTTATACCTTTTTGTGAGTCCAAAATTTCTTAAGACCATTCTAGGGGCACCTGGGTGGCTTAGCCGGTTGAGTGTCCAGCTTCGGCTCAGGTCATGATCTCACAGCTCGTGGGTTCGAGCCCTGCATCAGGCTCTGTGCTGACAACTCAGAGCCTGGAGCCTGCTTAGGTCTGCGTGTCTCCCTCTCTCTCTCTCTGCTCCTTCCCCCACTAATGCTGTCTCTCTCCTTCAAAAATAAATAAAAACATTTAACAAAATTAAAGACAATTCTATGCCACTGCCATAACCACAGTCAACTTATAATTTGCACTTGGTATTTGGGTAAGTAGCATTTGGTACTTAATTACTAACTTTGCATTTTCCTGATTTTGTTTGGTTACTTTTTTTTTTTTTTTTCCAACGTTTATTTATTTTTGGGACAGAGAGAGACAGAGCATGAATGGGGGAGGGGCAGAGAGAGAGGGAGACACAGAATCGGAAACAGGCTCCAGGCTCTGAGCCATCAGCCCAGAGCCTGACGCGGGGCTCGAACTCCCGGACCGCGAGATCGTGACCTGGCTGAAGTCGGACGCTTAACCGACTGCGCCACCCAGGCGCCCCGGTTACTTTTTTTTTTAAGCTACCCATTGAGTTTTTAGATTTTTATCTGTTTCTGTGTCTTTTTTTTTTGTTCACTATTTTATATAAAGTCCTTTTTAGATACTTATTTTTAGTAATGGTGCTAATATCCTATTAAATCAGATTCTCTTTCATGGTGTTTGATCTCATCCTATACTTTGTAATCCCAGGGTATTTTAAGTTCACACCCCCTTCCAAATTCAGGAATCAATTTTTTCCCCAACAGTGGTGAATAGATGGACTTTGATTTTTTTTTTTTGGCCTGGGTCCCAGAGGGTCCACTGGTCCCAGTTTAATTTCCCAGCTTCATGTTCCAGGCTCCTGACTTACACTTCTTGTGCCCCTACTTCTCTCCCGGGGTCCTTCTCCAGTGGAGAAGTTTCCTATTTCTCTCTATGGGACTGGAGGGCTTTCTGTTTGAGCTCTTCCACCTTCCATGACCTGAGACCCAGTTTGATGTCTGTGTGTGGTCACTGGAAACCCAGGCCCGGGCCACCCAAGCCAAAATCAAGAACTAAAATCCCTGTGGCCGGCCATGCCTTCAGCTATAGATTGAAGTGTTCTGGCTTTAATTTCTTCATTTATAGGAGTGCCTGGGTGGCTCAGTCGGTTAAGCGGCAGACGTTGGTTCAGGTCATGATCTAGGGGTCCGTGAGTTCGAGCCCTGCCTCAGGCTCTGTGCTGACAGCTCAGAGCCTGGAGCCTGCTTCGGATTCTGTGTCCCTGCCTCTCTCTCTGCCCCTCCCCTGTTCATGCTCTGTCTCTCCCTGTCTCAAAAATAAATAAAACGTTAAATTTTGTTCTTCATTTATGATACTGGGGAGTGGGGTGGGGGGTTGGTCCTTTATTTTGAGCTTGGTACCTGCTTGCTCTTAAATAGGCTTTTTTTCAGAATTTTTGTGTTTAGAACTAAAGATAGGCTTGTCCAACCATCCTTGTCTCTTGTATTGACACAAGTTTTTTAGCTTATTTCTTAAAGCTATTCGCCTGTGTTCCCTGAAAAACATAAATGAATTTTAACATTCCTGCACTTAAAGAAAACATTGAATTATTTTTTTCTTAAACTATGAAATGGTTCCTCCTTTACCTGTATGTAAGTAATAATTTATGTGAACATGTCTCTGCTGAAATAAAATGTAAATTTTTGGGAATTGTTCCCAATGAAGATTATTTTAGCAGAGTGTTTTTATTTTATTTTGTAATTTTAATTTATTTTAAATCTTTTATTTATTTTTGAGAGAGACACAGTGTGAGCAGGGGTGGGGCAGAGAGAGAGGAAGACACAGAATCCAAAGCAGGCTCCAGGCTCTGAGCTGTCAGCACAGAGCCTGATGTGGTGCTGGAACTTAGCAACCATGAGACCATAACCTGAGCCACCCAGGCACTTCTAGCAGAGAGTTTTTAGTTGGAAGTAAAATGAATTCAAATGTTCTGTGGTCTCCATACTCAGGATGCCCCTTTATCTAACTTGGAGGCACGAGAGAACGTTGGATTCTTCTTTGTGAAAAATAAAACTTTCCCTCTAATATCATATATTCACCTTTTTTTAAAAAAAAAACATAATGGGACACAATCATGCTTTTTTCTACTTCCATACAAGTCAGGAAATAGCTTTACTCTGTAGCAAATTGTTATAGATGACAGTTATGTTTGTAAATAGACTTTCATAGGGCTTTCTTCTAGTAAAATGATGTGTGTATGTTGGATTAGAATACTTAGGACAGTTAATGCACATGCAAATACCTCTGGGTGGTCATAATCTTGTTCACCACATTCTTGAGAGGAAAAACAAGCGTATAGTTTCTACAAAGTGCTCGTGAGACTCTGATGCCTTGACAAAGCTGAAAATTATTACCAAATTCCTGGATCACCAGCTCACCATGTGAACCTCCCTGGGTGGCACCAGATAAAGAGACTTCGTGGCACATATTTGCTTGGGGGGGCTAATGATACCAGTTTGCTTGGTGGGCAGACCAACACGTGTGCCGGGCATAAGGGAAATGAACAATGCATTTTCAAAACTTCACCATGATTTTTGGACATACTTGTCTTGGAAACTTTTCTTTCTTAACAATGGAAAAAGGCATGTCTGTCAGATACTTTGTGCCAAAGAAACCCAGCTTTAGAATAAAGGTAGCCAATAGAAAAAGATGGGACTATCACAGAATTCCAGTAATAGGGGCTGAAATTAGATCCTCTGTCCCATGAGAGGCTAAATAACAACCAGAGGGTTTCAGATCTGGGGAATAGGCAGGTACTTTCAAAGTTAAAAGAATACTCTAACACTTAAATAATTTAAGTTTATTTAAGAAAACCTCCTCTTATATCCAAATTAATAGGCTATCTTTACATTTGAAGCAAGTTAAAAACACAAATAGCAAAAGAAAGCGAAAATCTTAACTACATACGAATAATTTTGAAAAGTACCTTTATTCACTGTTAATTGAAAAAACAAATTTGAATGTAGGTTGTCTTTTCTTTGGTATTATATTATCTAAACCCCTTTTAGTTAAGTTTGGGCTCAAGGGAAGTATGCCTTGAGGATGGTAAACGGGGAAATAATGTGGAATGTTTTATATGAGGGAAACCTGAATTCTTAAAAATCTGTAATAAAGAAGCTACCACTGTCCTTTCCGCTGTGCAGATGAGGAAACCGAGGCACAGAGAGATCTAAGTAAGTCTTGAAGTAAGTAGTAGTATCAGGATGTAGCTCCCCGAAATGAGAGTCACATTGTCAGAGTTAGGGAAGGTGTACAGGATTGATAAGGTAATAGTGACCTGGATTCCCAAGTGGTTGAAGTAGTGGATTTTAGCCAGGGATTTTCATAGCTAATCATAAAAGTGATACCACATCAAATAAACTTTCATTCCTTCATTAGCAGGCTCCCCCTTTTCTATTTACATTTCTGGAAATTATTTAAACATTTTTTAACATTTTTGAGACTGCACGAGCGGGGGAGTGGCAGAGAGAGAGAGAGAGAGAGAGAGAGAGAGAGAGAGAGAGAGACAGACTCTGAAGCAGGCTCCAGGCTCTGAGCTGTCAGCGCAGAGCCTCATGAGGGTCTTGAACCCCCAAACCGTGAGATCATGACCTGAGCTGAAGTTGGGCACTTAACCAACTGAGCCACCTAGGTGCCCCAAATTTCTGGGAGTTATTTTAATAGAATGTAAACAAGGCTCACTATCTCATTACCAGCACGTAGAGTCAGTTTCTATTGTGGAAAAAAGCTTCTTTGATTTCAGAACTGGGTCATTTAAAACTGTGGCCCTTGCTGCAAAATACATAGTTGTGTAATCAACTGATTCTCTATATCCCTAAATTTTCTGTACAAAGCTCTGATTGCTTTTGGTGGGGGGTGGGGGTGGGAGGGGGAACAAAAACAACTTCTTCTGTGTAAATTTTCTTACCCTAAAGAGAACGAACATTGATTTTCTGAATTCACTACTAAATATGGTTCAATCCAAGAAACTCTGGCTAGGTATTATCTCTGTGACAAAAGCAATTACAGGGTTGTCTCCTTTTTTTCTTCAGTTGCCACATTAGATAATAGCTATAGTCTAGTCTTTGATTTTAGAGGCATAGCATGGATCACCAAGTCTCATTTCCTTAATAGCTATATTTGTGTAATTGTTCATCTTTTCCTTAAATATGGAGTTGAAATCTGTTTTTCAATCACTTTTATTCCATGGAGTTTTGCTCCTAGTATCATCAGATTCAGTCTTGCCTTTTTTTAACCTGAAGGGATATTCGGATATTCTCAATCAACTGTCAGGTAGCGTCTGCTAATTATTTGTTTTCAAGCAAAACATCCCCAGTTTCTTCAATCACTGTTAAAAATACGGTTTTCTTACTTGTCAACCCCTTACTTGTCAATCCAGCCTGCTTTGCCAATTCCTCAGTGAAGTGCTTCCCAGATAAAATAGAATTCTTCAGATTTGGTCTGACCAGCCAGAGTGCAGAGTGTTCTGGATGTTTTCTTCTTCTAATGGATTTCACTAAACTGGGAGAACCCTGAACAGACCATCTCTGTAAGAAAAACATACCAAAGAAGGGACCACATAGACCAGATGTGGATCTGACTTGCATAAAAATGTATTTTTTTTCTACTAGTCAAAGAAGCCAATATGAAGAAAGGTATCTTCTAAGCACTATTCACATAGCTTTGCTTTTCTCTGCATGGAATGTTCTGTCTCCTGCAACTACTTGGCAAATGGCTGATGATCTTTTTAGCTCATCCTTTGTGAGGAATTCTTATCTGCCCTTGCCTAAGTGACTCTGTTCAAAACTGATGTCACAGCTGATGGGACAAAAACACCTAACTTAATGGTGTGCATGGTGTTGTCCAGCTCAAAAAGCTGAGTGGGGCCTACCAGGCATTCTCTTTGGGGGATGTGTGAAACAGACTGGACCTGTAGCTACAGGAGCAGGCAGGTCATGGCTTGTGGCTACGCTGGCCCTCTTATTCCATGCAAGCTGAAGTCCTGGGGATGACCCTCCATAAAGAAAATAGAGCAGGTATGTAGGCATAAACAGACCCCATAAGTAAGAGACCATGCCTCTGGAGATACTGTCCAGCTTCCTGTGGCTTTCTGGTTGCTACCGTTTCTAATCCATGACCACGTTTCAATAAATCCTACTTTGCTTGAGGTAAAGTGAGGGACTCATCACTGTTTCAGGCAAGAGCCCTTGCAAAAGCATTTTCCACATGGAATTACCACTTTCAATCTGTGCTGTCCCACTATACATAGCTTTACAATAATACCTACCACCCTTCTCCCTACTAGATGATGAAGCTTCTTGAGAACTAACATAGTCTTACCACCTATCTCTTGGTATAATAAGTCTTTACTGTGTGTATTTGTTAGTATATGAAATACTACTGGTCAGACTGTAGATGCTAGGTTATAATTTTCTACTTGAAATATAGGTTAAATTTTTGAGTGTTTTGTATTTGAATAAAGATTGTAAGTTTTTTTCTGGAATGCAGTTAAGGTATTGGGAAAGAGTTTGATCTTCTTGGGACTTAGATTTAAAACTCATTGTGTGGGACCAGAGCAATACCTAAGCGAGTGAGGGTAATTATTCTTTTTTAATAAAACAAAACAATTCCGAGTTCCATTGCCCATACACCTACAGGATTTTTCCAGCATGGCTATGGTCACAGTCAGGATTTTGGCCCCTTGTAGGTACCGCTCACCGTTTCCTCTAATCCTTTCAGAGGGTTCTTTTCCTGGCTTTAGTAGTTTCTTCCTGTGTGTGTGCTAACAGTTCTCTATTGAATACTACAAGGGGACCCTCTGCAGATCTTGAGTTCTCAGTCTGTGCTCCTCTCTTTTAAATGTCTCATCCTGCAAAGTTAAGCTGCCTTTCTCTCCTCTGACTGTGGGCACTGTCTTAGCAGGAAGAGCAGCAGGCTCTACTTGGCTTCCCCTTTGTCAACTCAGTGGCCTGGAAACTGGCTCAAGACCATGCTGGAGCCATCTTTACTTCCTATTGCCTCCTGTGTCTCAGAGCTTACTGTCCTTCATTTCCTTAGGTCCAGTGTCTTAAGCATTTTTTTAAGGTGTATTTTGTCTTGAGGTAAGATGGTAAACCACCTGTTCTATCTTGGCTGGAAATGGAAGTTTTATAACTTGTTGACTTACTTATTTGGGAAAGTTTGATAAATATTGCAGTCAGCATACTTGGTTATGTTTTGTCCAGTTGCAAGATTTTCCTTGATTAGTACCCCAAGGAGATATATATCATTCTCTTATTGTAAAGCAGATCCTTTGTGCTGTAAGTGTCTCTGACGTCAGCATAACGTGTTAAATCTTTGGTTTCATTGCTGCTCAAATCAAGGCTGAAGTTAAATGCAATGAGTTAATAATGGATTAAGATGTTATCACATTTTCTGTAGAGGAAATCCATTCCAGTGAACCATTTGAGTAAAAATAGTTTCCCAAGAGGAACTTAACTCTGGAAAGATAATGATCTGTTGCAGATGCCTGTAATTTACAATTATGTTTGGTTAGCTTCTGAACTGTGAATATGGGAAGTGTTGCAAGACTTAGGATATGTTGGTTGATACGTGATTCATGCAATTCATTTCTGAAGCTCAGGAGAGCCAAACCTATTCAAGGGAGGGAGTGTGGGCCTGCATGTAAGAAAGCCATTCAAATAGAAGCATGCGTGGCTCTGTGAGCATGAAGCTACGTGAGAAATACTACTAACGTTGTCATCAGAGATGGTAACAAACTTAGATTTTCATTAAAAATAAGGGAAATGGCAAAATAATTTTACCTCTGTCTAGAAGAGCATCCTCTTATTTCCTGAAACCAGGAAGGAAAATAAGGAAAGAAATCTATCTTCTTGCCAGGTGCTTATGCCTAGAGAATAGAAAGTTCCTAAAATAACGATCCCTCTGCCACCAAGTAGAGCAGAGAAGCAAATCAGAGTCTTTGAACCTTGGGGGGAGTACCTAGGATCTCTGCTATGGGAAAAGCCCCTACCACTAAACTGGCATTGTAGAGCTTCCCTGTCTTCTTGCATTCTGGACTAAAAGGTTACTGATACTGCAGGTAGTTACGCATAAAGGGTGTGGTTTCTCCAAGCTGCCCTACAGAGGACTGATCTCAGGCCATTCAGTGAGAGAAGAGCCCGGTGATTGGCAAATGATAAATAAAAACTATTTAGGGAGGAGGTAAGCAGAACTTTTCATCACAAATGACGGAATGGCTCCTGAGGATGAGGATACAGGGTGGTTCTGTCAGTTGTCAACCTCTGCCTCCTCTCACTCTGCTGTATCCTATCCCAGATCTTTGCTCTGGGATTGGAGATGCTCTGGCCTTCGTTCTAGGGATCAGTTAAAAAAATGCATATAGTATATATGATTTATCTCAGCTGTAAAACTAAAAACCAACTATTGGTTCTAAAATGCTACTGAGTTAAATGTCCTTGATTTCTGGGGCTCAGAAATGAAATTTCAACCATTTTTAATATAAACAGCAGTTACAGAAGAGTAGATTAAAGGCTCCAGCATAGCCTACAGGCACTAATGTGTGCACTTAGATTCTCGGACCCAGGCCACCCACACTTGGACCTGAAAAATAGCCTTTTCCATGGACTCCAGAGGCCTGAGGAATGGCAGGGGCTAAGTGATTAAATTGTAGAGAGTGTAAGCTACAGGGATGGCTGATGTCTAAGGGATTTTTCTGACCAGTTTATACCTTGGGCCCAGAGAAATCTGGTTCTGGGCAGCAAAGTAAAATGTAAGGATTACAAATTGAGGATAAGGTAGTGGGCAGACTGTTGGCTCCATCAGATTAGTGACCTTGCAAGACTGGCAATGTCTTGTATGAATATGTTTTCCTGAAGGTAGTGCTGTTCATCCCATTCTGTCTAGGAGCTCTGTGTGGTGTTCACAGACTCAGGTGCACAGTGGATCAGTGGTCCATATCTTCCATCTTTTGCCTGAAGCATGGGGCATGAGTTTTGAATACAGTGGGCTCTGGGCTTTTAATGTGATGCTGGCCAACACCTTGCTATGATGCCCTGTTTTCACTGTTCAGTCTCCAGTCCTGTTGTATTTAAATCTGAACCTCTCATTCCCTGCCTGGTTGAACTTGCAACCTTGAGGTACCCACTCCAGCTCACTTTAATTCTAAACCCCAAGACTCTCCTTGGGATGGCACTGTTCTCTTAACCTAAACTTACTGTCCTCCCACAGCTATCTTTGTTGTTGTTGTTGTTGTTGTTTTTCTAAATCCACTGTCAACTATCATCTATGAATTCAGAATGTTTTATTTACACAATAATTGAGAAGGGACTAATGCTCAATTCAGCATAGGGCTGGTTTTGCTTATTTGAAGTCAAAACCAATAACCCTAATGGTTCTGATGGGCTGTGAATATTCCTCTGAACTTGGTCAGGTTAAATTGAAAATACTTGTGGAGAAAACATACTTGTATGTGGGTATGTGTGTGGGTATGTGTAGAGAGAGATCTAGAGCTACATAGAGAAAAATATAATAAAAACTAAAACATAATAAAATACTGATGAAAATGTTCATAATGAAAGGAAAATTAATGGGCAGCACAAAATGTAGTGGGCCCATTCTGAAGAAGCAGCTGGTACTTTAATTTCATAAAGAATAATGTCCAAAATAGGAGAGGATATTTTTCCTTGGTCCAGTCAAGGAGAACACATGATGGAGGAACCTGAATCAGAACACTTGTAATATAGGAGACTTCTTCCTTATCAGTGATGACGGAATTTGAAATGTATTATGATGGAATTAGGTCTTTATCTCTTGACACACCTACTATATTCTGTTTGTCCTAGTGTGTGTTTGATGTAAGCAAACTTTACCTATCTGTGGTGGGCTGGGTGGGTGGGTACAGTGCGTGTTACTGTTGGTTCCAAAATTTATCTAAGGAGTGCATGGGTGTTCTCTTCAAGTTCACTAACTTGGTCCTTCAGTATTGTTGAGAGCCTACCACATGCAAGAAGCTAGGCTGCAGCAGTCTCAACTTACTTTCTCACATAAACAGACCTTTTACTTGGAATAGCCTTTCACGTACCTTCCTGAAAAGAAAACTACATTTAAAGCCTTGGTAGTAACAGGTAAACCTGGGGTGAGAATTCAGGCTGTAGACTGGGGTCCAATAACGTACCTAATTCCCCAAATTATATCTGAAGTTGAAGACCCAGAGAAACTGAATGGTTTACCGGCTGCCACCCAATGATGGAATCCTTTGTTATCCACAAAAGGAGAAATTTTATAGTAACAAATGAAGGCAAAAAAGACCAGCACCGTGAGCTTGCTAAAACATTTGGAACCACCATTCTAGGTAATATTGGTAGGGTATCTTCGGTCATAAGAACTATGCTGTGCCAAGACCCTACCTATAATAAGATGTTTTCCCAGCTGGGGTGCAAGTACACTGCTATTTTGTGAAGTATAATGGTGAATTTAAATGTATTTTTAATATGTTAGATTTAAAGAAAATGGCAGGTACGGAAGAGCTGAACCAAACTGAACATCCGTAGTCCATGAAGTAAGCTTACACTGTCTATATTCATTGAGCTTCAATGGCAAAGCTAGCATAGCATAGTGTTTTTTTTTCCTGCTAAACAATAAACGTATCTACACAGATCCACCTCTGTAAGATGAAAACCCTTATCTCCTCTAATAAAATCGGTTTCCTATTGCAAAGAGAAAAGGGAATAAGAAAATAAAAATCAATAAAACTAATCCTGCCATTGTAAATAGGAATTCTTTCAGCTATAACTGCTTGTAACTCTGATCATTTCATTGTGATCATACTCTTCTGTATCTAATACGAGTCTTATTATCTCAGCTCTTTTCCAGTGCTACCAATGGGTAACCCTAAGCAAATGGATGTTCTCGTTCTAATTCTTCATCTATAACCGAAGACAGGTAGACACACACAAAAGTGTCATGTTTTAAAATCAAGATAGAGCGAACAATAAACTTATCTCATGTTGGGCTTTGACCCATAACAGAATTATTTGCTCAGGGCATTAATAATAGAATTTGAGTTGTGAAGTATTAGCATTTTATTACCTATAATCTTCCATAGGGGATAGAAACTGCTAATTTATGTGGGCTAGTGGATTTTCCATTGTTACTAATAAGAATTTAAAAATTGCATAAGAAGTATTTTCATTTGACAATATGTAACTGAAATGAATGCTAAAGTACTATGCTGTTCATTGAAAATGCCAGAAGAAACGTTAATTTCTATTGGACCAATTTTCAGAAACTTCCTCAAGTGTTATTACTGAGTGTTGTTGATGCTTTTGTTCCATGTGTGTTCAGGTGCTACTGCTGTCCCCCCAACAGGAAGTGATTTAATCTCCTTATGAGACATACTATAGTTGAACTTTTTTCTATTATCTCAAGAATTAATTTTTTAAAAGATTTTTTTGATGTTTATTTTGAGAGAGCACAGAGTGAGCTGGGGTGAGTGTGGGCAGAGAGAAAGGGGGAGAGAGAGAATCCCAAGCAGGTTCTATGCTGTCAGTGCAGAGGCCCAATAGGGGCTCTCTCCCAAACCTTGAGATAGTGAACTGAGCGGAAATCAAGACTCAGACCTTTAACCAACTGAGCCACCCAGTGTCTCAAGAATTAAGTTTTCACATTTAGTTGATACGGACACTTAGGCTTAGCTTTCTAAATCACATAGTTTACAATTTTATATAGTGTTTTGGATTGTACAAATTCTGCTACCTTAGTCCTTCAGCATTGAGAACTTGTCATAGGATCCTTTGACAGAGCAATAATCTTTCATATTGTAATGTCTAAAAGTTGTATAAAATTAGACTGTTTTTGGCAAGATAAAGGTGTCTACTAGAAGCTTAATTCTGGCTATGGATGTTCTTGAACTCTGTGAAACTGAACAGCAGTTGTTATTTTAATGACTCTGGTGTTTGACTTCCATTTTAATATAGCCACATTTCTGAACTTGACTATAGAAAAATCTCTCCACAAATTCTGCCTCAAAGAAACCTCTCCATTGACTAATAGGTAGGATTAGGGTATTCCCCTATGAGTTTAGATACAGGAAAGATCACAGTAGGTGGAGTATTTGATTTAGCTTTGAAGGCCTAGTACAAGGTCATAGATGTATCATACCTATATAAATCATAAGGGCAATGGCCCGATTGAAACTAGCCCCTTTAAATCATAGGCTACATAGCCACTCCATACCAGAGACCTGTGAAAGCCCATACAAAATCTACCAATGCCCGTTAGATCATTGATACATTATGTAACAGTTACTAGACAACAAGGGAAGACTGAAACAATAAAATGGCTTTAATGGGTAATTGACTAATAAATGAACATGTAGATAATTATAATCTAAGAGGGACTGTGCTAAGTTGTCTGTGACCAAATGTGTGCAACATTTCTATTTCTGCCTAATCATTTTGTAAATCTTATCTACAGGTTTATTCCAACTAAATATTTGAACCGTAAGGAATAATCTATAGGCAGCATTCTTGAACCTCCATATTAATGGCATGTGGGACAGAGGACTGTTCTTTGCTGGGGAATTTTCTCAACATAGTAGGATGCTTGGCAACATCCTTGGTCTCTAACTACCAGATGCCAATTGCTCCTTCCCCTCCCTACCCAGCCTGAGGTTGTAATGATGAAAAATGTGTTCAGACGTTGCTCAGTGTCCCTAAGAAGTAAATTTTTCCTGGTTGAGAACCAGTGCTATAGAGCTAAGAAGTGAAAAAAAGTCCTTTCTCTCATCTCCTTCTCTTTGAGTCCTCTTGGAAGATACTACCTCCTGATTACTTGGCATTCTACATAGTTACTTTAAAATGCTTCTATTAAATACAACTACATTTTACTGAGGGCTCAGGAACCAAAATTTCCCTCTCAAGACTTTTTTTTTTAATTAAAACATTGTCCCAACTGACTTTATGCAAAAACTAAATTTCCGGTGGAGTATACTACCCCAATAGTGTTCTGTATAATAATGATAATAGCAATCTGTATGGAGGGAAAATAGATTTCTGCTCAAATTAACTGGTTGAATTCAAAATAGGGACACTAGATGGGATGCATGAGTGGAAGAGGGCTAAATGGAACTAAAAATTCTTTAACATCTTTTGGAATACCGTGTGAACAGCTATTCATCACTTACCTTTTTCTTGAGCTTTTAATACATGTATAAGATAGGAATGTGTTTATTGGAGGTAACTGATAACAACTTTTGTTTAAAGTCAAAGGCAGCACCAGTTTGGGGCCAACTCCATGCAGCAGTAGTATGGAGAATCCCTGTCCCATGGCTTACCTCTGTTTTCTTGCATGCATGGTGTTGGTGTCTTTTCCTGATAGCCTTTCTCATACTTGTGAGATAATTTTAAGTTGGAGGTCTTCAGTTCTTTCAACTTTAGATCCAGGAGGGAAGAAGAGAGGGCATCTGCATCTGAGGGTGGAATCTATCTTACCCAGAGTTCTTGAACCATAACGGACGAGAAGGAATTAATAGTACTTAGTTGGCTGGAAGAAAGTTAAATGATTTTTGAGGACAAAAATAACATTTTCTTTTCTCACTAAAAAATAAGGCCATTTATAGGAGAGATCATTTCTTAGACTTCATCTTACTCCCTTGAACTTCCATAAGGCTTTGTACTCAACCAACCTACAATGCAGAATTTGTAGGTTAAAAAGAGCTTAGAAATCCTATACCTTATTCTCACAAAGAGATCAAAGCATTTTTTATGTTTAAAACAAGGTGCAACTTTTAACAGAATTTCTAGGGAATAAGAGTGCCAGGGGAGAAAGAGGCTATCCTATTTTAAAGTAGTAATCATTCAAATGACTTCCCTGAGGTCGTAGATAGTAAGATGATAAAACTTCCAGTTATTCACACAATATCTTGAAGAGAAGGCAGATAGTTTGTAGGTAGGGGAAGAGAACACACCTAATACTAAGGATTTCTTTCAGTAACAAAGTTGACTTTACAGATATAATAAAAACATAAAGGGAAGCTCAATGAATCTCTGGATTCTAAGATACAGAACAAGATAATCTAGGTATTTACAATCAGATTAAATAAGTTTATTTACCTCGTGTACTTGGAAATTTATTTTGATAAGAAAATTAAGCTTAGGAAATGGGAAGTCTAACTTCATATCTAATTAGATACATTTAGAAGCTACATTGTTTTGATAGCACCTTAGGGGGGATTTCAAAAAAACAAAACACTTCATCATCAACAAGTGTCATGGTTTTGATCAATACCATGCTTCATTCATCTCAAGAAGGATAGCATGGTGACCCCATTGTGCTTTCTAATGACACATTTCCATATGTGAGAAATGTAATTGTCATTTCACAAAACACAGAGCACATTATGTTAGATGAGGTCTTCTGTTCTTAAATCTTGTCAAAAGCAAGAGCATTTTTATTTGTACAACAAATGGGTTTAGTTTGAAAAGATTTTTTTTCTAGTGCAATGAAGACAAGATTTAAAGTAATACTGAAAGCTGTAAGTTTTTTTATTTATGGAGAAATTGCGTAATTCTAAATTATGTAAATATGTTCAGATGCACTGTATGCATATATCCAAATATGATTCATTGAAAACAATACGCTTAATTTTTTTTTTTGCCAACGCACACGATGAATCTGATCTTATAATATTTCAAAAAGATTTCTTGTACAAGTTGGAGATGATTACATGTTTATAACTTAAAGCAGCAAATACTGATTTAGCATAAACAACTTAAAGAATAAAACCACAATCAGAAATGTTAGTAGGAAACATTATAGAAGCACCTTTGGCATACTTTAAAGAGGTCTGATTTGTTGTTGTTGTTGTTGTTGTTGGATAAAGGCTATTCAGCTATGTTTGGCAGCAGGCATTAGTTAATCATCTGGGAATCCTTTCTTAAAAGATAATTGCTATGGTGAGTTTGAGTTTATGTAGTTGGGTGATGTTGGTAGCCAAAAAAAAAAAAAAAAAAGTCACCAGTTCATTGAGCATTTACCTTTTAGAAAGAATTGTTGACCTGGAGTGTTCAGTGTTTGGGGAAATGTTCTGGCAGTTAGCCAGACATTTGTAAATTTTTTAATGATCTTCCTGTATACTTTTTATATTTAAACAAGCCTGAATAAAGGGTAGGTTAGTTATTGAGATTTCTGATATTTAGGAACAAGTTGCAAGGTATTTGGTCTCCCTGGTCCTTGACTTTTTTTTTTTTTTTTTTATCTACAAAATCAAAACAGGAATAGATACTTACAGAATTGTTTGGGGGATTATGTGAGAGAAAGGATATGAAAGAGTTGAGCATACAGCCTGGGACCCTGGAGGCTCAATGCATGTTTGATCTTTTACATCCACAGTACTGTTTTCTTAGGTGACTTCCAACTTCTGGCTCTCTCTTGTTCCTCCCCAGCCTAAACCTACAACCATGCAAAATGACCTCTTACTGGAGGTACCTGTGGTTTTGCTTTAGACCAAAGATTTCAATGAAAAGTGTTATATTTTCTGGGTAGACTTTGTAGGCATTATATTCCCAAGACAGCTGGGAAATAGGGGGGGGGGATGGGGAGAGGATGCTGTCATTATACTGTAATATACCTAGAGCCAGAGAACAAACATCTTGTGGTATGACTCTCCTGAAACCAACTTCCCTCACATACCTATCTTCTCCACTGCCTTCATAGGAATGAATATCTTTAAGTTCAGTAGATGATGTAAAGGTGAATTTTTAGGGTAAAGGCACCAGTAAAGTGTTAATTTAGGCTATTTCCTGAAGGAAAGTAACTCTAATTGTGAATCAGTTTCCCAAAGAAGGATGATGTGGATAAAGATTCAAAAGTATAGGGTAGGGTACATAACTTTGACAATGATAATTGAATTTCTACTAATCCTAATGTTTTGAGGGTTTTTTCAATATTTTATTTAAATTCTCGGGGCATCTGGGTGGCTTATTGGTTAAGCCTCAGACTCGATCTCGGCTCATATCATGATCTCACAGTCTGCGATCCAGCCTCCTGTCAGGCTCTGTGCTGACAACACACAGGCTGCTTGGGATTGTCTCCGTCTCTTTATGGCTCTCCCTGGCTTGCTTGCACACATGTGTGAGCTTTCCTTTCTCTCTCTGTCTCTCTGTCTCTCAAGATAAATGCACTTTAAAAAACAAATTCTAGTTTACATACAATGTAAGTGTTTTCAGAAGGAGAGTTTAGTGATTCATCATTTACATATAACCCCCCAGTGCTCAATACACATGCCCTCCTTAATACCCAACACCCATTTCGTCCATCCCCCGACCACTTCCCCCAATCAACCCTCAGTTCTATTAAAAAAAAAAAAAATTACTACGTTTCTTTATTTTTGAGAGGCAGAGAGAGACGGAGTGGGGAAGGGGCAGAAAGAGAGGGAGACACAGAATCCGAAGCAGGCTCGTAGGCTCCAGGCTCTGAGCTGTCAGCCCAGAGCCCGACATGGTGCTCGAACCCACGAACTGCGAGATGATGACCTGAGCCGAAGTCGGACACTCAACCGACTGAGCCATCCAGGCACCCCAGTTAGTTCTATTTTTAAGAGTCTTTTATGGGCTGGAGCGCCTAGGTAGCTCCATTGGTTAAGCATCCGACTTGGGACCAGGTCATGAACTCGTGGTTCGTGGGTTCCAGCCCCGTGTTGGGCTCCGTGCTGACAGCTAAGAGCCTGGAGCCTATTTCAGATTCTGTGTCTCCCTCTCTCTGCCCCTCCCTTACTCGTGCTCTGTTTCCCTTTGTCTCTCAACAATAAATAAATGTTAAAAAAAATAAATATTAAAAAAAATCTCTTATGGGGCACCTGGGTGGGTCAGTCAGTTAAGCATCCAAATCTTGATATCTGCTCAAGTCATGACCTCTGTCATGAGACTGAGCCCCATTTCAGGCTTGTGCACTGGTTGCAGAGCCTGCTTGGGATTCTCTCTACCTCTCTCTCTGCCCCTCCCCTACACTCTTTAAATAAATAAATAAACATTAAAAAAAGTTTCCTATGGTTTGTTTCCCTCTCTTCCTCCCCCTTCCCTATGTTCACCTGTTTGGTTAAAGTCCACATATGACTGAAATTCTATAGCATTTTTCTTTCTCTGCTTGAATTATTTCACTTAGCATAATATACTCTACCTGTATCCACATCCTTGCAAAAGGCAAAGTTTCATTCTTTTTGATGGCTGAGTAATATTTGCGTGTGTGTGTGTGTGTGTGTATCTACACACACACACACACACACACACACACACACACACCATCTTTATCCATTCGTCAATCAGTGGACATTTGGGCTCTTCCCATGTTGGGCTATTGTTGATAGTGCTGCTATAAACATCAAGATACATGTACCCCCTTTAAATCTGTGTTTTTGTATCCTGATAGCACAATTGTTGGATTGTAGGGTAGTTCTATCTTTATCTTTTTGAGGAACCTCCATAGTATTCTCCAGAGTGGCTGCACCGGTTTGCATTCCCACCAACAGTACAAGAGTGTCCCCCTTTCTCTTCATCCTTGCCAACCCTTGTTGTTTCCTGTGTTGTTAATTTTAGCCATTCTGCTAGGTATGAGGTATCTCACTGTGGTCTTGATTTGTATTTCCCTCATCATGAGTCATGTTGAGAGTCTTTTCACTTGTCTGTTAGTCATCCAGGTATTGTTGGAAAAATGTCTATTCATGTCTTCTGCCCATTTCTTCATTGTATTTGTTTTTTGGGGTGTTGAGTTTGATCAGCTTTTTATAGATTTCAGACACTAACCCTTTATCAGACATGTCAAATCCTAATGTTCTATAAATATTTTCTGTTACTAATATGGATATTTGTAGCCTTCTCTAATAGAACTACAACAGTGACCAGAACAGTGGCTAATTAAAAGTTGTTTGATGGTAGGCAAGGAAAAAAACCCTATTTACCATTTGAAAATAACCTTTGTATGCAGATTCAAATGCAATAGTTACAGCTACTTGCCATAGTTTTAGTAAGTAATCATGAACTTTAGCAAGAAATAGTCAATAAACTAATGGCATATTGAATTTTCAGTTGTCACAGAAATCTGGAACCAAGTAGTATTAAAAACACATTATTTAATATAATGGTATACTTTTAAGGGTTTCAAAATGGAAATATGTGAAAGTATTTGAATTCAAAGTATTTCTTAGATACAAAAGGCTATTGTTTGCAGCAAATTTAGTAACAAACTTGATCTAATAACTAAAAGTAATTTTTCCCCCATACCATTGACAATTCTGTCTGTTTAGTGGATAAAGTCAATGAAAGCAAAATCAGAAATCTTACATACAACCTGACAGAAGAAAGCTCCATACATAGTGCTTCCATAAAAGGCAGAGCTAAAAAGAATCTTAAAAAAAAATCTTCCTCCTCACTTATATCTAGGACCCTGGAGGCATCAACAGAAAGAAGTTAATATTTTCCCAATTCAGTGTGACCCTAGAGGCCCAAGCAGAGTTTTACTTGCGGTTATTTTTGTATTTCTAACCTTTTACGAAGAGAGAATTGGACTTCTAATAACTTAAAAGTAAACATACAGAAAACTGAAAATCTGAGGCTGTTACATAGAACTCTTTGATACAATGGACTACCAAATTAAAAAAAATATATATATAGAAACCAAAGGAAACAAGATATAAAGACGTAAAGTAGAACACTGGAAAACTCTAATAAGGAGAAGGAATAAGGCCACCAGAGAGACTAATATTGAAACACTATATTTTCAGATAATAGAAAGGAAGCAATGTCTCCCTCTGGGACTTCATAAAATGGGATTCTGACCTACTGTTTGTGGGCAATGAAGGTAAAACAGAAGTGAAGGTATAAATAAATGTTCAAGGGTTTTTCTGATAGGAAGTATTCTCTCAAAAGGATAAAAAGCTATGGAAGAAAATATATAAGAAAAGTTCCCTGCAGACTCTCTAAGGGGTTATTTCTAGTCCCATAGGGAAATAGGTAAGCATGGTGGATGTAAAGTTGAACATCTTGAGATTCTAGGAAGAAGAAGACTAAGACAAATAGCTAAATCCTTTCCTCCCTCATCATCTGCTGGCAGCTGTGAATGAATTGGAGGTGGGGGCAAGGCTTAAGCCTGGGATATCAGGTAAGAAACTGTTAGGACAGTCCAGACAAGAGTTAATGAACACCTTGATTGTGGTTTTGTGGATGCAGTGAAAGAAAGTGAGGGACGGATTACATGCCTATTTAGAAAGTTAAAGCCTCTGGGGCACCTGGGTGGCTCAGTCGCTTAAGCATCTGACTCTTGATTTCGAACAGCTCAGGTCATGATTTCATGGCCCAGGGCCTACTTTGGATTCTCTGTCTTGCCCTCTCTCTGTCCCTCCCCTGCTCGTGTTTGTTCGTTTGTTCATATTCTCTCTCTCTCTCTCTCTCTCTCTCTTTCTCAAAAGAAAGGTTAAAAAGGTTTAAACACAAACAAAAGTTTAAAAACAAAACAAAAAAAAATGTTAAAGCCTCTGGATTTGGGTTTGCTAAGTAAATGGAGAGGGAAAAGGAAAAGAAAACTCCCTGGAAGAATCGAGCATGACACCCAGGTCTCTGGTTTGAAGAGGAACAGAGTCTAACTTAAGCAAAGTGACTGAATACTCAGCATTTTGTGTGCATTGTCGACCCACTGCCTTTGTGAAGTGAAAGCCAGAGATGCTGGGGATATTTTCTTAATTTCTTTGGCTTGTGTGATGCCTCCTCAGTGGATAGGGCCTTTCCTAGGGCTCATGAATGTCCACATTGTTTGAAGCAAGAGACAGGGACATCCAGGGCAAAGTGAGGGATGAATAGGTGGAACATAAGATTTTTGGGGCAGCGTAACTTCTCTGTATGATATTATAATAGTGGATACATGTTACATATTTGTCCAGACACACAGAATGTACAACCCTAACAGTGAACCCTAATGTAAAAGTGATAAGCTTGGGGTAATGATGTGACAATGCTGGTTCATCAATTTTCACAGATGTACCACTCTGAGAGAAAATGTTCATAATGGGGGAGGCTATGCATTTGTGGGGACAGGAGTCTATGGGAAATCTGTCTTCTCAATTTTGCTATGAACCTGAAACTACTCTAAAAAGAGTCTTTTTTTTTTTTTTTTTTTTTTTTTTTAAGGCAGCGGTTAGAGTCAATACAAAGTGAATAACCACAATTTAGAACCAGGGGAGATGGTCGGGGTTGGTGCAAAGTGGAAAATAAATTGTGACCTGTGTTGACATACTACAATGATTTAGGCAGCACACAATTTTGTTTAGGGATCAGAAAAAATAGTACAGAGACATTTTAGAAAAAGAATCCCAGGGAGAAACTGACTGGCATTATTCTTGATTCTTTTTATCTCAGTATGAATACAAGATCTGCAATAGTTCCGTGGAGGAAGCTCCAATTCCTATGTCATAGAGAAACTCAAGAACACATAGACACTATTATTTTGCAGGATTTTTAGGTTTTCTTTTTTCTTTAAGGCTCTTTCTTACTCCCGATAATGTATTACATATAGGCTGGAACGTCAACATGAGAAACATGTTTTCTGTTTTCAATCCCTACAGAATAATCTCTAGGAATTGAAAAATAATTCATTCCAACACATTTTTAATTGAACACCTGTTAGGTTCCAGACCCTGTTCTAGGCAGTAGGGATATACAAGTAAAGAAAACTTCCAGCTTTATGGAGTTTTCATTCTTCCTTGACTTGAATATAAATAAACCTATTTCCAGCTGAGATCACAGTACAAGGAGCTAAGAAGACTGACAAAGGAGAAGGGGATAGAGAGTAATCAGAGAGGAATGTGGCTGCTCTTTTCCACAGAGTGGTCAGGAGACTTCAGTGAATGAAGGATTCCTGTGCATATTGGGAGGAAACTGGCTTCAGGCAAAGTGTGGGGGATGATTGCATGGTTGAGGAGAAGCAAGGCGGCCAGAATAGTTGAAATAGGGAGGTGGGAGATATCCAGTGGTCAGATCATTCAGTACCTTGTAGGCTGTATTAGTTATCTGCTGCCATATAGAAAATCACACTAAAACCTAGTGTCTTAAAACAGTAATATTTCTGTTTTAAGACAGTAATAATTCTCACAATTCTGTGGGTTCACCGGGTGATTGTTCTGCTGGACTTGCTGGGGTCTTTCGTAAGCTGACATCACCTGGCAGCTTAGTTAGAGCTTAGGCTCTAGAATGTCCTCCCTCCCTTGTCTGAGGTCATGGCCATGATCTGAGGTCACTGTCATTTTCGTGTTGGCTTTCTTCACATAGTGGTAGAAGTATTCCAGGAAGACGAGAGTAGGAACTTTAGGTCTCTTGAGCTCTAGGTTCAGAGTTTGCTCACAATCTCCTCTGACACATTTCAATAATCAAAGGAAGCCACAAACCCAGCCCAGATTCAGAAGGCAGGGAGAGACTTGACCCCTTGATGAGGTTAGTGGTAAAGAATCTGTGAGGCCATTTAAAAACAACCTCACAGGCTGTAGGGAAGGATTAGAATTGCATGGTAAGAGTCAGAAGAAGTGATGGGAAGATTTTGAGTGGAGAAGTCATGTGCATGGATCTCTTTTCAAAGATCAATCTGGCTTCTGTATGAAGAATAATCAAGACACCAGTTAGGAGGCTAACACCAAATGGTATCTTCTCTAGCATCCGTAAAACGTATAGAACGATGTTGACAGCTTTTAATAGTGGTGATGGTCCTAATCCATGAGTTCCCTCATAGTTCAGCTTGCTGCAAAGTAGTATTAAATCTGAACAGATAATAAAACTTCCTTTCCCAGAAAAGGACCATGACCTGACATGTGCTATCTGTTCACTTTCAATTATTTTTAGTTAAATTTAGTTTTCAAATTAAAAAATCAGGAATTTTCACCTAAATCTACATTCCTGGCTTCTTTTGAAAAATTTAAGTTGTCAAAAAACTGGATTTTTCACAGCATTTTCCACCAAGTCTACCTCAGTCATTCCAGTCCTGCTTGAACTTTGACCCTTTATTGCAACCTCTGGGTCACACAGACTTGATGGCAGAGGTGAGGCCAGAAACTCTAATCTCTGTGTTCATCCTGGTTCATTCTTTGCCTTTGCAATTCTAGTTTTACTACTAGACCAAAAAAATAACTACTAAAATCTTGTTTTTCCAATAGGGTAAAGAAGTTTATAGATATCACACCTTAAAAGGGTGGCAAATGGTTTTATGAAAAAAAAAAAAAAAAAAGAAACCTATAAATCACTGAAAAGACAGGCCATTTCAGAATGAGGATCATGGGGGATCATCAGATGACAATGAAAGGACAGAATTTCCTCCCCACTGAGGTACGTGGTGAGGGTGACTCCAACTGAAGACAAGCCATCAAGAATTTTTGCATCATCCTTTCTTGTGCTTTCTGACTTAAGATTCCACTCCTTAGCAAGCATCACATCTTTTAACTTCTTATGAATATGGTATATAAAAAAAGACACATTACTTTATGTGTGCAGAGATGGCTTAGGCATACAGTGGAATACGATTCCTGCTGCAAAGCAACAATTTAAAACAAAAGTTGTCCATGTAGAACCTTCCCTAGCTTCATTGTTAACTTTAAAATGTAATTTTGGGGAAACAGTCAAAATTCCAAGGTATGGTTTCACATGTTATCCTTAGATATATTTACGTGGAATGCTTGCCACCTTTTTAAAACTTTATTTTGAATTAAATGTGCAGTGGTGCCACTCTGCATGTCACAAGATGGTTTGTGATTAGCAATTTCATTTCTTTGAGGCTTGTGTTAAAGAATTCAGAGAGCTATGTCATGCATCATGGAAAGGGAATGTGCAAAATAGCACATCTCTTCCACTGTAACTGAGGTAATTAATTGCCTATTTCTGTACAGTAGCACAGATCCACACACCTACACACTCAGCAGAACGTCTTTAGGTTTCTCCAGAAAATCACTAATTAGCACTTGAGCTATTCAAACCATATTATTCACTAAAAAGAATAGTATCATAAGAGGTAGTCGATACTTAGTCCGACAGAAATGTTTCAGTTCCTATCCCTGTAAATGTTAGAATAAAAATACTGTCTATTTTTGATGGCCTTTCTATAAATGAAAGGACTAATAGTTTGTGACTATCTGTTTCAGGATGTCTAAGATGTCTTTGGACAACACATGCATATATATATGTGTGTGTGTGTATATATGTTTGTATATGTATATATATATATATATATATATATATATGCATGTATGTATATTATATATGTAAGTATATTTTTTGCCTCTTACTTGGCTTACAATCAAACCATGATGCCCTGGAGACCTTACCCATAGCTTCCCTTACCTATAGTCCTTGCCCTGCTAAATATGAAGCTTATAGTATTCTTCTGTACTCTGTTATCTGGCTGTTTCTCTAAGGTACTGGCTATTGAATCAGTTGATGTGTGATAAATAGAAACATCTCTTGACCGTAAATCCTCCGGTAACTCCTAGACTATCGCTGAGGGCATAGAAAGTGCCAAGGTGTATAAAAAGGTTAATGTGATGAAATTCCTTCAAAGGAGGATACTTGTATTTCTCTAGGTTACTAAACCAGACTCCTCCTAACCCAGGTTTTAAAACTGGCCTCTACTTGATCTGCTCTAGCCAGACTAGTCCCCCACCAAGCATTCCTTCAACTTTCCCCGCTTTCTTAGAGTTTGGAATTCAGGTAGTCTATCTTCTCTAGTCAAATTTTACTCATCTTTTAAGACTTGGCTTCTGTCTCTCATACCTTCTTGATAAGATCTGCCTCTGGACAATTGAGCTTATCTGAGGTGTCCGTTCCATGCCCTGAGCAAAGCACTGGGGCTCCAAAGAGGGCAACTCTTGGCTCCCACCATCAGGGAGCTGGCTGTCCGGTAAGAGAGACTGTGGTCACACTGTGTGTCTAATGGTTCGACAGACCCCTGAGGGTGATGTGCTCTCAAGGAGAGGTGCTGTGACCGCAAAGTTGAAGTGAACTGAGATGATGCTGTGGATGATCAGAGGATGCCAGAGGAAGGTAGCATGTAGGGATGCTCTGGATGAGATGCAGGATGGGGCAAGGCTTTGGGTAAAATGAGAATGAGATGCCCTTGGACAAGTACAGATCCTAAAATGGGAGGAAAAAACATGGTGAGAGATACAGCCAGATGGGTGAGCAGGAAGAAAACTGTCAGGATCCCACTGTGCGATATGGAGGAGTTTGAGTTTTACCCTGAGTTACCGGAGAGCACAGAGGTGACAGAACTCAATCTCTAAGGTGTCTTCCTGCTCTGAAATTCTGTAACTTTTTTTTCTTTACCTCAATGCTTATACTTAAAACATTTGCTGAAAACTAACTTGTTTAGCAGAGGATTCTTCTTTATATCTAGATTATATCTTCTATAACAGACTGTATATAACAGATGATTACAAATTGCTTATGAGTATTCTTTTTTCTTTGAAAAGTTTTGTCTGGGAGGCAAAAACTGTATTTATTTCATGCCTGCAGCACCTAGTATATAAATACTTATTGAATGAGTGACTCAGAGCTATGGAAGGAGTCCCCAGCCTGAGTCTGTTATCTTCCTTTCGGTAGTACCAAGATTTAAGAAGCTGCGTTAAGACACATCTTGCTTCATTTTTTGCTGCACAAATACTGACTGAAAGCCTGTGAGGTACCAGTACCAAGTCCTACAACACTGAACATGACAGTTGAAGTGTCTGAACTCTTGGGTTTTATATTCTACCTTATTTCTTGCCTTTCTGCCCTTAGCTCTGTGATTAAAAAGGTTCAAGGAAATTAGAAAATACTTGTCGTACATCGATCATTAGAAATAGTTTGAAAGGACCTGGAATTGTACTTGAGATTTAATGTCTCTTTATAGGACTTGTTCTTACTGCTGCAAAGATTTTTGGTATAGTGGAAGGAGCATGAAATGCCATGTCAGACTGTGTTTGAATTTTCATTCTGCCATTAGTAGGTATGTGGTCTTGTACAGTCTACCTTTTCTAAATCAGTTCATCCATCTGAAAAACTGAGCTCAGTAGGTTAACACATGACATTTGTTGGATGTGTAGCAGATGTTAGTTTCTCATTCTATTTTCTAGAAGTATGTTGACTTTATCCTGGAAGCGGAGTGATGAGAAGAAGTTTTAGTTAGGCCAGTGGAGGCCCTCATGGCTTCAGATGTTGAGGTGCTCCAGTAACTTACACCACACTGCAGCCCTTACACCAAACTGCACAACAATGAGAAAATGTCAGCATGATCTGTCAGAGCAAATGGATGGCAAAAACAGAAATGTTCTCTTCCCTGCTGTGAGTTTTAAATGCCTTATATGAGCCCTGAAAGGAAGGTATTAGTCATCTCCATTTCACAGATGAGAAAAACTGAGGCTCAGAGAAGCTAATTTGCCAAAAGTCATACCAAAGCTGAGAACTGACTCAAAGTACATTCAACATCAAAGGTCCAAAGCTTCTCCAAGAACCACAGCATATTGACACTGTGAATTATGAAAAAGTGCTGTTGTTGTTGGAGTCTACTGCTTGGTTGTAAGAGATAAAAGGCAGAGACCTCTTTCCTAAAGTCTAAGAATATTGGAAAGAAATTGTGCCCCAACAGTCCTGCTCAGAAGCACAAATCCTTACATTGTTTGTGTAGGTTAAATTCTGATGAAGAAAACTTTTTGAACATTTGGGCTGAAGGGCATTGAGCAGGAGGACAGTGAAATGTTAGTTGGGACATTGGATATATTTCTCTAGAAACAAAAATGTAATTGACTTGTGATACTGTATGTTCAAAATATTGTCCACTTTCATGTTTTTAAATATAATACATAAAGGGTAACATGTAGGTTCCAACTATTGTTTTTCATAATTGTCACTCCTGATCTCAACTGCTGATGATAAAAGCTGAGATTCACACTCTTTTTAAAAATACTTTAACGTTTTTTTAGAGAGCAAGCGCGTGGGATAGGGACAGAGAAAGGAGAGAGAATCCCAAGCAGGTTCCCCACTGCCAGCACAGAGCCCAGTGCGGGACTTGAACTCACAAACCATGAAATGGTGACTTGAACCAAAATCAACAGACATTTAACCAACTCAGCCACCCAGGTGCCCCTGAGCTTCTCACTCTTTGCAAAATGTATAAGGTAAATGATACTGGAATTTAGGGTGCTGTTAGTTCTCCAAGAGTCTTGCTCATTTCCTAGTGATGCCTTTACTTTCCTTGTCCAGACCCCTACCCATATCTGAGATTCCAAGTTCTACCATGTTTCTCCGTGTAAATTCATGATCTCAAATCCCACTCAGGTGTCCCCTCTGCTCACAGTGCCACCTTCTGCTGTAGTCCGGTGCAGAATTGACCTGAATGAAAGTAATGTATGTTAAATTAATTCATTCTTTGAATAAGAAACAGATTATTTGCAATCAAAAGAGAAAAAATACCATGGAGGAGTGAGAACTGGTGCATCAGGCATACTATGAGAGTCAGCTATGATTAAAAGTAAAAGTATGTTTGAGTGGGTAGTGAGATATTCTATGAGAAACTTCTGTATTAAAAAGAGATGAGGTAAAAACTATTGAGTTAGTTTTACTAGCTTTGTGTGTGAGGAAGGAGAGGTGAATAAAATAGATTTGAAAGAATCTGCAAAGTGTGGATCAGTGATCTTGTTTTCAAATCTAAGATATACATTCTTTAATGTTTATTTATTTTGAGAGAGAGAGAGAGAGAGAGAGAGAGAGAGAGAGAGAGAGAATGAATGAGAATGAGAATGAATATGAGCAGCAGAGGGGCAGAGAGAGGGACACACAAAATCTGAAACAGGCTCCAAGCTCCAAGCTGTCAGCACAGAGCCTGATGCGGGCCTCGAACTCACAAACCAGGAGATCGTGACCTGAGCCAGAATCAATAGTCAGATGCTTAACCAACTGAGCCACGCAGGTGCCCCTGAAATACACATTTTTAATAGCTGTTAAATGTAAAACTTTCTGTAATATCAATATTATCTTGACAGTAAAATGTGAAACTTCTCACATGTTCCAGGTGACTTCTGTCTCCTAGGTAGCATGGAGAAGTATGCAGATCCCACAGCAGATCAACTTCTACATATCGGCCCGCTGCCCCATTTCTCCTTACCCCAGTACCTCTGACAGAATTTTGCCTATTACAAACTTTAGTTACATCCAGATACCAGTCTCCTCTTATCTCCTAACTGCCTACATCACCTGGTTAGTTGGGGCCCCATTACTACAGAGTGTTCAGTAGATTCCAGAGGGTAAGAGACCTGATCTTGAAGTCATCACCAGAATTCCAGGGCAATTTTATAGAGGTGGTAGCAGCCTTAAATGCCACAAAAAATGCTTTGCCACAGCTGTGCTGGAAGCCAGGACAATAACTGAGCCATCACTCTGTTAACATAGGAAAGGCTTCACTTTTCATGGGTTCACCCAACTCTGCCTCTCACTTAAGATTTCTATGAGTTCAAATACTTAAGAACGTAGGAAAAAATAAAAGAAAACCCCAGGAAACTGAACACATTGCTGGTGTACTAGAGTCTTCTAAACTGCATAGCATACAAAGCACACTGTCTCCAGTGCACTTTTCTGTTCATCGCTGCCTCCAGTTCTGCTTGGCATCACATAAAGTATGTGGGGAAGCCCTGGCTCTCTGTAAGCTTTGACAGGCAGCCATTCACAGGGCCTCCCCTGACGACTCTGGCTTCTGGATGCAGAAAAGTTATCTGTCAGCAGGATTCATTTACATTCTAACTGACAAGGTTTTCGTCTCCGTATCTTTGTTTTATGCCATCATGTCTGTTCAAATTAACACTAAGCTCAGTTGTACTCCTTTGACCAAGGGTCACATTCTCATCTGGTGACTTACTCTGGATGCATTACAACAAAGCCCATGACTGTTACTGAGCTGTCTTTTACAAGAGAATATCAGAATCTCCTTAGGTATAAAAATTAGTCCACTGATGTGTGTTTGTGAGCATTAACTTCACTCCATTTACAGCCTTATCCACATTCCTTTTTTTTTTTTTTTTTTGTTAGATTGAAAACTCTATACAAAAGTGTGGGCCCATTAGGACGTGAATGAATAACTGGTTTCTCTAAAACACCATTCTTGGCAGTGATCTACTTTATCCTATCCTATAGGACTTAGGAATCCCTGTGGCTTTAATTCTGATGGTTTTGATTCTGCCTTGTGGGCTAATGCCTTTATATTATTCCCTACTAGTATTGTAATTTGTGCCAGCATATCAGGGGTGAGTCTGGGCATATGAGGCCAGATACGTGTGTAGACAATTCTTGGGGCCACTATAGTGAGGAATGGGGTAGATGGCTATGTAAGTAAACCAATGGTCTATATGTAACTTGATCCAGTTGAAGAAAGCCAAATCATCTGCAAATTAACAGAAGAAAATTCTCATGTTAAGCATCTTTGATTTGTAATTTAAAAACTTGGGCCATAGTAACCTTTTAGAATTTTAAACTGTAAAAAATTTTTTCATTTGCTAAGTGTCATATTAAAATCATTAAACTATTTTTGAGAACTTTATCTTTAGATTTAATAATACCTTGGACTGAGACATGTTGTCATACTGGCCAAATTTGCAAATGTGATGTTTCCTTTTAAAATGGCCATTTTCTTTCCATGTATGGGTCGATCTCTTTGTCAATTAGGATGGATATGGACGTAATGCTGTATATCATGTCTAGAGCGAAGTTTGATTCAGAAAGAACTTTGTTTTGTTGAAGGCCATCATAGTAAATGAATCTTTCAGCCAAAATTTGATAAATCTTTAAACTTCTATTAAAGAGAACCATTTAATCAACACATTTGCATTGTTACTATGGCCAAAAGAAAAAAAAAACTTTTTTGTCTTTTTGGACAAGCTAGGCAACATACCTCAACATCTTTTGAGTTGGGTATAGCCTTGACCCTCCATAAATGATGTACAGAAGTGATAAGTTCCATTTGTGTGCTATGGAGAAGTTGCTAAGCTTTCCCTTGCTTTCCTCTTCTAGCAAATGGCTGCATGTGATTAAGCCCTAAAGTTTGTAGAGCCACAAAATGGAAAGAATTTGGTTGTCGGTGATTGGGGGAGAACCATCTTTGCCAACCAACTATACCATTTTGGACTATTAGATGAATGAGAAATAATTTTCTGTTGGAACTATTATGTATTTGAGTGTGTCCCATATGTCTGGAATTTATGTATATGTTATTTAATTTTCAGGTAGGGTTGTGATGACCTAAATATTATTATTCCGAATTTTTGGATGACTGGAGATTACCAATGGTTATGAGACAACTAAAAATCAGCACTGGAATCTTCCTGTGGTTGAGAACAATTTTAGAATATTCTCAAACCTTTGGGAATTACGAATTTTTCTATAATCAGAATCCTTTTTAATCTTGTTGAAAACTTTCATGAACTGACTGGATTTTGCTTGACTAAGTGAATATCCTTTAGCAGAAATGAATAAAATAAAAAATCTCCAGTCACCATTATTAGGAAGTTCTTATTTTATGTAGGTTTCAAACAAACTTCTTTATATGCCAGAGAATCTTCAAGATGTTTAAGGGTGTCCATCAGAGGCATATGTTAGCTAGATTTCTTTTGTTCTGGCCATAACCAAACTATAGAACTATGAAACTACCAGGTTTAGTCAAGTTTGGTGAGCTATGAGAATTTTGTTTTTTCTACAACTCATCAGGGAGGTTGGTCATCTTTAGTCTACTGAAACATTTAAGGAGACCTGTTTTTATTTTTTATTTTTTATTTATTTTTTTCCTTTTTTTTTTTTTTGCAATATTTTAAATTTATTGTCAAATTGGTTTCCATACAACACCCAGTGCTCATCCCAAAAGGTGCCCTCCTCAATACCCATCACCCACCCTCCCCTCCCTCCCACCCCCCATCAACCCTTAGTTTGTTCTCAGTTTTTAACAGTCTCTTATGCTTTGGCTTTCTCTCCCACTCTAACCTCTTTTTTTTCTTTTTCTTTTTTTCCTTCCCCTCCCCCATGGGTTTCTGTTAAGTTTCTCAGGATCCACATAAGAGCGAAAACATATGGTATCTGTCTTTCTCTGTATGGCTTATTTCACTTAGCATCACACTCTCCAGTTCCATCCATGTTGCTACAAAGGGCCATATTTCATTCTTTCTCATTGCCATGTAGTACTCCATTGTGTATATAAACCACAATTTCTTTATCCATTCATCAGTTGATGGACATTTGGGCTCTTTCCATACTTTGGCTATTGTTGAGAGTGCTGCTATAAACATTGGGGTACAAGTGCCCCTATGCATCAGCACTCCTGTATCCCTTGGGTAAATTCCTAGCAGTGCTATTGCTGGGTCATAGGGTAGATCTTAAGGAGATCTGTTTTTAAAGAGTTGTTTGAAGCACATGCTAGGTTGCCGTATATTACATGTCCTAGAGACTGCTGCAGTATTTGCCTACCTCATGACTATTTTCTTCTGGTAACAACACACTTTTGCTGTGGGGAAAAATCTCCCTCTTCCTCTCTCAGTGCATGTGTTTATGTGAGCTGCCCTTCCCTGGTACTCCACCCTCTACAGGCCTCATGAGCACGTGCTTAAGGGCTCATGCTTTATCTGGCTGTTGAGTGTTTTCCTTCTCACTGACTGTGGTGACTGGTACAGAAAGAGGCAAGGATCTTGGTTGATCCAACAGTATGCAATCTGGGACTTTTGTTGGCACCAGTGGGAAGATGTCTTCTTTATGCCAGGCTGTAAGCCCATAGCTCCTGCGGGCTGCCATGTGAAATGTTGGCCTGTAAGGGAGTGGTTGGTATGGAGGAGAAGGGAAGGAAGGTGAGTAGAGGGATGTTGGGTCCTGATGGCAACATTTGCCCCTTGCCTGAAACTGAGCCATTCCTGGACCAGCCAGAGTGCCTTACCATTGCGAATTGGGTTCTTGTTACTTGTTTCATGAACATACATAAAGACTGAATGCAAGATAAGTAAATGATTATAAATCATCCCATTTCATATGCCACAGTCTTTTTCCTACATGCTTATCATAAATATTTCAATTCCTGCCAAGTAACTTACCCAAAGGAGATGGATTTACAAAAGCTAGAAATAGTCCAACAGGATTTTAGAGAGGTTTTTTTTAATTAGCAATTCATGACTCTGTTCGTATCTAATTATCAGGGAGTTCTTCTATAGAAACTTTTTTTCTTTTTTTGTAATCCCTGATTTTACCTGAACTTGAAAAGTCTACATAAGACATCACATGTGCATAACCCATAATTCTACAACCATTGATTTGGGTAGTGAAACACATAAATCTTTGTGTAAAAAGGCAGAGATTATAAAAGATTTTTGCCAGAAAAGGTTGACAATAAGTTCACAGAGAAGTATCTACTCAAATTAAAATTGTATTTTTGAATATGCCTGGATAGACTCCAACATTTGACACATCACTGAAGAAATGAAAAGGAAACCAATCCTTTCTGGGTGTTTCAAAATGCTTAATAGTTTTAAGCCAACTTCATTTTATTCAAACAACGATGTGGACTTCAGGCATGAATTTGATTTTTTTTTTTTTAAATCATTTCAGGGCTTTAGAAGAAAACCATATAGAAATCAGCATTGCCATTGTATATTTTTCATTCTGTGAGTAAAAGTAAGTGAAAAGTATTTAAGACAATATTTTTGTAAGTTTAATTGTTGGGAGCATCTAATACTTGTGAAAACTGGCATTAAATAACACTTGTAAAATCTGTTTTAGGGTAATACTAATTAAATGTGAGAAACTTTTGTAGGACTTAAAAGATTAGGGATGGAAGATAGGAAGTGAGGTTTACATTTAAAAATGCAAAATAAAGAATAAAATTTTATTTAGAAAAAATCCAGTTTCCTAACTATGATTCTGCATCTTAGGATAGCCACCGTCTGATGGAATATCTTTAAGTTAAAGTGGCCAAAACTTTATTTTCTGTATACACGAACTTCCAAGTTAAATATTAGTATACAACTCATAAATTTCTACAACAGAAGATTTTGGAATTACACAAACACATATTTTAGGTCAATCCATAAAAAGTCAGATATATACCTGATTTAATCAAGCCTTAAGTTAGCAAGGAGTTAAAATCCACTCAAAATAAACTCTGCCATTGAAGCTTAATAGTATATTCAGACCCAGCTAAAGATAGAATTGTTGAACTGAAAAATAGATAGGACTAGAGAGTCCTGAATGCAACACAGGAGAGAGAGCTATGATACCACAAAATACGGAGATCAAGTAAGATCTAATATATTTAAACAGAACTTAAGGAAAAGTGAGACAAATGAGATATTTGAAAATGTAATACATGAGGGTATGCTACAATGGATGAAAAAATACTAGTCAAAAGATTTAAAAATACCAGTAAGTCCCTAGCAATATTAAAAAAAAAAAAAAAAGTCTATACCAAGACAATGTAGTAAAAGTGGCAAAACAAAGAACTTTAAAGTGGCCAGAAGAAAGGGTATTATGTATTAAGCTTAGCCCTAAGATATCTCCGTCCTATGATCTTCCAGCCAATGTGCTGACACTTTGTAATTTCTAAGGTTGACTATTTTCAGGTAATTGTAATAATACTCTAGGACAACATAGACCAAGTCTAGGCTTCCTTCATGGGATAATCTGTCAGATATTTAAAGACAATTATCACTTACTGACCATATTTTTTTTTCAATCTTCAGATTCTATAATTATCTTACAAATGGCAGAAATTTAAGGGTTTACATTAATCTGTCGCTGTCTTTAAGCTGAATATTCTGTTGTTAAAGCACCCAGTACAGAACACAAGTGAACACCAGTTTCTTGGCAAGGTCTGGTCAGGGCAAAGGTCAGAGGGAAGAGTATCTTCTTTGCTCTTACCACTCTATTTCTATAAAGTCACCTTGAAAAGTTGGCTGTTTTGTGGTAACCACATCATACTTGTACTTGTCACACTTGGGTCAAAGACAATTAAAGATTCTAAGTACTTTCCAGATAGGGTACTAAGTCATACCTTCTAGACTTGAGAGTTACCTTGGGGAAACAAGTGAAACTTGAGATTGTCAGTTTCCTGAAACAAATGAAATAATTACTTTCACAAGAATGTAGCTCAGTGTCTGGCTTATGGAAAGTTCTCTCTCTCTCTGTCTCTCTCTCTCTCTCTGAGCAGAGGGAGGGGCAGAGATAGAGCGGAAGAGAAAGGAAATCCCAAACTGGCTCTGCATGGTCAGTATGGAGCCTGACACAGGGACTTGACCTCAGGAAACATGAGATCAGGGCCCAAGCTGAAACCAAGAGTTGGACGCTTAACTGATGGAGCCACCCAGGTGCCCCCAAATCACTCAGTATATAAGCATTATTACTGATTATATTTATGGTCCTGTCATTCTGCATTCTGCAGAGTGACTCTCATAATGTCATTTCACTACCATGTGGTAGGTTGTATCATCTTAACGTGGGGGAAGTAGAACTCATAATGGCTAAAGGAATATACCCAGTAAAAGATCTGGATTGACCGTCACCACCATATACCTTTTAACATCTTTTCTGATACAATCCATTTGCTATTCCTTTCGGCTTTGTAGTGAATTTATTTCATAAAAAGTGCAAAATTCTTGTCCAAGTTAGCAGATAAAATTACCTTTACAATCCCCCCAAATTAGTAGTCAGAACCAAGTTATTTAGACCCTTTCCCCATATCTTCCATTCTGCTTCTACACATTGCAACAAATCCTTCTGGGTTTAAGCATGTCATACTGCTGTAAGTGAGGGGATGTCAACACATAAGCACAGCTGAACTTGAGCAAGGCATCTGCCAGAAATATGTCACAGTGTTGTCATTGATAACTAGAATAATTTAAAATCTGTGGGATCAAGCTTACTAGATGATAGTTCAGTTTACTATTCTCCAAGAGGTGTTACTGGATTTTTTTAAAGATCAGCATTTTCAAAAGAAAGAAAATTTGAGGCAATATCATGGCCAAAGATATATGTTTTAAATAGGTAGGTCACCGTCACTCAAAAGGCACAAGTCTTCCTTAAAACAACTAGTTAAAGCTGTATACATATATCAAACCAAAGAGAAGATAAAATTTTAGAATTCATTTTTTTAGTATGTCTCAAACTTGGTGTTACGGAAAGAGATCATTTGAATTTTTACTTGTTTTTAATAGTAAGATGGTTTGATAGGTTGTGATGTTTAGCTTATTAACTATGAAAAATGAGATTCTGTAATTAATACGTATTCTTCAATATCACCTAAAGTTTTGAGCAGATTGTCACTGTTGCAAAACACGTCCTTTTATAATGTTCATTTTCACAATTCAACTGGTATACAAAATGGGTGTGCTTAACCTTGGGTTTAATTGCTAATCTCTACCACTAATCAGACTAAAAAAAAATTGTCCAGGGGCGCCTGGGTGGATCAGTGGGTTAAGCATCCGACTTCAGCTCAGGTCATGATCTCATAGTTTGTGAGTTTGAGCCCCGCGATGGGCTCTGTGCTGACTGCTCAGAGTCCTGGAGCCTGCTTCAGATTCTGTGTCTCCCTTTCTCTGCCCCTCCCCTGCTCACACACTCTCAATCTCCATTCCCTGCCCCCCCTCAAAATATTAAAAAAATAAAAAGTAAACATTGTCATTATATTAGATATTCCAATTTGTGTGGTAACATCCTGGAATAGGTATATAAATATCACCCAGGCAACTGTCTTTGCAGGGAATTCATGAAAGAGAGGAAAATCTTGGTGATAATTAGAGGGGCTTATTTTACAATCAGAAAAAGGGGATGCTTTCTGAAGTGACTTAGCATTATTAAATATTTCTAGGTGAAGAACAGTGAGGGAAGAAGCAAAGGAGTGAGAGATAGGAAGAGATGTAAGCAAAGGAGTGAGAGATAGGAAGAGATGTTTGTGAGTTAGAACTTCTCTATTTCTTATGAGGAAGTAAAGCAAGAATAGTCATTGTTACTATCCCCTTAGTTTCCATTGGGACCAAATAAATGTGTGTAAGGCATTCAGAGTAGAATAGAAAAATCACTGGAACATTCATCCATGGAAGAGCAGCAAGGTGATGCTGCACCAGAAATCCTTTTTACATAAGGGTGACTGGTCATCCTAGTTCTGTTTCACTTCGTGAAGAATCTGTAGATAAATGTTATATTCTAGAAAAGGTTTAATTTATGTAATTTGTAGCCTTTCATAATAATGAGTCATATATAAATAGGTTTCAATATGATTTATCTCCATTTAAATAAATGACATCCATGAATTTAACCTTTAGTTTGTACCTAGACAATGCTGATGTTTTTTCTGAGGACCCAAAATTTTCATTTGTCCTTTAAGTTAAAATTTAATATAAAGCTTCCGTTATCATTTAGAGTTGTTGGATGCCTGAAGTTTTCCCTTGGTTGCCTTCTGCTTGATATCGGTCTCCTAATACACCTTTGCAAAACCCCAGTTCAACTCTGACACTTATACATCCAATCTTGAAACTCATTTCCTTCTCAACTTGGCAGCAGGAAAGCCTGGGGTGAGAAACGGATGAAAAGGGCACAGAAAAATACCACTTAGATGATTTGCCAGTTTGCAATGATTACCTATAAACCAGCCTTTGAAATGTCAGATTCCTCTATTTTCTTGTAGCTTCCCTTAAAACTTTAGAGAATGACATGATATTTTCCTGCCAAATTTAGAAAACACTGCTATAAATTCAAAACAATATCTTTTTCTACCAACAGGTAATCTTCAAAGATTATTTTTAATGGGAAAATACAATTTTTATTACTCCTTGTTAAACCACAGTTATGAAGTATATGAAAGTTTGCCAAAGGAAAGGAATGGAGAAGTTGTCATCTGGAAAAAGCAGTTTTCCTGTCTAAATATTAAACATTATTGATACAAATAATAATCACCTTGCACATGATGCCAAGAAACAAAATCAAAATTTGTGTAGCTCATTCCTTTGCATCCTGAGAGGGTGGGCTTTGAATATGCAGTTAAATGATACTTTAGAAGACTTGTTCAACAAGTTTTTCAGACTAAGAATGTATTCTGTTTTGTAATACACAAAGAATTACCTTTGATATCAAGAATAGACTTCAAGATTCTTACACAAAACATTCTGGAAAGATGGATAGTTCCTTGCTTTTCTGAACAGACCATACAACTTCATTTTGAGTTTCCTGTACTCTTTGGAATTACTTAAAAAAAAATGAAGTTCTTAAGACCCATAACCATCACCTCTGCTTTTTCAGTAGATGAGAAATGAGAATTATTGTTCAGCCTAGCATTCATGTAGACATATCTGCGCTGTTGTAGACAGGAAAAAAAGTTCCCATCAGAGTTCATTGAAATCTCGTTCAATGAAATTATCTGCACTTGGCAACAATGAGATACTATGAGAAGATCTGCAACAACATTTGAAGCGTGTGCTAAGGGAGGAAAACGGCTTAAATATTACACTAGTAATAAGACTTATAAACCAATTTTAATTTTGAATTTCATCTTAATTGTTAGAGCCTCAAAAATAAGTCTGGCTACTTGGCCCTTGATTTTAATAAGTCATTAAACTGTCATACTATATTGTTCTTCTCTTCCATTGGTCAAATGGTGAAACTGGAGGAAGATGTGTAGTTATCAGAATGATTTCCAGTCTATTTTCACTTTATCACCTCTGCTGCTCTATAAATCTGATGGCTGTGGCAGGTTAGTTGTTAAAATCTGATGTCTGAATTATTATGAAATCTTCTTACTCAGATACTGAATTAATAATGTTTTTCCAAAAGTAATATACTCAAAATTGGACTATCTAGAATGGAAATAGAGTTGATAATTAAGATTTTTAAAGAATTTGCCAATAAACTAATCACAGGTTTAGCGATTGAGATAAGTTTAATTGAAGAAGTATGTAACAGGTGGCCTTATCATTGATTTCTGCGTTTATGACCAGAAAATTAGTGGACATTATTAAATGATTCTTCTATTGATGAGTTTTTTCAACACATGTGAAGGAAAAACTGAAATTAAGATACATTTTTGAGCACTGCTGGGAGTCAGAGGACCAGGATGGTACTTGTTTTTCACACGCTTATTGCCTCTGTAACCCTTTGCAAGTTTTGTTGTTGGTGGTGGTGAATGCCTGCCCATGCTGACGCTTATCCCAAACACCTTTGCTCCAGATCAGCGGTACCCCGTTTTTCTGAGCTTCAGCTTGATCCAACTATGGTTATGTTGACATGGGTTAGAACAGTCCAAATGAAGGGAACTTCAAATGTTCAAAGAGTAAAATGTCTGGGACAGTAGAGCAAAGAGTCTAAGATCTTAAGCTCCAGAAACAGGCCATGATTCAAATACCAAGGTGCCTTCTTTCAAACTAAGTGAACTGAGTCTGGGGGTCTTGGAGCCTCCGCTTCCTCTTGTTCGAGAGGAGGTATGGTGATATTAAAAACAAAAATGAGTAACAGATACCGGTGCTTATTATGTGCCAGGCACTATGCTAGATTCTTCATCCATTAAAGTACTTACCCTAGAGGTCTGTTGGGAAGTGTTAAATGAAATAACCTGGAACACAGAGGAGGCACTTGATAAATAGTTAACCTTTTCTACCACGATAACATCTTAGCTGGTGCTGTGGCTCTTCCTCCTCCTCCTTTTCTTCTTCCCCCAGATAATAGGTCTAACCGGAAATAGCCTTCTCAATAGGGTTGCCGGATAAAGTACCGGGTACCCAGTAAATAAAATTTGAGATAAACAAGTAGCTTTTTCGTGTAAGTATTGAATGGGATATACTGCTACTCTATTGCATGTTCGCATGGGACTTGAAAAATTTACCTGAAATTCAAATTGAGCTGATGAACTTTTACTTTCTTTTGCTAATCTGGCACCCCTACTTCTCAAATATGTGTGTAACTTGTCTCAGTCGTGGAAGATTGAGGATTGTTAACATAATTTAGTCATCAGCTCTGTTTAAAAATACATACCAGAACATTTCCTAAGTTTGGGAGGGCAGTGGCATCCACTGAATCCCCAGGGACGAGATGGGGAGTGTATCTCATTGGGTTATGACTGTTTTATGTACAACGTATTTCCTGGGTGAATAGAACACCTTTTCAAGGATATAGACTCTATTCCTGGCTATCTGGGTCACTACTTCCATGCAGTAGTTTTATGTGGATGACTATGCATGAATCAGGAACGATAAGAAATAATTATTAAAAATACATTGAAGGATTTAAACAACTGTTCTGAATTCATTAAGCATTTCAGAGAAATTCTCAACTTTTTATGTGGAATCCAAATTTTTACCAAACAGAATCTTGTGATTATAAAATGCATCTCTTTTAAGGAAACTTAAGTCTTCTGCTAATTTCTAACCTCATACAGAGGTAATGCTGAAAGATAAACTTTAATGTTTTTTAAACCTTTTGAGTTTTTTTGTCTACTCTCCATCTTTTTCTAAATTTTAATTCATGTATTGCAAAAAATGTTATATTCTTACAGCACGGCAGAAGACTACACATGAGGAAAGGGTGCTGATTTTCAAAATTGAGACACATTTCTACCCTTTCTTCAATGTCACACGATAATCTAAAGATAAGGCATTCCTCACACACTATTTGGAAGTTGTTCTACCAAATGCCAGAGTTGAAAATTAACATGATGTACTTTTATGTATAAAATCATCATTTTGAGCATTAATATCAGTCTAGGTAAGCACTTTTGAACATTGCCATGGTATTGCTGTTTTAATATTTCATTAATTTGTCAACTAGTTGTAAACCAAATGAACACTTTTTCTAAATAATAAGCTTAAAAAATGACAAACTTTTATATACTTCTTAAAGCTCTTGATAATAAAAAATTTATCATTATTATCCCATGCTTCCCTTTTGGAAATTAGTAACATTTATGGCATTTTCAAATCAATTCCATCTTTATTCATTTGCATGAATGAGAGCACAATCACGAAGTGAATTAGTTTGGCCTCTCATGACACTCTCCCACATATCTACGACTTTGTTTCTTCTCCTTGACACTTTCTCAAACATTGGTGGGAGGAATGAGCAAATGAATATTGAAGCAATCAGATGGCCACTGTAGAGACCATAAGTTTCAGGGTGACTGGCAGTGCATAGTATTTACTCTTTTGCTAAGATAACTGTCTAGGATGGACTGAGGGAAAGAGTAAAATATTCATCACTGGAACCTCTTTTGTCACCTCTAAGAACTGGCTGGGGGAAACCATTTTCTAAACAGTATAGGTTCTGTTTAGATTTCTAAAAGAAATTTCTTTGCTGCTATGTGAAGAAATCGCATAGCAATAATTATTATCATCTGTTTGATATTTTATATTTCATAAGAACTTCTACCAAACATTTTGGGGGAATTATTAGCCAAAGAGCAAGAAAAACACCCTCTCCTTGTGAGACTCTGAATTAATAAAAGGTTTCATTTGCTTTGTTTTTACATTTGTTTTAAATAAGATAGGAAATGAGAGATTTAGAATCTCAAGGGACATAGAGCAGTGAAAAATGTCTTTTTTATGTCTTTTTTAAATTTTTCCGAAGATGATAAAAATGAGACACTTACCCTCAGTCCTCTGCTGATGTTGTTGTTTTTATTTCAAAGAAAGAAGAGTGAAAAGTCCCTTGTTTCCTTCTCCCTTATTGGGGAAGAGTAGAAGGATAGAACAAGAAAATTCAGCCATCCATGTAATCTCTATGACACCTTGTCACAATTTCCAAGGTATAGGGTGGCAAAATATTTCTTCTATCCCAGGAAACTGATAGTGATTATATTAAAAATTGGCTTATTTAGGAGGTACTTAAAGATGCTGTCTGTTACTCTTTAAAAAGAAAATGCTTGAAAGAGTACCATGTTTAATTTCTTGAGACAGGAAGTTAAAAATGTTAATGGAGCATCTCAAACTTCATGAGTTACGAATTGCATTTTAACAAGATTCCAGGTAATTTAAACTTTGAGAAATACTGTGTTAACACAAACTGTATTATATTAAAGCCTTGCAACAAACCCATGAGGCAGATTATTGCTGTTATCCTTAGTGTGGTTTTAAGGGAAACTGAGTTATTAAGATGTTACTTAAAATAATCTGAAATTCATCAGGAATATAGCCTTTAGTAGTAATACAAAGAATAATACAACAGTTAAGAAAAAAGCAGTAGCAGCATAATACACAAGTGGCTAAGGTTCCTGGCCCTGGAGTCAGACTTCCTGGGTTCAAATACTCACCAAGTATAAAATCTTGAAGTTGCTCAATATATGTGTCTTGTTTTCTCAGTAGTAAAGTGGGGGTTTTGAAAGCACCCACCTCATGGTGTTGAGGGGGGGGGATTAAATGAATAAATTTAAATAAATTGTTTAGAACCATGCCCAGCGTGTAGTACAAACTCTATATGTTAGTAGTGACGGTAGGAATCATAGTAATTGTAATAGTAACATGTTTTCCAGAGCTTACATATGTTTCATCAGATTCCTCTAAATAACCTGACTGTCCTCCCTATTCTGTGGTGGAGGGACTAAGAGGCAGTGTGGCCTGAAGTCACACAGCTGGTGAATAGGATGCTGGCATTGAAACCTCAGGACCATAATGCTACTCGAGGAGTGCCTTAAATATAGGTCTTTTTAATGTAAGCTGTTTTTCCACCAACCTGTCTTCTCGCCAGTCATAAATGGGAAGAGCGCTTTTAGATGACCAAGGACTCATTAATATTATTTGATTCAGAATGTAATTAGCAGAACTTTAGATCTGCCTCTCTGTTTTGCTTCAGCTCCTGTTCCTTCCCTCTTTGCTCTGGCCCTAGAGAACAGTCATTCTTTGCTTCCCTCAGGTTTCAAATCAGCATCAAAACAATATTAGAAGGTAATCGAATCCTGAACTTAGAGTTCCAGCCTCCCCTGGATTCTTCCTAACAAATAGCCTTGTAGCATGTCCCTTTCAGAGCTTTTTGAGGGAAATTTGCATTTTGATAGAGAACTCCTGAAGATGAAAAGCTTTAACTTAGGAATGACTACCTACTGACAGAGCACGGCCCTCTTGTACCTGATATCCCCTTGGATAAAACACAATTAAAGAGGAATAAAGTTTTTCTGGAGAACCTGTGATCTCAGCCTGTAGGCAAATGGTGCCCCAGATAATAGCGCACCTGCAAAAGGCTTTACAAAGCAGGGAAGTGGAACATAATAACCTACACATCTTGGGAGGTGGCGATTCTGATTATTTGAACCTCGCTGGTGGTTTTCATAACTAAATATTCACAAATTCTCTGTGATGGCCTGTTAAGTTGAAAATGCCGCCTATACCTGTACATGATTGAACGGGGATGGACTTAAGCATGATGTGAGCATATGGTTAGGCGGGCAACATAGATACTACTTGCTACCTTAAAGAAAAGGTAGTCTGAATTGAGAAGGCAATACTCTGGGAGCCCAATACTGTCCCAGAATGGTTGTACAATTTTAGGAAATCTGGAATTATTGGCATAATGGAAACATACACACATATAAGTACCTTTTCTAATGTTTCATAATACGATGGACTTAGAGGTCTGGGGAAGTGATACATTTGGTTGGTCTTAACAAGTACATGTATAAAAGAGGCTTGGATATGTTGGAAGACTCACTTAAAAATTTATAGAGTATTAGTGAAGTACAAGCTTTTTGTTATGTTAGATTGAGGTCTTTGACCAGACTGAAATTCTAAGTCCTTGAATAAGATGGAAACATTATCTGTTGAATCTTGAAAATGAAAGCCATCTACTGTCTGGATACTTTTTTGTTTGAAAGGATGAGGAATGGAATTAGGCTAGAGGTCTTCGTTTTATAACTACCTCTTTTTAGAGCGTCAGAGGTTTCTCTCTCTTGGGTAAGGCAAAAGAGATACTATAGGTTGGTTATTGAGATGTATTGGCCTAAAATCAAAGAAATGAGTATGTGTGTGCCTTTAGGGGCCAATATTCCAGAAAGGAATACTCCCCAGAAGGTCTAGAAGATTTGCAAAAATACAGGGCAACAAAAGAAAAAACAACTCCTAACAAACCTGGTTAAAAAGAAAAAGAGATATTGGATCCAAGAGAATATGTAGTTAATTGATGATTCATTTTCACACAGTAGCTCAAAACTTGGAATAATGGAAAATCATGACTGGTTTTTCGTTTGCTTTATCTCCACACATTTTCTAATTTCTTTTGTGGAGCGAGTGGGAAGTGATATAGAGGTGGCTATTGGAGGGGCCAAGGACAGGCCACCCCAAGATGGGCCACTTTGGCATGAAGATTATTTTGAGTTAAAAGGCAATTGAAATCTGGCAGATTCAGGAAAAGCTTTTGAGCTCCCACTCAACTGCCTAAAATGAATTTAGATAGTTCCTTCCTGGAACAGGTTCTCCATCACCATAGATAAACGATATTATGTGATATGAACTAGGTATGGTAGACAGGAACCTAGCAAGACCTGCTTGCTTGATCAAAGTCTTCTATGTCCCCTTGTTTCTGAGTGGCCCAGCAAACACCTGTTTACCAAGCATACGCTCTTTTTGCATTTTCCCATGAACTGCATTCCTTCTCTTTGAAGTCTCAAACCCCTATTACCCCTTTCTCCTCAGGTGTGGATTCCCTCCAAGTTCACTATTATATTTGATTTTATCCTGTTATTTGATTTCATGTCAATTTTTTTTTTTTATTACTTTGAGGGAAGGAGAGAGAGAGAGAGACAGACAGACAGAGAGACAGATAGAGGATCCGAAGCAGGCTCTGCACTATGGAGAAAGTTCAGTTTGAGACTCAAACACATGAACCTTGAGACCATGACCTGAGCTGAAGTCAGACCTTTAACTGAGCCACCCCGGTGCCCGTTTCTTATCTGTTTGATTCTTAGTCTGGCTATAGGAGGAACTTAATAAGGGCAAGAAGTTCTTGTTCCTCAACACTGTAGTTATTAACTTTTAATGAGTTTGGAGTCTGTTCAACCAAATAGCTCTTTCTAACTCAAAAATGCTAGAAGGTTGTAAAGGGGATATTTGTGACTGAAAAATGACTTAACACAAATACAGAGAAATCTTAAACAGGTAAGAAATACCTGTCCAGTGTATGACTCAATGACGTTTAAATAATACTTCTTGAGTAAAACGTATTTAATCCCTTAAAACTGCGTTTTTTTTTTGGTGTTGCAACTGTATAACACTTAGCATACTTATTAATGATCAGGAGAACATCATAAAAAATACTGTTTACAAAAGTCAAAATATACCAGCACTTTAAAAACAGAAATAGTTTGGGAATATTTAGCTCCTCAAAATTTCATACTACCTTCATAATTAAAAAAACAAAACACTAAAATTGACCAAATTATATCACAGGATCAGGGTCATGATCTCGGGGTCATGGCATTGAGCCCTGCCTTGGGCACTGTGCTGAGCATGGAGCCTGCTCAAGAAACTCTCTCTCTCCCCCTCCACCCCCTTCCCCTGTTGGCTTTACTCACACAGTTTCTCTCTCTAAAAAAACCAAGAAAACAACAGCAACAAAAAAACACTACAGACTTGGAGTGCAGGAGTGAATGAAGGATGAAAGTGTCAAACTGTCAGAATCTTAGGAAACTCAAGGGAGGATACATTGAAGTAATAAGGGTGATTTCATGTACCTTTTATGTTAATGACAAAGACACTCGGTGTATTGGGAGACCTACAGAAAAATTAACAAGGAAGACAAAATGAGAAGAATTTGGCCAAGATATATTTGAAATATTCATGGCAGTAGACAATAGCTTCTTAAACTGGATTCCTAGTACAACTCAGTAAACTCCATTTAATTATCCCTCTTTTAAAGTAAGCCCAACTGTAAACCCCACTATATTCATGGCTTAAATTAAGAATGCTTATGTACTAGTGTAACATGGAAATATTTCCATAAACATTCTATTGCTTAAAATAGTTCCAGAACTATGGTAACACTAAAAAAATGACATTTAGGCCCACTTCTTAGCAAGGAACATTCTAAAACAGTTAAATGTAAGACAATCTACCTTAAAAAGTTAAAGAAGAGAGTACCACTTGTAGCAACTGGAGTTTGCTTGAAACCAAAGCAAAAAAAAAAAGTATATAATTTAAAATCTTCATGTACTTTGGTTTTATACAGAAAAGTATAGCCTTTTATAGGGGAGTTTAATTTGGTGAATGTGAATAAAGTTTTTAATGTGTGTGCGTGTGTGTGTGTGTGTGTGTGTGTGTGTGTAAAACCTGCTTGTTTCTGATGTCAGAACTATGACATCCATGCAATAGTCACTAGTTACAGTAAGAAATGAGAGGTCCTATAAAGGCAAGCTACATACCAAATCACAAGACTTACTACTGAAAAATACATAAATACAAAATACCTCAGTTTTTATATCGATTACATTTTAAGTTGGTAATGTTTTGGATGTATTGGATTAAATAACCTATTACTCTCCTCAGTATCCTTTTACTTTTCAGTGTAGCTACTAAAACGATCGAAATTAATATAGGTGGCTCAACATTCTATTTCTGCTATGTAATGCTAACTTAGACCATAGAAATTCTTAAATAAGAAACTGTTGGTTGCAAGATTAGCTATTTGGACAGTTTTTTCCCCTCTCTGAGAAACAATGTTAGATAAGTTTATGGGGTTCCTAAGAAAGTTGGGAAACCCTGCTTAGCCTTTATTGTACCGGAAGCATAATACTTCATGTCACTACCATAGAACAACAATTGATCAAGTTATTTATGTAAGAGCAAAAACAACAATAATTTTAGGTGGGACAGCAGTGGCACTCATTCCTGGGTTGGAAGTGTTTGGGCCATGGTGTTGTATGTAAATGTATGTGTCTGTGTGTGGTCACACGTGTGTTAGGCATGACTAGAAGAGTAATACATGAATAGATGGTGGCATCTGGATTAATAAGAGAAGGTAGCTTCTACCTCTCTGTGGAACTGATAAGAAAACAAGTCTTGATACTTCTATTTCGCGAACACAAGTCTAAGATGGAAGTGATGGGTAGATCCTATAGGATAAGATCGGGCAGAATTGTACTAGATCTCTCCCCCTTAATTTTTAAAAATGTAGGAGTGCTTCATACATTTATAATTAAGTATGAATTGCTGGCTTGATGAGGAATTACTTAGAAACCATTTTTAAGTTAGCAATTATCTACTTAAGTTCTTTGGCATAATGAACACCGAGAAGCAACATTTCAGGGAATTAGAAAATGCTAATTGGCCTGAATGGAAAAATGTTACACATAAGAAATTTACATTTCTCTGATTATCTGTATGCACAGTAATTAAAGTTTATTGAAAATCTCTAATCCAGCGGGAAAGCTTAAATCAGTAGTTCTCAGGGTTTAATGTGCATCAGAAATATCTGGGGAGTTTGTTAAAACATTGGCTATTGGGTCCTATGTCCGGTTTCTGACTCAAAGGTCTGGCATGGGGCCTGAGAACTTGTATTACTAAATTTCTCAGGTGCTTCTCTGGGTATGGCAACCACATTTTGAGAACTACTAGGCTCATATTTTTTCACAGTGATCGAAAAACCTATCAGTAAAAAGTTTCCCTTTATGTTCACCAAGTTTTACAAAAACCCATAAAAGATAATAGAAAAAAATTACATAAACGCCCATTGTAAAACTAAACATTATTACCTTAAAAGCATTGCTGCTTAAGGAATTCATCTCTCAAAACAATGTGTATGTAGTTTTTTGTTAACAGCTTGTTGTTAAAAGCTGCTGCTTATTTCCAACAGAAAAAGGATGCCAAAATAATTCTTGCTGCATTACATGAACAAAATTAGTTTTAAACATCCTATGTTGAGAAAATACACAATTTTATCATCGTGTGAAAGGAATTAAATTTCCTAAAGCAAAAAAAAAATGCGATTTATATTAATGCCATTTTCTCAGTTCATAACCAAGACTAATGACACTTTGCTTCAGGACTTCATCACCACTTTATTGCTTGAAATTGAGGTTTTTGTGTTAGCTTAATAGTTCTAAGGTAAAATCACTTAAATCTCTAAAACACATGAAGAAAATAAACCTGTCATTTTCAAAAATCGAATTCATGAAAGTTACAGTGTTGTGCATTTTTACATGCATTCCCACTGAATAACTTTTTTAGAAAATGATACTGCGAAGCCATTTTGCATTCTATATATGTTAGCCGAAATATCATTTTGACAATCATTCCATTTACATCTACTTCCAGTGCTCAATATTTAGTACTTAACCGTTTCACTTCACAGCTGTTAACATCTATGCTGCCAACATCTAAACTCACTCTTCTTATTCCAATTACTCTATGATCTGAACTTAATCCATTTGCTTGTAATTATTTCCTCAGTATAAACCTTTGTGAACTTGGTTTACAGACCTCGAAATCTGCCTTGTGTTTTCTTACCTCTGAGCCTCAGTGTGAAATTTCCTTCTTTTTCCGCTTGTCATACACATCCTAACTCACCTTCCTCCACAAAGTCTTTCCTTAATAAATTTGGTCCCCTTGAACACCCAATATCGGACATGTACTATTAGCTAATTTTGCCTGTGTTAATAAATAACTACCGTTTGTGTTATTACTATTTACCAAAGCCTAAAACGAGTCATTGGTCTAGCATAATCATCCAAAGGATGTGTAGATACTATTACCATACCCGTGTTGATCTTGAAAATTCAAGCTCAGAGAGGTGAAGTAGCTTGCCCAATCAAGTACCTATTAAGTAGTAGAGCTGAGTTTTTGCTCCAGATCTCCATATCTTGTAAAGTCAAGTAGTACATGTAACCAACCACCATCTTACATTACATGGCAGCTTCCAAATTAAATATGGGCTATTAAATTTTTTTAATGTGCAAGGATTATTTTAGTATACAGAAAAGCATATATACAATTACTTGTGCTTCGGTTGGAATTAAGTTTTATATTTAAGTTTTATATTTAAGAGGTATATAATTCTTAAAGCTCAAACAATTAAGTCTCTTATTTTGTTTATGAACCTAATAATTTTGTGTTACAACTTACTTCGGTAAATACCAAATTAGTAAACTGGGTAGATGAAATTTCCTGAGATAACATTTACAATGAAGTTTAATTAAATTTCCTTAGCCATTTCAAATAATAGTACCAGATGAATCTGACTTTTTTTAAGACCTTCCAACAACAGGATAGATTGGTACATCTATACAGCTATATTCTTCCAAGCATGTAAGCAACTCTTAGAAATCTAATAAAGAAAACTTCAAAATTCAGTAATTCATATCCTCTTGAATGTGTATCTAAACATGTATGTACTTAACCCCCTGCCCCAACTAGTCATTTATTGGTTCATTTTTTTTCATCATTACATATTTTTACACTTGAAGGAGTTAACAAGATTATATATGGAGATAGCCACTTAGCAAAATAAAAAGGAGGTTTGGCAGGCAGAATGGCCATCTTGGCAGGACTGAGACCACTTGATTGAAGATTCAGAACCATGATGGATTCAGTGATGCTTTAAAAGTATGGACGGGAAACAGGCTGGGGGAGTCTTTCAGGATTGTTTGACCTGAGCTGGCACTAATGGAGCTGGATCTCTTATTTTGGAAGTACAAATCTTCAAATTCGCTGTGCTTCATTTTTTTTTTTTTTACCATCTAGTATACTGAGTATCCTCATCTATTCACTGAACCATGTCTTTTATAGATTTTGTTAAGAAATTTGAGTTGAGATTGTACACTACCCAACCACATTGTCATTTTTTTTTTTTTTTTTGAGATAGGGAGAGAGCATGCAAGCGAGTGCCGGGGGAGGGGCAGAAAGCAAGGGAAAAAGAGAATTCCAAATGGGCTCCATGCCATCGCCATCAGTGCAGAGCCTGAAGAGGGGCTCAGTCTCACGAACCATGAGATCATGACCTGAGCTGAAATCCAGAGTTGGATACTTAAACAACTGAGTCAGCCAGGCACCCCCACATTGTAATTTTTAAAATCCATGTTATGTGAGATTTTTTACCCTGAAGGGATTTGCAGCCTAGGTGTTTCTTTACAGGTGTTTAGAAATTCATTTGTGCCTTTTCTTTAGCATATCTCCTAGTACTTGTCATGATCTTACACAGAATTATTGCTCAGATTATCACAGTTCAACCGTGAAAATCCCTTTAACTCCTTCATTGCTTTGTTAGCAAAATGTCCTGGAACTATTCTTATTTTCATCCCAGGGAGCTATGCAATCTGCTTTTCTCCAAGGAGCTCTGATTGTAGTTAAGATTAGCATTAGAGGCCAATATTTGGGTGCTAAAGTTGAGTACCCAGTGAGGGCTGTTGGTAGACTCTAGATGCCAAGGATACTCCATGTCAGTAACAGCTAAAGAAAGTAAATATTTTGGGGTGCTTGGGTGGCTCAGTCGGTTAAGCATCCGACTTCAGCTCAGGTCATGACCTCAACGGTTTGTGAATTTGATCTCTGCCTCGGGCTCTATGCTGAGAGCTCAGAGCCTGGAGCCTGCTTTGGATTCTGTGTCTCCCCCTCTCTCTGCCCCTTCCATGCTCATGCTCTGTCTCTCAATAATAAATAAACGTTAAAAAATTAAAGAAGGTAAATATCTTATAATTTGAGTCTACATCAGCTTTACTAAGCTTTAGTCAAATCATGTCTTAAATTACAGTCACATTTATTTTTCCTCTTTTTTGAGCTAGTCGTTTCTGTTCTTTTACCAACTTGAACATATTATGCTACTTACATGACACATCTGAAGCTACATATTGATTATAAATGTTCTCTAGCCCCTCTTTGAAGTGTACTGAGATCATGAACATCTCACTGTGGCTGCAGTCACTGTTTTCTCTCTTAGAACTTTTGTGTGTCTCAAGCATCGTTCTGTAGGCATTACATTGACAAGATAATTAAAACGGGATTTGTAAGTCATTTGTTCTTACAACTTATTTCCCAAACAGTTTTATAAATGGTTAGATTCCAAATATTCCATAAAGGTCTACTTAACCCATATTGTAGCTTTGAAGCCATGAGACTGTGTCCTGAGCCACTGGGTTGGAGGGAAGAGATGGAAGAGGAAGTTTTATTTCCCTTCTTCCAGATATAGAATGGTCTTGAACACAATTCTGAAAATCCAATAATGCTTTGGGTGTTATTCAGTCTTTAATCACTCATTTAACAAGTATTCTTTAATATCTGTTAGACACTATGAAATTGGGGACAGAAGAATTGAGAAGTACTACTCTTTACCCTCAAAATTCCAGAATTGTCACTGAGGCATAATTCTGACCAGCTGATGTCCTTAAGCAGGTGAGAAGGACAGACACAGTGCACATGCCCAAAATGTGTTGCTAGACAGAAGTACTGATGTTCCGTTTAAGATAACTGCCAAAAAACAAAGAGGTGGGAGTGCAGATCCCTGTATGTGGGGTCATTGTAGCAGGAAGTAGTTCTTCTCCCCTACTCAAGCTATCTATGTGCATAAAACTATTATTGGACTCTCTATTCCACTGTCATCTTTTTTTTTAATTCTTTTGCGTATATTGCATTGTCTTAAATTTTACAGTGTTATGTTTTAGTATCCAGTAGTGCAAGCTCTTCACTTCATTCTTTTATGGGCATATCTTGAATATTCTTGATTTTTTTTTTCTTTACATTTTAAAATGTAATGTTTGTAATGTTACCATACTACAATGTTGGAATTTTTTTATTGGAATTGCCTCTCTAGATCTACTGGCAGAGAATTGGCTTCCCAGCAATACAGAATCTTTCTATCTAGGTGATTCTCAAAATGGTTAAGCATTCAGTCATAGACGTCAACTCATCTATTCATTCCAGAACAATCAGAGTTGACACTGCCTGTATGGAACTGGCATTAAGGCATACTGAATGAATGTTTATCCTTGTTACTTTCGATAGGCAATGAATTTTTACAGTCCTTGAAAATAGCTTCTGTGTGTGCACAAGATTACTTAGATTTTTGCATTGATTTTTCCATTTATTAAAAACTCAGTTCTTTATTCTGTAGCTACATCTTGTAAATATGATTCTATTTCTATACCTAGGAAATACCTAAGACACTTTTGATTAATGTGTGGCTCTTCTATAAACTTAACCAAGTCATATAAACATTCTAAGTCTAATATATAGACTTTATATATTCTATGTAAGTATTTTTATAGGTTAACAATAAAAACATGCCTAGTACTTCAGTAATTCATACAAATCTAATAAATAGGATTTTTTTGTTTGCTGCAATGTTACATATACTCATTTCAAATTAAAACCATGAGTCTTAATCAACTGCTCATTAACACAATTGGATTGGAATCAGTATTGACTTGCTTACTCTAATAGACCAGACTTTCTTTAAAGGCAAAAATATCTAATTATCAAATACATAAAAATAATTAATATTAAAAAATTAAGATGATAGCTTTAATTACTTAAATTTGTTAATTTTGAATTATTCAGGGGTTAAAAAGGACTTACAACCATAGGGAAATTGGTTGAGATTATACCATAACCAGTGATAAAGATTATTTTCTCATATCTTCCCTGTTTCTTGCATCAAGATAAGAGAAACCTCATAAAAGCCAGGTAGGAAGATCATCTGTTTGTATTCCTTGGAAGGCTTTATGTAATATTAAAATTATCTGAGTTTTTTTTTTTTTCTTTAGAATACTTGGGAGAAGTCACTTGTACAACTTCCTACACCTAGTACCGTCTTTCTAGGAAGATAATAAATTACTGGGTCACTTCCTCTAATCTTTTTAAAAAGAATTCAATTAGGATTTGCTGCATCTTTAAATAATTCTTTACAATTTAATATTGACAATTGCTTCTCTCTTCCTTAGTCAATATTTCCAGTTGATGATAAGTATCAATTGTTTTCAAACTACCCATGGTTCAATTTGTTGTCCACTTTGTTTTCTATTTCAATGACTTCTGATACTACTTAAAAAAAAATTAATGTTTACTTATTTTTGAGAGAGAGACAGAGACAGAGTGTGAACAGGGGGAGGGCAGAGAGAGGGAGACACAGAATCCAAAGCAGGCTCCAGGCTCTGAGCTGTCAGCACAGAGCTTGATGCAGGGCTCAAACCCACGGACTGCAAGATCATGACCTGACTGAGGTTGGCTGCTTAACCAACTGAGCCACCCAGGTGTGCCGTGATACTACTTTTATACTTTGTGGTTATTCTTTTTCTCAATTTTATAAGTTATATGCTTAGGTCATTACATTTTTGTCTTCTACAAACATATAAGCCTTGTTAACCATGAAAATAGCCAGTTATTTTCCCAGCAAAAGAGGTTTATGTGGGAATAGAAGAGGGACTGCAATTTGGGACATGCAAGCTATGGTAAACCACAGCTTCAGGTTAGTCTGGAGAACAAAGGAGAGGGAATGTTACTTTATGGAGAAAAAGGTAGAAATTTGAAGGGCTGTTTTGAATAGAAGTCTGTTGGAGTAAACTGGGAGTTTGAAATATGGTGGCTTTTCTTTGGCTGAGTTATGACAGTCTTTCATTGGCTGAAGTGTTACAGGGCAAGGAGAAAAAATCTACCTTCTGAGTGGGTTGTAGAGGTGTAGGGTTCTTCCTATTAGGAATTCAGGTTATGTCTCTTCCTGGTGAGTCTGCAAAGGGCTGCAACAAGGGGTACGTTGTGAGAACTTTGTCTTCTGGCCTCCTGACTCCATTTAAATTTTTTTTTTAATGTTTGTTTATTTTTGAGAGAGAGGGAGACACAGAGTGTGAGCAGGGGAGGGGCGGAGAAAGAGAGAGACACAGAATCTGAAGCAGGCTCCAGGCTCTGAGTTGTCAGCACATAGCGTGAGGCAGAGATCAAATTCACAAACCGTTGAGATCATGACCTGAGCAGAAGTCGGACGCTCAGCCAACTGAGCCACCCAGGCACCCCTCCTGACTCCATTTTTAATGAGGTTTCCTCGATTCAGTTTCACAGCCTTTACAGCTTTACTTTCTGTATAAATATGTTTAGTTTTAACCCCACAGATTCTGAAATTATTCATCATTATCCCATATTAAAAATTATCTTTTTTGATACATGGATTATTTGGAAATATATAGGTCTATACCTGCTCTCTGTGACTCACATTCCATCTGTACTCCTCTATGCTTAGAGAACATGGTCTGTATTCTTCTATAATTCTTTAAAATATATTGGCAAATGGGGCATCTGGGTGGCTCAGCTGGTTAAGCGACTGATTCATGATTTCAGCGCAGGTCATGATCTCAGGGTACGTGAGATTGAGCCCTGTCAGCACGGAGCCTGCTTGGGCTTCTCTCCTTTGCTCATGTGCATGTGTGCACGAGCTCATGTGCTCTCCCTCTCAAACTTGGTAAAAAAAAAAATGACAACTATTTTATAGCCTACTTACATAGTCCCTTTTCATAGGTATTCCATACCTGATTGAAAATGTTTATCCTCTATTATTGGAAACAAAATTCTGCATGTGTTCACTAGAATAGAACTGTAAAAGATGATAAGTTCCTTTTTTTTGGAGACAGAAAGTAGAACGCTTTTTATTTATCCTGACTGTAAGCATTAGTTTTCTGAGTAAGAGATGGATTACTTACATACATAGCAAACTTTGTGCTAATTCTCCAATGCCTCATTTCCCTTTTGGGGCAATATGGTGAGTGTACATATCACCTTATATATTAAAGTAGGGGCTCTTTAGAAGAGAATTGGAAAATTATGAATCTTGGGGCTTGTATAGGGACTAGTGTAGAGGTGGTTTTCCTCCCCTGCTGAAGGGGGAGAGAAACCTTTCCTCTCTGGGAAAGGAAATGGGGGAGGTCCCCAGGTTGTTAGAACCCTTTGCAATATGAACAAATAAATGGCTCCAGGAAAGAGAAATTGAGAAATATTTCCTGGATATTTCCCTATCTTGAAGGATTGTATTTCTATTCATTCTTTAAGGCTTGTTTTCTATTTCTATTTCTTTAACCCAAGTTGCAAGTCATGTTTACTCAACAACTCTGACCATGCAGAAATAGGGGAATATTACTTTCCAACCACAGAAACCCTGCCCTCTCTTGATACTTGCCTTGGAAACCTGAACTTAGGTGGGAAACTAACCCCAGTTGCAAATTGCTGGTTATTGTTCAAAAGGCATGCCTTGGGGACTCAGCCATAATCAGCTTCGGGATTTCAAATGGATCCCTTACCCCCACTACTCCACAACATGTCCTCCTTTTCGCCTCTACTCTGCTCACGAGGACTGGAAGGGGTGACACGGAATGGTGTTTAGGCACTCCCTCTACATTTTGGAAGCAGGAAGTCAGCGCTCTCCTGACTGTACTTCGACCTACACCATTCCCTGCTAAAATACTGTAAAATTTTAGGTAGTAAGTAGAACCTTGAAAAATAAAAACAAAGTTCAGTGATTGAACTGACGTTACGCAAAGCTAAAATAAATGAACTGCTTAAATGTTTGAATTGATAAAGGCTGATGTTACATTAGCATTTCTTTTAATGACATCTTTTTAATGTGTTTTTTTCCCCTCTGTAGATAAGACAATAAGCACAAACTCAATAGAAACTGAATTCAAAGGCATAAAGTTAGACACTGAGAACAGGAAGATTCAGTGAATAATGACCAAGACGATGAAGCTACAAATCAGTGAATAACAATAACTTCTCTCTGAAAACAATAAGCAACCAAACACCATTTTATTACATTGACAAAGTGGCACTTCTTTCCTAATCTGCATTTCATGATAAACACATAAAGACACCAAAAAACTCCAATTTCATAGCATGCCAAGCAACACAGGTATAACTCTAAGAGATCCACACAACTGGATTTTTAAAATCCCATTTTATATGATTTTTAAAAACAAAGACAATTTGGGTGTTTGTAAAGTTTTAATTTTTTCTACTATGTATTCATGGAACAAATATTTAAAATAAACAGTTTAACATCAAGATTTTTAATTATACTGGAGAAGTACAGCAGCTTAACTGTATTTTTCTCGTGGAAATTATGCAATCAAACAGCACTTCTGTTGAAAGGTTTAATTGGTTGTTAGTAATATATAGACAATCCATTCACTTGAGTTATAGGTCACGTATGCCTGATGTATTTTGATCAGACTTATGTATTCAGACCTAATACTGGATTTTGTAAAAGGCCTGGATGCTTTCTCAAATGTTTTATCTGAAGGATAAGATTTTTCTCGAAACCTGATAAAACTTGTTATTAATGTTTTTATGTGTATTAAATTTGAGTTTATACCCAGCAGATCCCTAAGCAGATATGTACAACTGAGGCATTAGGCACTAGGTCAGTCTATATGTATTTGAGAATGACATCAGTAAGAACTTGATGATGCTTTAGATTAATATGCTTTATGAAAATTCTGTAAAATTTGTGGAACATATTTCTCATTTTTTTTGGCAGCCACAACAGAATCTTCTTTGACTTCCCTTTTTATTTCCATTAGATTATGTGAAGTGAAAATAATTCATCACTGTGTGTTATACTTCAAGGGAAGATCTGTGACTGATAGGTGACAGAATAGATACGAATGAATTCCACCTTGGTTGATGTAATAATGTTTTAATTAGTATATAATATACAATCATGTCCTTTATATATATTCAAAAATGTATACATATTTAAGCTATTAACACATGCTTGGCAAAACAATCTTTCCAGAGTCATTGGACTAAATTAGTGTTCTTCAGACTTGTAGCCTACATGAGAATCATCTAGAGGGCTTGTATAGATTGCTTACAGAATGTTAGTTTAGCCAAATTTTATGTGAGAAAGGGACAGTAAATATACCTGTGTAAAATTTTGGAATCATGTGTGTAAAATGGAAATTAGATGCTAATGAAAATCTAAGATTACATACGCTGGGGAGTCACAATTTACTCTCTACGGTGTAGTAATTATACCTATCTAGTAGTAGTTGGTGTGTTTTCCCATTGACGTGTGTTTTTACTTGAGAAGCATGCACCTGTCACTGTTGTTAAACTCTGATGAATCTTGAGAAATGTTTTCCTTCCATTCCATTTTGATTGATTTGGCACCCATAGGAACATGTGGAAATGATTTGGAATTGATGAACTGATGGCTCTGTCAGTGAACTACTCCCTAATTGGCCTCATTTTTTTAAATCTTTTTCTATATATTTGTCTTTAGCAATGATGTGTCCTTTAGATATATCTGATAAAGTTCTTCTTATCCTCTTATTCTTTAGAGGGAAAAGAATGGAAGATTAAATACATAGAGGAGTTTTCAAAATATTAAGACAATTTTTAAAATTATTAGTACCAATTGTCCTTTTAAAAAGATAATTAGCTTTATAAAAGTGTGCTGTCCTTTGCTTATAACAGGTTAGATATAATGTGATGGAAAGAGCTAAACAAGAGTAATGAGAAAAAATTGAAAACAATGAATTGCAAAATCTTTCGTTTGTATACACATGTAATCTATATTTTCTTCAGACTTCAGCTTAAAATTACTCTAGTAGTGACGTGATTAGAAATATTTCTGGAAGAAGCAGTTAAGAAAGCCTGTCAATTAGCAAGGACATCAACCCAAGAATAGTGATCTCAGGGGAAAAATATCCCTTCCTTAACATCAGATAAAGTGATAACCTCAGAAATAGAATGGGAGTAAGGTATAAGGAATCAGGATAGATAGGAAACATTTCTTGGAGAGATGTTTGTTGGATTTTGCCATGGTGAGGCTGTGAAAAATGTACATCTGAGATTATGTCAATTTACAAAGATCTGGCAAGGATAATTTAGTCCTTGTTTGCTCTGGTGGCAATATGGCAGAGCTTCCCAACTTGGGTACCTTGGCACACTTCAGTGCCTCAGTGGTTACAGATGTGTCAGCATAGTGATCTCTTCAGCCTTAGCAGTGCTTGTGTAGATGTGGGACAGCTGACCTCAAAAGCTGTCTCCATTCTTGAGCTGGCCCTGCCATAACCTCAAGCTGCCTAAATTCTTACCATTTTCTATGTCTGATACACACAGACGCACACACACACACATACATACATTGAAAAAGTAGACAGATACCATATGGTTTCACTCTTATGTGGATCCTGAGAAACTTAACAGGAACCCATGGGGGAGGGGAAGGAAAAAAAAAAAAAAGAGGTTAGAGTGGGAGAGAGCCAAAGCATAAGAGACTGTTAAAAACTGAGAACAAACTGAGGGTTGATGGGGGGTGGGAGGGATGGGAGGGTGGGTGATGGGTATTGAGGAGGGCACCTTTTGGGATGAGCACTGGGTGTTGTATGGAAACCAATTTGTCAATAAATTTCATAAAAAAAAAAAAGAATAAATGTTTAAAAAATGTAAAAAAAAAAAAAAAGAAAAAGTAGATAAGGATGTGAGGGCAAACTGGCTGTGGCATCTGTTGAGGGAGCTGATCTGGCTGGCTAGGCATGTGTTGCCTTCCTCCCTCACCACTCTACGTGCATCCCTCCTGCAGCTACGACCTTCACTGATGGAAGAAGTCTGTTCTGTCAAGGGTCTGTCAGTAGCTGTGCTCCCTGCTACAATTTCCAAGCAAGCTCCCAACGTCCATTTATAGGATAATGTAGGGTAGTCAAGCTTCCCAAACTCCAGACATCCCTAAATGAGGTGCTGTACGTGGCAGTCTTCTTTTCTTAAAAAAAATGTAAGTAAGGTGACTCCTTGAGTTACCTTTTTTTTTTTTTTTATGAAATTTATTGACAAATTGGTTTCCATACAACACCCAGTGCTCATCCCAAAAGGTGCCCTCCTCAATACCCATCACCCACCCTCCCCTCCCTCCCACCCCCCATCAACCCTCAGTTTGTTCTCAGTTTTTAACAGTCTCTTATGCTTTGGCTCTCTCCCACTCTAACCTCTTTTTTTTTTTTCCTTCCCCTCCCCCATGGGTTTCTGTTAAGTTTCTCAGGAGCCACATAAGAGTGAAACCATATGGTATCTGTCTTTCTCTGTATGGCTTATTTCACTTAGCATTACACTCTCCAGATCCATCCACGTTGCTACAAAGGGCCATATTTCATTTTTTCTCATTGCCACATAGTACTCCATTGTGTATATATACCACAATTTCTTTATCCATTCATCAGTTGATGGACATTTAGGCTCTTTCCATAATTTGGCTATTGTTGAGAGTGCTGCTATGAACATTGGGGTACAAGTGCCCCTATGCATCAGTACTCCTGTATCCCTTGGATAAATTCCTAGCAGTGCTATTGCTGGGTCATAGGGTAGGTCTATTTTTAATTTTCTGAGGAACCTCCACACTGCTCTCCAGAGCGGCTGCACCAATTTGCATTCCCACCAACAGTGCAAGAGGGTTCCCGTTTCTCCACATCCTCTCCAGCATCTATAGTCTCCTGATTTGTTCATTTTGGCCACTCTGACTGGCGTGAGGTGATACCTGAGTGTGGTTTTGATTTGTATTTCCCTGATAAGGAGCGACGCTGAACATCTTTTCATGTGCCTGTTGGCCATCTGGATGTCTTCTTTAGAGAAGTGTCTATTCATGTTTTCTGCCCATTTCTTCACTGGGTTACTTGAGTTACCTTTTCTTGAAGTCAAGCCAGTCTACTTGCTGTCTCCTGCCATGCTAATTAATTTCTAGTTTTGTGGCTTACATGTCTGGACTGTCCTCCTCTCTCCAAACTACTATGCACAGAGTATTTCTTAAATAACATCTAAGAAATGTGAACCATACAGAAAAAAAGACTTAAACTGAATGAAATAACTTAAAACTTCTGTTCAATGAAAGACACTAAGAACAAAGTAAAAATACATGCCTTAGGCTGGGAAAAATCCACAAGGAGAAGAAAAACTAATAAAATGGACAAAGGAAAGGAACAGACAGTTCACATAACAGGTAACTGAGAAGCATTTAAAAAGTGCTTAACTTTAAGCAACTTAAAACAATAGTGAGATTTCAGTTCACAGTATACAATTGGCAAAATTGATACAGTTACCAAAAGTAACTGAGGATGTGAAGAAATAGAAAGTTTTCTATATCAGTACAAACAGATTGGAGGATGATTTGACAGCTGGTAAAGTTGAAGATGAAGACAGTAACAGTTTCACCTTTAGATATCTATTCTTGAGAACATTTATACCTGTGCAAAAAGATGTTCATTTAGCAAAAATCATAAACAACTGGACTACTTAAGCATATAAATGAATTAACCTAAAACTCTTAGGCCTTTAAAGTGTTTGAAATTCAAGTGTATCAACATACATAAATACCAAAACAGAAGGAAATGGGAAAAAACACAATTATATGTACTGCATGATACTACTTGTGCAAAGTTTTGAAACTCCCAAAATAGATAGATTTTGTAGTAATGTAAAACACATGAGATCCAAGGGCATAATCATGTATGGGAATGATACACAGTAGCTTTGCAATACTGTTTATTTCTGAGGAGGGAGGGTGGGGGGAAGAGAGACCTGGGTATTAGCTGAAACTATAACATATCATCTTTTTAAAAAAAAAAAAAACAACTAAAAATATTCAAAGTAATTATTTAATCTCCTTGAGCATTTTACTGATACTGTATTCTATAGTTGTCTGTATGTTTACAATGTTTCGATTAAACATTTTTTTAAAAGATAGAAATCTAAAACTAGGCTTAATTTTAGTTGATTATAGATACAGATATGTATGAACACAGATCTCTACATAGATACATACCTGTTTCTAGGCAGACATCTATAGATATCTTTGTATATCTCTGAAGCTTGGTAATTTCCTTTTTTTGATGTAGGTGTTTTTTAGATTAACTTCACCATGAAAGTATATATCCTTTAAGTGTTGAGGGTGTGATTTCTAGTTCTCTTCTTTCCTCTTCAGTGAGCATTGAAGTGCACTAGGCATCTTGTATATATATAATAAATGTGAACTGTACAAAATGTACTCATTAAACTGGAAATCCTCATATGCTAAACAAAAGAGGAACAGGTTTGCCACCTTGCCACTTCCCAAATGTGTTAAGGTAAAGTTTCTTTAACTTTCTCTTTTTAATGTTCTTTCACTTCTTTCCTAAACCACTGTCTCTTTCTGCCCCTCAAACATCCATCCAAATCCGTCAAAATCAAGTAAATCAGGGTTTCATTGCAAAACCTCTCTGTTCCACCCTCCAGCTTAATAAATAAAAACTCTTGGGATGAGCATAGAGGAAACCTGTAAATGTTGGTTTTGACCCAGAAGCATGTCAGATCCCTGTTTAGATGTTTTTGCAAGAAGGAGTAGGTAGGAAAAAAGAAAAACAAAACAAAACACCCTGAATTAAGCACCTCATTATTTAGGTGTAGAAGCTAAACAACTTGAAGGACTATCTAAGAAAAATAATTTTTGAGAAAAAAGACTAGAGAAAGTCACAGTTGTCTGCATTGAATTGACATCTTGCTGGTAAAGTTTCAAATCTTCCAATTTATAATCCATCAATGTTTGGAGTTCTATACTTTAAGTAGTTGATGCATTGTTTTCTGTGAAGCAGGTCAAAGACTTTTGGGAGAGTAAGAATCAATTTGAGAATCTTAAGGTGTTGCTAGACCCTAGCTCCAGAAAAAGAGACACAAATATACGAATTTTCATATAACTTTAGGGAGGCTATAGGCCAGCTGAAGCTTATCGCTGGAACCCTTAAGATTCCACAGACTCCAGGTTAACATACTTGTCCTAAACAATTTGAGTAAGTGGTTGTTTAAAACGAATCTAAATATATGTTCTTACTAGAGAAGTACTTAGAAGATTTAAATAAATTGTTTTTCATTTACTGGGAAAGATTAAATGATACTATCATTTCTGCAGATTGTCCTGTAGTTGTAAATTATAGAGGTTCCTAGAAACAAAATTCTACAGATAATTGTACAAAGTTTATACTCTTTCAACTAGATTTCTGATCTTTAAAACTTTTCTATTTACTTATTAAGACAATTATGCCCAAGTAGAAACACGGTGCACTGAATTCTTTTAGGCTCATTGCCTGATTTTACTTAGACTTAGGATACATAATGATTAGCGATATTGAATTTGAATGAAGCCAATGCAGAGGAAAATAACTGGTTTTTACTAATAAAGCCACTATTTCCTTGGCTGGGTCCCTAATTAATGCAACTATATTGTAGTAAAAGCAAATGACCCTTCTAAGCTCAGACTTAAGCATCATTGTACCCTCTTCCTGCTCATCATCTTCTGGAGAACATCTTTGCTTAGTCTCTGGCTCCTCCTAGCTCCCTTGTCTATAGAAGGGTACCCCCTAAACTCCTTTTCTGTTTTCTATGTGCCTTTTCGGCTTCCCTTCCACTGAGATGCAGGTCTTTGACTCCTGGTCACTTACTTAATGTAGTCTATGGATCAGTTCTCCTGATTTACTACTTCTAATCAAGGGCTCTGGACCAGTGAATGACTGAGATTTATACACACACACACACACACACATACACACACACACACGTATATATGTATAAATCTAGAACCTTGTGCTTCTACATGTAGTACAAATGATTTAAAAGCCTGGATCTTATGGTATTACAATAAACACAGCAACATTAAAATAAAAATCAAGAAATTAAGTGTGGAAAAGAGATATGGGCCATATGGCTGGTATCTATAAGTAACTGAGGTCTATATAAAAGAGAACATGAAGGGGCAGAAGGAAACTGGTGCTGCAATGGGTATAAAAACTTGAGTTGCTCTTTACCACTTTTTTCTATACTTTGAGCATTAGTATTTACATTATATCTTCCCATAGAAGTTGTCACCTATCAATGATAGTGGTGATTATTAGTATTTATTGAGTAGTTCTATGTTAAGTGGGTTTAGGTCCTTATTTAATCTTCACCTTAATTCTATGAGATAAGTAACTATAAAACTGCCACTTATCTATGTTTCATGGTCAGAGAATCTATCCATGTTGCCATGTTGAAACTAAGGTTTGAACTCAACACAGAGTTCACACTCGTATTTGCTATACTCTGCTATCTCTCTCATGGGAAATCAGTTCCAATAGTTGCACCTCCACTCCCTTTTTCTATTCTCCATACGGTTGGACTTCTGACAAAATCTTACCCATCTTATGGATTTGAATTCCATCTATACCTTGACAATCCCAAGATCACTTCTCCAGCCTGGATCCCCCTCCTCCTTGAGCTCTAGACTGCTGACTGCTGTACTAATAATTCCGATTGGATTTCTAATAGACATTTCAAATTGATGATCTAAAACCAAAAAACAAGCTCTGTTTCCCACCCCCCCAACCAGCTGCTTCTGCAGATTTTCTTGTCGGATAAAATGGCGAATCTGATAATTGATCAGGCCAAAAATGTTAGAATCATCCTTGACCAAGTCTTCTTATATACCCCCAAATAGTACTTCCAAATATATCTAGAATTTGACCACTTCTACACCACCATTGCTACCCCTGCTGGTCCCAGCCACTCTAGTCGTCTACTTGGCTGATTATAATGGCCTCCTAATCCATGTCTCTGCTCTCAGTTTTGCCCATATATGCTATACAGGGGGAATCTTTTAAAACAAGTCCAATCACTGCTATTTAAAAATGCCTCTAAAACAAAATGCACAGGCATTCCATTTCTCTCCGACTTGGACCCTGGCATCATGGGCTCTCATTTACTCATTCCACTTGGCTTTCCTGTACTTGAGGCTTGCTTAGATCTCAGAGCTTTAGCATTTCGTTCTTGTATCTTGAGTAATCTTTCTCCAAAGTACAGTCTTTCTCCAAATATCTGTATGGCTAGTTTTTCTTCTTCCTTTACAACTCTGTTCAAATGTCAGATTTTTCCTAACACATTCAAATATCAAACCCTCTCCTCAAACTCAGACACCCCCTTCTCCTTAACCTGCTTTATTTTTCTCCATAGAATAAAATACTCATATATATGTGTATGTATTCTCTATAGAATAAAATACTCATATATATGTGTGTGTGTGTGTGTGTGTGTGTGTGTGTGTGTGTGTGTATATATATATATATGAGAAATGTATTTAAATATTAAAATGTAAACTCCATGGTGGTGGGGGTTTTCTTTGGCACACTTTCAAATCCCCAGCTCCCAGAGCCATGTCTGGCACATAAGATTTGTTGAATTAATGAATTTAAACTTCCACCTACCTGCACGAGATGGCCCATGTTACTGACTTCCCAGGGGTATGTTTGTGTATATTTTTATTAACCACAAAAAGTGATTCACCATGGAAAGCAATTCTTCAGGTGAAAACAAGAAATTCAGATAAATATATGAAATGACTGTTATTTTTGACCAAATATTAATAATTAATAATTAGAATAAAGTGTGGAAAAGTTGAAGCACACTATACTTTTTAAAAATTCAGCAATGTTTCTATCAGTCACTGATGATTCTACCTGCTGCCATTGTCACACTGATGCTCTGGGCTGCCCAGGCCTCTTGCTCTCCTGCCATGACAACGGATGCTTCAGGTGGCAGCAGTCTGACACTGCTCTGTAAAGAAATCTCTATTTCAGTTTCTCCCAGAGTTTCCTCTCCTATATGGTAAAAAGGGGCCTCCAAAAGAATATTAAAGGGAATAGAGAAAAGCAAGTACAAATGATACACACTCCTTAATGCTCAGAAATAGCTTTCCCTATCACCCAATCTGTGGTAAGGGACAACCAGATACATTTTTCATTTATTGAGTATTAATTCATTTTTAGGTCCCCAAATTTTACAGTTGTGAAGAGGGAGTGGAAGTTGTTCAATCAATATGAGAAATAATACCTGCAAAGTTACATCCTCTTGGGGAAAAAAAGTGTAATAATGGTAAGAGATCATACTGCTAATACTTACCTTAGAAATTTGAGTAACTCTTTAAAAGAATATTGACTCCTCACCATACACCAAGGCTTGTTCTAGGCATAAGATCAACTTCCTGCCTCGTGGAGCCAACAATTTAGTAGGGAAGACAAAAAAACATAGTTATCCCAATAATGGATTCAATTTGAAATAAATCACATTAAGAGGTACAGGGATAAATACTAGCTTTACCAGTAAATTATGTTGTCAAACTTGTTGAATATATAATTCTGAATGAAAAGTGGGTTGGAATAACCTGTAACTTAAAATTGACAATAAACAGATACTCAAATATGGTACATATTAAATGCATTAAATCACTTCTTAGATCAATAACAGATTTAGGAAATATCAACACAAGGCACAAGGTGAAATCTATACACACTGTGCTATTAGAAAAGCACATCATGATTATAAACATTGCTTCCTCAGAGGGCCCTTTTTCACCAAATTTCTAAAGCTTTTTGCTTCCATTATTTTCTATCACAGCACTCAATTTCAATCCAGATGCTAATCACTATGTATTCTATCATATATATATATTTATATATACATGTATATGTGTATATATATTTATAAATATATATGATATGATTTATATATGATATATATGATATCTGATATGATACATAATATATATGATAAATTATTTATATATGATAAATATAAATATATGTTATATATATATATATATATAAAATTTGCTATCAATTTTTGGTATTGCTTACCTATTGATTATCTCTTCCTGTATTAGTGTCCACTTCTCAAAGGCCGGAGGATTGGTCTCTTGTTTTCCTTTGTATTTTCTTCAATCCTGAAGAACAGGGTGTGGCATGTAGTTGTCGTTTAATATTTTTTCAATAGGAAAATTATAATAAAACATAAAGCAAGTCATCCTGTTATATTCTGACTATGTGTGTGTGTGTGTATATATATATATATATATATATATATATATATATATTGCTGTGTGTGTATCAAACATTGAATGCCCAGTTCAAGGAATTTTTGTTCCTATAAAACAGTGTACAAAAAATTCATAAGCATCTACCAGAGTTAAAAGGCTGTCTTCCACACTTAAACAGTCCAGTAGATTAATCAGTACCTTTACAGCACCTGTTGGTGGAAGTAACTGTGTTTAAATAGTGCATAAGACAAATAAAATCTCCCGTACAAAATTATATCCAGTTTTTAAAAGCAACATTTATACTTACCAAAATTTTTTTGCACTGCAAAAGCAGCTTGAAGCTGACCAGTGAGCCTCAATACTAGAAATACATATGAGGAAAGATCCACTTGAAAATTCTTGAATAATGCTCACTGACGTTAGATTCTTACTCTGGGTGTTCATATTAAACAAGGCCATGGGCACTCCTGACCTTCTGTGCTTGAGTAAATGGCAGGCTCAGAAGAATGAGCCTTCACAGGTGTGCTCTTGATAAAGTATCGTCACGCTACATGCAGCCACACAGCTGTTAGCCCAGGATCCAAAAACTATGCCAAGTACACATGGCATACGGTTTTGTGACGTTACCTTGATAAATAAAGGGAAGGTGTAGGGTGGAGAGATTACTGATACTTTACAAGAAAATACCAATTTTAAGTACCTTTAATAGAGTGAATATAGCTTATAAGCTCAATTTGGATTGTTTAACTAAGAATTCTTTCTTCCCAGAAATACTGTGTAAAACCTTACATAGGAAGATTTTCTAGTTTACCTTTAAAGAAGTAGACACACACTCATGTTATAAAACAAGATTATATTCATGTAAGTTTCCTGGATCACCCCTATTCTATACAGTTTATAGCAATAAAATGTAGCTGTGCCATTTCCTAATGTCAAAGATGTAATCATGTTCTAAAGCATTGGTATCATTTTGTGACCATTTTCATGAAAGCAAACCTTTGTGTTACAAAACAAAACAAAACAAAACAAAAAACAAAACAAAAAAACAAACACTGGGGGAGCCTGGGTGGCTCACTTCGTTAAGCATCTGACTTTGGCTCAGGTCATGATCTCATGGTTTGTGAGTTCAAGACCCACATGGGGTTTCTGCTGTCAGTACAGAGCCTGCTTAGGATCCTCTGTCCTCCTCTCTCTCTCTGCTCCTTCCCCCACTCAAAAATGAATAAACATTAAAAAAAACCTAAACATCTTAGAAAAATATTCATAGCAGCTTTTTCATGAAAGCAACTCAGTTCAAATATTCATCTGTAGAACAGATGAGTAAATTACGATTTATTCAAAGAATTTGGATACTCTGCATCAGTAACAATGAAGTACAGCTCATCCATAAATTTTGAAGAAAAAGCCACAGAAAATGATGTATTAAAAAATCATATGGGTGAAGTACAAAAATATATAAAACTAAACCATTTATTGCCTAGAAATACATAAACATGTGACAATACTATTTTAAAAAAAGCAAGAAAATGAGTAGCACATATTAGGTTAGTGGTTCCAGAGGAGGATAAAAGGGGATTTAAATCAGGAAGGGGCAAGTAGAAGGGTTCTCTGACTCTAGAAATGTCCTATTTCTTAAGCTCAATGATAAATATGTAGATGTTTATTCCATTACTATCCTTTAAACTGTACCTCTATTTTATATTCCTTGGAATATATGCTGTAACTCAAAATAAGAAGTAGATAAGAAAAAAGAACTGTAGTGAGAGTAATATGAACCATAAAAAAAATGACACTGTTTGTAAACTTTAAGCATGAACAGAAGTGGCGTTAGTCCCTGTTTATCTTTGTGGTATAATACAAGTGAACAGTTAACAAATAAGTGAGAATGATTTTTTGGAACATACTGTTTCATAGATGTGTCCTTTGATAGTTATGTCGTTTGTTAATCTTTCATCTTTGCTAGGTTTTTTAGCAGGCTAGCCTGTGAACAGAAAGGAGAGGATGTGGTTTTAAACCCCTCTATAACTGCAGCAGTATGTAAGTTTTCAGTTTTCATTCCATTTATTTTTTAAAAAAAAACATGTAAGATGGGGTGCCTGGGTGGCTCAGTCGGTTGAGTCTCTGACTTATGCTCGGATCATGATCTCACAGTTCATGAGTTCGAGTCCTGTGTTGAGCTCTGTGCTGACAGCTCAGAGCCTGGAGCTTGCTTCAGATTGCATGTCTCGCTCTCTCTCTGCCCCTCCCCTGCTCATGCTCTGTCTCTTTCTGTCTCAAAAATAAATAAAACATTAAAAAATATTTTAAGAAACATGTAAGTTACTACCAATGTGTATACATCACTTGAATCATAGACTTGCATAATTTTGTCCCAGCATCAGATAAGATGAACAGATTTTAGCCTGTATGTTAAGCTCTATAACTTGAGAATGGAAAACAATGTAGCTATTTCTTACATCACTTAGCATATCTTTTCACTATACTGAGTAAATGTTTCTAAATTATTCAGAATTAAAATGTACTTAATTTTTTATCTGCTCTGTTAGCATTTAAAGTAGACTTACTTTCATGGCTTGCAGGAATCTCTGTAACCTTTACATACATAGCCATTTCACTCAGCAGAAAGTATCCTCTGGATAATAAAGCTCTAGAAATGAGCTTGGGAAATCACAGGATGATATATGCACAACATATCTAATATATATAGCACAGCAATTTACACATAATAGGTTATAAATAAATAACAGTGGAGTTGAATGTATTTGAAATTTATACCTAAATAAGCACAAGTTTTGTTTAAACTCTGGATGAACTTAGAAAAATTTCAGAAATGCATATAAAGCTTGAAATGGTTTTCTACAAAAGTTTCTATTTTTCTTAAAAAAATCTCAGGAATTTTAAGATTACAAAAATTTTAAAAGACCTGCCCTCACTAATAATTAAATGTCAAATATAGAAAAGTAAAATGAAGAATTAAAATCCTTTCTTAGGGACTCTGGAGTTGAAAAATTTGGATTTTAGTCCCAGCTATTTTGTCTTCTTGGGCAAGATAGGTTTTTTAATCTTTACTTTTTACCTTTCATTGGGGTAAAAAATAAGGGGGATGATTTTCAAACTGTCCCTAAAGTAGACTGATGGTATGACCAATGAGTTGAGTTAAAAAAAACCAAAAAACAAAAAACAAAAACAGCTGGATTTAGTTCTTGCTCCATCATTTATTAGATGTAGGTTACTGATTTAAGTTTTTAGTTTTCTATGAAAAACTTAAATATTGGGAGATTTAGATGAAATATATAGAAGTTGTGGTTTTTTTTGTTTTTTTTTGTGTTTTTTTTTTTTTAACTAAAATTCTGTATAGGTATGGGCTGAAACTTTAAGAACCTCAGCTACATTTCTCACCCACTTGTGGTCCAGACCACCAACACAGATCACTTTTCATGCTGATACTATAAACGTGAGATGAGCCTTTTATGCAAGACACTGACTACAGGTGACTTAATAACCATATGCTCTCAAGATGCCTAAATCTTGTGAGTTTGAGTTTTGCCATTTTGTATTTCTTACTTGGCTGTTTCTTGCTGTCTTAATGTGTACTTTTAAAATCTTAATAGATCTTTCCTGACTTCTTGATGTTGCTTTACTCTCACACTTTAGCTTACTTCATTGCATCCACAGGGGCTCCTACCCTGAAATTAGGAAACAAGAAATACTGATCAGGATTTAATCAGGTAGAGAGTATGGTATATCCGTTGAAATTCCTCCATTTAAAATTCCTCCTTGCATGTTGCAAGTGAATAAAATGCTTGTGCCTGCTACAGTTTGAATGATATATAACTATCTGCTTAATTTGAGATTAATTTTAGCTTAACTCTTAACTCTCAAACTGTGGACACAATCCTACAAAAACTAAAATCTGTGATCCTGAAGAATTACCACTCTCTGCCTGATACCCCAGTGCAGTGTTTTCCAAAACACAACTTACTTTAAAGCTCACATGTCCGATTGTTGATGTCTGTCTCTTTTCTCATAAAAGCTCATTAACCTAGAACATCCTGTCTTTTACACACCATTCCCAGAGTATTTTTTTATGTCCAGTTAGCTGTACCTACCCTGTAACATAGTCAGGGACACTCGCATATATTGGTAGTGAGGAAATAAACATGTACAGGCAGGTATAATTTTCAGGACAGTAGGTGATCAGTGAAGTCTGGTCTCTGCCTCCCTTTCAGTTTCCATCTCCTACCAACTACCCATGTTTGCTAGACCTCTTCCTTTGATTTTTTTCTTATTCAAACAGGTAGACTTTATTTTTCTTTATATATATATATATATATATATATATATATATATATACACATACGTATATACATACATATATACATACATGTATGTACGTATATATGTACGTATATATGTGTATTTATATGTATGTGTATATATATGTATGCATATATATAATTATATATAATTTGTCAAATTGGTTTCCATACAACACCCAATGCTCATCCCAACAGGTACCCTCCTCAATGCCCATCACCCACTTTCCCCTCTCCCTCACCCCCCATCAACCCTCAATTTGTGCTCAGTATTTAAGTCTCTTATGGTTTGCCTCCTTCCCCCTCTGTAACTTTTTTTCCCTCCCATTCCCCTCTCCCATGGACTTCTGTTAAGTTTCTCTGGATCCACATATGAGTGAAAACATGATATCTTTTTCTGCCTGACTTATTTCACTTTGCATAATACTCTCTGGTTCCATCCACATTGCTACAAATGGCCATATTTCATTCTTTCTCATTGCCAAGTAGTATTCCATTGCATATGTAAACCACATCTTCTTTATTCATTTGTCAGTTGATGGACATTTAGGCTCTTTCCATAATTTGGCTATTGTTAAAAGTGCTGCTATAAATATTGGGCTACACGTGCCCCTATGCATCAGCACTCCTGTATCCCTTGGGTAAATTCTTAGCAGTGCTATTGCTGGGTCATAGGGGAGATCAATTTTTAATTTTTTGAGGAACCTCCACACTGTTTTCCAGAGTGGCTGCACCAGTTTGCACTCCCACTAACAGTGTAAGAGGGTTCCCATTTCTCCACATCCTCTCCAGCATCTATAGTCTCCTGATTTGTTCATTTTAGCCACTCTGACTGGCGTGAGGTGATATCTCAATGTGGTTTTGATTTGTATTTCCCTGATGAGGAGTGACGTTGAGCATCCTTTCACGTGCCTGTTGGCCATCTGGATGTCTTCTTTAGAGAAGTGTCTATTCATGTCTTCTGCCCATTTCTTCACTGGGTTATTTTTTGGGTGTGGAGTTTGGTGAGTTCTTTATAGATTTTGGATACTAGCCCTTTGATATGTCATTTGCAAATATCTTTTCCTGTTCCATTGGTTGCCTTTTAGTTTTGTTGGTTATTTCCTTTGTTGTTTCCTCCTTCATGAGGTCCCAATAGTTCATTTTTGCTTTTAATTCCCTTGCCTTTGGAGATGTGTCAAGTAAGAAATTGCTGTGGCTGAGGTCAGAGAGGTTTTTTCCTGCTTTCTCCTCTAGGGTTTTGATGGTTTCCTGTCTCACATTCAGGTCCTTCATCCATTTTGAGTTTATTTTTGTGAATGGTGTAAGAAAGTGGTCTAGTTTAATTCTTCTGCATGTTGCTGTCTGGTTGTCCCAGCGCCATTTGTTAAAGAGACTTTATTCCATTGGATATTCTTGCCTGTTTTGTCAAAGATTAGTTGGCCATACAATTGTGGGTCAAATTCTGGAGTCTGTATTCTATTCCATTGGTCTGTGTGTCTGTTTTTGTGCCAATACCATACTGTCTTGATGATTTCAGCTTTGTAGTAGAGGCTAAAGTCTGGGATTGTGATGCTTCCCGCTTTGGTCTTCTTCTTCAATATTACTTTGGCCTTCTTCTTCAATATTACTTTGGCTATTCGGGGTCTTTTGTGGTTCCATACAAATTTTAGGATTGCTTGTTCTAGCTTCAAGAAGAATCCTGGTGCAACTTTGATTGGGATTGCATTGAATGTGTAGATAGCTTTGGTAGTATTGACATTTTAACAATATTCTTCCAATCCATGAGCATGGAATGTTTTTCCATTTCTTTGTATCTTCTTGAATTTCTTTCATAAGCTTTCTATAGTTTTCAGCATACAGATCTTGTACATCTTTGGTTAGGTTAATTCCTAGATATTTTATGCTTCTTGGTGCAATTGTGAATGGGATCAGTTTCTTTATTTGTCTTTCTGTTGCTTCATTATTGGTGTATAAGAATGCAACTGACTGGGGCACCTGGGTGGCGCAGTCGGTTAAGCGTCCGACTTCAGCCAGGTCACGATCTCGCGGTCCCTGAGTTCGAGCCCCGCGTCGGGCTCTGGGCTGATGGCTCAGAGCCTGGAGCCTGTTTCCGATTCTGTGTCTCCCTCTCTCTCTGCCCCTCCCCCGTTCATGCTCTGTCTCTCTCTGTCCCAAAAATAAATAAACGTTGAAAAAAAAAAAATTTAAAATAAAAAAAAAAAAAGAATGCAACTGACTTCTGCACATTAATTTTGTATCCTGCAACTTTGCTGAATTCATGTATCAGTTCTAGAATACTTTTGGTGGAGTCTGTTGGGTTTTCCATCTAGAGTACCATGTCATCTACAAAACGTGAAAGCTTGACTTTATCTTTGCCAATTTTGATGCCTTTGATTTTCTTTTGTTGTCTGATTGCTGATGCTAGAACTCCCCACACTATGTTAAACAACAGTGGTGAGAGTGGACACCCCGTTGTGTTCCTGATCTCAGGGGGAACGCTCTCAGTTTTTCCCCATTGAGAATGATATTAGCTGTGGGCTTTTCATAAATGGCTTTTATGATGTTTAAGTATGTTCCTTCTATCCTGACTTTCTCAAGGGTTTTTATTAAGAAAGGAGGCTGAATTTTGTCAAAAGCTTATGCTGCATCAATTGACAGGATCATATGGTTATTATCTTTTCTTTTATTAATGTGATGTATCACATTGATTGATTTGCGAATATTGAACCAGCCTGCAGCCCAGGAATGAATCCCACTTGATCATGGTGAATAATTCTTTTTATATGCTGTTGAGTTCTATTTGCTAGAATCTTGTTGAGAATTTTTGCATCCATATTCATCAGGGATATTGGCCTGTAGTTCTCTTTTTTTTGCTGGGTCTCTGGGAATCAAAGTAATACTGGCTTCATAGAATGAGTCTGGAAGTTTTCCTTCCCTTTCTATTTTTTGGAACAGCTTGAAAAGGATAGGTATTATCTCTGCTTTAAATGTCTGGTAGAATTCCCCAGGGAAGCCATCTGGTCCTAGACTCTTATCTGTTGGGAGATTTTTGATAAGTGATTCAATTTCTTTGCTGGTTATGGGTCTGTTCAAGCTTTCTATTTCTTCCTGATTGAGTTTTAGAAGAGGGTGGGTGTTCAGGAATTTGTCCATTTCTTCCAGGTTGTCCATTTTGTTGGCATATAATTTTTCATAGTATTCCCTGATAATTGCTTGTATTTCTGAGGGATTGGTTGTAATAATTCCATTTTCATTCATGATTTTATCTATTTGGTTCCTCTCCCTTTTCTTTTTGAGAAGCCTGGCTAGAAGTTTATCAATTTTTTTTTTCAATAAACCAACTCTTGGTTTCATTGATCTTCTCTACAGGGTTTTTTTTTTTTTTTAGATTCTATATTGTTTATTTCTGCTGATCTTTATTATTTATCTTCTTCTGCTGGGTTTGGGGTGTCTTGGCTATTCTGCTTCTATTTCCTTTAGGTGTGCTGTTAGATTTTGTATTTGGGATTTTTCTTGTTTCTTGAGATAGGCCTGGATTGCAATGTATTTTCCTCTCAGGACTGCCTTCGCTGCATCCCAAAGCACTTGGATTGTATTTTCATTTTCATTTTTTTTCCATATATGTTTTAATTTTTTCCCTAATTGCCTGGTTGACCCATTCACTCTTTAGTAGGGTGTTCTTAACCTCCATGCTTTTGGAAGTTTTCCAGACTTTTCCTTTGGTTGATTTCAAGTTTCATAGCATTGTGATCTGAAAGTGTGCATGGTATGATCTCAATTCTTGTATACTTATGAAGGGCTGTTTTGTGACCCAGTATGTGATCTATCTTGGAGAATGTTCCATGTGCACTTGAGAAGAAAGTATATTCTGTTGCTTTGGGATGCAGAGTTCTAAATATACCTGTCAAGTCCATCTGATCCAATGTATCATTCAGGGCTTGTGTTTCTTTATTGATTCTCTGTCTAGATGTTCTATCCATTGTTGTAAGTGGGGTATTAAAGTCCCCTGCAAAAAAGTCTGGAAAACCTCCAAAAGCATGGAGGTTAAAGAACACCCTACTAACGAATGAGTGGGTCAACCAGGCAATTAGAGAAGAAATCAAAAAATATATGGAAACAAACGAAAATGAAAATACAACAATCCAAACGCTTTGGGACGCAGCGAAGGCAGTCCTGAGAGGAAAATACATTGCAATCCAGGCCTATCTCAAGAAACAAGAAAAATCCCAAATACAAAATCTAACAGCACACCTAAAGGAAATAGAAGCAGAACAGCAAAGACACCCCAAACCCAGCAGAAGAAGAGAAATAATAAAGATCAGAGCAGAAATAAACAATATAGAATCTAAAAAAACTGTAGAGCAGATCAACGAAACCAAGAGTTGGTTTTTTGAAAAAATAAACAAAATTGACAAACCTCTAGCCAGGCTTCTCAAAAAGAAAAGGGAGATGACCCAAATAGATAAAATCATGAATGAAAATGGAATGATTACAACCAATCCCTCAGAGATACAAACAATTATCAGGGAATACTATGAAAAATTATATGCCAACAAATTGGACAACCTGGAAGAAATGGACAAATTCCTGAACACCCACACTCTTCCAAAACTCAATCAGGAGGAAATAGAAAGCTTGAACAGACTCATAACCAGCGAAGAAATTGAATCGGTTATCAAAAATCTCCCAACAAATAAGAGTCCAGGACCAGATGGCTTCCCAGGGGAGTTCTACCAGACGTTTAAAGCAGAGATAATACCTATCCTTCTCAAGCTATTCCAAGAAATAGAAAGGGAAGGAAAACTTCCAGACTCATTCTATGAAGCCAGTATTACTTTGATTCCTAAACCAGACAGAGACCCAGTAAAAAAAGAGAACTACAGGCCAATATCCCTGATCAATATGGATGCCAAAATTCTCAATAAGATACTAGCAAATCGAATTCAACAGCATATAAAAAGAATTATTCACCATGATCAAGTGGGATTCATTCCTGGGATGCAGGGCTGGTTCAACATTCGCAAATCAATCAATGTGATACATCACATTAACAAAAAAAAAGAGAAGAACCATATGATCCTGTCAATCTATGCAGAAAAGGCCTTTGACAAAATCCAGCACCCTTTCTTAATAAAAACCCTTGAGAAAGTCGGGATAGAAGGAACATACTTAAAGATCATAAAAGCCATTTATGAAAAGCCCACAGCTAACATCATCCTCAACGGGGAAAAACTGAGAGCTTTTTCCCTGAGATCAGGAACACGACAGGGATGCCCACTCTCACCGCTGTTGTTTAACATAGTGCTGGAAGTTCTAGCATCAGCAATCAGACAACAAAAGGAAATCAAAGGCATCAAAATTGGCAAAGATGAAGTCAAGCTTTCGCTTTTTGCAGATGACATGATATTATACATGGAAAATCCGATAGACTCCACCAAAAGTCTGCTAGAACTGATACATGAATTCAGCAAAGTTGCAGGATACAAAATCAATGTACAGAAATCAGTTGCATTCTTATACACTAAAAACGAAGCAACAGAAAGACAAATAAAGAAACTGATCCCATTCACAATTGCACCAAGAAGCATAAAATACCTAGGAATAAATCTAACCAAAGATGTAAAGGATCTGTATGCTGAAAACTATAGAAAGCTTATGAAGGTAATTGAAGAAGATTTAAAGAAATGGAAAGACATTCCCTGCTCATGGATTGGAAAAATAAATATTGTCAAAATGTCAATACTACCCAAAGCTATCTACACATTCAATGCAATCCCAATCAAAATTGCACCAGCATTCTTCTCGAAACTAGAACAAGCAATCCTAAAATTCATATGGAACCACAAAAGGCCCCGAATAGCCAAAGGAATTTTGAAGAAGAAGACCAAAGCAGGAGGCATCACAATCCCAGACTTTAGCCTCTACTACAAAGCTGTCATCATCAAGACAGCATGGTATTGGCACAAAAACAGACACACAGACCAATGGAATAGAATAGAAACCCCAGAACTAGACCCACAAACGTATGGCCAACTCATCTTTGACAAAGCAGGAAAGAACATCCAATGGAAAAAAGACAGCCTCTTTAACAAATGGTGCTGGGAGAACTGGACAGCAACATGCAGAAGGTTGAAACTAGACCACTTTCTCACACCATTTACAAAAATAAACTCAAAATGGATAAAGGACCTAAATGTGAGACAGGAAACCATCAAAACCTTAGAGGAGAAAGCAGGAAAAGACCTCTCTGACCTCAGCCGTAGCAATCTCTTCCTCGACACATCTCCAAAGGCAAGGGAATTAAAAGCAAAAGTGAATTACTGGGACCTTATGAAGATAAAAAGCTTCTGCACAGCAAAGGAAACAACCAACAAAACTAAAAGGCAACCAACGGAATGGGAAAAGATATTTGCAAATGACATATCGGACAAAGGGCTAGTATCTAAAATCTATAAAGAGCTCACCAAACTCCACACCCGAAAAACAAATAACCCAGTGAAGAAATGGGCAGAAAACATGAATAGACACTTCTCTAAAGAAGACATCCAGATGGCCAACAGGCACATGAAAAGATGTTCAGCGTCGCTCCTTATCAGGGAAATACAAATCAAAACCACACTCAGGTATCACCTCACGCCAGTCAGAGTGGCCAAAATGAACAAATCAGGAGACTATAGATGCTGGCGAGGATGTGGAGAAACGGGAACCCTCTTGCACTGTTGGTGGGAATGCAAATTGGTGCAGCCGCTCTGGAAAGCAGTGTGGAGGTTCCTCAGAAAATTAAAAATAGACCTACCCTATGACCCAGCAATAGCACTGCTAGGAATCTACCCAAGGGATACAGGAGTACTGATGCATAGGGGCACTTGTACCCCAATGTTCATAGCAGCACTCTCAACAATAGCCAAATTATGGAAAGAGCCTAAATGTCCATCAACTGATGAATGGATAAAGAAATTGTGGTATATATACACAATGGAATACTACGTGGCAATGAGAAAAAATGAAATATGGCCTTTTGTAGCAACGTGGATGGATCTGGAGAGTGTGATGCTAAGTGAAATAAGCCATACAGAGAAAGACAGATACCATATGGTTTCTCTCTTATGTGGATCCTGAGAAACTTAACAGGAACCCATGGGGGAGGGGAAGGAAAAAAAAAAAAAAAAAAAAAAAAGGACGTTAGAGTGGGAGAGAGCCAAAGCATAAGAGACTGTTAAAAACTGAGAACAAACTGAGGGTTGATGGGGGGTGGGAGGGAGGGGCGGGTGGGTGATGGGTATTGAGGAGGGCACCTTTTGGGATGAGCACTGGGTGTTATATGGAAACCAATTTGTCAATAAACTTCATAAAAAAAAAAAAAAAAAGAAAAATCAAAAAAAAAAAAAAAAAAAGTCCCCTGCAATTACCACATTCTTATCAATAAGGTTGCTAATGTTTGTGATTGTTTTATATATTTTGGGGCTCCTGTATTTGGCGTATAGACATTTATAATTGTTAGCTCTTCCTGATGGATAGGCCCTGTAATTATTATATAATGCCCTTCTTCATCTCTTGTTATGGCCTTTAATTTAAAGTCTAGGCGGTCTGATATAAGTATGGCTACTCCAGCTTTCTTTTGACTTCCAGTAGCATGATAAATAGTTCTCCATCCCCTCACTTTCAATCTGAAGGTGTCCTCAGGTCTAAAATGAGTCTCTTGTAGATAACAAATAGATGGGTCTTGTTTTTTTATCCATTCTGATACCCTATGTCTTTTATTTAGAGCATTTAGTCCATTTACATTCAGTGTTATTATAGAAAGATATGGGTTTACAGTCATTGTGATGTCTGTGGGTTTCGTGCTTGTAGTGATGTCTCTGGTACTTTGTGGTCCTTGGAACATTTCACTCACAGAATCCCCCTTAGGATCTCTTGTAGGGCTGGTTTAGTGGTGATGAATTCTTTCAGTTTTTGTTTGGGAAGACCTTTATCTCTCCTTCTGTTTTGGATGATGGACTTGCCGCTTGGCTGCATATTTTTTCTGTTCATCACGTTGAAGATTTCCTGCCATTCCTTTCTGGCCTGCCAAGTTTCAGTAGATATGTCTGCTACTACCTTCTGTGTCTGCCTTTGTATGTTAAGGTCCATTTATCCCTAGCTTCTTTCAGAATTCTTTTTACCGTTGTATTTTGCCAGTTTCACTATATATTGTGCAGAAGATTGACTGAAATTACATCTGAAGGGAGTTCTCTATGCCTCTTGGATTTCATTGCCTGTTTCCTTCCCCAGCTTGGGGAAGTTCTCAGCTATGATTTGTTCAAGTACACCTTCAGCCCCTTTCTCTCCTTCTTCTGGAATTCCTATGATACAGATACTGTTCCATTTGATTGCATCACTTAGTTCCCTAATTCTCCCCTTGTACTCCTGGATTTGTCTATTTCTCTGTTTGTCAACTTCCTCTTTTTCCATAATTTTATCTTCTAATTCACCTATTCTCCCTTCTGCCTCTTCAGTCCATGCTGTGGCTGCCTCCATTTTATTTTTCACCTCATTTTTAGCATTTTTTTTAATTCATTGTGACTATTTTTTAGTCCCTTGATCTCTGTAGCAATAGATGCTCTGCTGTCCTCTATGCTTTTTTCAATCCCAGCAATTAATTTTATGCCCATCATTCTAAATTCTTGTTCGGTTATATTGCTTAAATCAGATTTGATCAATTTGCTAGCTATTGATACTTCCTGGAATTTCTTTTGAGAAGAATTTTTCTGTTTTGTCATTGTGGCTAGTTTTCTGTCTCTTACACATTTTAAAAGCTTGTTGTGTGCTCTGCACCTGTGAGCACTGGTATATTAAAGGAGGGTCATACAGTGTCCAGGGCCTGGCGCTTCAGGAGGTGTTTTTTTGGAGATTGTTACTTATTCTTTGTTCTGTGACTTTGGTTATTTTATTACCCTACTCATAGTGATACTTTAGACCCTCCACCAGGTGTGCTTTGATTTGTTCCTTGGAATAGCCCTAGAGTTAATCCAGGCAATGCTGCATTGCTTATCAGTAGTAGCTGTCCACAGGGTCTGAGCTGCTCTGGTGGATACGCAGTTTCTCAGTGCAAAGGGGCGTGGTTTGGTGTAATCTGGACCCACCTCCACTATGGGCCCTAGGACTGATCCTTGGTGATGGTGGGGGGGGGGGGAGGAAGGGGAATGGTGATCACCCAGTCTCCTCTCCATGGCTGGACCTGGTGGACTCTGTGTGAGTCGTCCTCACTGTGCGCAGGCACAGATGGGGCAGTCCTTCTTGCTCCGCCAACTCCTCTGACCCTGCACTTGGCTAGGATTCAAAGACCTGATCCGTGTGCTATGGCAATGGGGAAGCGCCTCTCAGTGCAGCCTGATATGTGGTCCCAGCTGGCTTTGTCTGTGCCACCACATTCAGGGAGGACTGACTTCTGTTGCAAACTGAGAGCTGTCACCCTTGCTGGGAGTCCCCAGGGTGGCAAACGCAGGCAGGCTTTGTCTTTTTCCACAGCACCCCAGGGAGACGGCAGCGTTTTCCTCCTCCAGACTGTGTCCTTGGCCCAGTCATTGCACCTGGGATTGGTGGGCATAGGCAGGTTCTGTACTGTCATGCAGCCCTCTGGGGAGGGAATCAGTTTTTCCAACTGCGGACTGAGCCCCTGACCTACCACCACACCCAGGCTCCTCTCCTCCCCAGGTGCACGAACAGGGAGCCAGCTCCAATGCAAAGAAAGCCCCACAGTGTTAGAGATCACATCCCTCTCAGTCTCAGTCCTAGGTCTTTCTCCTGTCCAGATAGAGTCCTACACTTGACTAGCTGCTCTTTCTCTTCCCTTTGTCTCTCTGCAGAAGGGGGTTCCTCCCCTCTGTGCCCATGCAGCCGTTTTTTATCTCCCCCAGTTCTCAGTTACCCACCTATCTTCTTTCCAGCTTCCCCATTTTCTTCCTAGTATATTCAGTCTCTTTTCCTCCCAAGTTCTGGTGTTGAAAGTACTTTTTGGCTTCTGCACTTCTTTGAGAGTTGTGGGAAGTATGGATCCCCCTACTTCTCTGCCTTGTTGGCCCCTCCTCTGCTATTTTCCTTTCTTCGTCTTTGTACTTGCTGTTCTGCTTGGCTGGCCCATTTTTTTTTTAAATAAACTAGGGTTCTCCACAAAAACAGTACACACACACATACACACACATATTTTCATGCAATTTTTTTCAGAATTTACGTGTGTGTGTGTATAGATCTATAGATAGATGAAAGACATTTATTGTAAGGAATTGGCTTACATGATCATAGAGGATAAGTCCCAAGATATGCAGTTGGCAAGCTGGACACCCATGACAGCTGATGGGTAATTCAGGTCTGAGTCTCAAGGCCTTAGAACCAGGAGAGCCAGTGGTGTGAATTCCAGTTGAAAAGCTAGTGGGTTCGAGACCCTAGAAAAACCAATGTTCAGTTCGAGTTTAAAGGCAGGAAAAGACTGATGTCCCTGCTCAAACAGCAGAAGGAGTTCCCTCTTAGCCTTTTCATTCTATGAGAACTTCAGATGACTGGATGAGGCCCACCCACATTAAGGAGTGCCATCTGCTTTACTCAGCAACTGAAATGCTTGTGTGATATTTTTTTGTACCATTCACATTCAATTTTTTCTAATTGAAATGTAAGTGACACATACCTGACATAACTTTGTATTAGTTTTAGGTGTGCAGTCGAATGATCTGATATATATATGCATGTATGTGATCACCATAGTAAGTTTAGTTATCGTCTATTACCACACATGGTTACACTTTTTTTTTCTTGTGAAGAGAACTTAACATCTATTCTCCTAGCAACTTTCAAGTATACAACACAGTATCCTCAACTATAGTGATCATGCTGTATGTAATGTTACTAGGATTTATAACTAGAAGTTAGAATCTAACTGAAATGTTAATCTATCCAGAAACACGCTTCTAGACACACCTAGAATAGTGTTGAACCAAGTGTCTGGGCATCCTAGGGCCTAGTCAGGTTGACACCTAAGTTTAACCATCCTAACACCTCAGGTAAACACCTCTTCCATGAAACCCTTTCTGTCTCTCCAGCCCAATGCAGCCATTGCTTTCCCTTGAGATGCTTAGGAGAACATTATCCTGCTTTGTATCCTTCAGAACCCTTACTATCTGAAATTATTCTGTTTAAAAATAAAGTGTATTGATGTAGAAAATGCTAATGATGCACAATGCTAAGTAGTAAAAAGGATACAAAATTGTTCCTAAAATATTCAAAATGGTAAATGGTAATCATGTATTTATAGAACCAGAGAAGACTGAAAAAATATATCAGTATTTTATCTTTATGGTGGACTTCTGGATGATTTTTGTTTTTATACATTTTTCTGTATTTTCCATTTATATTCTAATAAACTATTAAAAATAAGTTATTTTTAAAGATATTTCATTCATGTCTCATTTGTGTCTTTAAAATTACCTCTCATATGTGTATTTATATACAGTACCACTTAGCAAGCACCTAATAAACGGTTAATCATCAGGTGAAAAAAATATGGGAAATAATCTAGATTTTTTTTTTGGATAACTGTTTTTTTTTAAATAAAATTTAAAAGGCACAATTATAGTATCATATTTAATACTCAACATGCAATTCTGAGTGTATTATATGGAATTGAAAATTACAATTACATGAATCATTAAAATATTTACAAAGATGTCTAACAATTCTTTTGCTCTGTTAAACATACATGTTTTACTAAGTACTGTTCTCCATAATTTTATAAGCAAAGAAGTATTTTAAAATAGTAATCAATTGGTATAATCATACTTAATAATTGAGCGAATAAAAAATAAGGATAGTAAAATTAATAGAAAAACCTACAACCTACAAAGATAATAAAAATCTATAAATAGGAATATCAAAATATGGATGAGTCAAGACCCCCAAAATGAATTTCAAGATGATTTCTAAATCAGTTGAAAGCTTAAAACCTTCTCATACCTAAATAATGCATAGTGTATTTTAGGCCACAAAAATGATCATTTGATTTTCAAGACACTTAATTATGAATCCAAGTATTTCAATTTTGTTCAACAAACAGCAAAATGATTACTTTTAGATATTGTTCCTCTAAGTGACCTATTGGCATTTCTAATTTAGATTTTAGTCCAGCTGATTTCCAGATCTTCTAGACCTGTAATTTCTGGCTCATGGCCTAGAGCAAATAGAAGAGGGCCAACATGTTTTAGTGGAGTATCTCATTCATTTCCCAACCTTAAGGCAGGTGTTCAGCCTGGCCTCCACTGTGCTCAGCAAGTAATGGGCAGAGAGGAGAAATCAACGTGATCCACCTTGAGAGAGGCCAAAAGTGTTGAGATAGAGAAAGAAAGAGAAATGTCCAAACTGACAAGCCAACAGGCAGAGAGAGAACTATGGAGAGGAGAGAGAGGAGGCTGGGGACCTGTTAAGGAACCTAAGAGACAGAGAAGATGGTGAAAGGGGATTTTATGACAATTGGTTCTGTGACATGAATAATCTCCTGGGGTATTTTCCAAGAGAATTCAATGAAAGTTTGAGTTGCTTACCATGTAGTATTTAGAATGTTACATTTTGCTTCTTTGAATGTGATGCTGTGTAGGAGATGGGCCAAAAGGACCACCTTTGTGGGACAGGATGAAAGCTATGACCTCCATTTCACACAAACTTGTATTAAGAGTTTTATAGTTAAAAAAAAAAAAAGAGTTGTATAGTTTAAGCACTAGGCTAATAATCTAGCATACAAATAACATCATAAAATACTATCATCTTTACATGTAAACACAGCTTAAATCTGATCACTTTGTATCCCTTCTAGGTGGCCACAAAGCCTTGACCATTCTCCTTGATACCCACTTGATCTACTACAAAAGAGCCAAAGTGCTTCTTTTAAAACGTAAACCGTATGACATCATTTCTCCGATCATAACCCTCCAGTGCTTGTCATCCAACTCCGTAAAATTCTCACCAAGATTCCATGTGCTGCTTCCTTGAGACTTCACTGACCTCTCTTGTGTTGGCTTTCACAATGAACTCTTGTCTAAAACAGGTCCCTGCCCCCATCATTCTCTCAATCCATACTTTTTTCTTGATAATATCAGTAGCTGAAGTTAGATCTTCCCTTTATGTATTTAAATCTTACCTATATCCCCTTCTAGCATGTGAGCTCCATAAAGTTAGGAACTTTGGTCTGCACTCACCTATAGCCGCACTGCCAGACCAGTGTTTTTTATATATGAAGTTGAATGGGTGAATGACAGATGAATGCATTTCTAAGAAAACTTCCTGTCCACAGAAGTTGACAATACCTACCATGTGCTAGGTACTGGGCTGGTTACTAGGAATATAAAAATGAGGTAGAAATGGCCCTCAGAGTGCTTAGTGTTAGAAAAGCCAGAAATTACATAAAAGACTAAATAATCACAACTGATTACATGTGTAAGCTAGTAAAAATCCAAGAAAAAACAATTTACATTGAACCTAAATTAAGCTCTCCCTTGAAATTTCAAGGCTATATTTAAACAAAGCAGATTGATGTTTCTGTAACATTTGCCATTTTTCTCTTTGGTGTTCTCTTTTAGGAAGGAAAAGAATAAATATACAGTGGTGAGATCAGGGCAAAAAGGGGTTAGAATCCTATAGTGTGCAGAGAAGTTGAGGCGGGAAGTTTGTGAAAACAGAGAAGCAGAGCACGAGAAAAGAGGACTTATGGTGTGTGGATGGGTAGCTTTTCAATTGACCATTTCTATATGCTCCATGGAAACACAGTTCAAGGACCTTGGTTTATGCAGTCCCCTACTGTTACCCCCCACAATGATTGTGGTCTGAAATGCTCTAATGACCCCAAAATAATGACTTCATAATGTATAACATCTTATTATTTATCAAGTGACTTGGAAGGTTTAACAGTCTTGATGCAGATAAATCATTCTCACATAACTTTTAAAATGTCAAACTTTCACACACAAACATTTATATATTTTTATGTAACTACTGTTCCTCAGAACATCCCTCCCTCTCCTATTTTATTCTGAATAGAGAAATCTGGGATTGACCTCATCAGACACACTTCTCCCCTACTTTGCCTATTACCAGATGGTTTATAAAACTATAACCAATTCTCAGAATATTTTTTTTCTATTTAATGTTTAAAATTTCCTTTTAAACCTGTTTCTTTTTTTTTTTAAAGATATTTAATGAGGTTTTGGTAAGAACTTTATAACTGAGAACTCTTTTTTTTTTTTTTAATTTTTTTTTCAACGTTTTTTATTTATTTTTGGGACAGAGAGAGACAGAGCATGAACGGGGGAGGGGCAGAGAGAGAGGGAGACACAGAATCGGAAACAGGCTCCAGGCTCCGAGCCATCAGCCCAGAGCCTGACGCGGGGCTCGAACTCACTGACCGCGAGATCGTGACCTGGCTGAAGTCGGACGCTTAACCGACTGCGCCACCCAGGCGCCCCTATAACTGAGAACTCTTAAGTGAAAGTTGAAATTAGAAAGATGAACATACTTGAGAAAAATAATACTTTATATAATATGCATTGTGGGTTTTTTGTGTTGTTGTTTAAGTGCTTTAGCTAATTTTGACAACTCATTCTAGGTAAATTACAGCAATTAAATGTTTCTTTGACAGTGTCTGAGCCCTGCTCTTGATCTGTTTCTGGTTCTGTTGCAAAGCTCAGCTAGAGACTCTTTTGATCAGTGTCTTCCTGTCATTACTAGGGTCTTGCCATCCTGCAACCTCTTCTAAATTTACTTTCCCTTTATCCTCTTTCTTTCTGTAATAGCTTACCTTGCCTGTGCATCTCCACTTTCTGGAAGTTGCTTATGCTTTGCATATCTAACCACTCTCTGGCAAGTCTCCTGTATGTGGTCACAGCACACTTGTGCATTTCCTCATCCGGTTAGACTCTCAGCATCCTGAAACTCCCTCCTTACCATTAAAGCCATATGCATCTGTGACCCCTACCATGAAACCTCCAAAAACATCACCAGTCAGGGAGGTCTCACTTTCTGCCCAGGATCAGGGAGAGTTGTGTCTTTTTCTAATGTAGTTTCCTCCTGGATGCCATTAAAAACATATTTACTATGCATTTATTAAGAATTTACCATGTGCCATGCTCTATTCTGTCTCTTTTCATCCTCACGATAATCCTCTGAAGGAAGTACTATTATCAGCATTTACAAATAATTTGTTTTTCAGTAATTGTGGCTAGAACGGACCAGAGTAAAATTACCCCAAGTGTCTTGGTTAACTGACTTCAGAAACCAACTGAAAAGACTTAGCATTTTTTACACTTTTGTGCTTATTTTTTAAATTTCAACTTTAAAATTTTTCAGATATATTTTTTGAGAAATGTAAAGATTCAAAATGACCTCCCCCCAAATTTGTGGCTTCTCTTTATTTAACATGTTATTCTATAGCAAAGTAAGTTCTCCTTAATTTAGAAGGTGTACATTTCAAAAAAAAAATAGAACTAGTTTTAACTTATTGAAGCAAACGACTAAAAAAGTAAATTTAAATACATATGTAGGGGTGTCTGAGTGGCTCAGTCGGTTGAGCATCTGACTTCGGCTCAGGTAGTGATCTCACAGTTCATGGGTTTGAGCCCCACATTGGACTCTGTGCTGACAGCTCAGAGCCTGGAGCCTGATTTGGATTCTGTGTCTTCTCCTCTCTCTGTCCCTCCCCCATTCATGCTCTGTCTCTGTCTTTCAGAAATAAATAAATGTAAAAAAATTAAAAAAAATACATATGTTAGGCATCTGTACAGCCTGATTCATTGGTATGCAAATAACAAATGATTTTTACTTATGAGGAAAAAATATAAAATCAACTGAATCACCTGTAGGAAGCCTAGTCTGGGTGTGTGAATCCAACAGTGGGATTGGGGGAATGGCTGAAAGTTTAAAAATTAATCCTTTTAATGTTGTACTAAAAGCTTTAGCCTTAATTAACTAGAACTGAGTTTTCACAACAGCAGTGTTTAAGATTACAATTATAATAAAAACAACCAAAATGAAATTGCATGTAAGTAAAAATGTTTTGATATAGTAACTGCTATTATTTTCTCTGTATTTTAATTGCCTTTTCTCTTTCAAGCAGTAATAAGCAGTAAGGATATGCAGCACTTACTTTCCTCTGGGAAGGGATGACTTAGCAAAAGCAGCAGGTGAAGCAAATTCTTGACTTCTGAAACTAAAAAACCAAGGACCAGCCATAAAATAATCTAGAAGGATGTATGATCAGTTCAAGCCTGTTTTTACTATCCCTAAGATTAAATCAAGTTTGCTAAATGAAACATAAGAGAGGGAAAACAGGGAGTTAGATGTTGGTCAGCAAGCATACTGCTTCTTGTCCCCTATTTTTGGACAGATGCAGGTCTGGTGATGTAGAAGGTAATAGAAGCTTTGCATGGGTTGAGCTCTTGGTTTCATCAACCTAATACATGTCAGGGTAAGGGTCAGCCTGGTGGCATTCCCTTAAACTTAGCCAAACAGAATTGGAGGAGAAATGGCTTTGGAGTGTCCAGCAGAATAGCCTGAAGCAGCCTCAGGAGTTGCTGTGCAGCCCAGGGTGGTGGGAAGAATAGCAGAATGTTTTTCTACATGGTCAGGAGTAACACAGATACAGTGTTAGCAACCAGCAAGGACAAGGAGGGGGCAGATGGGATGTCTGTGGAACAGTTGCCTATTATGGGTGAAGAAGGGTCATGTTTATACCCCTTGTTTGGGAGAACTGGGCTGCCCATTGGTAAAATTTCTGGTTCTGTACATTTTCCCAGGAAGCCAGTTCATTCTTTCTCACTTATTAACTCCTGCCACCAACACTGCCCTCTTTCAATGTTCCCAGAATTCTAATTCTGTGGAGAGTTAACCAAAGGTATCTCAAGATTCCAGACACCACAGAGACCCCGAAGGTTTCAGAGAGCTATTCATAGCTGAATGAAGGTACACACCTTGTGTTCTGCCACAGAGAATGTTAGAAACCAACACACTGAAAAAGTAAAATTACATTACGTTAAAAATCAGGTTTTATATGCCAAATCATGACATACTGGCATATCCAACTGACTGTGTTATTTACACCTAGTGAGGAGTAGATGGATGACAAAACTGCAAATGTGTCTGAACATGAACAAGATGCTCAGGGGGCACCGGGTGTCTCAGTTGAGTGTTTGACTTTGGCCCAGGTTATGATTCCGCACTTTGTGGGATCGAGCATCGCGTGGGGCTCTGTGCTAATAGCTTGGAGCCTGGAGCCTGCTTCAGATTCTGTGTCTCCCTCTCTCTATGCCCCTTCCCCACTTGTGCCATGTATCTATCTCCCCAAAATAAATAAACATTAAAAATATTATTTAAAGATGCTCAGTATGCTGATGACATCATATGTGTAGAAGATATCATGAAGGAATTGATTTTATTGAATCTACCCATTTTAAAGAAATAAAAGTCTAATATCTTTCAAGTGGTTCACAAGAACTGGGACTGATAGATGCTATGTCAGTTGCCTTAAAATGTCATTTGGAAGTCAACGAAGAGTTACAAATCCTAGAAGGTAGACCTCCCTGATGTCCTAGGCCAATTACAAGTCATGTGCAGCCATTTGGTTCTTGGTGTTTTGTTTCTAGTGCTGTGCCTACAGACTACCTAGAATAGATTTAAAGTAAAGAAAAGGACAAGCAAATAGTCTAAGAAATTGAGATGAATACATCTATATAGATGACAAACACCTTAGTTACATAAAGGAATATTATTGAATTTAAAATTCACACACGTGTGTAGCCTAGCACTACGGCATATTGATGCAGCTATAATAAGAGATAAGCTAATACTTGTGAAACTTAAGACTAAAAGGGACAGGAAAAATCAATGAAGAGTTGCAAAACAGTATGATAAATGTTTTCTACAAGTGTGCTCCATAAAGGGAGGGAAGGATATCATGATCAGATACACATGTTCAAAAACACCCTATAATTGATGTAGTATTGAACTTGAAGGGAGACTAACCATTGCCACAGGTAGGACTGTAGGAATATAAACTTGCACACATGAGAGACTTTGGTAGTGGTGGTTGAAGGGAAGAGGCTAGGTGTGAGAATGAGTCCCTAAGTAGCAATGACTGACCCTGGTTATTAGCTTGAAATGGAGGAGTCCAAGAAAATACATAGAATTTTGGCATGGGCCACTGGGCAGTGTGGAGGAAGATAATAAGGTTTCTTTCAGAGATGTTGGATACAAGTCTGCAGGATATCCCAATGCAGCTGTCCAGGAGAAAGTCATATATATGGGTTTAGAATTCAGCTTTATGTTTTGGTCAATAGGTAATAATTTGGGAGCAGTTTGCAGTTCAAGGTTGGGATGTGAATTTAATTATTTTCTGTGGACTAAGTATAGAATAAGTGTATTCCAGGGTTTGTATCCTGGGCATCAGAACCAGAACTCCCTTGTTCTCAACCCAGTTCCAAGACTTCCTAGGAACATTTTTGAACCCGTCTGTGGATTATTTTTGTCATCTGTAAAATGGAGACTGCTATGATACCTACCAAACAGCTTGGCTTAGAGAATTAAGTGATTGGATACATGTAAAATTCTTAGTGCTTAATAAATGTTGACTATTAATGTTGAACAGCATGAAATTGCCATTTTGAAAGTCAAATAGTCAAATATTAACAATTTTATATTATTTAATTTTATATCTGTCAGAGCCCAAATCTAGTATATTTCGGCTTCCCTAATTTAGTCCCATTTGAAGTAACTCCATTTAATCTACCTTTAATGATGTAAACAGGTGCCACAATCATCTGGGACTATGATTGGCTTAATGATGTAATTCTTAGAGTAAAATTTAAAACTTCTGTCTGACTTTGCCTATAATCTCCAAATTTATTTCAGTGGTAGAAGCAGAATGGTGTCTTATTTATTTCCACTAAGAAATAACAACCAAAAAACTTGACAACCGTTACTGAAATAAATGTTTTGTTTAAACACAGTTGTATAGTGAAGATAATCATTAGTATCAGCACCTTTGGAAAGGATTCAGATATGCTGTCACTGTTGGGGGGCCGGGAACCCAATTTACCAACTAATCTCTGGGATTTAGAAAGCTAAATTATTATAGAATTGCAATTCAGGTCTTTATTCACCCACTTACCATCTGCTTCCTTGAGGCCACATTCTAAGTAATTGAATCAAAAGATGAAAAACATGAACCCAACATAAAAGATCAAGCTGTCTTGAAGCAGTATGTGTTGCAATATTATATTAAAGAGTGAAAGTGAATTTGTGTCCTGGTGGTATTTGTATAAATCTGAATATTGTGATGAAGTCATCCCAAATCCCTTGTGTAATAAAACACTGAGGCTTAAGGTTCTGTTCATAGGAGAGATCATATAAAATCAAAATTGGGAAGCTAATCCAAGTCCTCTGTGTCATCAGATACGTGTTGGAATTCTAGCTCAAAGGGCCGACAAGTTCTGAAATGTGTTTAAAATACCACAGGGGGTGCTTGGGTAGCTCAGTCCATTAAGTGTCCACCTTCAGCTCAGGTCAGGATCTTAAGCCTTATGAGTTCGAGCCCTGTGTCAGGCTTTATGCTGACAGCTCAGAGCCTGGAGCCTACTTTGGATTCTGTCTCTCCTTCTCTGTCTACCCCTCCCCTGACTCATGCTCTGTCTCTGTCTCAAAAATAAACATTAACAAAAACAAGCAAACAAACAAAAATACCGCAGAAAATACCTGTGTGGTTGGGCTGGATTTTAGGGGAAGGGGGTTGCAAAATATTTGCACACAACATGAAAAGTAAATGTTAGAATACGTGTTTAATACTTAAAGATGGTTGACTTCTGAAAAGGAATCAAAGATAGGTGCTATTTGGCAGTGAATATAACAAAAGAATGTTTTGGAAAAATAACATTTTCCTACTGACTCCTCTTCGGAGGATTTGATAATTCTGACCCCTCCTATTCTTCATGTCTTAATAGTCTTTAATGAATGCTACTTTTCCCTTTAAAGGCAGTGGCTTCATTATATTTATCATGTGACTTGGAATTTTTGTGATTTTTGTTAAATTATCTAGCCTTTTAATTTTTAAAAATGTTTATTTTTGAGAGAGAGCATGTGCACGTGTGTGAGGTGGGGATGGGCAGAGAAAAAAAGAGAGAGAGAATCCCCAAGCTGACGCCCAGAGCTGGATGTGATAAGGGGCTTGATCCCACAACCTTGAGATCATGACCTCAGCAGAAATCAAGAGTTGGGACGCTGAACAAGTTGAGCCACAGAGGAGCTTCTCTAGCCGTCTTTATAAAAGCAAAGTACAGAAATCTAGAATTAAGAAGTAAATGCTGAACGGAAAAAATCTTGTTCATAAGAGGAAAAAATACCGTTCTTTATTCTACTAGTGCCAGGTAATGATTAAAATGTCAATTGGAAAGGGGCTTCTGGGTGGCTCAGTCAATTAAGCATCTGGCTTCAGCTCAGGTCATGATCTCATGACTGTGAGTTCGATCCCCATGTAGGGGCTCTGTGCTGACAGCTCAGAGCCTGGAGCCTGCTTCAGATTCTGTGTCTGCCCCTCCTCTGCTCGTGCTCTCTTTCCTTCAAAAATAAATAAAAAATAAAATTTTAAATGTCAATTACAAAGTAATTCTATGAATTCTCGGACGTGAGTTATAATTGTCAGTATTTTACTAATATAGCAAGGTTTAGTTACATGTACTTATGGATTTCATTTGTATTATAAATATCCCTGTTATGTATTTAAAAAATGTTTACAGAAAAGTAGACTTTTAAAGCTTATGTACGGTCAGTTTTAATTTATATAGCTCTTTATGAGCAGTTAATGGCTACTTCTCTTATTTAACTGGGGTGAAGTCTAATAACGACTCTTTCTCCTCCCTCAATAAGAAAGGATAGCTACAGAAACTCTGTAGCAAATATCACATTTCACAGAGAAGGTTTTGATCCATTACTATTAAAGTTAAGAACTAGAACAGGAGGACTGCTGTGAACACTATTATTTAATATTGTGCTGAAGGTCAAAGACAATGTAATAGCCCAAAGAGAGCAAATACAAGAAATATAAAATTTATCCATTATGATTAGCCTTGGTAGCATATACAGAAAGACCTCAATACCTTTAAAAAGGTGGTTTCTCTCCCTTATAAAAATAAAAGAAAAAATCAGAGATAGTCAGGGGTAGTCAATCAGGACCAGGGTAGCAGTTTTACAGAGATCAGAGATCCAGACTCTCTCTTTTCACTCCTCCAATGTTGCGTATTGCTTTGTAATCCAAGGTGTAATTGCTGAAGTCCCAGCCATGATGAAGGAAAAAGTGGAAAAAAGTGCTCACCTCTTCCCATTTAAGGAGGCTTCCCTGAAGTCCACAGAAGGCTTTGCTTTAAATCTCATTGGTCAGAACAAAGTCATGTCTGCACATTTAGTTGCAAAATTGCCTGGGAAATGTCTTTTAGAAGAGTGACAATGTGCCCAGATGAAAATTGTCATTAGGATTATGACAGAGAAGGGAGAGCAAAGAGAAGGGAGGCAGAGAAGGAAAGAAAATGTTCCATTCCTTCTCAACATTAGGATTGTCTACATAGAGAATCGCAAAGGTACTCTAGTGTATTTTCAAAACCAAGAAGAAACTTCTTCTAGGTTGCTATATATAGGGTCAACACGTGGTCAATTGCTATATAAGCAGTTAGAAGAACAGCAAAACCAGATATCATTCACAAAGACAAATTATATTACATATAGAAATAGCTATTGAGATAGATAATTTTGTGGAAAATTACAAATATTCAAGAATTAAAAATAGCTTAAAATGGTGATGTATTTTCATGAATAAGAAAATTCACCATTATAAAGAAACCTATTCCCACTAAATTTATCTATCAATTTGAAACACATTCAGTAAAAGTCTCAACAGTGTTTCCAGTGTTTCATGAAAATTGAAATGGTCTTAAAATTCATTTGGGAGAATGAATGGTAAAGAATATCCAAGAAAAAGTTGCAGAAAATAGAGTATTTGCCTAATAGATATCAGGAATTACTGTGATATTGAACCCTGGTATAAGTTATACATGGAGTATTAATAGTGAATAGCAGCCTAGAAACAGACCTTTATACAAACTGAATCCTGGAAATACAACATAGCTAATGTTACAAATCAGTTAAAAAATGATGCTGGGGCAGGGGCGCCTGGGTGGCGCAGTCGGTTAAGCATCCGACTTCAGCCAGGTCACCATCTCGCGGTCCGTGAGTTCGAGCCCTGCGTCAGGCTCTGGGCTGATGGCTCAGAGCCTGGAGCCTGCTTCCGATTCTGTGTCTCCCTCTCTCTCTGCCCCTCCCCTGTTCATGCTCTGTCTCTCTCTGTCCCAAAAATAAATAAACGTTGAAAAAAAATTAAAAAAAAATGATGCTGGGGCAAATGGTGATCCAAACAGAAGAAGAAAAGCTGTTCTATAAACTATACATAAAGTAGATTAAAAATATAAAATTAAAAACAAACCCTGAAGTTACAGAAAAAAAATTTAGGAGACCATCCTTCGTATACCAGGACATGGAAAAACTTATTAATGACCCACAAAGCATTAGCCAGGAAGAAAAACTGATAAATTGGACTACGTTGAATTTTTAAAACTTAAGTATAAAAGAAAATCACACAATTAAAAGATGAGCAATAGGGGCGCCTGGGTGGCGCAGTCGGTTAAGCGTCCGACTTCAGCCAGGTCACGATCTCGCGGTCCGTGAGTTCGAGCCCCGCGTCGGGCTCTGGGCTGATGGCTCAGAGCCTGGAGCCTGTTTCCGATTCTGTGTCTCCCTCTCTCTCTGCCCCTCCCCCGTTCATGCTCTGTCTCTCTCTGTCCCAAAAATGAATAAACGTTGAAAAAAAAAAAATTAAAAAAAAAAAAAAAAAAAAAAAAAAAAAAGATGAGCAATAGAGCAGAAGACACTAATGGTAAACATTAATAACTACAAATCTATAGGAAAATGGGCATCAACCTAGTAGAAAAATGTATTTGAACAGGTTGTGAACAATTGACCAAAGAGAATTCTATGAAAACATGTTTTTTCCCCCTGCTAATCAAGAAAGGGCAAATGAAATGATGCTAGCATTTCAAACCCATCAGAATTTGGCCAAAAATTAAATATTTTTCTGGTTATTAGTATAGCCATGAGGAAGAAGACTTCTGTTGAGAGGTACGTCTGTGCAAACATTTCAGTCCTCTGACAATAGTTAAAAATAAAAAGTGAGCTTATTCGATAACCCACTTCTGGATATGTGTATATCTGGATATAAATCTGTGTCTAAGTGCACACTCTACAGATAATCTCGTGTGTGTGTGCACATGAAAACCTCTGCAATGATTTATTGAATAATTTTTCATAAAAATGAAAACATACTAATGTCTATCATTGGAAGACTAGTTAAATAAATGATGGCATATTCCACGTTTATGAAATCAAGTTCTTGGTTGTAATTGTCAAAATGAGTGAAACGGATGTGATATGTGGTCACATTAAATTTAGAAAACAATTAAAAATAAGTCACAGGTAGTATATAGTACATACATATAAATACACATAAAAATAAGTACATATAAATAAAATTGGCTGAGGTTTTGAAAACCTACCTAACAGTTCTATACTGTCTTTATAGATAGGTACGTGACAAAACTTAAAGGGTTCTAAAGTTAGGCAGACCTAGGTGTAAATTGCCACTTCTTTCACATACATATGCGACCTTATACAAGTTAATCTTTGTTGTGCAAGTTTCCCATTTGTAAAATGGAGTGGGAGCCTATACTTGAGATGAAATTGTGTAACCCAAGTGAAGTGTTTGGCACAGTCGCCTGCTGCATAGCGAAACTGAATGCATGGAAGCTGTCATTACTTCCTGCCGTACGTGTGTTTGAGGTCATTATACTATCCAAGAATGATCTAGACTGGGTCCTCACTCAAAAAGCTTTTCCATGGGGCTCTTCCAACACTTGAGGCAAAGTCAGAAAGAGTAGAATTGTTTGAACATGCAAACCCAAGTAAATCATCAACTGAAATCTGTATTTCAACATATTAGGTGATTACATAGCATAGTTCCTTTCCTGCAAACATACCCTTTCAGAAGGAATTTTTAGTCATTTTATTTGGGGTAAAAAGAAACACTAGGAGAATTTGTCACAACTGCTGACACTGATAAAGGCCCTGTGTCCAAATATAGTCATATTAAGGATTAGGTCTTCAACAGAAAAATTTAGGGGTGGACACAATTCACTCCCTAACAGATTATAAACTGAGCCAGGGAATGTCTGTTTTTGCACCCTATTATACATTGGGTATTTTGCATTCCGTAGATAAACAGCACCTCCCCCCCATTAGCCCCATTTTAAAGATGAGGAAACCTGGACTCTGATTAATGAATTTGCTCAAGGTTCATACTGAGAATTAAACTCAAGCCTGTCTGATTCTAAAAACTCTAAGGGGAGCCTCAGTCAGTTTAGGATCCAACTCTTGATCTCTTCTCAGGTCATAATCCCAGGGTGGTGGGATCAAGCCCCATGTCATGGAACTTGCTTAAGATTCATTTTCATAGTCATTCATTCATTCATTCATTCTCTCTCTCCACACACACACACACACACCTGTGCTCTCCCCCACCCCTCTTTGTTGTGCGCTCTCTCTCTTTCAAATAGAAAAAAATAAGTGAAAAAACAAGTAACTTCAAGAAGCAGAATTTATCTCTGTTCCCTGCCACACATCTTCCATCTCTAACAAGGTGACCAACTACAGCATCAGTTTAAAATTTTCCCTGACAATTTGCTGAACTGAATAAATACAAAGATAATATTAGTTCAGTAAAATTTCACAAGGGTTAAAAACCTCACAAGTCTGTAAAAAAAATGGCAGGTATTTATAAAATGGTTATAAACCATTTAAACATAGAAAACGTGAGATTGTTCAGAGAAAGTGTTTAATAGGAAACTTCTTTTTACAGAAATACAGTTGAAAGAGGCATGGATAAAAGTATAAACGTGAAGGTGCCTGTGGATCTCAGTAAGCAAAGAACATCCAGACTAGAGGCTGAATCGATGTTTTTACCTTGCAAAGCAAACACTGTATTTCTCTTGGATGAAAGCTTGGGAGTAGCCTGGATAGGGCAACTGAACATGTAGGAAAATAGAATGAATACAGTTTGGATTCTGATTTGCTTCTGCAGATTAGAGACCTGAGCTTGTACTTCCCAGTGATTTTTCTACTCCTGCAGAGGCTTGAGACATTCTATAGGCCTGTCTAAATCCAACAAGGCCAAGTTGAACTCAAAAGACTGTGAATCCTTTAGGGCAGAAACCATACCACTCATCTTTGTTTCTCTAAAGCCTAGGTTAATTCAAGGCATCAAGTGAGTGCTCAACAAATGAATGAGTGGATAAATAGGCCCCTAATCCAAGTTTATTTCATCTTCCAAACTTTCAGACTACTTATCTTTCAGTGCAACTATATATCCAGAGGACTTTGCATCCATGCAGCTAGGCCACTCAATGATTTTTAACTCTGTGCTCCTTTTTTCACACCCCACAGCCAGTTTGTTACATCTAAGTCCTTTTCTCTTCCTTTGATTTTTGCTGATTCAGTCTTCTCCTACCCAAGACGATTGCAATAGGCCCATATGTAATTTTTCTGTTTTTTAAAATACTTTAATGCTCCTTTATTTTAGAGAGAGAGAGTGCAAGTGGGGGAGGGACAGAGAGAGAGGAAGACACAGAATCTGAAGCAGGTGTCAGGCCCTTTAAGCTGTCAGCACAGAGCCCAACGCAGAGCTTGAACTCAAAAACCGTGAGATCATGACCTGAGCCAAAGTTGGATGCTTAACCGACTGAGCCACCCAGGCACCCCCATATGAATTTTCCAATCTCTATTCTCTCTGTACTCATTCAACCTCCACACTAATAGAAGGGACTTTTTTATTTTATTTTTTAAAGATTCCCAATGGCATCCAATGTCTATAAGTAAGACTCATTTCTAGCATGGGTATACTACAGACACATTAGCTTCCTCTCAGCACAGTATTCTACTTTTCCATAGAACTTTGCCTTTGCACATGCTGGTTCTATTTCTTTACCTAGCAAACTCCTCCTAAGTCATTAAAGCTCAAAAGTAGCTCCTCTGTGAAACCTTTCCTGATTCTCCAGACACAGCTTTTTCTCGTCTTCACAAGACTTTGTATATACCTGTTTTTTAGGGGTGATCACACTGTAAATTGGCGATTTTTTCCTTACAGTTTTAGTGAGATATGATTAACATACAATACTATAGAAGCTGAGGCTATAAAGCATAATGACTTACACGTATTGCACAATGGGTACCACAATAAATTTAATTAACATTTATCATCCCTTAGATACAAAAATTTTTATCTTTGTGATGAAAACTTCTAGGATTTACAGTCTTAGTGGCTTTCAAATATACTGTATAACAGTGTTAACAATAGTATTCATGTTGTATATTCGATCCCTACCATTCATTTATCTTACCGTTGAAAGTTTGTACCTTTTGACCATCTTTGTCCAATTTCCCTTCCCCATCTCTGGCCTCTGATAATCACCAATAATCTGTTCTCTGTATCTGTAAGTTTGTTTTTTTAATGACACATATAAGTGAGATCATACAGTATTTGTCTCTGCCTTATTTCACTTAGCATAATGCATTCAAGATTCATGAATGTCAACACACGTGACAGAATTTCCTTTTTTATGGATGAATAATTTTCCATTGTATATGTATTCATAGACACACACACACACCCCATATTTTCTTTATCCATTCAAATGTGAATGGACACTTAAGGAGTTTGCATGTCTTGGCTATTGTAAATAACACTGGAATGAACATGAGAGTGCAGATATCTCTTTGACGTAATGATTTTCTTTTCTTTGGATGTATACCCAGGAGTGGATTTGCTGGATCATATGGTAGCTCTAGTTTTAATTTTTTGAGTCTCCTCCTAAAGTTTTCCATAATGGCTATACCAATTTATAGTATAATCAACAGTGTACAGGAGTTTGCTTTATGAACAAGTCTACTTATTTATTTTTTTATTTTATTGCTTATGCTTTAAGTGTCATATCCAAAAACTCATTGTCAAGACTCATGTCAAGGAGTTTTTTTCCCCCCTGTGTTTTCTTCTAGGAATTTTATGGTTTCAGCTCTTAAATTTAAGTCTTTGATCCTTTTCAAGTTACTTTTTAGGAGTGGTGGAAGATTGGGTCTAGTTTCATTCTTTTACATATGAATATCTGATTTTCCCAGCCCCATTTTTTTGAGGAGACTCTCTTTTCTTTAAGTATTCTTCACTCTCTTATCAATAACAATTGACCATACATGTGTGGGCTTATTTCTAGGTTTCCAATTCTGATCCTTTGACTAGATATTTGTTTTTATGTCAGTACCCTACTGTTTTGATTACTATTCCTTTATAATATAGCTAGAATCAGGAAGTATGATGCCTCTGCTTTTTTCTTCTTTCTCGGGATTGCTTTGTCTATTTAGAGTATTTTATGGTTCTGTATAAATTTTAGTCTTGCTTTTCTAGGCTTAAAATTTCTGTTGGAAATACAAATTTTAAAAATTGTAAATTTTCATTTTAAAAATGCCCTTGGAATCTTGATAAAGATCGTTTTAAATTTATAGATGGCTTTGGGTAGTATGGAAATTTCAACTATATTAATTCTAATCTGGGAGCATGGAGTAAAACCTTTCCATTTGATTTCTAGTCTTCCTTGATTTCTTTGATTAATACCTTGTAGTTTTCAGTGTAAATACCTTTTACTTCATCAGTTAAATTTATTCCTAGATTTTTTTTTTTGTTTTGAAGCTATTGTAATGGGATCATTTTTTTTCTTTTTCAGATAGCTTGTTTGGTGTACAGAAATGTTATTTATTTTTGTATGTTAGTTTTGTATCCTGCTGCTTTACTGAATGAGTTGATTACATATTATGTTATTTTTTTGGTTGAATCTTTAATTTTCCATACATAAAATCATATCATCTGCACATGGCAACAATTTTACTCCTTCCTATCCAGTTCTAAGTTTTTTATCTTCCTTGATTACTCTGACTGAGTGTTCCAATACCATGTTGAATAACCACGAGGAGAAGGGCACCTTTGACTTGTTCTTGATCTTAGGGGAAAAGCTTTCAACCATCTACCATTGAGTATGATGATAGCTGTTAGCTGAACATATATGGGCTTTATAATGCTGAGGTACATTTCTTCTTTACCTAATTTGTTGAGAGTTTTGTTTTGTTTTGTTTTGTTTTGTTTTACCATGAATGGATGTTGGATTTCATCAGCTGCTTTTTCTGCATCTATTGAAATAATCATATGACTTTCTCTCTTTTAATATAGTACATCACATTTATCGATTTATAAATGTTGAACCATCCTTGCATTGCAGAGATAAGTCCTACTCGATCATAGTGAATGATCCTTTTAATGTGCTACTGAAATCAGTTTGCTAGTATTTTATTGAGAATTTTTCTATCTATTGGCCTTAGAGATATTGGCCTTTAGTTTTATTGTTGTGTTCTTATCTGGCTTTAGTATCAGTGTAATTCTAGTTTCCTAAAATAAGTTCAAAAGCATTGCCTTTTCTCTTTTTGGAAGAATTTGAGAAAGATTGCTATCAATTCTTCCTTAAATGTTTGGTAGAATTCACCAATGAAGCTCATCTGGTTCTGGGCTTTTCTTCATTGGGAGATTTTTGATTACTGATTCAATCTCCCTTCTAATAATTGGACTCTTCATATTTTCTCTGTCTTCCTGATTCAGTCTTGGTAGATTATGTTTCCAAAGTTTTATCCATTTATTCTAGACTGTCCAGTGTGTTGGCATATAAATGTTCATAATTAGCTATTGTGATTGTTTTGTATTTCTGTGGTATCATTTGTAATGTCTCCTCTTTATAGTTTTGTTGATTTTCATCTTCTCTCTCATTTCTCTTGGATAGTCTAGATAAAGTCTTATAATTTTTGTTTATCTTTTTAAAGAACCAAGTCATAGTTTTGTTAATATTTTTATTTTATTGCTGCTTTCATATATTTGTGTCATAATGTTTATTATTTATTTCCTTCTACTAACTTTGGGATGACCCTCTTTTTCTAGTTTCTGAGATAAAAAGTTAGGTCATTTGATATCTTTCCACTTTCTTGATGTATAGGTTTATTTAGCTATAAAATTTCCTCTTACAACTGCTTTTGCTGCATCCCATAAGTCTTGGTATGTTGTTGCCATATTTGTCTCAAGGTACTTTTTAAATTTCTTTTTTAATTTATTTTTTGATCCATTGGTGGTTCAGAAACTGGCTATTTTTTAATAGTTAACAACCATGGAAGACATTGGCATAGTAGATTAGATAGCTTTGTGGGGTTCATTGCTTTTCAATTGAATATGCATACTGATTTGACCAATAGATTATGGTAGAAGGAACACTGTACCAGCTTGGGGCCCAATCATTAAGGGAATGGCAGCTTCTAGTTTGGCCTCTTGGAGGTTCAAATTGCCCTATAAGATGTTTGACTACCCTAAGACTAGTCTGTTATGAGAGTTAAAACTAGCATGTAGAGAGGCTGCATAGAGAAAAACTGAGGCCCTAAGTGCATCAGTTTCACTTATTTGAGGCACACTGGCTGAAGTCCCAGACATGAAAACACATTCCTACTTAGTCGTGCCTCAATTCCTGACCCACAAAATCACGAGTTTATTAAATGTTGGTGGTTTTATGCCACTAAATTTTTGGATGGTTTGTTATGCAACAATAGATAACTAAAACAACCTTCAACATTTATGGGTATTTTCTTAGTTCTCCTACTTCATCAGTTGCTACAATGCCATATTTTCCCATTGTTTAAACACTGAGGCCTCAGACCTCTAACCATTTGTTACCTGCACTCATTTCCTGGAAAAGTTTCCTTCAGTCTTAAAGCTTTAAATGTCCTCCTTACACTATGTTTCTCTAACCTCTATCTATAGCTGTTACAGTATACCCAGTAGTGTCCTTGATATCTCCGTTTTAATGTAGGCATCTCAAACTTAGCACATTCAAATTTAAGTCCTGACCTTCTTCAGCAACACAGTATTTTGAATAGTGTTTGCCATCTGGGTGTATGGTACACAGATGCAATAAATCTCTTAAATCAACATCATAGAGGTTACCTTTGATTTCTCTTTTTCTCCCAAATCTCATGTCATACCATCAGTAAACACTGTTGACTCTACCTTAAAAACATACTCCAAGATGAGTGATACTGTAAAACAAGGATGAGGACATACACGTTCCTGCTCTCAACCTGCCAGTGGCTTTTCATCATGCTTATAGAAAAATCTACCATAACCTTTACCATAACCCTAAATAATCTAGTTCAAGTTGACTTCTCCAACCTCACAGCCTTTTCATTTCCTCCCTTATTCACTTTGTCTACACATTGGCCTTCTTGTTGGGCTCAGGCATCCTAACAGGATTCCTACCTAAGGGCTAGAACTCTTTTTCTTGTGTTTTCCCATGGCTATCTCCTGAAATTCATTCAAGTCTTGGTGAAAATGTCACATCCTGAGAAGGTTGTCTCTGTCAGCCACAACTTCAGTAGGAACCCCACTCTCCCTTGAAGTTGCTTTAATTTTTCATCATCGCACTTTTTACCACCTGCAGCTACATGTTGCCAACATTTATTTATTTGCTTGTTTATGCCAGCGCCATTATTCTGTAAACCCTTTGAGGCCGGGTACTTTATCTTGTTCGCTCTTATACCCCCGACACTGGAACAGTGCCTGGGGACACTACACATTAATTGACTGATAAGCTCCTTAAGATTAGAGACTATTTTATTCATCTTTAAATTCTTCCACCCACTGCCATGAATAGTTCTTGATACAAATTAGATAGTCCAAGATTATTTGTGAGCATGTTGAAATTAAGTCTGGATGTGATTCATAACAACTTCTGAAGCAGTCTTCTTTTGATTAAAGTCTTTAATCAGGTAGTTTGTGAAAATAAATTTCCATAATTTCTGGGTAGCAAAGGTTCTGGTTTCCATCTTCCAAAGTGTCCAGCAAATCTGAATGTTTGTTCCTGTTGCTGACAGGCTCCTCGAATAAGGTTTACTTTATTTGTTTTGATATTGTGATATTTGACTATCTTTGATTACTTTTTTGTAGTCTTTTGGGAAGATACATGAGCCATGCATGCAAGTATTCTGAGTGAATCATTTCTTACATTTGAGATACAAATCTGAGTTAAAATAGAACGATGAGGGAAGGTGTATTCTCTTGAGACACACTTTGAGCATCTCATCTAATTGGTAAGGCAAAAGCAAGGCACATTCACGTATTCCAGACTACATAATGTACTGGAGAAAAGAAGTATATTTTAAAAATGAAAAAAAAAATTGAACTTCTCAAACACGAGCAGGGCTTCTACATGCCTCTTTTGAGCCATATGTATATTTTTAACTTCTTTCCAGATGAAATAAAATCTTTTTTTCTAGGCATTTCTTAGTACTCTAGAGACCTGGGGATGCTCTTGATAGGCCTGTGATAGCAGAAACACATCAGCATGTCTGGGTCATTACTTTTCACTGACAGAGTTGTCCGTCTTAACCACTCTATCTCCTCTTTTGTATTTTAAACACTGCAGAAATAGGAATGCTAATTTGTCACACACCCCTTTTGTGTGCTCCCTTTATTTTGCCAACCAAATTATTCAATCAGTTTTGCATAGGGTTTGTTAATCCTCCCATGTATGTATGTCTTAATTTTTTTCCTGTTAGAGGTAAAAATATGGTGTGCTGTATTTCTAAATAAAGCGCCTTTTTGGCTGTTCATTGTGCCCTTTCCCTGAGGTATATAATTGGCTTCTTCAATCATAGATCTCAAAATATACCCCACCTACTGAGTCAGGAAAATGTAGCATTGCTAAGTTTAAATGTAACAATTCTATGCATTCGAATAAAATATTACACTGAGAAGATGTATTATCTTAGTCTGCCAGAAAGCCACTTTAGTGTTTCAGACAACAAATTGCTCATGGTACATTTTCTACTACAACATATTCCAGAACTGAATAAAAATAAAAGGTACGATTCTGACTGCTATCACTAACAATTTGCTTCTTTTTATGGCACATTTTAGATTTTCTTAATGTGGGTGATTTAATTTCACAAAGAACGTTTCATCTCTGTCTCTGGGTGTACCTTACCTATCATGTTTCTGCGGTTATGAAAATGAACAGATGCCAAGCATAAAGGCTCATATTTTTGAATCCATGAATTATACTGAATTATGACTAGCAGCTCTCTGAAGCAGTGTTGCTTCGTGTTAAGGGCAGGTATCCTGGAACTAGATTGTTCAGAGGCACATCTCCACTCTGCCACCTACTAGGTTTGGGTAAATTATGTAACTACCTTGTACCTCAGTTTCCTCTGTGAAATGGACATGATAGCACTAAATTTATGGAGATGTGTTGAGCTTTACAAAAATAATTGTAGTAGGTAAGTAATAACTAGTTTTATTTCTAAAACCTAATTTTCGGGGTGCCTGGGTGGCTCAGTCTGTTGAGTGTCTGACTCAGGTCATGATCTCATGTTGGTGAGTTTGAGACCTGCATTGGGCTCTGTGCTGACAGCTCAGAGCTTGGAGCTCAGATTCTTTCTCTCCCTCTCTCTCTGCCCCTCCCCTGTTCATGCTCTGTCTCACACTCTCTCTGTCAAGAATAAACAAACACTAAAAAATTAAAAAAATAATTTTCTGTCCAAAATATAATATTAGATCCTTACTATATATCTGAGATTGTATCAGGCACTCAGGGATACAACTGTGGTCATGATAGACATGGTCTGCCTACTTTCTAGAAAATCTGATTGAATTTTAAAACTGTATAAAAGGTACAAAACCTTTGTGGATCCCTAACCACTTCTTAGAACTACAACTGCTACCATCCTGTTGCATCATCTCTTGCCTCCAAACTGACCCTGCACTTCTACCTTTGACCCTACAGTCTACTCTCATTGTAGCAGCCAGAAGAACCCCTTCAAAAAGTGAGTCTGATCATGTCCTCTCTCTTTGAAAACACAGCAGAGGCTCCCTTTTCACACAGGGTAGAAGCTGAATTCCTTAAGTGGGTTTGCAAGGTCTGGCATGACCTGCCCATTCTTCTCTGATTTCTTCTTCTGCTTCTTCATATTTCACTTACTCTCTCCCCACCCTAGTGGTCTCTGTGCTGCGTCTCAGCTCCCCCAGACATTCGCCTCAGGGCCTGTGCACTGGGTGATCACTCTGCCTGAGACCCTCTTCCTCTAGAAAGCCATATGACTAATATCCTAACACCTTCAAATTTTTGCAAAAATACCTTCTTAATGAAGCCTACCCTGACTGCTCTTTCTCTTTTCCCATAACACTTAGCATCTTCGAGCCTAAAATATAGTTTATATATTTGTTATATTTTCTGCCTCCCCCACTCTCTCACCAGATTGTAAGCTTCACAAAAGAAGGGATTTGTTTTGTTTACAGACATATCCCAACAACATAGAACAATGCACTCAGTAAATATTTGTTTAAATCAACTTTTTCAAATATGCTAAGTCAGACTGCTGAAATGATAGGTTCTTTTCAAAATAAACGGGCAGGAAGAAAGAAGGAAGAAAGGAACTTTATACCTTTATTCTAGAGTCTACTCATCTAGATATGCTTTTTAAGCCTATATATCTTCTTTTAAGTATCTTTCAAGTTGCTATTTATCTAGTGTGGGATGATGTCATACTTTGGAAACAATGTGAATATGGTAAATGAATAAATTGGTTAAAATAATATTTTTAGAAAGGAAGCAAGGGAGGAAGGAAAGATGTGACTCAAATAATGAGACCAGTTGACTTGAGTCACTGGTGAGTTGGCAATTTCAATGCTCTGGACAATGGAATCAGGACACTCACTGGCTAACCTCACATGAAGATTACTTTGAGCACTAACACTTACTTTCATATGTAAGACTCAATATTTTCCAAAATCAATAAATGTTACTTATCCATAATAAAAACCAATGTATAATTCTGTCATGCAAATTTACCAACTCAAAGTTAATAATAAACGTTTTAAGGCTCTCACATTTGGATTGGAGCCCAAAGAGATGCAGTGTAATACAGCAGAAAAAGTATGCATTTAAAGCCATGTGGACCTGAGGTCATTTCCCACTTACCTCCTTATACTGTATGATGGATATGTTGGATAATGACCTTAAGTTCTCTGAGTAATATGACCACAAAAATTCCCATTCCACCATAAAAATCATTGGCAGAATGAAAAGAAAGTGAATATAGTAACAAGCAATCACAGTCAGCTCAGGAAACTCCTAAGTAAGCCATTAATACCTACCAGGTATTGGGTAGAGGACTTGACTCACATCATCACAGTTAGCCCTTATAATAAGCCCATGAGATAGTATTTTTTTTCCCTGTCTTGTGGATAGGGAAATCGGAGCTTAGGGAGGCTGAGGGAAACAAGAGCTCATTCACTTCACCCTTTCCCCCCAATTTTTTAAAGCCTTCATTAGATTTTTATTAGCTTCAGGAGTACTATAAGAGTAGGCTATCAGTACGTCTGTTTTTCTTGAGCAAAAAATAAAACTGAAGAAAGCTGTTGAGTAAACTTAATAGAAATCTAATCCACAAATGTTATGTTTTAATTTTTGTCACTGTGCATTTTGTGTTTATAATGCTTATAACATGAGCTTCTCAATTTATATCTTCAATTTTACATAGGTTACTTTACATTTTGGTGTTTACCTCTTTAGTTCTGCAGACTCGGAAGTTACTCATCACTCCCCTTAAGATGTCTTGTGGACTGAAAGCAATTATAAAATTCACTAAATTATCTTGGAAAGGGGTATGATAGTGTTTTGTCCATTCTGCAAAACAATCAGAAGTCAAGAGAAATGACTTCTGTCAACATAAAGAACAGAATAGTTGAAAATATGGTTGTGTAAGGAAAGAAACACTTAGATTCAACTCCTATTACCTTAGAAACACTACTTTTATTGCTCTGTCTTTTGATAATGAGAGTACATGTGCTTTGAAAGTGATCCAAGTTTCTTTGAATAATATTCAAGTGTTTGTCCCTCAAGGTAGCTTTGAAATGATCTGGTCCAAACTCCTCGTGTTACAGATGAGAACACGAGGTTCAGAGAACTGAAGTGTCATTGCAAACACCATCCAATCAGTAAGTGGTAGAAGAGAAATAAAGCCAAGGCTCTGGCCACCCACCTACCCACTCTTGTTTATTTCTACTTCCTGCAGTTTTCCCTGAAACATTGCTCAATAAAACTTAAAAATACAATTCTTGGGCTCAAGGCAGGCTTGTAATTGAACAGAACAAATGGAGACAAGCATGATGGACAATGTCAGAATTCTGAAATACAAAATAAGGCCATTTTTCATTTTGGGGGAAAGGAAAAAAAAACACACTAAAGGTTTGGAAATACCTGAGAAACACCTATTGACTCTGACCAGCACAGATAAGATATTCAAAGTTTAAAGGACACTGAAAACTCAGGGACTGGTGTTTCAGAATTTGCCTGAAGGTGAAAGACGCCTAGATGCTGGCCCTGTAAAGAGAGATAATTCAGCCCTAGAAGGAGTTAACTTCTTGTATTTAAAGATTTTTCAAATAGAATCAAATGCTTTATTTAGTCCCTTTAATCTGTGAATCTTTGTGGAAAGGGACTGGGGGCTTTCTTGTCCAATCCTAACAGCCTAGCATGTGTGATGTTCTCCCCCTCACAGCACCTAATAACAATTTATGGATTAAAGGCATGGTGAGGCATTGCCTCTAACACTCAGGTGGCCTGTGTTGGAAGTTGTCCCAACAAATGGTAATATCACAGCTGTTTATTACGGGTCTTCATTACATCTTCAACCATCACATTTGCCCTTTGGCCTTTTCCCCAGGAAAAAAAAAAAAAAAGCCCTGATGCAGAGGCCATGGGTGTAACTTCTCTGCGGGGTGCTCTCAGGCTGTCCTCGTTTTGCCCCCAATTTGTTTCAGAGGAGTCAGAAGAAATTACAGGCTGCCATAGGGTTCATAAGTCTGTAAATATTCTCTTTCAAGAAACTCCAGTGTATCAACATCCAAATAAGTTGTGGGTGGGTGTGTAAAATAATTACTGTCCAAGAATATTTTCCAGATGATTCATTAAAAATTTTTTTCTGATGTGATGGTGTGTAAATGAGAATACCAAGCCCATCAAATTAAGCCTGGGAAGAACCCCATATCTGCATTTTCGATAAGCACCCTCGGATTCCAGTGCAGTTACTCTGTCCTTAAGGTATTTAAAATATATGATCCAATACGCACATATTTAATTAAGTGCTTTACTCCTTTGTCTTTGCCATTTTTTTAAATTTTTTTTTATTTAAAAATTTTTTTTTCAACGTTTATTTATTTTTGGGACAGAGAGAGACAGAGCATGAACGGGGGAGGGGCAGAGAGAGAGGGAGACACAGAATCGGAAACAGGCTCCAGGCTCCGAGCCATCAGCCCAGAGCCTGACGCGGGGCTCGAACTCCGGACAGCGAGATCGTGACCTGGCTGAAGTCGGACGCTTAACCGACTGCGCCACCCAGGCGCCCCTCTTTGCCATTTTGTAGCATAAAATCTTGTTCTCTAAAACATACTTCCTTGACAATAGTACAATCGAAGCTTTAAGAGCTCATTGTTAGCTGTTTGGTTTTAGAAAATGAAATGTGCAAATGCAAGATTAATTATACCAAGTAAGAAAAGACTTGTATTATAGTTACTGTTAAAATGGTTGTCAGGGACAATTGACCGGAAGAGTTAGGATATTACAAATGAAACCTGACAAATGGTCTCTTGAGAAAACACAAGAGCAACAGAAGGAGAAACCTTGGGCTTATGTGGTCATAAAATCAAAGTGAGATTTCCTGAATGTCAAGTCAACAAAGCAGGCAGTAACATTTTTATGGTGGATACATAATCAGAGATAAACCTGCATATTATCTGGAATGATATAATTTCCTTTGATCATTGAGTTCTTTTGGCCAAATTTATATGTCAATAAATGCCACATGCGAATACTGTAGGAATTATTATTAAAAGGATTTAAAAAAATATGTAATCAGTTTTGAGGTAGAAACAAACTCATGTCAAAATCATTGGTATTGTTGCTGATACTGTTCTGACATTGTTGATATCACTCACTGCTTCTGAAAACTCTTTATATTTATCCTGAGTATTAGATAATTTAGGGAATTTTTATAACCTTAGACTATACTGAAATTTGTTATAACTCCTAGCTTGTGTTTCATATATAAAAGTCACCCTCAGGGAATGTGGGAACTCAAACTTTGTTTTGAGTTCTTCAGGGAAAAAAGATACAAGAATTGATTCCAAATTATGTTTTGTTTTTTTTTTTAACATTTTAACTTTATTTTTGAGAGAGAAAGAGACAGAGCGCAAGAGGGGAAGGGGCAGAGAGAGAGGGAGACGCAGAATTGGAAGCAGGCTCCAGGCCCTGAGCTGTTGGTACAGAGCCTGACGCAGGGCTCAAACTCATGGACAGTGAGATCATGACCTGAGCCGAAGTCAAATGCTTCACTGACTTAGTCACCCAGGCGTGCCCCGCCCCCCGCCCAAACTATGTTCTTTTAATTAACAACCATAATATATACGAAAGATCCTAACAAAAATAGGACAGTGTAGTTGACGTTAATTCTAAGCAAAATTCCACCACATTATTCAAAAAATGATTTTTTGCTTGTTCTGTCAAAAAAAATTGCTCAGTGGCACCTGGGTGGCTGAGTCAGTGAAGCATTTGACTCTTGATTTTGGCTTGGGTCATGATCACACGGTTTGTGAGTGTGAGCCCTGTGCAGAACCCCACTAACAGTTCATAGTCTGCTTGGAATTCTCTCTTCTGCCTCTCCCTTTGCCCCTCCCCTGCTTGCTTGTGTGTGTGCATGAGAGTGCGTGCACATGTGTAGTCTCTCAAATAAACTTAAAAAAAAAACAAAAAAAAAAACAGGGGAAGACAGCAAAGAGTGCACCAAAACCCATCTCTTGGGTTTTTCATTTTTGTTTTTGTTGCTAGGGTTACTAGAGTTGTAATAAGGGAAGAACATTAGCTGAAGTGTATCTTGATTTCATCTTGAAAACATCACTCATTCATCTGAACATGACAGAATTGTGAGCTAGTAATAGCAGAACTGGGTAGATTCACCACTGGACAAAAGTTAGTAAATACCAACTAGTCAGTGAGTGTCAGAAAGGTGTCTCTAGACGTGGCCTGCCGGACTGTGCCTTTGGCTTTTTCCAGAATGATCTAATTACCTGATTAGCAAATCACAGAAAATGGAAATGGAGATCTTATCTCTCCATTGACAGAATTGGAGGCCAGTAATTTTTAACAGAAACAACAAGCAAGATTTAATAACCTGAAACTGACAAGATATGTGTAAAAACTATTTTGAAGCCAAAAATCATCTAAAAGTAGGATGGAAATAGCATTTACTAGCACAGTGTGCACAAAGGGCAGAATAGTTGTGCTCTGTGGTTTCATAAAAGTTAATGGTGTCCTCAGTTGCATTAGCAGAAGTAATAGGGAAGTGATTGCCTAGTTATACTTAATTGTTTTGGAATCTCACTTATTATACTTTAATCAATGCTGGGAAGCAGGTATCAAACCTGAGTATATCAAGTAAGAACAGCCAAGGTGGTAGGTAAAACCCACTGTTTCACACTATGGATGCCTAAAAGAAATGGGGAGGCTTAAGTGGAAATGATTCAGTGTAACACAATAAATGTGGATTTCAACTCTTCTCAATATACTCTAGAAACCGACAGACCTAGGGCTCAAGGGGGAGTTTATTAGGGTGGATTCCAGTTCAACAGAAGGTAGCATTTTTAAATGATGCAGTGTATCTGAATAGAGCAAGTAAAGGAGATCAAGCAAAGATTGGTCTAGAGATGAAGACAATGGTACTGAAGCATCACATCAAGTAAGGTTCTAGATTAGAACCTGGGATTTTAAAGTGGGCTCTGTGCAGCCCTCAGGTTCAGGGTGTGCTTTGACAGGTAGTAGGAGATAGGAGATGCTGATTGGGTGGATGCCTGGGGCTTACAAACCAGTTCTGTTTGTTTGGATTTGGGTTCCTTGTAAGAACTTCTAAGCTAAAAGTTTCAGTGGCCACAAATCAAAGGGAAAAAGAAAAGAAAAAGGGGGGAAAATACAAAAGGCAATAATTTAAGTTCTCTTCTTAAAGTCTCTGTCAGCTTAGGATTCTATGTAACAATAACAGATATATTTGAAAGGTGTTAAAAATACCTGAAAAATATACTTTCTCCCTAGAGAGTTTCAGAAAATTGTGTTCCCAAGGTTAGGCATGTATCTGTGCATCCAACACTCTCGTGTGCACTCTCTTGTATTCTCTCTGGTACATAAATGTGCATTTTAAGTGTTTTTGTATTTCTGAAAGACAGAGAGAGAGAGAGAGAGAGAGAGAGAGAGAGAGAGAGAGAGAGAATGAATGAGAATATGAGTGGGGGTAGGGGCAGCAAGAGAGGGGGACAAAGGATCCAAAGCCACTTCTGCTCTGACAGCAGAGAGCCTGATATGGGGCTCAGACTCCTCACAAATTTTGAGATCATGACCTGAGCTGAAGTTGGATGCTCAACTGACTGAGCCACCCAGGCACCCCCACAAATGGGCATTTTAAGAGCTCTCTCAGGGCTAAGCTGTGGATATTCTTTACTAGTTTGTCTCATATATCCAACACTCATGACTCTGATCTTCCTGCTAGTGTAAAAACTAATAAAAATAGTTTCTCGTGTAACTCAAAGATCTAAGCACACTTTATATATGATTAAGCTGAATATAAAATATCCAGTTACCCTTCTGGGGGAATTGGGAGAGTGTCTTTCTTCATTCATTAGTGTGGTTCCTGGTCCCCAGATATAGAGTCTACCTAAGGAGGCACTCAGGTGAACCTAAAGCTCTGAGTAAACTCTTTGAGGTCAAGACTGTATGTGTATATACATTGCTGTGTTACAAAGCTAACTACTATATTTACTTACATATGCTGTAACATGTCTGTAATTAAATAATGAAAGAAATCAATTATTACACAGTAGGATTATCAAAAATAGAACTGGTTAAGAATACCTAAATTAATATTCTTTCAACAATTATTTTTTGAGCACCTTCAATGTGTCAGGCATGGTTCTAGACACAAGGGACACCACAGCAAAACTTGATCTCATGACAGTTACATTCTAGTAGGGAAACTTAGACAATATACAGATAAACATGTTAGGTGGTGATAAATGCTATTAAAGATAGAGCGGGGTCAACGGATAGAGAAGAGTGGGGCTGCTATTTTCTATAGATGTATGAAAATACAAGGTTTATGCAGCAAAAAGGGCCTCAACGTGGATGCTCATAAAGAAAAACTAGGAGGCCCATTTTCATAATGTTGATGTTTCAAAGGTTTTGTGTAGAGCTGGTATCATCTGCCAGCTTTAGCACCTCTCTATCCTTGGTGTGCATCTTTTACTTTGTGGTTTGTTTGGTTTCCTTTTGACTTCGTGGAAATGTCCAGGGTTCTGCAGGATTGTGTTACTTGCAACTTTTCTCCCCTTAGTTGATCTGCTAAAAATAGAATTCTAGAGTAGTTTCACTTCTTTTTTTTTTTCAGCCCACATGCATACTTTCTCTTAAATTCTTTTCCAACAGAGATGCATTTTTCTACTTATATACATTTACTCCCATATTTTCATTTTTATAAGTAAGTATATCAACTTTGTCATTGGCATATGACTTTATCTTTTCTTTCTCTGCATAATATTATAATAATAAACAAAGACAGCATCTGCTTCCTCAAGAAAGAGTTGGAGATCAAATTTGTGTTTTCATATTTTAACTAATTTTTTTTCATGATAAATCCAAGAAATGCTCTGTTTACCATAGAAAAACAAATATATTAGTTTGGATTTTCAAGTAAACACTTCAAATGTTACATTTTATCAATTAAGAAATCCTATAAAGAGTGGTTATTTCATTGGGAGACCCTTGTATAAATATAAAAAATGTATAAATAACAGCATTGCTTAAGCTATAAAATAGATTCTTGGCAAGATTTGTATTAGACTGTGAGGCTTATATGCATCTTTATAATTTTTTTAATGAAGCTATAGTAACCTTCTTTATTATTTATTTTGAGACAGAAAGAGTGGATACACAAATGGGGAAGGGGCAGAGAGAGGGGTGGGGGGAGAGAGGAATCCCAAGCAGGCTCCACTCTCAGTGTAGAATCTGACACAGGGCTCGATCCCATGACCATGAGATCATGACCAGAGCTGAAACCAAGAGTCGGACACTTAATTCGCTGAGTGGTCCAGGAACCCCAATAACCTCTTTCTTGCCCCATACCCCATATTGTTAAGTGCTTATGAATATAGTGTCTCTGTCCCACAAGTAGAATTTATTTTTATTTTTATGCATCTGGAAAAGGTGAAGGGACAAAGTGATGAGTTGGAAGCCTTTTATTAGGGGTTAGAGGGCCTTTGATAATATTTTAAAGCATGATCCAGTAATGGTTTATACAGATTAGGGTTAAAGATCCCATCTGGTATAACAGTCTTATAAAATGTGTTCGGTGGTTGTTAGCTTATTACACATATCTAAATATTTTATGATTGTAGATTCATTCTTCTGCGTTCCTATGGAAATATCTTTGAAAGTTTAACCTATCAAATTATATATATATATATTAGAAGCAATATGTTACAATTTATAGTGCATACTGTGTACTCACAAATATCCCTATAACATCTCTCATTTTGCAGCTTCATTATAACTGAATTTGGGTGCAGAAAGCAGTTGACATATAAAGAGTCTAAAGGTTAAAAACCACTTGAGGCAACGTGGTGAGATTAAAGTGTTCTGAAAAAATAAAATAGATAAATTAAAAATAAGGCCTTCAGGTTAGGCCTGGCTCTGTCATTAAGGTAATTCACTGTCAATTCAGGCAGCTGAGTGAAGGCTTCTGGAGCACGCTCCCTTACAGATGTCAATCAGAATGATAGCTGTGGGTGTCTCAGACACCAAATAATTGTGGAAATGGCCAGGGTTAGGCAAAAGTGATGTGGAATCTGGTGAACTGGAGACCACCTGCCCTGCCCAAAGGCATTACATTAAAAATATTGGGGCACCACCAAAGAGTCGAACGCTGTGCGCTGGGTCCAGGATGATTTGCACGCCCTGTTCGCAGCACAGTTTCCAGCCACCACGGACAGGAGAGTCCTGGAACACCAGTCTCACGCGGTGATGCCGCATGTCCGTGCTCACATTGATAGTAAACAGGGTAAATATCATTCCCATGACAATTGGAATAAAGATGAAGTTGAGGGTAGTGACCTGTAGTAGGCAGCAGTCCTGGTCTGGGTTGGTATGAACATCTTCGTACTGAATGGGAGGCTGCAACCCTCCCATACACTTGCTCTTTAATCTAGGGGACTGTTTTTTGAACTTAAAGTTGAATTCCCACATTGGTTCCTGTCTGTTCCCAACAATCTTTCTGCACCAGAAAAGTGAGCATTTGGAATTCTTTAATGTGCTGGGAGTGCTTTCTGCAATGGCTGGATTCTTGGAGATTCGAGCAGCAAATGGCTCATACATGTGGTACAGAGATCGGATCACACATGCCCGGAGACAGCGCAGCTTCTCCGTGGACTCTGGTCGCAGGCGCAAAGGCAGAGAGGCATCCAGCATGTAGTGCCTTCGGTACAACCTGGTCCAAAAGGCAGCAGTGCAAGTGACAGTCCAGGCATTCTTGCAAATCAGGGAAAAATTCACAATGTCCTCAGGACGGATATAGGAGGCCAGCAATAGCCAAATATCCATGGGATACTCTTCTCCTCCAGCCCCGTCCAGGTCTTTGTGCCTCTTGCTCTTATTTTTTTTTTTTTTTTTTTCCTGGAGACAGTTCTCTCATGGATGCACAGCGTTCGACTCTTTGACTGGTGGCATCCTCAGTACCCATTCTCCCTGAGAATATAGTTACTGCTTCTCGTCGCTGAGGGCAGCCCTGTGCTGGGCCAGTCCATTAGTAATCAGATTCCGGTTTGGAAGGGGCGTCCGGATTGTATATCTGGTCAGTAACGCACGTGCTCTTCCGGTTCCCCGGGGTTCCTGGTAGGGGAAGGAGAAGGATTGAATTGAGAGGAAAAACAACTATGATTTATAAACATATTTTAATGTAAAAAATGTGCATTTGAAAGGAGAAACCTGGCCCCATTTTCTGTGTTAAACCCCATTTGGTGCTATTGAGTTTGTTGTTCTTTATTCTTTTATCCTAGCAAAAATGGATGATCTTGCTCTAGGGAAAAATTAAACTCTTAAATCTCCAAACAAGGAAGTTTCAGCCTTCCCTTGTGATCAGAAAGGAGCCTTAGAGGCCTAAAACTGTTGCTACTATTGCTTCCCATTAAGCTCCCCCTCAAATTCAAGTGAATATTTTCTCTTCTCCCTTTACCCACCTCCAGAAATAAAGCAGGTGACAGGGTTTTCAGAAAAAAAAAATATTGGGGCACCTAGGTGGCTCAATCAAGCGTTTAACTCTTGATCTTAGCTCAGGTTATGATCTTACAGTTTGCATTCAAGCCCCACATCAGGCTCTGCGCTGACAGTGCAGAGCCTGCTTGGAATTCTCCCACCCTCTCTTTCTGCCCCTCCCGCACTTGTGCGCGCCCTCTTGCACTCTCTCTCTCAAAATAAATAAATACGTTGAAGCATGGTGATAACTAAAGTATCTCTTTTAGCTCTAACATTCTGTATTGAATTCTCAGAATCAACATGTATTTATTAGGTACCTAATAAATTTGTTATGACTTGTGAGGGACAACATAAAACAATGAATAATGGTTTCTGCCTTTGAAGCATATAATTTAGCCAAAGAAATAAAACAGGTTAAGGAGATGAGAAGGCTAGTTCTTCAAGTGACACAAGGAAAGCATTCTAAAAATAAAATAGCTTTGCCTCCTCTCAAAAAAACCTTGGGTGTGCTGTCATCACATGCTGTAGGCACTTGCAGAATGGAAATACCCTGTAGTGTGAGGGACTAAAGAGAGACCATTGAGGAGGTAAAGTTTAAGTCCAAGATTCAGATGTAAGATCTGGACCAGGAGAGAGTGCGTGTCCTCAAAAGCAGGGAGTTTAACTTCAGGAGACCTGCTGTAAGCCCTAAGGAATCTAACTGTTTTTGTTGCTTAGATTTTTGTTAATGGAAGATTCTTGTTGGGAAAGTTACTACTAAAATTGTCACTTAGACGCTGAATATTTTTGATACATTCTGGTGTTGGTTGTGGTATGTACATTTCAACGTTGAAGCTAGAAAGTTGGTGAGTAAGAACAGACGTGGTGAATAAACATGTTCATTTGATCACAACAAAATAAATTTATCGCCATTGTATTTGCATTTTTACCCTACTAAGCATCTGTTTTCTCTATATCGTTGTCTCTAGATATAATCTTTTTCTTCAGCAAAACATCTTTCACCATTGTCCCCAAATGCTAGGAAATGTGGAATGATGAGGCAAGATGTATCCAGATAGATGGCCTAATAATGACTAACTGACATCATGCTTTTAAATTTATAAGCATTTTTGCATGTATTTTAAACATTTGTTTAAAGAATTCCATAGTACACATTGCATTATCTTTCATTTACCATAAAGAAAAGATACAAAAAAAGATTTAAAAGAGAAGCCATTTGCATGTCTATTAAGTATGATTAACACTGTCATGCACACAGTAGGATGCAACTATAGAAACCATTATTAGACCTAGTAGATCGCATAGTCTATGCCTGTGATGATATTCATTTCTTCAGTGACTATTTATAGAGCACTCAGTGTGCCAGACACTATTCTAATTTATGAGCATACGATAGTAAACAAGACAGACACGGTTATTCCTTTCTATATTCTACAAAGATAGTTTGCCCATAGTTCACCAATCTAGGACTCAGATCTTCAGATTGCCAGGCTGTGTTCTTTCCACTAGAATGACTGTATCCATATATATACTTGAATATTAAAAAAAAAATTTTAATGTTTATTTCTGAGACAGAGACAGAGCATGAGTGGGGGAGGGGCAGAGAGAAAGGGAGACACAGAATCAGAAGCAGGGTCCAGGCTCTGAGCTGTCAGCATAGATTCTGATGTGGGGCTCGAACCCACAAACTGTGAGATCATGACCTGAGCCGAAGTTGGTCGCTCAACCGACTGAGCCACCCAGGCTCCCCTATACTTGAATATTTTTAATGGTAGTTAAGGAATCTACTCTGATCCAGGGTGGGTAAAAACAAAAATGTTCCTAGAGTAGAATGAGATATCCGAAATATGTGTCGAATGTAAGTGAAATCACCAAGATGTTTATGACAGGAATAAATGCTCAGGGCAATTGCAGCTGCCAAGAATGGATCTTATTTTGCCTTCGTGGTTGTGTGACCAAAGAACTATATTCTCAGATGTAGTTTGCTCTAATTTGGGAGCCCTATGTTACGGAAAGATGTACTGCAAGAATAAAGAAGACCATGTATTGAGCAATATAAAAACTTAAGGTAACTTCTCTCTCTATATATGTATATCTATGTATATGTAGAGAGAAGCTCCCTGTATATATATGTATATGTGCAACTGTCTTTTACAACAGTGATTCTGGATACATCCTTATCCTTTCACTGTGATAATATAATGGGAGCCAAGCATTATTCAAAAATAAATGACAAAACCATCTTAAATAGAACTAAGGTTCACTGAGAGATTATTTCTGCTGACTAAGCATATGGAAAAGACACTTTATTACTTCAATTACTCCAGCAAGATCACACCTGGTGTTAGATGCATGGTTCAAGAACTTCAGTGCATTAGCTTAGCAGTTAGGTTATTAATCATGGGTGTCAAGCCCGTTCTGCTAATTAACCTTAATTGAGCTCTCTGTTATGGAAGCACCATTACCAATGAAACAACTTAGCAATGATACCGAAATAACAGAGCATGGTAAAACTCAGGATTAACATTACTTCCTGTGCTTGAATACCAATGCCCAATGCACTTTGCTGTAATACAAAATCTTGTATCTTCTATAAAAGCTTAAAAAATACATAGAGTAAAAATTGGTAGAATATGTATAAAATGTGCATAATAAGGTGACTTGGAAAGCATTTTGAAAACAACTTATGTGTTTGCATCGAATATTTAAAAGCAAGTAGAATATAGCATTTTTAATAAAAATAAGAATTTTTAAAGAATCAAAGATTAAAATCTCATATCATCCATTAGTTAATGTGACTGTAAACCTAGTCATGCTTGAAACCAAATCTTTATTTCATTTATGTTCAGTATTACTTCCAACAGTGCCACAAAATGTCCATTAGAATAGAATTCTTCAATAGGCAGCTTTATTAATCTGCCCAGAGAAATGCAGTGCAATTAATTCTAAATTTGATAACCAGCAAGCACTTCAAGTGCTCAATAGGTTATTTATTAAAAAGCAAATCAAAAAGAAATAAGCTTCACTGCCAATGAACGGAATGCTTGGATTTAAAAATGGCCAGAAGGCTATTGGTATTAATAAGCTTTGTCAAATTCATTTTCAGACATGCATGGAGGAATTCATACTATTTTTCCATTCATGTCACAGTGTCTGTCAAGAGGAGAGCTCAGATACCTTGGGGAAAGCTTTCTATGTGCAAGTATTTGAAAATAGAAAGGCAAAGACAGACATTTAGCAGATTCACAAGGGAAGGGAAACCCCTGAAGAATCTTGAGGAAAATTAAAGCAGCAACAATGGAAGTGTTAGGAAAAGGTTTAACCATTGATACAAATTTGGGCAAGAACAACGAATACAAATACTGGTGATACAAGTACTAGAAACTCAAAATCAGCATAAATAAAGATTTACACAGTATGAATGAGGCACCTCAGGCCATGGGTGAATATCTTATGGGCCATTCTTTTATGCTATATTTACAGAGGTAGAATGTCAACATCCAGGAAGTGGCCCAATTTCATTGGATAGTTATACAGATTCTTAACATTGACCACAGGGATTTAATGGAATCTGAAAAAAAAAAAACTCCACTCCTCTAAATGCCTAAAATCTGTGTTCAGATAGTAAACAGGTGCAACTACAGATAAATTACTTAAGTTCTGATCCCTCACTGGTGCTATCCAATAGACCTTTCTGTGATGATGGAAATGTTCTATATCTGGGCTGTCCAATAAGGTAGTCACTAGCCACACGTGCCTATTGAGCACTTGACATCTGGATAGTGCAACTGAGGAAATGAATTTTTAATTTTTGTCCTTAATATTAAATATCCACATGTGGCTGGTGTTGGGCAGTGCAAACCAGCCTCAGATGATTACTTTTATGACCTAGCAGGAGTAATAGATCTGATTCAATCACGGTTCTTTCAGTTGTGAGGGACAGAAAACTCAAAATGTGAACAATAAGGAGAATGTATTGGCTCATTTTAACTGAAAAGTCTGAATGTAGGCAGTGTCTGGCATAGTTCATTCAGGGCTATTTTTTCCCCAGTATTCTCCTTTATTTTTGTGGTTGGGCAATGTCTTTATGCTAATTTTCCTGATGGTCACAGTCTGGCTGTTGGAAGCAACAGGAGTTACATGCTCCTTATTCATGTCTAATAGGAGAGGGAGAGAAAGAGCATTCCCTCCCACAACCGCTTAAAAGGCCAGAGCCTTGCCCTAAAAAAAAAAAATCAACGTGTAGAGCCAGGAGAACGCTGTGTATTGCTTGGCTTACACCTGGTTTTCTGCCCATTCCCAAACAAGTTAACTTTGACAAATGGAAGGAGATTTTTGATCAATGTTGCAACTAAAAGTTGGATTGGGGGAATGATGTTTTCTCAAAGAAAAATCTAGATGCTATTAGGATGTAGAAAGATAGGGAGTGAATACTGATTAGGCAACTGATGATTTTCATCCAGTTACCTCCAAGAATTATACTCGATGATGTAATGTGGATAAAGCACCTAACAGTGCACCTAGTATGTTATAACCCTTCTTGTTCACATATCCCACCTTCTCTATACTCCCTGGGCAACTATCTTAACCCTCTGGTGTCTTATTTTTTTCAATAGAGAATGTATTATTGTTAAGATTCCTTTTAGCGCTAAAAATTTGTTACTGATACCTACTGGTGATATGTCAACTCAGGGCATAGGAATAGGTGTGTCAAAGGAGAGTTAATTACATTAGAAGGCAATGAATAGCTACAGCTAAGAAAATGCCATTGGATTCTCTGTAACCCTGTGCAAGTGGCCCTGGTGATGGTCTTTCAATGAATAGAGAAAAGAAGAAACAACGGTGCTTATTTCTCATCTCCAGCTCCTCCTCGGCCCAGCTCTATTTCTACCACCCTCAAAGAGATGAACAGATAATAAAAACCAATGATATCTAGGCTTTAGCTGAAGAGCATGAGACTCACCTGAGACTCACCTTGAAAACTGACATAAAATTTGCTAGGCTGGGACTCAGGCATCCCCTCCCTTCTCTTAAGTGACTTGAATGTATACTATGGTTGAGAAGCACTAAACTGATTTTCAGATAAACAAGAGGTGGAATCAAAAGACTATACTGTACTATTCAGGGTCAAGTAGCAGGTCATAACTAAATGATAGGTAAAATAGCAACATAACTAATAGTAGAACTATGCAACATTTTTTTTCAAAAATATGTACAAAATACATTTTTCATTTGAAGAGAAAACAGTCAACTGGTTTCTCACTCTCAAGATTTTAAAAGCCTATGAATTCTATGAGAGATAAAGATTAAGTGGTATATTTCACTAACAAAGCCATAACAGATATTAAAACCAAATTAGAAGAAAAAAGAAAGCAGATCTGACGATTAGAAAATCAAGTCAGTAACATGGCAAGAAGTGTATAAAAAGAGCAGAGAAGACAGGAAAAGCATCCAATGGAAGCTATTAGAAAAGAGGAGATTGGAAGAACAAAGAGAAGCTGTGTATACGGAGGGAACAGAACACTCTGAAGAAACAAATTACATTATCATTGAAGATGATTTCGTGAAACGAAAGCAAGCATGAATCTTTCAGGTTTAATTGGCCCACGCTGTCTCAGAAAAAATAAATGATTTTAAAAATAGTGAATAATGAATCCTATCCTTGTGAATTTAATATATTTCAATGACAACCAAAAAAATCTTACAGCTTATGAGTACCTGTTCTCTATTATATTCCATTCACCTAAGCAGATGATACCTTGTAACGAATAGGTATCTGATGAATATTTTTTAAATAAACAGATCTTTCATTAAAATAACTGACATACTGGGGCGCCTGGGTGGCGCAATCGGTTAAGCGTCCGACTTCAGCCAGGTCACGATCTCGCGGTCCGTGAGTTCGAGCCCCGCGTCGGGCTCTGGGCTGATGGCTCGGAGCCTGGAGCCTGTTTCCGATTCTGTGTCTCCCTCTCTCTCTGCCCCTCCCCCGTTCATGCTCTGTCTCTCTCTGTCCCAAAAATAAAATAAACGTTGAAAAAAAAATTTTTTTAAATAACTGACATATTATGTCATTAAAGATAATGATGCATTTTCTATATTTTGGAGGACTAAATGTCATCTAGAAATTTAGAAATTTTATTTTCATGTTTATGTTAAATACATTTTCAAATAGCATATATTCATGTATATATATTTAGTATGCTATATTCACATATAGTGCTCACCCATGTATTTTTTTGTAAAATTTATTTTTAAGGTGTAATCGATCTAAAGAAGGAAAACAAGGGTGGCCCAGTTGGTTAAGAGTCTGACTTATGCTCAGGTCACGATGTCACAATTTGTGGGTTCGAGCCCCGTGTCAGGGTCTGTGCTAAAAGCTCAGAGCCTGGAGCCTGCTGCAGATTCTGTGTCTCCTTCTCTCTCTGCCCCTCCCCCACTCACACTCTGTCTCTTTCTCTCTCTAACATAAACGTTAAAAAAATTTAAACAAGGAAAACAATACATAATTATGATTAAATTTTATAATCAGAAAAATTGAAGTTTTGCATAATTTGTATTATGCTAACAAGTATCATTTCTACTTTATTAAAAATTCAAAGGAATTAACTCTTATTTTTTTCTCAATTCATAATTGACTTTGTTCTGCTATTCTGAGGTTTATCTCGTCTTCTTTTTTCACACTTCTTGAGCACTACTTTGATTTTAATCTTGTTTCTTCAATGTAGACCTTCACTCTGACCTCATAGGTTTTGTTTGATATGAAATATTTTTTTTGTTATTTATCATGATTTGCAGTAGCAGTTTTAATTGCCTTGATCCAGTAATGGTTTAGGGGAGAGGTTGTTTTAATTCCAAGTATTGCCACATGGATGAGTCTGTGGTTGGAGGATACTGTAGTCTCTGTTTGCATCAACTACAAATAAATCACAGAAGAGCTGGTGAAGAGTAGATTAAACATTAACAATTTATTATCTCACTTAAGTTCAGAAGCCTCCCATGCGTATTCCCTCTGATCTCACACACCCATCAATTACTAAGAAATAGAAATTGGATTATCATCTTTGATTCAGATTCATCATGGTTTATACCATGATGTTAAAGATGCTCAAATTGGCTTTTGATTTCCCAGCAAGAAAGGTGGGTTATTGCTGGATGTGTGGACAGCCAACAATATCTGCCATACCAACAACAAGCAAGAGACTGATAGATTTATTCTCATTGTATATAATCATATATAATCTTATTACATATAACACAGGATATGTGATTATATTTTATATACAATAATATAAATGTTACACATTATATACATAAAATTTCATAAAGTTACGTTTGGTTCCTCCAAATTAATTTTAATCTTTTGATCTACTCTGAAGAGTTTAGGAAAAGGTGCTAAAGGTATTTTTTCTTTTTATTACACTGAAATATTTCCTTTATTTTCTTTTTTGTTGTATGATCTTTTTTGCTAAGGTACACCTCACCCCTAGTAATTTGGAGTGTATTCTATTGTTTTACTGTTAGTTGCTTTTATACATCATAATGACCTACTTCCATCCAATTTTCTCAATTTATTGGCCTTTGAAGCAATAAAGAGTCTGTTGATTCTCCTCCATGGAAATGCAAAATAGAAGCCATATGAGCAAATGACTCAAACTGGTGACTGAATGGACAAAACAGACATTCCCATGTATTTCTCATAGCAGAGTAGATGTCCAAAGCCTTTTGGAAAGCAGTTTGGCTGTTCATGAAGTATTCATACTCCGTGGTTCAACAATCCTACTTCTAAGAATCTAAAAGAAATGCAGAAGGGCAAAAAGATGTTTGTACGATAGTGATTCCATTATGAAGAACTTTGTGTGTCATGGCAGAAAAATAGAGAAACATATAAATGCACATCCACTTGAATATTATATATAATATATAATTTGTTTATATAAAGGTGTATGTCTTGATAAAAAACATAAGTCTTAAAATGAGGAAAACCACTATGTGTTGACATAGAGGTCTCTGAAATGAAGTTAAAACGACTCAAAAACAGTAATGTATGATTTCATTTATGTTAAAATGTGTAAAAAAGCGTCATGTCTAAATGAATAGAGAGTATTTTAGAAACATACACTCAGAAGTGTTATCCATCATTAGTCTTGGGGAAAGGAGTAGAAATATGGGAAGTAGTAAGAGAAAATAGTATTTTATTAGATATTCTTTTTTAAATGTTTGCAATGAAAATATATTCATATAAATAATTGTAAAAAGTGGTTTTTAAAACCCATCTGGAAAAATAAACATGAAAGAAAAATAGAAAATAGCCAGGAGAAGTCTAAAAATGAAGAGCAATAGGGTGGAAAAGATTCACCCTAATGCATATTAAAATATTCTTGACAGAGATCATTTTGTAAAAGATTTGATCATTACCTCATAATATCCACCTAAATAAATTCTAGATTTCTCACACATTTAATTGTAATGACAAAACCAGAAAATCAATAGAAGGAAATCCAGCTTGCTTAGTTATTTTGGGTTTGGAATGGTCTTTCTCAACATCAAACTCCAGCCAAGAACCAGAACAACAAATACTATATGGTTTGACTACATAAAAATTAAAGCATTCTGTGTGGATAAAGACTGTAAAAAATGACACAAATTTAAAAGTATTTACAACATGAGTAATAAAGTATTAATAGCCTCGTATGCAAAGAGTTCTTACCAAGTAATGGGTAAAAGATAAATGTGCCAAAGAAAAGGGCAAATAGCATGTGGGTAGATCAGGCTATTTTTCCTGTCTTGGAAATGACAAATTGCAAATTTTTCCATAGCTGATTCCAAAAAGACTGTGACACATAAACCACCAATGATGGTGTCTAGAATTCATCCCCAGTAAAGATTTTCATACTTCTTTTTTCAAGAGGAAATTAAACTTCAGAAGCCTTTGGCTTAACAGACATTTGCCCTTCCTTACACGAAGCTTACCTTAGCAACTGAATTTGTTTCAAGAGAAAAGCAAAACCTGGCATTAATTTAAACAAACATTGCCAGTTGCTATTTTCATATTTCCTCTGTTCGCTGTAGATAGCTTATATTGGAAAGTTGAAGACAAACATTTTTTTCCTCGCTGATGAGTTCCTGTATTTGGCAAGCATGGATGCTGCTCTGGGATTCTGGGGACCAGTCAAATTTCATTTTACTAATTCCCATTTGGATAGACATTTCACAGGAAAAAAAAAGTCTACCTCTGTTCAAAACATTCATTTATTGTTTCAGCAAAATAGCTCATGAAGCTTGTTGATATCTGGTAAGTTTGGTCAAATGTTGTTCTTAGCAAGTCGACAAATCAGTGAAAGCACAGAACTCACACCCCTATTTTGAAATATTTGCTGGAAGTGGTTAGGGATTACCACTCAAGCATTTACTATAGTGGGAAATACTTTAATCAGTACAAGAGAGAAGCACCGGCAGAAAGAAATTATAATTTGACAAACATATACTGAGTTCATACTGTGTGCTAGATTCTCTTCCAAATAGAATGGGACAAAACTCCCAGCAGGTGTTGAACTTTATTTCATTGAAGAGAAACAGACCATATATAGAGGTAAGCTTATGAGCAAAGGTGATGTCACATGGTGTTAAGTGCTCTGGAGGTGTACTGAGGCCCAAGAGAAAAATGTCAGTTCTTAGTCAATAGCATTTATTGCATTTATCCTTCACAATAAAATGAATATATGTGTATATGTGTACACACACACACACATATGTATATACACATATGTAAATATTTATGTGTATACATATGTGTATTATGTGTACACATATGTGTGTATGTGTAAACACACACATATACAACACATGTAAACATTTTAGAGAGTTCACCATGTGCCAAAAATTTTAACACTATATGCGTATTATTTTATTTGATCCTCATACTAATCCTCAATTGATAGGTATAGATCTCAATGTAGATGGATGCTTGCATAAATATGTTTTTATGACTTGTTTTATTGCCCATTTGGAGAAGAAATCATGTACTGCTATTTGTGTTTTCTCTTTATTTCTTTGTTCTTCTTTTACTTTAATCTCTACCCCTTCCACTCATATTAAACAGCCCTTTTTCCTCACACTCCTCCAATTTCCAGCAACAAGTAGTGGCAACTTTGGGGTGACAGACAGCCAGTTAACTTTCTATTCATTTACATAATATGTAAATATTATTTATAGAGATGAGTACACTAACGTGTAACATACCTCTTTTAATAGAATTCGATGGCTTTATTTCTCTATCTCAGTTTGTATAGGACAGTCTCATTCATTTCTAAGAGTTGCTTCATTTTCATTGAATGAATGAAAGGTGTTTATTAAATTGCAACCATGGAGTGGGTGCTTAGGGCTTTTAAAATATTTCTCTGTGGGGTGCCTGGGTGGCGCAGTCGGTTAAGCGTCCGACTTCAGCCAGGTCACGGTCCGTGAGTTCTCGCGGTCCGTGAGTTCGAGCCCCGCGTCAGGCTCTGGGCTGATGGCTCAGAGCCTGGAGCCTGTTTCCGATTCTGTGTCTCCCTCTCTCTCTGCCCCTCCCCCATTCATGCTCTGTCTCTCTCTGTCCCAAAAATAAAATAAACGTTGAAAAAAAAATTAAAAAAAAAATATTTCTCTGTCATACAGAGATGCTGCGGAAAACACCTTTAAGTCTTTGCACATATGTGGACATATTTCTACGAGCTGTCTTCCTACACATGAAATTGTTATTAATAATGGAAGACCATTTGCATTTTACACATGCATGAAGTTTCCTTTCAAAAGGTTTCATCAACTTATAGTCCTACTAACATTTCTCCATATCTTTGGCAACATTCAAAAACATAAACCGTTTTCATTGCCATTTTGAAAATGTTTACATTTCGTATATTTTCAATGTATGTGTGTGGTCGCATACCTTGTTCTTTGAACTGTTCATGCTTTTAACCTATATTAGGAATTATTTGTAATGACTTGAAAGGGTTCTTTATGTATTTTGTAACTTGATCCTATATGTTTAATGCAAATATATATTTTTAATTTTTGTTTTTAATAGTAACAAACAGCTATGTAATATTTACTATAAGCCAAAGTCTGTCTTAAGTGGTTTATATATTCACTAATCTATTGCTCACAACAGTCCTGTGAGGAAGGTGCTATTATTCTCTTCATTGTACAGATCAAAAAACTGAAGCCTGGAGGTTATTACATGCCTTACCTAGGCCATGTAATCAACTGGTAGAACTCTTTCGGAGCTCTAATTCCAAAGTCAACTTTCAAGCCCTCAGTCATTCTCATGATACCTGTTAGAAAGTTCAAAAACTGTATGTAAAATGAATCAATATCTCTTTCTTCCTTTATAGCATCCGGTTTTTGTATCTCTAAGAAGTCCTTCACCACACAAAAGTTATAAACATATTTTTATAACTTTGGGATATTTTATTCTTAGCCATTTAAATTATCTAGTGTCTGGTGAATGAGGTCAAGTCTACAGATGACATTATTTTTTCCAAGTAGGTTGCTAATTGTTATAAACCATTTGAGTAGGCTCTTTTTCCTATCAATTTGTAATTGGCTTTATTAAAAACTAAGAGTTTATCTTGCATGGGTCTACTTAGATACCTTATTCTGTACTTTGGCTTTATTTGCCTATTCCTGCCTTAGAACTATATTGTGTTTATTACTCTAATTGATACTGTGCTAGAAACTTCTAAGGGAAGACCCCTTACAGTAAGAATTTCTTTGAATTTTTCCTGGCTATCCTTATACCGTTTGTTCCTTTCAAATGAACTTTCTTTTTTTTTTTTTTTTTTAAATTTTTTATTTAATTTACTTTTTAAATTTACATCAAAGTTAGTTAGCATACAGTGCAACAATGATTTCAGGAGTAGATTCCTTAATGCCCCTTACCCATTTAGCCCCCCACCCCCCACCCCCCACAACCCCTCCAGTAACCCTCTGTTTGTTCTCCATATTTAAGAGTCTCTTATGTCTTTGTCCCCTCCCTGTTTTTATATTTTTGCTTCTCTTCCCTTATGTTCATCTGCTTTATATCTTTAAGTCCTCAAATGAGTGAAGTCATATGATATTTGTCTTTCTCTGACTAATTTCACTTAGCCTAATACCCTCTAGTTCCATCCACATAGTTGTGAATGGCAAGATTTCCAAATGATGCTTTCTATTAACATTCAAAGTATCTGAAGGCAAATATCTATCCAATGTTTCCTGAAGTGGTCAAAACGGGAAATTCTGAATTAAATACAGTTAAACAGGTGTCTATCCTCTAGGACTTCACAGAGGCTTAAAATGTTATATGTTTTATTTATTTATTTATTTTTTTATATATGAAATTTATTGACAAATTGGTTTCCATTCAACACCCAGTGCTCATCCCAAAAGGTGCCCTACTCAATACCCATCACCCACCCGCCCCTCCCTCCCACCCCCCATCAACCCTCAGTTTGTTCTCAGTTTTTAACAGTCTCTTATGCTTTGGCTCTCTCCCACTCTAACGTCCTTTTTTTTTTTTTTTTTTTTTTCCTTCCCCTCCCCCATGGGTTCCTGTTAAGTTTCTCAGGATCCACATAAGAGTGAAACCATATGGTATCTGTCTTTCTCTGTATGGCTTATTTCACTTAGCATCACACTCTCCAGTTCCATCCACGTTGCTACAAAAGGCCATATTTCATTTTTTCTCATTGCCACGTAGTATTCCATTGTGTATATAAACCACAATTTCTTTATCCATTCATCAGTTGATGGACATTTAGGCTCTTTCCATAATTTGGCTATTGTTGAGAGTGCTGCTATGAACATTGGGGTACAAGTGCCCCTATGCATCAGTACTCCTGTATCCCTTGGGTAAATTCCTAGCAGTGCTATTGCTGGGTCATAGGGTAGGTCTATTTTTAATTTTCTGAGGAACCTCCACACTGCTTTCCAGAGCGGCTGCACCAATTTGCATTCCCACCAACAGTGCAAGAGGGTTCCCGTTTCTCCACATCCTCTCCAGCATCTATAGTCTCCTGATTTGTTCATTTTGGCCACTCTGACTGGCGTGAGGTGATACCTGAGTGTGGTTTTGATTTGTATTTCCCTGATAAGGAGCGACGCTGAACATCTTTTCATGTGCCTGTTGGCCATCTGGATGTCTTCTTTAGAGAAGTGTCTATTCATGTTTTCTGCCCATTTCTTCACTGGGTTATTTGTTTTTCGGGTGTGGAGTTTGGTGAGCTCTTTATAGATTTTAGATACTAGCCCTTTGTCCGATATGTCATTTGCAAATATCTTTTCCCATTCCGTTGGTTGCCTTTTAGTTTTGTTGGTTGTTTCCTTTGCTGTGCAGAAGCTTTTTATCTTCATAAGGTCCCAGTAATTCACTTTTGCTTTTAATTCCCTTGCCTTTGGGGATGTGTCGAGGAAGAGATTGCTACGGCTGAGGTCAGAGAGGTCTTTTCCTGCTTTCTCCTCTAAGGTTTTGATGGTTTCCTGTCTCACATTTAGGTCCTTTATCCATTTTGAGTTTATTTTTGTAAACGGTGTGAGAAAGTGGTCTAGTTTCAACCTTCTGCATGTTGCTGTCCAGTTCTCCCAGCACCATTTGTTAAAGAGGCTGTCTTTTTTCCATTGGATGTTCTTTCCTGCTTTGTCAAAGATGAGTTGGCCATACGTTTGTGGGTCTAGTTCTGGGGTTTCTATTCTATTCCATTGGTCTGTGTGTCTGTTTTTGTGCCAATACCATGCTGTCTTGATGATGACAGCTTTGTAGTAGAGGCTAAAGTCTGGGATTGTGATGCCTCCTGCTTTGGTCTTCTTCTTCAAAATTCCTTTGGCTATTCGGGGCCTTTTGTGGTTCCATATGAATTTTAGGATTGCTTGTTCTAGTTTCGAGAAGAATGCTGGTGCAATTTTGATTGGGATTGCATTGAATGTGTAGATAGCTTTGGGTAGTATTGACATTTTGACAATATTTATTTTTCCAATCCATGAGCAGGGAATGTCTTTCCATTTCTTTGAATCTTCTTCAATTACCTTCATAAGCTTTCTATAGTTTTCAGCATACAGATCCTTTACATCTTTGGTTAGATTTATTCCTAGGTATTTTATGCTTCTTGGTGCAATTGTGAATGGGATCAGTTTCTTTATTTGTCTTTCTGTTGCTTCGTTTTTAGTGTATAAGAATGCAACTGATTTCTGTACATTGATTTTGTATCCTGCAACTTTGCTGAATTCATGTATCAGTTCTAGCAGACTTTTGGTGGAGTCTATCGGATTTTCCATGTATAATATCATGTCATCTGCAAAAAGCGAAAGCTTGACTTCATCTTTGCCAATTTTGATGCCTTTGATTTCCTTTTGTTGTCTGATTGCTGATGCTAGAACTTCCAGCACTATGTTAAACAACAGCGGTGAGAGTGGGCATCCCTGTCGTGTTCCTGATCTCAGGGAAAAAGCTCTCAGTTTTTCCCCGTTGAGGATGATGTTAGCTGTGGGCTTTTCATAAATGGCTTTTATGATCTTTAAGTATGTTCCTTCTATCCCGACTTTCTCAAGGGTTTTTATTAAGAAAGGGTGCTGGATTTTGTCAAAGGCCTTTTCTGCATAGATTGACAGGATCATATGGTTCTTCTCTTTTTTTTTGTTAATGTGATGTATCACATTGATTGATTTGCGAATGTTGAACCAGCCCTGCATCCCAGGAATGAATCCCACTTGATCATGGTGAATAATTCTTTTTATATGCTGTTGAATTCGATTTGCTAGTATCGTATTGAGAATTTTTGCATCCATATTCATCAGGGATATTGGCCTGTAGTTCTCTTTTTTTACTGGGTCTCTGTCTGGTTTAGGAATCAAAGTAATACTGGCTTCATAGAATGAGTCTGGAAGTTTTCCTTCCCTTTCTATTTCTTGGAATAGCTTGAGAAGGATAGGTATTATCTCTGCTTTAAACGTCTGGTAGAACTCCCCTGGGAAGCCATCTGGTCCTGGACTCTTATTTGTTGGGAGATTTTTGATAACCGATTCAATTTCTTCGCTGGTTATGGGTCTGTTCAAGCTTTCTATTTCCTCCTGATTGAGTTTTGGAAGAGTGTGGGTGTTCAGGAATTTGTCCATTTCTTCCAGGTTGTCCAATTTGTTGGCATATAATTTTTCATAGTATTCCCTGATAATTGTTTGTATCTCTAAGGGATTGGTTGTAATCATTCCATTTTCATTCATGATTTTATCTATTTGGGTCATCTCCCTTTTCTTTTTGAGAAGCCTGGCTAGAGGTTTGTCAATTTTGTTTATTTTTTCAAAAAACCAACTCTTGGTTTCGTTGATCTGCTCTACAGTTTTTTTAGATTCTATATTGTTTATTTCTGCTCTGATCTTTATTATTTCTCTTCTTCTGCTGGGTTTGGGGTGTCTTTGCTGTTCTGCTTCTATTTCCTTTAGGTGTGCTGTTAGATTTTGTATTTGGGATTTTTCTTGTTTCTTGAGATAGGCCTGGATTGCAATGTATTTTCCTCTCAGGACTGCCTTTGCTGCGTCCCAAAGCGTTTGGATTGTTGTATTTTCATTTTCGTTTGTTTCCATATATTTTTTGATTTCTTCTCTAATTGCCTGGTTGACCCACTCATTCGTTAGTAGGGTGTTCTTTAACCTCCATGCTTTTGGAGGTTTTCCAGACTTTTTCCTGTGGTTGATTTCAAGCTTCATAGCATTGTGGTCTGAAAGTATGCATGGTATAATTTCAATTCTTGTAAACTTATGAAGGGCTGTTTTGTGACCCAGTATATGATCTATCTTGGAGAATGTTCCATGTGCACTCGAGAAGAAAGTATATTCTGTTGCTTTGGGATGCAGAGTTCTAAATATATCTGTCAAGTCCATCTGATCCAGTGTCTCATTCAGGGCCCTTGTTTCTTTATTGACCGTGTGTCTAGATGATCTATCCATTTCTGTAAGTGGGGTGTTAAAGTCCCCAGCAATTACCACATTCTTATCAATAAGGTTGCTTCTGTTTATGAGTAATTGTTTTATATATTTGGGGGCTCCGGTATTCGGCGCATAGACATTTATAATTGTTAGCTCTTCCTGATGGATAGACCCTGTAATTATTATATAATGCCCTTCTTCATCTCTTGTTACAGCCTTTAATTTAAAGTCTAGTTTGTCTGATATAAGTATGGCTACTCCAGCTTTCTTTTGGCTTCCAGTAGCATGATAAATAGTTCTCCATCCCCTCACTCTGAATCTAAAGGTGTCCTCAGGTCTAAAATGAGTCTCTTGTAGACAGCAAATAGATGGGTCTTGTTTTTTTATCCATTCTGATACCCTATGTCTTTTGGTTGGCGCATTTAATCCATTTACATTCAGTGTTATTATAGAAAGATACGGGTTTAGAGTCATTGTGATGTCTGTATGTTTTATGCTTGTAGTGATGTCTCTGGTACTTTGTCTCACAGGGTCCCCCTTAGGATCTCTTGTAGGGCTGGTTTAGTGGTGACATATTCCTTCAGTTTTTGTTTGTTTGGGAAGACCTTTATCTCTCCTTCTATTCTAAATGACAGACTTGCTGGATAAAGGATTCTCGGCTGCATATTTTTGCTGTCTAGCACCCTGAAAATCTCGTGCCAATTCTTTCTGGCCTGCCAAGTTTCAAAAGAGAGATCAGTCACGAGTCTTATAGGTCTCCCTTTATATGTGAGGGCACGTTTACCCCTTGCTGCTTTCAGAATTTTCTCTTTATCCTTGTATTTTGCCAGTTTCACTATGATATGTCGTGCAGAAGATCGATTCAAGTTACGTCTGAAGGGAGTTCTCTGTGCCTCTTGGATTTCAATGCCTTTTTCCTTCCCCAGTTCAGGGAAGTTCTCAGCTATAATTTCTTCAAGTACCCCTTCAGCACCTTTCCCTCTCTCTTCCTCCTCTGGGATACCAATTATGCGTATATTATTTCTTTTTAGTGTATCACTTAGTTCTCTAATTTTCCCCTCATACTCCTGGATTTTTTTATCTCTCTTTTTCTCAGCTTCCTCTTTTTCCATAACTTTATCTTCTAGTTCACCTATTCTCTCCTCTGCCTCTTCCATCCGAGCCGTGGTGGTTTGCATTTTGTTTTGCATTTCCTTTAAAGCGTTTTTCAGCTCCTCGTGACTGTTCCTTAGTCCCTTGATCTCTGTAGCAAGAGATTCTCTGCTGTCCTGTATGCTGTTTTCCAGCCCAGCGATTAATTTTATGACTATTATTCTAAATTCACTTTCTGTTATATTATTTAAATCCTTTTTGATCAGCTCATTAGCTGTTGTTATTTCCTGGAGATTCTTCTGAGGGGAATTCTTCCGCTTGGTCATTTTGGATAGTCCCTGGTGTGGTGAGGGCCTGCAGGGCACTTCCCCTGTGCTGTGGTATATAACTGGAGTTGGTGGGCGGGGCCGCAGTCCGACCTGATGTCTGCCCCCAGCCCACCGCTGGGGCCACAGTTAGACTGGTGTGTGCATTCTCTTCCCCTCTCCTAGGGGCGGGATTCACTGTGGGGTGGCGTGGCCCATCTGGGCTACTTGCACACTGCCAGGCTTGTGATGCTGGGGATCTGGCGTATTAGCTGGGGTGGGAAGGCAAGGTGCACGGCGGCAGGGGGGGCAGGCTTAGCTCGCTTCTCCTTAGGTGATCCACTTCAGGAGGGGCCCTGTGGCAGCCAGAGGGAGTCAGATCCGCTGCCGGAGGTTTGGCTCCGCAGAAGCACAGAGTTGGGTGTTTGCGCGGAGCGAGCAATTTCCCTGGCTGGAACCGGTTCCCTTTGGGATTTTGGCTGGGGGATGGGCGGGGGAGATGGCACTGGCGAGCGCCTTTGTTCCCCGCCAAACTGAGCTCTGTCGTCCGGGGGCTCCGCAGCTCACCCTCCCTTTGTCCTCCGGCCTTCCTGCTTTCAGAGCAGAGCTGTTAACTTATGACCTCCCAGACGCTAAGTCGCGCTTGCTGTCGGAACACAGTCCGTCAGGCCCCTCCGCTTTTGCCAGCCAGACTCGGGGGCTCTGCTTGGCTGACGAGCCGCCCCCTCCGCCCCGGCTCCCTCCCGCCAGTCCGTGGAGCGCGCACCGCCTCGCCGCCCTTCCTACCCTCTTCCGTGGGCCTCTCGTCTGCACTTGGGTCCGGTGACTCCGTTCTGCTAATCCTCTGGCGGTTTTCTGGGTTATTTAGGCAGGTGTAGGTGGAATCTAAGTGATCAGCAGGACGTGCGGTGAGCCCAGCGTCCTCCTACGCCGCCATCTTCCCAGAATCCCTCAAATGAACTTTCAATGCAGTCCATGACATTTCTTTTATGAGACCTCTCATTCCAATTTTGGCAGTAATACAGTGATTACATAGACTAATTTGGAGAGAGCTGTTACATTAGGTCTTTCTAATTAAGAACCTGGTATAAATTTCTTCTTTTGCATCGGTTATCCTTCAGTAAAAATAGATAAAATTTATTAATATAGGCTTTTCACATTTTATTCCTTACCATCTTTGGTGTTGTTATTATAATTGAATTTTTCTGATGATAAGAAAAACATTTTCTTACTGTGCTTTCAAACTGGACATCGTATTTGGAAGAACTACATGTTTCACTTTTAGTACTAGGAGCATTTGATTTAATTTTTTTGGATTTTCTGGATCAATTACTGCATGAAAATAGTAACAGTGTTATCTTTTCCTTTCAAAACTTTATGCAGTATTGCCTTACCTTAGTTTTATTGTATTAATTAGAATCTCAACCTATATCATTGAAGGGTATCAATGAGACTAAATGTCTTTGTCACATTCCTGAATTTAATGGAAATAGCTCTAAGGTATCAAATCATTAGAAACCAAGTTTCAGTGTACAAGTTTTAAAATACAATATATCACAATTAAGCATATTGTTCCTTACAGATTTTTAGAAAATACCCTTTATTGAACGGAGAAAGTTTCATATATATATGAAGCTTTATTAGATAGACTAATTGAAGAATATGTATTAAATTGTTTATTTTTATCAAATGCCTGCTCATCAAATTTGATTACCCTATATATATTCTTAATCTCTTAATGTTGTAAATCATAGTCTATTTCTTAAGGTTGAGTTGTATCCATTCTTGGGATAAACCTTTCTTTAATGCATTATAGTAAAAAAGTTAATACCTAGCTAGATTCAATTCTCATTTTTTGTTTACAGGGTTTTTTTTGTTTTGTTTTTTTTTTTTTTTTGCGTTTATGTTTGTAAGTGTGGTTGTAACGTTGTGAGGTTGTAACATTGGTTTCCATTTTTATTTATTTTGTGGAAATATTTTTGGACCCCAGTTATGTAGAATGGAGTTTAAATTACCTTTTTAGTTCATGGGATAGTATTGGCAAGGGTCTTTACAGAGCCCATATTTCACTTCTCAATTTTAGTTGAGAATACATTTAGTTGAAAATACATTCTCCTCTCCCATAGCCAAGACTTTTATTTTTTGTGTATCTCTGAGTATTTATAAAATGAAAAGTAAACATAATGTTTTTAAAATTTAAGAGTTTTCTGTCTTTTTGATATCTCATTAAAGAGCATGTTATTGGGGTGCCTGGGTGATTCAGTCGGCTAAGCGGCTGACTCGGTATCAGCTCAGGTCATGATCTCATGGTTCCTGAGTTCGAGCCCTGCATTGGCTCTGTACTGACATAACTGAGCCTGCTTTGGATCCTGTCTCCCTCTCTCTGCCCCTCCCCGACTTGTGTGCGCGCTTGCTCTCTCCAAAATAAATAAATGTTAAAAAAATTTTAAATCATGTTATGAATGATAGTTTATGTGACTGTTTTGCACAACTTACTGTTTTTGAGGTTCTGCCCGTACAGTCTAATTCATTTTTTCTAGTGTTTCATGGTATTACATTATTTGCATTTACTATATTTTACTTAATTTGTTCTAATACTGATGAAAATCTCTATACCCCTTCCATCTATTTACACCATGAACAGTGCTTCAGTGAACATACCTACCTACCTACCTATTCAATAGTGTCTCTAGGATGTATGCTTAAGAGTTGATTTCCTGGTGTATTATTTATATACTGCTGGTGTATAACAAATGTTTAGTAGTTTAAAACAACAAACTTTTTTTTTTTTTAATTTTTTTTTTTTCAACGTTTATTTATTTTTGGGACAGAGAGAGACAGAGCATGAACGGGGGAGGGGCAGAGAGAGAGGGAGACACAGAATCGGAAACAGGCTCCAGGCTCTGAGCCGTCAGCCCAGAGCCTGACGCGGGGCTCGAACTCACGGACCGCGAGATCGTGACCTGGCTGAAGTCGGACGCTTAACCGACTGCGCCACCCAGGCGCCCCTAAAACAACAAACTTTTAATCTGATAGTGTCTGTGGGAACTGAATCTCATAGCAGATTAGCTGGGTAGTTTGGTTCAGGATCTCTATAAGCTTGACGTTCTGCTCTGGGCTGGGCTACAGCTGTCTTAAAGCATAATTGAGGAAAGATTAATTTCCAATCTCACTCACATGTCCAGAGACTTCGATTTCTTGCCTCATAGTCCTCCCCACAGGGCCACTTTTAGTGGCAGCTATGTTCCCCCAGGGTAAGTCGTTGCTTTGTGAGCCATGAGAGAATGTCCAAGATGGAGGCCACAATCTTTTGCAAACTAATCTCAGAAGTGCTCTACCATTACTTTTGCTACGTGCTATTGGTCATTTAGACCAACCACGGTACCAGGTTAACCAACTGTCCTGGCTTGCCTTGGCCTTAGGAATTTCTCAGGTTTAAAATGTGACTTGCAGGTTTTAAAAATGAGTCCCAAGCACATCTAGGAAGTTGATCACCTTACCTGGTACAATGTGGATGGCAATTATACAAGAGTGTAAATACCCGGAAGGGGAATCACTTGGAGTCGTTGTAGAGGCTGACATACTAGGTCATTGATTACATCTAAATACAGTTTCAAAATTATTTCCATGTTTTATGCCTCAGATTGGCCACCACAGGTTTCTACTCCCACCACTTGTGCATGAGGGTTCAGGATGCAAAAAAATTTTTTCCCTCAAATTCTCTGAAAAAATGGAGTTTCTGGATTCTTACCTATTAAATTGTATCTCCTACTTTCATCATTAAATTCTCAGTGCATTCTGGGAGAAGTTCTCTTCTTGATAGTCCAGCCTAATAATTCACCTTTCATTTTTGTCTTTTCTGCTATTCAGGTATTTTTTTGCATAAAGATCCAGCAAAGCTTACAACTCTGCCTATTTTCGATGCATAATAAGTAAAATGTTTAATAGTATTCTAGAATTAGAAGCTAGATGGTCTCAACATAAGCAATGAGGGAGAGTTGGAGGGGAAGTGAGCTTTGAAAACCTTTATGAAAAAAACAAATACTGAAAATAAATGAGTTGAGCTTTTTGTCTGATGAAGTTAGAAAACATAAGAGAGTAAGCTCAAATAACCAAGAAGAAAAAATGGTGAAGATAATTGCAGAATTCTGTGACATTAGGCTCTGTGACAGAGAGAGAGAATGATGAGAGGAAGCCATTTACAAAAATGTGGAAATTTTAGGTTGTAATGCATTCTCCTTTGCTCACTCTGTGACTCTTTTACCCCAACAACTGTGGGAACATTCTACTTAATGTATATTTTTGTGTATATTCTTTTGAATGTGTGTTCACATTTTATCAGTTTATTTCTCCCAGTTACATCTACTTCTCCACCTCTAAAAATATGAGTGCAAGGAACATGTCACCAGATGAAGTCTTTTCTCTCTCAACTATTTATTAAAGGGGTGTGTGTGGGGTTATACACCCAGAACTAGATTGCTTGATCATAGCATAGGTACCTGTATGGCATGGTTGCATAATTAGTAACACTTTGGTCACCAGAAGGGCCACCCCAGCCTGAGCTCCCATCAGTGTTTGAAGTTTTCTGCCTCCTCATTCTAGTCTGTATTTGGCATTGCCCAGATTTGTGAGTCTAATTGCTGTACAGTTGTACCTCATTATTAAATTAATTTGCATTTCTATGATTATTAATGAGGCTGAGGATCTCTACCTCTTTATTAGCTTTTGGGATGGTCGAAGTCATTTCTTTTAAGACAGTAATTAAAACTTCTGGCGTGCTTAATCAGGGTAAAAAAGGTTAAAACAAAAAATACACGGAGTAAAAAAGATGTAATCAATCATAGGGAAAAAGAAAACAAAATTTTACATTTCCAGACAGTAAAACAAATAATTACCCCCCCAAAAAAAATCTGTTCCATGATACTTCTCCTCACCAGCAGATGCTAGAAGACAACATAGGAACACATTTCTTTTCTCTCTCTCTTTTTTTTTTTTTTTAACGTTTATTCATTTTTTGATAGAGACAGACCGTGAGTGGGGAGGGGCAGAGAGAGAGGGAGACACAGAATCCGAAGAAGGCTCCAGGCTCCAGGCTCCGAACTGACAACACAGAGCCCCACGCGGGGCTCAAACCCAGGGACCGGGAGATCATGACCTGAGCCAAAGTTGGACGCCCAACCCACTGAGACACCCAGGTGCCCCATAGTAGGAACACATTTCTGATGAAAAACTACTTTGTATCTAGAATTCTATACTAGGTCTAATTATCCTTCAGTTGTGAAGGTGAACTAGCTCACAGCTCCCTGTATGTAGGGAGCTATTACTGTGTCCCCAGCCCCTGCCTGGTACTTGCCTGGAACTCTTCGTGGATAGGAGCAAGGGAAGAGCCAGGGAGTTTCTATAGTTTCAGAGCATACATAGCAAGGTCCTCTACCAAGTTAGTTTTATTCCAAATATGTTTGGTCTCTCAGTGGCAGAGATATGACCTAATTAGAAGATTTTGCTGTTAATTTTTTTTTCTGTTCTTTTAACTATTCCAGAGTGGGACATCTGCTTGTTTGTTCTTATATTTTTTACCTAAAGCAGTATTCCCAAATAGCCCTAACTCTGAGCCGGCTGGCATCTTTCCTAGAATGTTCCACGCAACAGGATGTGACCACGTTTGAAAAAAAAATGTTTTGAGGGGTGCTGGGTGCCTCAGTTGGTTAACCGTGTGACTGTTTATTTCGACTAAGGTCATACTCCTCTTGGTTTGAGTTCAAGTCCCACATTGGGTTCTATGCTGACAGCAGGGAGCTTGCTTGGTCTTCTCTCTCTCTCTCACTCTCTATCTCTCTCTCTCTCCCCCTCCCCCCTCCCTCCCTCCCTCCCTTCCTCTCTCCCCCCTCCTCTCTCCACCTCTCCCCCCTCCTCCCTCTCTCTCTCCCTTCTCTCTCCCCTCTCTCTCTCCTCTCTCTCCCCTCTCTCTCCCTTTTCTCTCTCTCTCTCTCTCTCTCTCTCTCTCTCTCTCTCTCTCTCAAAATAAATAAAACTTAAAAAACTGTTTTGAGGTTGACAAAGCTAAAGGGATTTTTCCTGCGGAATTTCTCAGCCTTTGCTACATTAGTGTGCACTATGAATTTACCTCTAACGAGATATCAATGCAGTATTACTTAAATGAGTTTAGCCACACAGCCCTTTAGGGAATAGGGAGTATTTTGCAGGATTAGTGCTTTAAAGCACCACTTTGTAAAACTGTACTGGAATTTTGTGTCCTTGTGTTTTACTCTATGATCTCTGAGGTCCAGTATCAAAATGTATCAATTCCATGCTCTGTTCTCCACCCAATGCCTAGTAAGCACTATACATACAATAAATATCTGTTCACTAAAAGGATAAGTGAATGAAATAGTTCATTATTATAAAATGCTTTAGATGTTATATGTGAAATCCGTGATAAGCTCCTCTGGACCACAATTTCAAACTCAGTTTCCAAAGAAAACAAAAATATTAGCCTACTTCTAATTACATGATGCACCATCTGTGAAACAAAATTCACCAAAAGTGCTTCATCCTGTAAATGTAGTAAAAGATCTTCCTCTGCGTATGCAGTGTTGTGTTGCAGAATCCAGTGGCCGTTGTCTTCAACCAGCTTCAGGCGTATCATCCATCTAGACCCTTGGGCCTTACCTGCAAAACAATACATATTGATTTACCTTTGTATTGTGCTTCATGTAGAAGACTTAAATGCTTATATATTTACTAGTTTTACCAGGATCAACATTTAGATTTTATGTTTGGAAGGGTCCTTGTCCATGTTTTGCATTTCCTCTCTGTCTTAATGTGCAGTCTTTTACTCAAGTTGGGTGTGATCTTTAAAATTGCTCACATTTGTGATGCATTGGTGTTCAATAGCATACAAATAAATGTGATTGTAAAAGGGAAAATTATACTCAATAGATTGTAATAAAATGGAGGGGATGTTTTGAGATTTGGAGGATGATTCTAACAAATACTTGTAATATCTTGCAAAAAAAAAATAGAATTCCCTGGTTATGTGACCATCGGAATACCTGCCTTGTTTTGTAAAACATAGTGACAAAATTAAGCTAACCAGGCAAAATTAATGAATTTCCTCTGCCTTTAATTTTTCTTTCTCTGCCCCCTCTTTAAAAATACTAGAAACTTTTGTTTTCCTTATCAGCAAGAAGCAGAGAGTAGGGATGGGGTCCTACAGAACTGACTTCAAGGGTTATAGAAATGACTTCTCTCTTCATCTGTAAAAATGTGCACACCTCCTTGGGTTGATATACATAGGATTACATGAGATAAAGCCAAGTGTAACCCAGTATGAGTGCTCTACAATGATGAATTCTTCCACATTCACATAGTGTGTATCCTGATAGTTCGTACTGTAGAAAAATTTCTTGACAAAGTGTCTGCTATTTATGTTTAGAGATAACTTCTCTTGCTCTGAAGAAACCTTATGTGCATTTGACTTCCTTTTTACACTTTCTTTCTATTACTTGAACGTCATCCAGAGAGCAAAATCCTTATGTAACATCAACATACCTTTATGTTCTCTATCAGCAGACCATAATGTGAGTCACTCCAGCCTTTTCTTCCACTTTATTTGCAGATTTCACAGTTTGGTAGTTCACAAAGGACTTGGCATGCTAACAATGGGGTTAGAAGTTAGAAATTTGCCATTTTCAAATATTCTCACTTCCCTTCAGTCTATTTTTTTAAAATTATTTTTCTAGCCTTACTTGGTTGAAGCAAGAAAGGAAATGTTCACCAAAGCGCGTTTCATCATAGTGAGTTAGATTTGGATAAGTCTAATAGGAAAAAATTGCAATTAAGAAAGCTCTCCATTTGCTTTCCTTTTTATGAAAGATTTTGAAATTGACATGAGCTCTTAGAGAATGTTCAGCTGTGGTAGTTTGAATTACGCTGCCCAGTTTCAGCTCACTGCCTCCTAACAACTGAAAAATTCATGGGCCAAAGGCTTTCAACTCCACTCTTGGACTTCAGTTACCCCCCATATCTCTTCTAGCACAAATTCCAGACACGTTTAGCTTTTCTGCATCTGTATGTATCTTTTAAGGGAGGTAAGGGGAGCAGGAAGGGCAGGTTGAGGAAGGAAAGAGATAAGATGGAAGGGATGGGAGGAGAGATTTTTTGATGAACCAAATAAATTATTAAAAATGTTTTACCCTTTGCACTTGTAGTGAAATGAAGGATCCTTTATGCTTTCTGCACCCAACTTTGGCTGGGATAGCTAAATGAAGACATTTTCCTTTAGAAAAGCCACAAATCACTTTTTCAAAGCTTGAATTAATAAGGCCCTTTGCAACAATGTTTCTCTGTGACTGTTCAGTTTTCAAAATGGAAATCTGTAGAATGTCAGTTCCTTTTTAGTTGGAAAAAAATATGACCATATGAAGCTCCTTTTAAAACATTCCTCTAGTGCAAGCATTTTAAATAATTTCTCAAAGGAAAGTACTATATTCTGAGTGAATAGCATGACATTATGAACTACATCTAACATAAGATTTTGCTTCGACAGGCCTGTCAATGCTCCTTAGTTCCACTGTAATGAAATGAAAATCATGCGAGCTTGGAAGAAATATCTTCCTCACCCTGATACTCTTTATTAACTGTGGAATTGTACTATTTTCTTCACCATGGCAACAAAAGCACACAATAGAGTTGGCTCTCACCTTCTTCGCACAAGGTGATCTGGAATAACGGTAACAAAGAAAAGTGAAGCAAACACAGATTTCAGGAAACAAGGAGTTAAGGACACCGTGAACCCAGGGCACTACGAGCTCAATGAACAGCATTAAGGGCCCTGTTCCAAACGGTTTACTAGAGTAGGTAACTTGACCCAGAGAACAGACTTTCAGTTGATACTTGATTAAATCTTAGAATGAATGACTTAATGTCAGCCAGTCAACTAAAAGACCAATTTAAATGATCTCATTTTACAGTAAGGTTAATGTCAGTAAAAGGCATAGATTGACTAGTAATCTTGAATAAGGCTCTTAATTACCCATATTCAGTGTCCTTTAAAAGCAAAGAATTTGTTGTCATCGGCACATATAATTCTTTCAGTGATTTTGAGAGAATCAAGGCTCATTTTCTGTATGGAACGTTTAACCGTAACTTTTTTTTCCCCCTGAAAAGAATTTGGTTTAAAATGTCAGATATTCTATATTCTGTTCAGTTTACATTGTTCAAAATATTCAAAGCCATTCATCTTCCTCTGACATTCAGAGGTTCATAATGGGATGTCTTTCACTAGGACATGCTGGTAGAGGCAAAAATACCAAAATTGGGCAATTGACTATTCCCTGTTCGTGGAAAAGGGAGGGGAAAAAAATCACACCAGAGTTTTATTTTGTCACCTGTGAAGCAATGAAAGAATTAATAAAAATGTAAGTGCTAGCTAAATAGAAATCAAATTGTTACTTTGCAGCCAGGAAGCCAGGAAAAAACATTCAATTGAATTATGGGATTTGACTGTGTGAGATTTTAAAGATTTAAAAAAATCAGTTTGGCCATCTATTTTAAATAAGGTGGTAAATACCTTTTGTTCTTGCACCCAGATAGTTTTTAGTACTATGCTTTATTAAAAACAAAGCTGGCACTTACATTCAGGGAAAAGGTTCAAAATAATGTTTAAAAAAACTAATTAGAAAACAAATTAGAAAATTGATTTGGGAGAAATTTAGGAAAGATGATGGAGAGCATGCTTATTTAAATGACTGCTTTCTTTGAAGCCCAGAAAAATGAATAAAAATAGCTGAAAATAGCAAAAAGAATCCATTAATATTAAAACTAGACAGTTGTACCAACGTTATACTATACATGTCAAAATCACGCTGACGGTTACAACATATTTGGAGCAAATTGAATGAGCATGTTGAGTATCAGCACACAGTTCCCATAAATGAGAATGCAGTGAATGGGGAGTTAGTGAAGGAAAGCAAGGCTCAGGGTTAATGTTGTTGGGCACATACCAGGAACCGTGCTAAGGACTTTACCTGCAACATTTCAATGCCTCCTCTCATTAAGTTGGTGCTATTATCTTCATTTTATAAATGGTAAGACTCCAGTTTTTGCCTCTGGTCACATAGCTATGTTCCTAGTATTTGGGTGATCTGGGATTTTAATGCAGGGTTCTTTGACTTTAAAATGTCCCTTCAGTGACTAAGCAATCAATGTAGTCTACCAAGGAGGAAGTTCGTGGGTGCCCTGCTGATAATCCTCAACTTGGAAGGAGAAGAGTTGGAAGCATGGTGCACTATGGAAGAAGAAAGAGCACCCCAGAAGTAGCTGGTACAGGGCAAAGAGGGATACAACAGCTTGGGGCAAGTGTAGAAGGAAGACAGAGAAGAAAAAGTTATGCATGAACCGTTTTTGTTTTTCATGAGGATTATTGTCTAACCAGGTCTGGAAGCAAGTCTGAGCTGGAGAGAGATGCAGAATCATAGGTCAGGTCCCACCTTTTAAGCCATAGACCAACATGATGTGCAAAGAAAATATAAATGGAGCAGCCAATTATAAAATGGCTGATGCGTGAGACCTCAAAAATAGGTGGTCACTCCCAAAGATAGGTGTCCTGCCCAGAAAAAAATCGAGGGGTCAAATCTGAGGGGATACCCACAGGTTAGGTTGTGTGCCCTAATCTGATGGAACCATCTTGTTTTTGAGGTAGTTTGCAACAGATGAGGAAAGTACATAAAGAAGTCATTAGATTTTAATTACATTAATCAGATTCTAGGTTAGATGGCTCAAGGAGTCTCTGAATCTCTTGCAGTGGGTCCTATGAAGGCTGACTTGGGTCTTTATTTAGGAGAAACACCTGAGTGGGATCTGTCCAGATTTACTGTGCCATTAATTCACATTACTGCTTAACTCACGCCATTGATCTAGGCTGTATTACAAGTAAGTTACTTTTAAGCTGTAAACCTCTTTGTGGTCAAAAGTTCTATGATTCCCTTAGGGCTAGTAAAAAATTTATCAGAATCTACAGCCAGACTAAAACAATATCCCCTTCATGAAAGCCTAAAGATTTGAAGTTAGGCCTAGACTGGGGAAGACCTAACAGCTTTAAATTAAAGAGGTGACTTATACACTACTGATTCTGAGAATTAAGAGACAAGCTTTCAATTTGAGGTGACTATTGGATGTGCTAGGTGGCTTAACTAGCTTGTTAACTTGCACCAGTTAGGTAGCTTAAATAGAAATTACAAATGTTTCTACTTAGAAGAGTTAACAGGTTCACTGTATGATATTTAAACATTAGTGTACTGAATAAAAATATAAATCGCTCAGCAGTATCCTCTAATAACTTTATTAACGTTTTGGTTTGTTTCTGCACAGTTTGGATACTTCCTGACCTCTAAAGAGTAAACAGTAAACATCCCCATTACTGGGATTTTCTTTCTTTAATCCTGATATTCCTGATGCTGGCCAAAATGTTTTATAAATAAAGATTTTTCTCCTGTGGCAAAAGTAAAGAATGCTCTTTAAAAAGTTCTACCAGTTTTCCAACAATAACTTTTTTTCTTGATACAGCTGTTTTTACCTACAATCACCCTAAGTAAAGTAAAAGAGTGCTCCTTTGGCAGGGGGAGGTGTTTAAACACTATCTTTATAATGCTGTCCACCCTTTTCAGTGATTTCCTTTATGTATTCAAATTCTAGTTCCACTGTGGGTCCATGTCATCACACATTGTGAATGAATGGGGTCTGAATTCGTTAACATGAATACCGTAAAAAGGAACACATGTGCCATGTACACTCAATGTGTTGGAACTGGCTAATTGGAATGGGATGCATCCGAATAGTTTCCATTAAATTGAATGAGAATTTTATGTAATGGCTTTTAACTTAGGGGTAGATTTTTCAGGAATGAATTAAAGTGGATTGGTGACTTTTCCTTAACTAATTCTAGCAGGAGGACACTGGCCTAAGCTAAGAGTTAGACATGTTGGTACCAAAGGGCTGACTGCACTCAAGCACTTACGTGCATGAGCTGATTTTCATAGCAGAAAGAGAGCCTACCAGGTGGAAGTTTTGTGTGTGATTATCCACCTGCAAAGATGAAATACAGTGAATGGAGAAGAGAGGAAGATGAATAGCCCCAGCCCAGGCCTATAGAATACCTTAAAGCTCTTGGCTGAGCGGAGTGAAAGTAGAAGCTGAAGGGCTGTTCTTACAAGATTTTGAAGAATGTGATTCTGAAGTGTGATGTCGAGTGGGCTGATGCCTGCTCCCTCCACCCCGCTCCTTTTGTTTGGTACCCAGCACTATACCTGCACTGTGACAATTCTAGGGCATTGATGGTGACACTTGAAAGGGAAGCATCAGTGTATGAGCAGATAACTTGTGTAGTAGGCTGAATAATGGTCCCCCAAAGATGTCAACAGCTTAATTCCCACAACATGCATACTTCACTGCCTCGTACTGAATGTTTGTGTTCTCTCAAAATGTATATGTTGCAGCTCTCATTCCCACTGTGATATTTTGAGGTGGGACCTTTGGGGGCTTAGATGAGGACATGAGAGCAGAGCCTGCTTGATGAAAGTAATGCATTACAAAAAGAGAAAGAGACGGGAAAGTTCTCTTTCTATCATGTGAGAATCCAGTTAGATGGTAGCCATCTATAAGCCAGGAAGAGGACCCTCACCAAGATCTGAATCTGCTGGCACCTTGATCTTGGACTTCCCAGCGTCCAGAACTGTGAAAAATAGATGTTTGTTGTTTAAGCCACTCAGGCTGTCGTAAAGATCTGCCTAGACTTATGATGGGGTTACATCCCAATAAATACACTGTAAGTTGAAAATATTAAGTAAAAAATGTATTTAATAAACCTAACGTACTAAACGTTATAGCTTAGCCTAGCCTACCTTAAATACCATCTGAACACTTAAATTAGCCTGCAGTTGGCTAAAATAATCTAACACAATAATAAAGTCTTGAATATCTCATGTATTTTATTGAATACTGAAAGTGAAAAACAGGATGGTTGCATATGGGTAAAAATGGTTGTTAAGTGTTTCGGTTGTTTACCTTCATGATCATGTGGCTGACTGGGAGCTGTCGCTCATTACCCAGCACCACAAGAGACTATCACACAGCATATTGCTAGCCCAGGAAGTGATCAAAGTTAAAATTGGAAATATGTTTTGTTTTGTTTTGTTTTTTTCTGAATGGGTATCTCTTCCACACCAAAATAAAGTTGAAAAATTGTAAGTCAGACCATTTTAAGTCAGGGACTATATTTGTTTTAGCAGCTCAAACTCACTTAGTACAACTTATCTTTCATGGTAAAGGCATTTTGCAGATGTGACTTAGTTGAGGATCTTGAAGTAGAAAAATTATCCTGAATTTTCCAGGTGGGCCTAATGTAATTACAAAGATCTTTATAAAGAGGAATCAGAAGATCAGAGTGAGAAAAGGATGTGACCACGGAAGCAGAGATTGTAGTGATGCATTTTGAAGATGGAGGAAGGAGCCATGAGCTTCTAGAAGCTGGAAGAGTTGAGGTGATAGATTCTTCCTCAAGATCCCAGAAAGAACATCTTGATTTTAGCTCCATAAAGCCCATTTTGTACTTGTAACCTCCACAGTTATAATTTTGCATTGTTTAAACCACCGAGTTTATGATAATTTGCAAAAGGCAGCAACAGGAAACTAATGCAGCTTGTAATGACAGACACACATGGGTAGTGGTCAGCGGACTTGGAAGTACCCACTGGAGCCTTGCAGGAAAGCAATAGTACCCAATAGGAGAGCACATGTGAGAACTACCTAGGGGCCTCCCCAAAGTCTTGTTGTGGAGAGACTTTGCGGGGATTTAAGACTCTGTGTTGCATTTTGGGACAGGGAGCCATCCATGGTATTAAAAATCTGGCCTTATTTGTACATATGGACCAGTGAAGGCTGCGGCCACTTGCAGTTACAGAAGGATTCACACAGACCTGACTTGTCAATAAACCTGTCTTTCACCAGCTTCACCTTGAAGAGTTTATCTGTGGTCAATAGAAACAGTGTGGCATCGTTGCAGCCTTCCACTTCTTCCTCTCCACCCTATGATCTTGAGTTATTCACTTACCCTATAGGGCAAATGAAGCCTGAAAAGCTCAAGTACAATCAAAACCAGCCTCACTCAAGGGAAAGGAAGTTGGTTTTCTGACCTTGTTGCTGGTTTAAGGAGGGACCATACACCAACAAGACACCCGAAACGATGGAGCACTCATTTTGAGTGAGAATTGGACTGAGTTACATTTATTTGAGGTAGATGAGGGTAGAAGGAAGAGTATGGCCCTGTGTTGTCACTGATAGTTATATCTCTTGCTCCCAATGTAACAGCGACTGGGGAAAAGTTAGAAAACTATGGCGTCTTCCCTTGAGAATGACCTATGACTCAGTGTTCTCTTCAATACCTCAGTACTATAAACAGACATGCCATCATTTGCAAGGGTAAAATTACACTCATGAGTGCAGTAGTACTTCAAATATTGCAAACTCCACAACACTTGATACAACTTGGTAATTTAACGAATATCACCACTGTGTAGAGAAAATATCTTGAATTACTGCTCCTATCCACAGTGGCCCATATAATTGCAATCACTTGACATTAACAGTACTGTAAGTCCCCAAAATTATTAAGAAGATTGAGAAAAAATTGCATTAGTCATGCAAATTATTTTATATACAATTAGGATAAAAGTCCCTTATGTATGGTTTATTATGCATCCCATTTTAATAACACATCAAAACAATGACTGTTCTAGTGTGCTATAAATTCTTCTCATTTGGCTTACAAGTTCCAAAAATAACATATCAAGATTCAAATGAGTTTTATTTCTAAGTTTTTTAATAATTGTAATTAAAGGGCTAAATTTTTAACTCTGATTTTCCTGTGAAGATGCATAGATTGGCCTTGGTACAGGGCCCAATACTGTCAAATTAGGGCCAATTAAGGTTAAGTGGTGTTTCTGGTAGAATCTTGGTCTAGCTCTTATTTTTCTTTTGAAACTACAAGTACTTGCTACTTAGGAGGACATTTGACATTATAATAACATAAGTACATTAACACCCTTTAACTACTTGTGGGGTCATTAAGCTTGTCCACACATCAACACCCCCAAGCACATCTGTAAATGGGAACAATGTTTCTCTCTTTTTTTCTTTAGAGACTTCCCCTTCAGGATTTTGGACTCTTCCATTGTACCATACAGAGATAGTGATACTCATGTCTGCCCCTGACCCTCCTGGGGCCCTATCTGAATTTTCACAAAGCCCACTTTATGTGGTTTACACCATGACAGCAGGGAGCACAGCAGTTGAAAAGCACATTGACTAGCATAAACTTAGTTCAATGTACATGTATTGAATGAATGATTGAATAAATATGAATGTATGCATAAATTATGAAATGAATAGGTTTCCTTCCCAAGCATCATCTCATACTTGGGGTCCTTTTCTTTACCGGATTTTCTTTTGAATTAGTATTCAAAATTATTCTGCCCACCGACTTTCAGTTATACTATACCTGGAAAGTGTGTGTGTCTGTGTGTCTGTGTGTGTATGGGTTTGAATACACACAGACATACACACTTGACCTTGAACAACAGGGGGAGTTAGAGTTGCCAACTACCCACACAACTGAAGATCCACATAAAACTTTTGACTCCCACAATACTTAATAGCCTACTGTTGACCAGAAGACTTACCAATAACACAATCAATTAACACATTTTGTTATATGTATTATATACTGTATTCTTACAATAAGGTAAGGAAAGAAAATGTTAAGAAAAATAAGAGAAAATACATTTATAGTATTGTACTGTATTTGTACAGTACAAAAAAACTTGTACAAAAAATTTGTACAAAAAAAACTACATAGAAGTAGACCCATGTAGTTCAAACCTGTGTTGTTCAAGGGTCAACTGTGTACAGTAAAACCTTGAATTGCTAGTAAATTGTTCTGCGAGTGTTCCGCAAGAAGAGCAGACATTGCTAATAAATTTTAACTTGATAAACAAGCGATTTTTTGCAATATGAGTAGCATGTGATGCCAGTGTCCCATGAACACAACTGAGCCAATGGTTCTTGAAATTTGCTTTCATATATGAGTGCTTTGGATTATCAGCATGTTACCAGAACGAATTATGCTCACAAACCAAGGTTTTACTGTATATGACAGTATATGACAGTAAGTGCTGTTACCTCATTTGGTGGGTGGGAGGGAAGCAAAGATTCACTAGAATATAAAGGAACACACGGGTTTCACGGTCCGCTCCTGGTTTGCACCCAACTATGTCCTTTATTAAGTCTGTAACATGGGCAAATTCTTTAACATTTGTGTCTCAACTTCCTTATCTATAAAAATGGGAATAAATATGCGTCTTCAAGAAACTGTTATCAAAACGTTATTTGTAGATGAATCCTAAATCTAGCAGTGAGTCCTGTTGGAGTAGGAGGCTCATAAGCCTCTCCACACTCATAAGAACAAAACTACAGGGCATAGCTATTTTTGGAGGAATGACTTGCTGAGAACAGGCATCTGGTAGACCAGATTGAAAGGAACCTCTTCTCAGGGATGCAATTGCTAAACAACTGTGGGCAGAGGCTGGAGAGCTTGTCCTATTAGTAATGAAAGTTTTGTCTAATGAAAAGATTCATGGGCACAATTTAAATGGGACATTAAAAGTTCAGCAGAGTGTGGACAATACAGTGAATTTCTGCCAGAAATAAAAGAAAGAGCGCCTTAATTCTATTTGGTAAAAAATCTTTATTTAAAAAAAATTAACATTTGAGACAGAGACAGAGCATGAGTGGGGGAGGGGCAGAGAGAGAGAGAGAGGGAGACCTAGAATCTGAAGCAGGCTCTGAGCTCCGAGCTGTCAGCACAGAGCCTGACATGGGGCTCGACCTCACGAACCACAAGATCATGACTTGAACTGAAGTTGAACGCTTAACCGACTGAGTCACCAAGGTGCCCCGGTAAAAGTCTTTATTAATTTCTAGTGAATAAATACTAAAAAAAATGTCATAACACCATATATTATTTTTACTTCTAGAATTGATATTTCTTTTTTTTTAAATTATTTTTTTTTCTTTTCCAACGTTTTATTTATTCTTGGGACAGAGAGAGACAGAGCATGAACGGGGGAGGGGCAGAGAAAGAGGGAGACACGGAATCGGAAACAGGCTCCAGGCTCTGAGCCATCAGCCCAGAGCCCGACGCGGGGCTCGAACTCACGGACCGCGAGATCGTGACCTGGCTGAAGTCGGACGCTTAACCGACTGCGCCACCCAGGCGCCCCTCTAGAATTGATATTTCACAAAAAGTCAGAATTCCTGTGGATTTGTTATTTAAACTAAGTTTGTTTTCAACTCAAAGCTTAAAAAAGAGGTTTTCCTTCTAAGAGTCTCCCACTTGGTTGCAGCTCTAGCATCTCCAGATGTGTTGGCCATTCCTAAATCACAGGGGTGTTTTTTTTTAATACCCTATGCAAAGAATTTCTCTGTCTTGTCTCTATCTTGTCAAGATTGGCTTTTACCTTAAAAGTCTAAAATCTAAAAGATTATTAGTGCTAACTCCATGTTCAGATAAAGTCTGGAAACTTCACTTCAGCAACTTTAACCTTCCAGATTCTAGAGTCAATAGTCAAGTTACTGAAGAATTAAATCTCCAGTTTTCCATAGTTTTACTCAGACAGTCAAAAATACATCCAACATTGGTTCTCAACAAGAGAACCCAAGGGGCATTTGGCAATATTGAGAGGCATTTTTATTTGTCACACCTGGGGAGAAACTGCTGGCATTTAGTGGGTAGAGACCAGGAATGCTACTAAAATTCCTAAGGTGCCTACAACTCCCACACAGAAATTTTCTGGTCCAAATGTCAATAGTGCTAAGTTTGGAAATCCTGCACTACAGTGATACATGTTGCAATTAATTTATACTAATTAATCAGAGGCAGAATGCCATATTATAATATGGTGCTTGAGTGGGTTCCCTACTTTTTCATTGGGGACACCATATCTACAGGAGTAGATGATTGTTAGGATTCTTCATAGTTAGAAGTTTATGTAAATGACTGTTACTTTGAGACTCAGTAATTTTAAATGAGCTTCAAAATATTTTTAAACAAATATTGCATTGGAATTTTTAAAAGAATTTTCTGAAAGCTAGATTTAAAATCTCAACATCTAGTATGCAGTCCCACCTTGCAAACTAACTGCTGTGTAACCTTAACTGACTTTTAACATCTATGAACTTTAATGCTTACATTTACAAAATGAATTAAAACATACACCTATCTCATAGCAGGTTTTAAGCAAAAAAAAAAGTATGTAAAATCACTTTCATAAGTGTTAAGTAAATGTAAGGTATTATTGTGGCTTTTTAAAATATAAATTTCCTTTTGAGTAATCAACTGGTTTTATCACCTTTTATTTTTAAAGAATAATTTTATCAGTTTTTCAGATAGAGACTTTACATATTTCTAAAATAAATATCATATTCCTTAGCATCCTAGCACATGCCTACAATTTTACTTTAATGGAAAGGGAACATAAATACAAGTTTTAAACTAAATCTGATTGAGTAGGCTCTATTAAGCACAATTTAAATTTAGATAAATGCCAACTTAGCTTTTATTTACTGTTTTACCCATATATATATATATATATATATATATGTATATATATGTATATATATACATATATACATACATATACACACATACATAAATAGCTCCTAAAGTCATATAAATTTTAATTTTCCAGAAAACATGACTGTCTTTGAGACTTCAAGTACTATCTCTTATTATACAATCACAAATACTGGTTAGAGAATTAAATCTATAATCACAATATACAGTGAAACGACAATGCTAAGTCTATATTATATATGGAGTTGAGTTGATGTATTAAATAAGAAGTTTTCACACTCAAATGGCTATAGAGGGACCGGGCAGATCATTTAAATGAAGCAAGTATAAGAAAACAGGGAGCCTGGGAAAGGCACATACCACCCTCCTCCAAACTAATGCTGACATATAGGATTATAGGTCTAGTGCCCCCAGATCCTAGAATTTTTAAAGAGAAATCAGAAATCCTAATGTTGATGTGAAACTTCCGTATTTTTAAAGCCTCCGTAGAGCAAATTTGCTTAAGGGCTGTCAGCAACCACTATTCTAAAAAAGTAGTGTAAAGACAGTACTTTTTCACCAAAATGTCTCAATATTTAAAAAAGAAATGTTTGAGCAGTGATAATTTCCACTGTTTTTTAGTACAATTCCTCTAAGGGACATGGACAAGAGAAACCATGGGAAGTCTGCACAGTAGTCCAGAACCCTTCAAGGCTCTGATGCCTTGGCCTTCTCTTCTTACCTGCTCCCTCAGGACCTTTAGGTGAGAAGACCAGGATCTCGCAGAAGTCTGAAAACAAATCTCATAGAATGTAGTCCTACTCTGTAGGAATAGAACACTTAAATCATATTTATATCAATTCCAGAACCAGTCCCCCTTTTGAAAACAATTCAGGTTTCAACTCAAGATAAATAATTAGACATACTCTGGTGTGGGATAAGAGGAAGTATTGCAAAGTTACTCTAACAATGTCAGCAAGAACATCCAAACAGTCTCAAGAATGCATTGTTGGGGCGCCTGGGTGGCTTGGTCGGTTAAGCGTCCGACTTCGGCTCAGTTCATGATCTCACGGTCCGTGAGTTCGAGCCCTGCGTCAGGCTCTGTACTGACAGCTCAGAGCCTGGAGCCTGTTTCAGATTCTGTGTCTCCCTCTCTCTCTGCCCCTCCCCTGTTCATGCCCTGTCTCCCTCTGTCTCAAAAATAAACGTTAAAAAAATTTATAAAAAAAGAATGCATTGTTTACTAAGCTATATGCACATACGCACAATTTCAGTAATCTATATAAAATTTTCCTAATCATTTATTTTCTGTGTAATATTTCACTCTGTTGTTAGCACTTTAACAGTTCTGTAATATATTGAACATTTCAACTATGTGATATCCAATCAATCGCAACCTGTCAGAGGTATGATTTGATTTTAATATTGACATATTCTCAAATTTGCAAGAATTTCCTTTGAATCCACATTTGCTAATATTCAGTGCACTTTCTCTTTGTCCTATGTCCAAAACCAGGCCTTTGAAATATAATGGAAACTTTTTATTCTTTTGTACTTTGTCATCTGAAGCATTTGTTGATAATAAATCTTGAATTATTCAGCTTCATTTCAGATGTGCAGTCAGCAGGATTAATATCATATCATCGTGGGTTTTTAGGAAAAGAAAACCCTTAAATCTCCAAACCAAAATGTAGACCCCTGATACCTTTTCAAAATGTGCTAAAATGCGTACAATGCAAACCGAGAATTTCAAGGCTTGGCATGTTTATTGGGCAAACATATATACAACCACACAACCAGTTACATCTTTCTTCCACCTAGATTCATTTCTCAAACCATCATTTTTGTCTTAAAACTAGAAATTCCAAACACAATTACGAACAGAGCAATAGACATCATTTTAAACAGTCCAAGAGTCAGTATATATTATTGAAAATTTATTGAAAAAAAGGCACTGTAGAAGATGAGAGAAGAGTGGGAATCATGATCCTTGCTTTCACAGAGACCTAGAGAAAACTAAATATACCTGAATCAATCAAAGATCTATTCATTGTGCTCTAACATTTACAGGTAACAAACAGCCACAGAAAGGGTGATGGGTCTAAAAGACAAGTTTTGGGGAAATGTGGAGGTTGGTGTTTACCCCTAAAAATCCAGTGTATAAGTGCTTTATTAGTTACAACAAAATTCTGGGGTGTATTCTGCATGACAAAATTAGCCATAAATGATAAGATGTATCTGGCTTTAAAAAATCTGTGACTCTGAGCTTAGATTTTTGCTTTTTGCTTTAGTGTTGCAAGGGAGCCACATTATTTACTTCTATTTTATTGTCATTTCAGTTAATATAAGGCTTATACACATTAAAGAATAGATACTCTAATGTGACTCAAACATGTTCTATGACATAGATTCGGTGGGATCAAATGCCAATAATGTAGCTACAAATTGAGCTTCAGTTTAATCTCTAATTTCAGTTACCCTGTAGCAGCAGTGGACAGTGGGTGGATAAAACCTACTGGTTCATGTATGCTACTGAATAGTCAAAAAATAAGATTTAACAGTTATTTTTACTGTTGATAGAACCATCAATGGGTTTATTTTGGGGTGAGCCAAATCATTGCCAGTTAAGAGAGCAACACCAGAGCCCAGTATTTATTATAAACATGCCAATATGGCATGGCATATATATGTATACACACACAGACACACACACACACACACACACACACACACACACACACACCTGAAATTATTAAGAGAACCTTGTTTTCTGATTTCTTCAAATAAATAGTTGGCATATATGTGAGTGTATGTGAGTGTATACACACATGTAGTGGCCATGTGTGAAAATCTTAGTATAATGCAAAATACTTTATTTTATCCTTTGTTAGGGTAAGTGGAGGACAGGATGAAGAAGAATTGAAAATAACCAAAATATGAGGAATTCTATCTTCTTTCCATGAAACAACAATTGAAAAGGGAACCAAAATATATTTTATGCATGCAGAGTTTGACATTTACTGAGTGTTTCCAGAAGGGAGACAATTTTAAAAACCTGCCATCATTATTTATAATATAAATAGCCAAATACATAAAGCACAGATTTCCCACCTCATTTTAATAAATATCAACAATATTAAAGCATTGATAGTATTGTTCATAGCTTCTGTCTTTAATTTTTTTGTCTAGCTTACTAATTGCTGAGAGAAATATTAAGGTCTCCAATTGCTTGAGAAATTTGTATTTGTCTTTAATTTTCTCAATTTTTATTTCATGTACTCTTAAGCTCTATTATTAGATATACATTTAAGGTTGTTATATCTTCCAAATGAATTGACCCTTTATAATTGTTAGATTTACCTATTGATACATGATAATATGGTTTCTCTTGATATGTTCTTTGTCTGATATTAATATATCCTTTCCAGGCTTTTTATTATGGCTTGCATGGTATATATTTTTCCATACATTTAATTTAAACCTATCCAATTTAAGCTTATCTATATTTTATGTTTAAAGTGTATTTCTTTTGGAATATAGTAAAGTTGGGTCTTGCCTTTGTTTCCCCCCATTCTGACTACTACAACTTATTAACTGGAGCATTTAGACCATCAACATTTAATGTAATTTTTATATTATTGGCTTATGACCTGCAATTTAATTTGTTCTGGCAGCTCTTTTTTTTTCTCTTTTCTTCCTTTTTTACCTTTTCTTGGATTAACTGAATTTTTTTTTTCCAAACTCCATTTCTAAGCACTAGCTTTTTAGCTATACATTTTGCATGGTAATGGCTGCTTTGTGTATTACAGTACACATCTCTAACTTTTTACATAGAATTGTTATTGTTCGGCTTACGTAAAAATGTGAAAATTTCACAACTTTATAGTTTAACACCTCACCATCATGTTATATGGCCATATGTATTATGCTATGTATGTTACAAATCCCACAATTCAATCTTATCATTTTTATTAATGGTTTTGTATTTTAAAGAAATAAGAGGGAGCAACAGCCTTTTACCTTGTTGAACACTGAATATTGAACATGGAGTTGGGAAGAGATGCACATAACCAGCTGACTCTAGTACACAACTGAAATCTAAAGCATTTCTTATTTCTAGGGACGAGTTCTTACTTTTCTTCACAGTTCTGAGTTTTTAAAATTACCCAACATCTTCTGTCATTAGTATGACCTGAGATAATATATTGGTTATCCTTCCTGATAAAATTTTTGGCAAACCTTATCACTTAAAATTCTATTTGAGGTCCCTGGATCCATAGAAACATAGACTTGTGGACCCTCTATATCAACCATTTGTTTAGAGTTGTGAAAATTGAGACCAGGGGAGCTTAAATGATTTAAATAAAGCTAGGCAACTAATCAATAGGTAAACTTAGATTGGAATATACATTTCCTAACTTCTAGAGGTCAAATCTTGCCTGAAATTCAGGTGCTTTTCACCCAGCAAATGTAGTATCTTATATTCTAGTGACTCTTTATTTCCCACCAGACTGTAAAAGCCTCGAGTGCAGAGTATGTTAGGGTCCATTTTATCTTTGAATCTCTAGCACTTAGGACAGTGTCTAAGAGAGCAGAGGACCACAGTGTGCAACAGCTGTTTGGCCCCACTTAAAAAAAGAACAAAACAAAACTGAATTTGAATGTCCTTGAAATGGGGCACATATATTCTATAGAATAAGATATATAGGGATATCTCAGTGCTGCCCACCTTACTAATTCATTTATGGGAAGCAATTTATATACTTGTATATCTCACACATCACTTAAATTTTTAAGTACCCAATAAATGTAAAATGAAGAATCAAGATATTAAATGCTTATTTTTTTTTCTTAGATAGGAGGGTGATCAACTGTCTTGGTTTGCCCAAGACTGTTTTGATTCTAGAACTGAAAGTTTTGCAATTCTAGGAAAGCCTTAAATCCTAGGCAAGTCAAAATGGTTCATTACTCTTAGCTGGCTGATTTTTCTCCAGGTAAAAATAATTTTTTAATCAAAATATTAGCAAAGTATCAATGATTTATAATTCCATCTCTCTGGGAAAATAAAAAAAATAATTTAACACTGTATTGTGTAATTGAAATTTGCTAAGAGAGTAGAACTTAAGGGTTCTCACCAAAAAACAAACAAAAAAAACAATAAAAATAGAAATATGTGAGGTAATGGATGTGTTAATTATCTAGATAGGAGGAATCCTTCAAATGTATGCATAATTCATCACAGTGTACTCTTTAAGTATTTTAAAGTTGTATTTGTCAACTTTTTACCTCAGCAAAGCTGGGAAAAAATTCTGGCTTGTCTGGAAAAAAGAATAATTTGATTAGTTACAACATCTAGGTGAACTCTGTCTGCCTTCTCTCAAGGAACTTGTAATGTGATAAATCCTGATCTAATCATACCTTAGGTTCATTTCTTCATGCTGAAGTGTATTCATCATGGTCTTTTCTTGAGAATAAATGGCTACACTTCTTCTGACTCCAGTGATATATCAGTGTTTATAGACAACCTTCACAAAGGACCTGGTGCACCTCAAGTTTTAGTAATAGCTTCCACGGAAGAAATCCCATTGCTTCCTTAGTCCTTATGATAAGTGTGCCTTCCTGCAAGACTTTTTTTCTGTGAGAACCTCTCAGTTGATGCTCTTCTAGGTGGTCTTGCTTCCTACAGAACCCCCCTCTCAGAGTCTAAACCTAATTTTTCTCAAGGAAGGCCAGTTGATTTCATAATTTGTTTTGTTAATTTGTCTCAATTTGGTGAGGTGGCTCTAGCTGCAACCACTCCCTCTTTCTTAAGTTTCCAGAATTTAAGATACTCATGAATTACTTATGTGTCTATGTAATGAAGTCTTCCCTGCAGTTTTGCCTATTGCCTTCCCTTCCCTCCTCTCCAAGCGACTTCAGGTCTTAGGTATATGTTTGATTTTACAAGGCCATTTTGTGCCTCTCTCCATCATTCTCTTTCTCTCTCCATCTCTCTCTCAAATATTTGAAAACATATTTGGAACAACAGAAAAAAAATGGTTTGTTTTTTACTATTTAAAATAGTAGTGGCTCTAAGGATAGATTTGGGGGAAAAATGAGATAATATGGATAGGAATTATACCAGAAAGAGGCGGTGGGTGTTGGAGGAGGAGGAGGAAAGTGCAACATAGAGATGGAGACTAGAGGAGAAGAAAATAACCTTTTTCTTCCCTATCTTCTCTGTCTTGACAGAAATCTCTGATTCTTTGTCCACTTCTCCATTTGAAATCTTTTCATTTGTACTTGGACCCGAACAATCTAGCATATCTGATAACACGATAAAATTGATTTTTAAATATAATTTTTATTTTGTGTACCATAGCCTGAATATTGGAATGAGATACAACAAAAATTTATATTAATTAAAGCTCTCTTAAATATTTGAAAATAGGATTTCTAAATTATCATGTAAATTTATGCAGAAAACACAAATCAAATGGTTCCTGGTTTTGATGTAATAAAATCTGGTACTGTTATTATAAACTTCTACAACTTTTTTCCCAGCTCCATTGAAAGATGAAAGTGCCAACCACTGTCGTTTTTCAGCCCTTCCCCTTGGAATTCCTGTCACTCTTATTTAGTAGACCTTATTTCTTCATGGAAATAGCACTGTTTCATTTATAAAAAATTCATGGTACACAATTTTCTCTTGAGTACATAGGGCCTAAGGCTTTCAACCATGTCTATACTATTGCCTAGAAACTTGCCTATATTTAAAAGATTAATGAATTTAGAGTTACTATTGGTCAAATGTCAGCAGTGCCTTTTTTAGAGTTTTAAAACAGAGGATTAGAAAAAAATCTATAAGAATTCATTCATTTGGTCTTTACTTATGGAAAAACTTGCCCTACATCAATCAAAACAGACAAATAATCTTATTCTTAAAAAAAGAAGAGGTCACCACTTACCTTAGTGTTTAGATATTAAAATGAAAGGCCTTGTTTCTTGTGGAATGTAGCATTTTGTTACAATAACAATCTATTTCTCTTACCAGATAAACTGAGGTTTTTTTAAGTTTGTTTATTTTGAGAGAGCAAGCACGTGCACAAGTGGGGGAGGGGCATAGAGAGAGGGAGAGAAAGAATCCCAAGCAGGCTCTTTGCCACCAGTGCAAAGCCCAACACAGGGCTCGAACTTAGGAACTGTGAGATCGTGACGTGAGCTGAAACCAGGGGTCAGAGGCTTATCCAACTGAGCCACCCAGGCTCCCCAATATATTGAGTTTTTAAATTGCCTCTGTGCTTCAATATTCTACTTTTTCAAATTTTCATGATTATGTTTCCTGGTTAAAGTTTCTGTATTTCTCTTCAATCAGTAACCTAGATAATAGTTGACATCTTTGATCCCGCAGCTTTCAGCATATTATATGGGTTTTGTATTCTGTATCTTTCATTTTATAATCCAAACACCTAGCACAGGGTTTTCAAGTCAATATGTATTAAAGATCAAGGACTCCAATAAACTGAAGATCTGCAAAAGGAGTCCATCAGAGTTTGGAGCCTGAAAGTTTGTGAAATGGAGCTGAAAACCCAATCTTTACTAGTGAGAGTTAGATTTCATATTGTGATTCAAATCTACTATTACTAGTATTGTCTCGTGATTCAAACACTTCATTTATTAAGTGCATGCTCAATGGTTCTTAAAGCTAGATAACATTATTTCCCTGGTGACAAAGTCACTCGGCTATTTATTACTCACTTAGATTATTCTATCCATTTCATTCCTTCAGGACTACAAGTCTGTCTAGAAGAGAATACATTAGGATGATGAAGACTTTTACCTAGATCTGAAGTCATGAAAGGAATTATTTTTTTTTATTTTAGCACCTGACATGTCTAAAATTAATAATTATAATCACTTATCAAGTACATATTGTATTCCATGGACTGTGCTAACAAGTACTTTGTTTGCACAGTCCATTTTATATAATTGTCACAACAACCCTGTCTGGTACTGATATCACCTTTACACATGAGGAGAGTAAGTTTTAGAAAGATTAGATGGCTTGCCCACATTTGAAAAGTTACCAAGTGGCAGAAATAAGATTTTATCCATCGTGTTTGATTTCAAAGTCTTGTTATTTCCTACTATGCCAATATTTCCTGCAAATTGAGGACCTACAACTCACTTGCTAATATTGATACAAATGATGCTTTAGATAAGCATGGAAATGAAAGCTAATAAACTTATAAAATAAATATACAGAAAGGCGTTAGTTAAATTGCAACAGATAATTTGATTTGTAGAGACATTTCAGTGTTGTGCTCAATCTTAGAACATAGAGAACCCATGTGATTATATGGTGGACTTCGTTGTCATTAAGGAGAACCATGCTTCCATCATTACAGAAAACTGACAGTGGATCTTTAAATGTATTTTTGGTATTTATGTATAATTTATGTTTTATATTTTATACATTCAATATAATAATAGAATTACATGTTAATATTTTATATCAATATTACACTAGGTATTTGGAAGAGGAGATTGCATAACCATCTCCTTTACAAATAGAATTATACTAAAAGTATATAAGCAAAAATTTACCATCTTACCCATTTCTAAGTGTACAGTTCAGTGATGTTAAATATATTTACATTGTTCAACCATTTTCTAGAATTTTTTCATTTTGCAAAAGTAAAACTTTTTACCTGGTGAAAAAACAACTCCTCATTCTTGCTCCCCTCAGTTCCTGGGAACCACTATTCAACTTTACATTTCTATGAATTTGACTACTCTAGATACTTCATATAAGTGGAATTCTATAGTATTTATTTTTGTGTGTGTGAGTGGCTTGTTTGACTTGGCATAATATCCTTGAGTTTCATCCATATTGCAGCATGTGTCAGAATTTCATTTTTAAGGCTGAATAATATTCCGTTGTAAGTGTAGACCACATTTTGTTTACCCATTAATCTGCTGATAAGACATTTGGGTTGCTTCTACCTTTTGGCTATTGTGAATAGTGTCGCTGTGAATGTGGAGGTACAAATATCTCTTCAAGAACTGGCTTTCAATTTTTCTGTGTGTAAATACCCAAAAGTAGATTTGCCAGGTTATATGGCAATTATTATTATTTTTTTTGAAGAACCACCATTTTGTTTTCCAAAGTAGCTATACCATTTTACATTCTTACCAGTAATTTGCAAGGATTTCTATTTCTCCACATCCTCACTAATACTTGTTATTTTCTGTGTTGTTTTGTTTTGTTTTTATAATAGCCATCCTCTTGGGTGTGAGGTGATATTTCACTATGGTTATGATTTAAATTTCCCTGATGATTAGTGACGGTGATGTTTTCATATGCTTATTGGCCATTTGTACATTACCTTTGAGGAAATGTCTATTCAAATCCTCTGCCTATTTTTGAAACTTTTTTTTTTCTTGCTGTTGTTGAGTTGTAGGAACCAACTTTATTCTTATTACAGTTTTCATTGCAGTATCTGACAATCTTGAGGTAGGAATGAGCCATAAGATAATTCAAGATAATTGGGATCAAGCCCTACATTGGTCTCCGTGCTGAGAATGGAGCCTACTTGGGATTTTCTCCTTCTGCCCCTCTCCCCTGCTGGTGCATGCTCTTTCTCTCAAAATAAACTTAAAAAAATCATAGACTGATTTAAGGTACACAAATATTTGGTAAACCTAAGGAAGGTTTCACTTAATTCTGATTTTTAATATGTTTTTGAAAACACATGAATGGGTATTAGTACAACTAATATTTGAGCTAGAATAGAGTTCAGATACAGATACCATTTCATCCAGTTTCCTCATTTTACAGATAAGGAAACAATAAGGAAGAAAGTATACGTTACACAATTAGTTAATGCACAACTAGGCTTGGAAGTCAGGGACCCAGGTCTCAAACTACAGCTTCTTTTCTACCTCCTGCACTGCTGTCGTGAGTAGACTCCAGCTGAAGAAGTTGTCTTTGGAATTTATTGACCTAAGATCCCAAACATTCCAGTTCTTGCTACTTAGTAGTTATAATATCTTTAGCAAGACACTTAAGTATAGTGATGTTCAGGATTTTCCATTAATAAACATAAAAAAAAACCCTGTCCTCTAATATCAAGGGTGGTTATGATATTCAAATGAGATAAAATATGTGAAAATCTGAAAATGGACAGTTACATGTAAGTATAAGGTGGTATTACTATTAACATAAAATTTTTGTGACATGATGTATTAGGATGAAAAGAAAAAATTGAGTATCTAGATACATACTTAAATTTCGATCTTATATATTCCTCTCTATGTACTTGTCCCCATAGATACAATGGCTAACTGTATGTGACACATACCAAATCTCCAACAATTCTTCCCTTTGTCGTTTCTGGATTTTCATCTCCTTATTTGCAAAAGGAGAAAGTCTGGGCAAGATGATGGCTACAGATCAATTCAACTAAAATATCTATGATGCTGTGATACAAATATCCCGTTAAAATTAACTGCAACTGAAAATTCTTTTGAGTCTATTAAGTGTATACTGTGGGAAATAGTACTAAGCCAAAGACTATAAGCTAGACATTGTCCTTATGCTCTATATGTAGGAAAGCAAATAAAATATTTTTTTATAAAACTTTGCTTACTAGCTCCTGTAATTTCCATGTGTCTCTTCTTCAGAGGTCATCTTCTCCCAAATGTAAAACTAGAATAAATATTTTTTTCATTTTTTTTTATATGAAATTTATTGACAAATTGGTTTCCATACAACACCCAGTGCTCATCCCAAAAGGTGCCCTCCTCAATACCCATCACCCACCCTCCCCTCCCTCCCACCCCCCCATCAACCCTCAGTTTGTTCGTGAATTACTGGGACCTTATGAAGATAAAAAGCTTCTGCACAGCAAAGGAAACAACCAACAAAACTAAAAGGCAACCAACGGAATGGGAAAAGATATTTGCAAATGACATATCGGACAAAGGGCTAGTATCTAAAATCTATAAATATTTTTTTCATTTACTTATTCCCACACACACAAAACAAAGTCCTTTAAAGAACATATACTTTGAGGGATGCCTGGGTGGCTTAGTCAGTTAAGCAACCAACTTCAGCTCAGGTCATGATCTCATGGTTCCTGAGGTTGAGCCCTGTGTCAGGCTCTGTGCTGACAGCTCAGAGCCTGGAGCCTGCTTTGGATTCTGTGTCTCCATCTATCTACGCCCCTCCCTCACTAAGGCTCTGTCTCTCTTTCCCTCAAAAGTAAATAAACATTAAAAAAATTAAAAATAAAGAACATACACTTTGAGTTTGAATCCCAGATCATCTGATCACGGCTGAGTTAGTTTGTACAAGACATTAAACACCTTAAGACCTCAGTTTTGTAAATACATCAAGTAAATGAGAGTATTAGTCCCCCTCCTCCAGACTTATGTTCAGGACTGAGTGAAATATACTACATATGGTATGTAGCACAGATCCAGATAGAGAGCAGATGTTCATTAAGTGTTAATTTCTCTCCTTCCCTTTCCAAGTAGTTACCATTAGGGAATTTGGGTCCACAAATAAGGCCAGACTCCTTATAATGGGGATGCTGTTCATGAGAGTTACTTAAGAAAGTAAAGCATCTAGCAATAGTTCAATTTATAGAAAGTTTATTTCACCAACTGATGATTCATGGAAATGTGACCCAATGGTAGGATGAGATCCTAAGGCCAAATCAAACAGACACCTTGAGTTAAGGATGTTACTGAACATGTGAGTAGGTAATATAAATGAAACCTGAGCATTCAAATCTTTTATCAGTAGACCAAGAAAAATGAATTTATTAACAGTGGAGTTGCTTTACATTGAGTGAGGTCTGGTGGTTCAGAATCTAAATTCTCAAAAGGTAGCTCTGTGGAAGTCTTTTTTTTTTTCTTGAGGGTGAGGTGTTTCTGACACGGCTGAGGAAACTTTTTTGAAGGAGTTAATCTGAGTCCAAAAGAAACAAATTAAACTACAAATATAAACTTGAAAAGAAATCACACACTTAAAGGAAATCTTTAGAGGAGTTGTATTTGTGATCATGAGGCTCTGTTAAAATGTTAAGTGGTATTTGACCTAAATCCATAGCCCTTCTCTCCATCTCCTTCTCTGGCTAATCCATTAATGGTGATTTCTAATTGGTTTTTATTTAGAAAACAGGCTATACTAAATCCTATCTGAACTGAAATGTGGATCAAGATACTTGGATCTTTGGTAGATTCATATTGAGCTGGGACCCAGGCTGACAGAATTCCAGACCCTTTCACTGTCTGTTCTGGGTGCTGGTTCTGCAAATCTTTCTATGACTGGACAGTGATAAGTTTTACTCTAAATGCAGGTTTCTTAATTACAGCTCTATAACATTTTGGACTGGATAATTCTTGTTAGGGGATTGTCCTATCCATTATATAATGCTTAGTATTCCTGGTCTCTGCCCACTAGGTGCCTGTAGCACCCAAGTCACCCTATTGTGACAATCAAAAATGTCTTCAGTCACTGTCAAATGTCCCCTGGGGAACAAAATCATCCCAGATTGAGAACCATGGGCCCTAACAAAACAAATGTATGCTTACTCACAAGCATAAAATCTATTTAAGTATTTATTGTCCTACACAAGATGCTCAGTTTTCAAAAAAATCATGAGACATATATAAAAGTTGGGGACAGGGAGGGACCATTTTGAACACAAAAGCAGGCATCAGAGCCAGACTCAGGTATGACACAGATGTTGGAATGTTGAGATAGGGATTTACAATAACTATAATTAATATATTAACGGCTCTAATGGAAAAGGTATACAACATGCAAAATGAAATGTGTAATTTCAGGAGAACAATGGAAATTATAAGAGGAATCAACTAGAAATGCTAGAAATAAAAAGCAGAAATGAATAATGCCTTCAGTGGACTCATCAGTCAACTCAACACAGCTAAAGAAAGAATCAGTGACCTTGAAGACCAGAGAACGAATAAGATGGAAAACAGCTTGTGACAAAATTTTTTTTGAAGTTTGCCACTTAAAGAACAATCTTCTAAGTGCTATGGAGTAATGGATTCTCTTCATTTACGTTTTAGTTTTCTTCTCTGGGTCATACCAATCTATTACCATTTCATATGCTTTATGACCTCCTCTTTGATTCCTTCTTGACTTTTTCAGAGTGCTTCTAAGTTAATTTTTTTTCATAAACAGGGTTTTAGTGGTTAAAATTTTATATTTGCAATATTGGCTTTGGTTTACCTCTACACTTAATTGAAATCTGAGTTCCAAATTTTGAAAATGTTTCTTCAGTGTCTGTTACATCTTCCAATATTGCTTACAAGAAAATAATTATCAGATTATCAGAATACCAGATTTTCTTCTTTTGTAGATAAGCTGTTTTATTTTTCTGCATACTCTTAGAAATTTCTCTTTTTCCCTAGTGTTTCTGATTTCTACAGAAATTGATGAGGTATAGGTGGTTTTGTATCAAATCTATAGCACTTCTGGTGTGAGCTCTTTGAATCCAAAGATTACATATTGGGAATTATTCTTTGGCTTTTTAAAATCTTATTTTATTTATCCTTTTTTTTTCTCTCTATAGTGTCTTTATTCTCCTTCTTGAGCTTCACTTATATGTCTTTTCTAACTCTGGGCCTAATTTCAGAGTCTCTTCAATTTTCCTTAATTTTCAGTAACTTTTTATTTAAACTACAAATTCTGGGAAATTTCTTTTATTTTCTAGATCATGAACTTGGTGATAAGGCATGTTCAGTTTACTGTTTACTTGGTCCATTAGATTTACTAGTTCAGCTATCAATTTCTTTAAATTTCAGGTATTATTTTTTTCTAATTTTAAGGGAATGATTCTTCTATATTTCTTATTTATAGTAGAATTTTCTTGTATTATAGATGAAAATTCTGTCCACTTTCCATAAATGCATTAATTTAGAAAAATGTGAAGGTTCTTTTCTATTCCCTAATTTTTTTTCTTCCTCTGAAGTTAGTTATTATGTGCGCTCTGTTTTTGTTCTTCTCATTTATGGGTTTGGGTTTTAATTGTGGTCATTGTACAGTTTTTGGCTTCCCTGTCTTAAAACATTTTGTTTTTTTGAATTTTGAGAAAATCTCAAAACAGAAGGAAGAAAGACTTACCTCAATAGAAGATTATGGGTGGATGGTGAAAATTCTCCCTCCTGTTCTGTTACCTTATATGTGATAGTTTGCATCAGTGCATCAGAGGTGAATCTGTTGGCTTGATGGTATATGTTGAGTGGAGGTGGAATGAGATGCCATTGGTCAGTGAATAGTCAGTGTAGGACTGTTCCTGGTGCCTAGCATGCCAAGGTTCTTGCCCATTCTCTGAGTCTGGTTCTTCAGACCCCCTGTTGATTCTGTGAGCTAGCTAAAACCCTTTCACCAAAGTCTTATATTGTTTAAGGCCTCAGTTGCCTTAAAGAATTCTAACAAGTATGGCAATCCTTCAATGACCTTCATAGAAATAAAGAAGGACTACGGGAATACCTCATTTAAATGTGTTTTGCAGAATTTGTGTATTATACACGTTGACAATTAGTGGCAACCCTACCTCAAGCAAGTTTATGGGTGCCATTATCCAACAGCACTTGCTCACTTCATGCCTCTATGTCACATTTTGGTAATTCTAACAATATTTTAAACTTTTTCATTGTTATATTTGTTATGATCTATGATCAGTGTTCTTTGATGTTACTACTCTAATTGTTTTTGAAGTACCATGAACTATGCAGATTCTATAAGACAGCAAACTTAGTAAATGTGTGTTTTCTTATTGTTCAACTGACCAGCCACTCCCTCATATCTCTCCCTCTCTTTGTGCCTCCCTTTGCTCTGAGACATGACAACATTGAAGTTAGGCCAGTTAATAGCCCTATAGTGGCCTCTAAATGTTCAAATGAAAGGAAGACTTGCATGTCTCATTTTAAATCTAAATCTAGAAATGATGAAGCTTAGTGAGGAAGGCATGTGGAAAGCCAAGATAGGCTGAAAGCTAGGCCTCTGGAACCAAACAATTGGTGAAGTTGTGAACATAAAAGAAAAGTTCTTTAAGGAAGTTAAAAATGCTACTCCAGTGAATGATAAGAGAGCAAAATAGCCTCACTGCTGACATGGAGAAAGTTTAGTGGTCTAGATAGAAGATCAATCCAGCCACAACATTTCCTTAAGCCAAAACCTAATCCAGAGCAAGGCTCTAAGTCTCTTCAATTCTGTGAAGGTTGAAAGATGTGAGGAAGCTGCTGAAGAAAAATTTGAAACTCACAGAGATTGGTTCATGAGGTTGAAAGGAAAGGAGACTGCTCCATAACACAGATGTGCAAGGAGAAACAGCAAGTGCTGATGTGGTAGCTATAGCAAATTATCCAGAAGATCTAGCTAAGATAAGTTAATGAAGGTGGCGTATAAACAAGATTTTCAGTGTAGATGATGTAACCTTTTATTGGAAGAAGATGCCATTTAGGGAGGTCAATGACTGTTTTTTATTTTAATGTTTATTTTTTAGAGAGAGAGAGAGAGAGAGACATTTTTTTAATGTTTATTTTTGAGTGGGGGGGGGCAGAGAGAGGGAGACACAGAATCCAAAGCAAGCTCCAGACTCTGAGCTGTCAGCACAGAGCCCAACGTGGGGCTTGAACTCACCAACTGTGAGATAATGAGCCAAAGTCGGACACTTAACTGACTGAGTCACTGAGGCACCCCTGCCTGGTTTAAAAGGGTTATAGGATAGCATGACTCTGTTCTTAGGGCTACAGTAACTTGAAGTTGAAGCCAGTGCTCACGTACGGTTCTAAAAATCCTAATGCCCTCAATAATTACGCTAAATCTATTCTGCTTGTGCTCTAGAAATGGAACAACAAAGCCTGGATGACAGTACGTCTGTTTACAACGTAGTTTATCAGATACTTTATGGCCACGCTTGAGACCAATCTTCAGAAAAAAATATTTCTTTCAAAATATGACTCCTCAGTGACAATGCACTTGGTCACCCAAGAATTCTGATGGACATGTACAAGATTAATGTACTGCTAGTACAATATCCATTCTGTACCCCGTGAATCAAGGAATAATTTTGACTTTCAAGTTTTTCTGTTTAGGAAATGCATTATTTAAAACTAGAGCTGCCCTAGATAGTGATTCCTCTGATGGATCTGGGAAAAGTAAAATGAAAATCTCTGGAAAGTAGTCACCATTCTAGATGCCATTAAGAATATTCACATGGGAAGAGGTCAAAATATCAACATGAATAGGAGTTTGGAAGAAGTTGATTCCAACCCTCATGACTTTGAGGGGTTCCAGACTTCAGTGGAGGAAGTAACTATAGATGTGTAAACAACAAGAATTAGCAACTAGAATAGAAGTGGAGCCTGAAGGTGTGGCTGAATTGCTGCAATCTCATGATCAAACTTTGATGGATGAGGAGCTGCTTCCTATGAATGAGCACAGAAAGTGGTTTCTTGATATAGAATATATTTCTGGTGCAGATGCTGTGAATATTGTTGAAATGACAACAAAGGATTTAGAATATTACATAAACCTAGTTGATAAAGCAGTGGCAGGGGTTGAGAGATTGACTCCAATTTGAAAGAAGTTCCACTTTGGATAGATACTATCAAACAGCATTGCATGCTACAGAGAAATTCTTCATGAAAGGAAGAGTCAATTGATGTGGCAAACTACATTGTTGTTTTATTTTAAGGAATTGTCACATCCACCCTAACCTTAAGGAACCACCACCCTGATCATTCACCAGCCATCAATACTGAGGCAAGACCTTCCAACCAGCAAAAGATTATGACTCACTGAAAGGTCAGATTTTATTTCAGCAATAAAATATTTTTGAATTAAAGTATGTACATTTTTAGGTATAATGCTGTTGCACACTTAATAGATTACAGAATAGTATAGACATAACTTTTATATGCACTGGGAAACCAAAGAAATTCATTTGACTCTATTATGATAGTTGGTTTATTATGATGGTCTGGAACTAAACCTGAAATATCTCTGAGGTATGCCTACAGTGTGTGTGTGTGTGTGTGTGTGTGTGTGTGTGTGTGTGTGTGTGTTTTAACACAGCTCTGGAAATATGGGTCTGTTTCTCCCAATGACTCTCTGTGGGAGGGATGCCTTTAGTTTTTGTGTATGTAAAAAGTTAGGGAGAAAAGGCTTTCTTATACAGGAAGAAGCAGTGAGCCCTATTTTTGGCATAGTAAGGAAGACTTCACACTGAAGGTTAAAGTTTTAGTCAATTTCACTTCTAAGGCAAAAGTGCTTTTCTCTATCCACCCTAATCTCCTTCATTCATGTCTTATGTGTTTAGTACAGATCTGGTAATAGTTATAATTCTGCTCATTTCTTCAAGTCTCTGTTTGCATCCCCTTTTATGTAATAAACAGGAACTGGGAAGGACCCAGCCATCCCATTTGTTAGGAATGTAATTCTTTCATCACTGTGTTGGGTGAATCTGAACTTGTAGCTCTCGGGCATTTTGCACTGTGGTTTCCACTGCTTAGATTTCATCATTAATTAATTACGTCTGTTTTGGAAAAAAAAATTTTTAACGTTTATTTATTTTTGAGACAGAGAGAGACAGAGCATGAACGGGGGAGGGGCAGAGAGAGAGGGAGACACAGAATCAGAAGCAGGCTCCAGGCTCTGAGCCATCAGCCCAGAGCCCGACGCGGGGCTCGAACTCACGAACCGCGAGATTGTGACCTGAGCTGAAGTTGGACGCCCAACCGACTGAGCCACCCAGGCGCCCCTAATTATGTCTGTTTTGTTTTATAAAGTCTCTTACAATGCTTGGGCTTCTGATGTCACTTCTTTTCCAGAAATGGTAGACTGTCTCATCATTTTTTAAGAACAATTTTCTATTTTCCAATGGGAACTTGGGAGAGGAGAGAGAGAAATAGATGTCCTCAGGTACCATCTAGTTTTGCCATTCCATAAAATTTCCAATAATTCTCAATCTGGCTGTACCTTGGAGAATTTTTTTTTAATTTTTTTTAATGTTTATTCATTTTTGAGACAGAGAGAGACAGAGCATGAATAGGGGAAGGTCAGAGAGAGAGGGAGACATAGAATCTGAAAACAGGCTCCAGGCTCTGAGCTGTCAGCACAGAGCCTGGCGGGGCTCGAACTCACGGACCGCGAGATCATGACCTGAGCCGAAGTCAGATGCCCAACCGACTGAGCCACCCAGGCGCCCCGAGAATTTTTTTTAAATACCATTGCCTGTGGCTCATTCCCAAAGGTGATGATTTATATAATCTGGAATGGAACCCAGGCATCAAGAGGTTTTTAAAGCTCCCTAGATGATTGCAAAGTGGAGTAAAGTTAAAGACTCTCTAAGCCAAAATTGTGGCCATGTTTAAGTATAGGGGTGAATTGTCAAACTTCAGTGTCTATAAGAATAGCCAGAGGAGATAAGACACCTGGGTAGCTCAGTCGGTTGGGTGTCTGACTTTGGGTCAGGTCATGATCTCGTGGTTTGTGGGTTCGAGCCCCATGTTGGGCTCAGTGCTGACAGATCAGAGCCTGGAGCCTGCTTCGGATTCTGTGTCTCCCTTTCTCTCTGCTCCTCCCCTGCTCACACTCTGTCTCTCTTTTTCTCTCTCTCTCTCTCTCTAAAAAATAAATAAACATTAAAAAAAAGAGAGAGAATAGCCAGAGGAGATTCTGGGGCCACCTACTCAAGATGCTGATTAGGTAGAAGTGTTACGGTTGCTTCTGCTTGAGATATCCTCAAGAGGAGCAGAGAGCTGAAATTTCCTTCAGCAGTTTGTGAATACTTCTCTTTCTTTCTGTCTTTATTTTCGTGTAGTTTGAAAGGCCTTCACCCTTCTACTTACAAATAACAGGTAAAGATGATCTGACACAGCTTCAAAATCCTCAGTGTTGTAAAGCAGGAAGCTACCCACCAACATTGAAGTGAACTTGAAATGTAATATGCATCCTGCATGTTATTCCCAAGCTGGCCCATCTCAGTTCTTAACACTAGCTGGTTTATCTTCCTAGGACCACTTTAATGGCTTATTCTGGGATTCCTTATTTTTCAAAGGCAGTCAAACAGTTTTTCAAAATTAATGATCTATCAAACAATAGTGACAATCACAGACATAATTTTAATCAATAAAAATAGGGCAGTCATTCCTTCATATTTGAAAAGCAACATTATATTTTGCCTTTTTTAAGATCAAAACAAAACAAAACAAAAAAAACCCAAGGGCTCAATTTGTCACTCTTTGGAGAGAATACGAATTCCTCAAGGTCAAAAGGAAGAGAACTGATCTCTATGTCCTTGTATACCATAACTGAGTTTAGCTCTTCTCTAAAACTAAAATATAGTTACAAAATTCAAAGACTTTCAGAAGATTTTGTGGGACATAACTAAAAAATATTTTGCCATCTGATGATGAGGACCTCTGCATAGATTTTTAACCATCATGGAAGTAAAGTGCTTCCACATAGTCTGCCAAACTAGAAGAGGAAATATTTTAAAAGTTCATAAAAACTTTAGAGACATTAAATTTACAGATATCTTATAGTCCACTATCCAAGAGACTGTATCTTCCACAAACTAAAATTCTAATTTTTCTCTAACACAGTTTTAATCACATAACCTTAAAATCAGGAGAAGAAAAATAAAATTAAAAATTTAAATACAAATAATTCTTTTGTGTATACATTTGCCTTTTGAAAAAAGTAGAATGTTTGATGATTTAATCCCAGTATGAAATATGAATTTAGATTCTACATGAAATGTGTAGTCCCTTTTAATGATAATCTATTTAGCATAACAGCACATCTGATTTATTAACTCTTAATTACATATTCTAGAAACAACCAAAAAAATCTCTTCTGTTTCTTACTGGAGGTTTTTACCATAGAAAAACAGAACATTTTGAGAGTAGGTAATTAAGAAATCAGCATCTAAAATTTCACTTAAGTAAAATGTAAGGTAAAGGCATGTATTAATATTGTTTCTATAAGATTCATAAAACCTTGTCTGGAAAACCTTTTCTGGTGCATTGCAAGGTGGGAAGTTGAGATGAATTTAATTTGCATCATAATAGCTAGATCACAACAGTGTTTCAAAAAAAGAGGATAGTGACTGAAAGATTGGGTACCAAAATATAGGGAAAGAGCGTGTCAAAATTTCTAGGGATAATATGTACTATGTATATATTGTTTTGGAAGAACAAGAGCACAAGGGATTTGTTCACAAATTAAGATGTTTCAGATGTTTATCAAGTAACTACTAGAATCTAGGCACTGCATTAGATTCTAGAGATGTAATAGTGGGCATTAAAAACAAAACTCTCTTTAGTCATGTAGCTCTTGATCTACTGGAATATGCATACGTGGATTAAATATATATATATGTGTGTATATATAAATATATACACACATATATATATAAAACAGTTAATATTTTTAGTAAAAAAAAATAAAGTTCAAATTCATCAAAATCCATTTGAATGTATTTAATCAACATAATACTCACTACTGTAGGTGAATTAAGGAAGAAACAACTTGAAAATTCCCCATAAGTCATCATGAGAAACTATGGTTAGTATATATGGAAATGCTATAAGCTTAGACATCTGTTGTTGATCCTAGAGTTGACCTCTGAAGGGAGTTTCTATATCTGAAGTTGAACCTTTTAGACATATTTAAGTTCAAGGAAAGAAATGAAAACTTGATAAGAATGTAATGATAAAAATTTAAATAAGCTTCATCTTGGAGGGAAATTCTTGAAGCAGAGTAGAAACCTGACCATAAACTTTGGGCTAATTGTAATTATTATCTGGGCTGGTACAATTTTTATTCGTTTCTAATGAGTAAGATAAAGTTGAGTTAAATCATGTGTATCTATTTTCCAGAGCAGAAGCATGTATATGATACAAAGTAAAATATCTAAGTTATTGACATCTATCACTATTTTCCGTAATAGTGAACAAGTTAAATTACTCATGAAATATGTTGACTTAAGTGTTCTATCTCATGAGAATATATTGAAAGCTATCAATCATTAAGCTTTTTGTTTGTCAAATGGATAAAAATAAAATTCAATTTTAAAACTGCTTTTTGATCTTTAGATATTTTAAAAATATATTCTACACTTCAAAGGAAATTGATGAACAACTTAACATCATATAAATGCTAATTATGTAAATTACAAAACTAAAACAATGCATAAAAGATATGTGTACTTAAATTATTCATTTTTTAACCAAATCTTTGAAACAACCAGTGTTTCGTTTGTTGGCCCTCAAGACAGTGAGCAGTATTCTTATTCACAAATAAAAGACCCTCTCTACATTAATTATTAAAAGGGCAAGAACAGGAATTCTTATAAAGACGCAAAAAAAAAAATCAGACAAAAACAACCTCATGAATTTTCAGCAGAAGTTACTACCTGTGGCTAATAAAGTGCATAGCCAGAGCAAAATCTAGCATCCCTCACGAATACTTCGATCTCCTTAACCATTTAACAGCTGTTTTCCCATTAGTCACTTCATTGCACTTGGAATCACTGGGATTCTGAAGTGCATATATGCAATAAATTTATATATGTTTTCTCATTTAGAGAGTGTCAACTCAATTCATGGAAAGTTATGAATGAGTGTTTCTGTATCTATTTGCTTTAACATTAAGCTAACAAAAAGGGTGAGATTATGCAATTCTGTATTTGGATTTTTCTGTCTTTAAATCTGATAATGAGAATGTAACAACATTTGAAGTTCAAAACACAGGGGCATCTGGGTATGTCAGTAGGCTAAGCATCTGACTTGGGCTCAGGTCATGACCTTGTGGTTTATGGGTTTGAGCCCTGTGTCAGGTTCAGCTCAGAGCTTGGAGCCTGCTTTGGATTCTGTCTGTCCCTCTGCCCCTCTGCCACTCACACTCTGTCTCTCAAAGGTAAATAAACATTAAAAAAATTTTCAGTTGAAAAACACAGAATAAACAATATCCTAAAATTTACAAATTTGATAATGCCACAAGGTATTGACAAGACCAGGAACAAGAAGCCAATTCACTTATCATTAAATATGATAAAACATTTTTAATTATTGTGACTCTAATGTAGAGAAAGATACTGCTTTCTATGCTAATTTTTAATAAAATACTTGTTTTATATTTATGCATGTAAATTCAGAAAATTAAGCATATCTGTTAATGACTCAGATACTTTTTATCAGTTAGGTGGAAATTACTATAATATTTTTAAATTACCTAAGGAAAAATAGCTGAGTAGGTATATTTAGGGATCAACTATAAATTACCAATAAAATCTAAATATTCAGGCATGTTTCATGAGGAGAAAAATAAACATCATAGGTCAAAGAGCAAAAAATACCCCTATCTTCTTAATGAGAAAATAGGAAAGAAAACATCTTCCTTTAACCACTGAAAAACTTGTGTGGTTTGTTTTAGATTTGAAATTTAAACTTAAGAACCACCATTTTGGCCTCTAGCTTTGTATTTACATTTATTAGCAAATTTCTGAGACTGTCAAAATACACTAATCAGTATCATCAAGGAATAAAACATAATGTGAAAAAATAGTGAGTTGAAATAATGGAGATTAAACACCTCACTAATATGAGGCAGAGTGAATGAAAATGGAACAATGCCTGGAAATATCCTGGTATTGCAATTTACTAATAAAACCACCACAACAAAACCACAAAGTATCTTAGACATTAGGACAGGAATATTCTGGTTATAGGTTATATGGTATTAAGCATATCATAGAATACATAGGAAACAGTAAAAAGGTTTTACTTGAATGAAAACTCTTAGATTTAAATGTCTTATAAAAATGTTAAGGATTTAAAATGATTTATAAAGCCTTCAACTCAAAATGATTTTAAAAGGCAAAAAACAACAACATAGAATAAAGAAACTAAAGATAAAAAAACCGAAATTGATGAATGGAAATCAAAGAAACTGAATTCATAATAAATCCAAGGTCTTTTTTTTATAAAAAACAAACAACAGCAACAAAAAAACAAAACAAAAACCCAATAGGGGTGCCTGGGTGACTCCATAGGTTGAGCATTTTACTTTGGCTTCTGTCATGATCTCACAGTTTGTGAGTTCAAGCCCCACATCGGGCTCTGTGCTAACAGCTGGGAGCCTGGAGCCTGCTTCTGATTCTATGTCTCTGTCTCTCTCTCTGTCAAAAATAAATATTTACAGTAGAGGCTAAAGTCTGGGATTGTGATGCTTCCTGCTTTGGTCTTCTTCAATATTACTTTGGCTATTTGGAGTCTTTTGTGGGTTCTTAAAAATTTTAGGATTGCTTGTTCTAGCTTTGAGAAGAATGCTGGTGCAATTTTGATTGGGATTGCATTGAATGTGTAGATTGCTTTGGGGAGTATTGACATTTTAACAATATTTATTCCAATCCATGAGCACGGAATGTTTTTCCATTTCTTTATATTTTCTTCAATTTCCATCATAAGATTTCTATAGTTTTCAGCATACAGATCTTGTACATCTTTGGTTAGGTTTATTCCTAGGTATTTTATGCTTCTTGGTGCAGTTGTGAATGGGATCAGTTTCTTTATTTGTCTTTCTGTTGCTTCATTATTAGTGTATAAGAATGCAACTGATCTGTACATTAATTTTGTATCCTGTGACTGTGCTGAATTCATGTATCAGTTCTAGCAGACTTTTGGTGGAGCCTCTACTACAAAGCTGTAGTCATCAAGACAGCATGGTATTGGCACAAAAACAGACACATAGACCATTGGAATAGAATAGAGACTCCAGAATTGGACCCACAAATGTATAGCCAACTAATCTTTGACAAAGCAGGAAAGAATATCCAATGGAAAAAAAGACAGTCTCTTTAACAAATGGTGCTGGGAGAACTGGACAGCAACATGCAGAAGGATGAAACTAGACCACTTTCTTACACTTTCTTACACAAAAATAAACTCAAAATGGATGAAGAACCTGGATGTGAGACAGGACACCATCAAAACCCTAGAGGAGAAAGCAAGAAAAAAAAACCTCTCTAACCTCAGCCACAGCAATTTCTTACTTGACACATCTCCAAAGGCAAGGGAATTAAAAGCAAAAATGAACTATTGGGACCTCATGAAGATAAAAAGCTTCTGCACAGCAAAGGAAACAATCAACAAAACTAAAAGGTAACCAACGGAATGGGAAAAGATATTTGCAAATGACATATCAGACAAAGGACTAGTATCCAAAATCTGTAAAGAATTCACCAAACTCCAAACCCAGAAAACAAATAATCCAGTGAAGAAATGGGCAGAAAACATGAATAGACGCTTCTCTAAAGAAGACATCCAGATGGCCAACAGGCACATGAAAAGATGCTCAATGTCACTCCTCATTAGGGAAATACAAATCAAAACCACACTGAGATATCACCTCACACCAGTCAGAGTGGCTACAATGAACAAATCAGGAGGCTATAGATGCTGGAGAGGATGTGGAGAAACGGGAACCCTCTTGCACTGTTGGTGGGAATGCAAACTGGTGCAGCCACTCTGGAAAACAGTGTAGAGGTTCCTCAAAAGAATAAAAATAGATCTACCTTGTGAACCAGAAATATCACTGCTGGGAATTTACCCAAGGAATACAAGAGTGCTGATGCATTGGGGCACTTGTACCCCAATGTTTACAGCAGCACTTTCAACAATAGCCAAATTATGGAAAGAGCCTAAATGTCCATCAACTGATGAATGAATAAAGAAGATGTGGTTTTTACATATGATGGAATACTACGTGGCAATGAGAAAGAATGAAATCTGGCCATTTGTAGCAACATGGATGGAACTGGAGAGTGTTATGCTAAGTGAAATAAGTCATACAGAGAAAGACTGATAGCGTATGTTTTCACTCTTATGTGGATCCTGAGAAACAGAAGACCATGGGGGAGGAGGGAAGGAGGAAAAAAAAAGTTAGAGAGGGAGGGAGTCAAACCATAAGAGATTCTTAAAAACAGAATAAACTGAGGGTTGATGGGGGGTGAGAGGGAGGTTAGAGGGGGTGATGGGCATTGAGGAGGGCACCTGTTGGGATGAACACTGAGTGTTGTATGGAAACCAACTTGACAATAAATTTCATATTAAAAAATAAAAATAAACCAGCTTTAAATCTTTAAAACCAAAAAAATTAAAATAAATATTTAAAAAATTTTAAAAACCAAATAGTAAAATAATCTCATCAGGGCTTATAAAAACAAAAGAGATGAAATATGGACACTATGGACACAGAGACAACAAATGAGAGGTCATGAGAAGAAAGGGGTGGGGAGATAGGCATGTGTCCAGATGTCTACCTCAAAAACTGAGGTGATTGCTATTATGTTGCATGCCTGGCATCTTTTCATTGTGGAACCACATACCTCACTTAATGTGATTATGTTGACACAAACAGCACTGAACCATGCACTCCTCACTCCAGTGTGTATTCTGTGACCTATGCTCCTGCAACCATACTCCTGCCCAAGAAATGTTATCCTGAGTGGAGACATACAGGGATGAAAAGTATAAATTTTTCTCAACTTAGGATGGGGTTACTTCCTGGTCAACTCATCATAAATTGAAAATATTTTTAAAAGTCAAAAATGCATTTAATGTACCATAAAATTGCATAAAGTTTTATGCAAATGTATCAGAAACCATCAATCAAGTAGATGATTCTCTAACCAATTCAAGAAAGAATGTATTTGGAAAGTAAGGAAATGACTAAAACATATTTTAGCTAATAAAAGAGTATAGGAAAACACAATGGCTCTGCATGGGAAGACTCAATATTTTTCTCTTCAAATTGATAATTAATGTAACAAGAAATTGAAGTAGGTTTTTTTAAAGAACTTGAGTGAATGATACCAAAGTTCATCTGGAAAAATGACAACAGCCAGGGAAACTTTGTAAAAGGAGAATAAAAAGAGATCAGTTATCCTGTTCTATGTTTAAAATGGATTATAAAGCTTTGTGGAACTCATGAAAAAAAGAAAAGCCATAATCAAAAAGCCGTATTTGAAACAAAACAAATTTCAGAAATAGATCTAACTAAATATAAAATTAATATCAAAACTTGGAATTCACACCAGTGGGAAATTACTCAGTAAGTGGTACTGAGAAGGCTTATCGTTTAGGAAAAAAGTAAATCCCTATCTTATATTGCAAAACCAAAATTCTAGTTAGGACAAAAATTTAAAAGTTAAAAAGATCAGTGTTTAGTAGTATATAGATGAAACATTCTTTGTTAAAAACATCAAAAACTTATGTTTGTGACTGATTGATTTATATATTTGGGCAGTCACACTGGGGGCATAAATATTTACAAACGAAATGGAGAGCAGGTTGGGGGTTACTAGGTATTAATAAGGAAGTAAGGGCAGAACAAGGTGGTTATGGCTATAAAAGGGTAATACTAGGAATCCTCATGGTGATAGAAATGCTTTCTTGACCTTATCAATATTAGAATCCTTCTTTTGATTTGTACTATAGTTTTGCAAGATGTTACCTTTGGGAGAAACTTAGAAATATGAAATCTCTTATAGTTTTGTCTTATATCTATATGAGAATCTTTAACTCAAAATTAAAAGTTGAATTAAAATCTTAACAGCTGAAAAAAAACATGAAAAACTAAGCTAAAAGAAATTAACACAATAGGAAAAACTATTTGCAACAAACTTACCAACTATGAATCTTAAAATACAAAAACCTCAAACCATTCTAAACCATATCTAACATTCCAATAGAAAAATAGTCCCAGAACTTCTATAGGCAGTTCTAAAGGAAATGACCCAAATGGTCAAAAACGTGAAAAACAATGGGTGATTGCCATTGTCTTTGTATGCCTGGTGTCTTTTCATTGTGGAACCACATCCCTCAGTTAATGTGACTCTGTTGACACCAACTACAGTGAACCATGCACTCCTCACTCCAGTGAGTACTCTTGTGACCTATGCTCCTGCAACCATACTCTTACCCAAGAAGTGTTATCCTGAGTGGAGACATACAGGGATGAAAAGTACAGATTTTTCTCAACTTAGGATGAGGTTACATCCTGATAAACTCATCATAAATTGAAAATATTTTCAAGCCAAAAATGCATTTAATGTACCACATCTACTGAACATCATAGCAGTTGATCTAAATAATCTAATACAAAGCCTTTTTTATAAAGTATTAAAGCTCTCATGTAATATACTGAATACTGAACACAAAAACCAGAAAGGTTGTATGGGTACGGAAGAGTTGTAAGTGTACTGCTTGTTGATACTCTTCATTCGGGGCAGACAGGAAGCTGTGGCTCACTGCTTCTGTCTAGCATCATGGGAGAGTATCCTACCACATTATCACTAGCCTGGGAAAAGATAAAAATTTGAAGTATGGTTTTGAATGCATAATTACTTTTGCACCATTGTAAAGTTGAAGAATTATAAGCTGAAAAATATTAAGTCAAGGCCCTCCATAACTGAAGCCAAATTATTAGGAGGCAACACTACTGAAGAAGAGAATGTTCACAACCGCATGTTGCTTTTCTCACATTCCATGGGCTATCCAGTTTCCTTCCAATAAGCCACCCTTTAGTGAAGGTAGACACAATCTACCTCTTGAAATCAAAAAACCCTTAAGTGATACAAACTGTTGAATCTCATCAGTGATCAAAGAAATGTAAATTACAATAACTATAATCTTTTCGCCCAAGTTAACATTAAAACAAATGGTAATAAGCAAAAGGTTTTATGGGCAACAAAGTAAACTATACAAAGCTTTTGGATGCATTTATTTTTTCCTTAAATTTTATTTTTTTAAAAATGGTAAAAACATAAAGTGAAGGAAAGAGATGGGGTACCTGGGTGGGTCAGTTGGTTAAGCATCCGAATCTTGATTTCAGCTCAGATCATAAGCTCATGGTTTATGGGTTCGAGCCCTGCCTTGGTCTCTGCACTGACAGTGCAAAGCCTGCTTGGGATTCTCAATCTCTCCCTCTCTCTCTGAAAATAAATAAATAAATAAATAAATAAATAAATAAATAAATAAATAAATAAATAAATTTTGTAAAGTGAAGGAAACGGGTGCCTGGGTGGCTCAGTCTGTTAAGCATCTGACTCTTGATTTCAGCTCAGGTCATGATTTCACGGTTCATGAGTTGGAGTCCTGCATGGGGCTCTGTGCTGACAGTGCCCGCCTTAGTCTGCTTGAGATTCTCCCTTTCTTCTCTGTCCCTCCCCCACTTGTGCTCACTGAACACTATTTTCCCCATTAATTTTACAAAGAAAATATAGCATTAATATATATTTTACAGCCTGACAAAGATGAGGTAGTAGTTAGGTCCCTGCAGGGAAGAGATGGCAAACCAAGTTTAGGTAATTTGAGGTTTACAAGAATATGAGCAGAGTTCAGGAAAGTCAACAAGGGATAGTGCAATACCCTGGGGTTAGAAACAACTGGAAGCCTTTACCTCCTAGGCCTGAACAGAGGGAGGGAAAGTTACAGAAATGTGGAGAGTAGCTGTTTGGAGCTGTGGACTTCAGTAAAGTTTTGCCACCATCCCTCAAATACTAAAACATTTTGAAATAGGCAAATATAAGGTGTCAGACTTAGATGAAAAGGACTGAGTGCTATTTGTAAAACTGAAAATATGTAATTAAATGCATACTCCACTTTGAAATTAGTTGACCCTTTCTAGTAGGGTGTTATTTTCTGAAATCTGTATATATAATTTCCAATATTTTTAATTTATATATATATATTTAATATAAATATACTTTTATTTTTTTTTTGTTTTTTTTTTATATGAAATTTATTGACAAATTGGTTTCCATACAACACCCAGTGCTCATCCCAAAAGGTGCCCTCCTCAATACCCATCACCCACCCTCCCCTCCCTCCCACCCCCCATCAACCCTCAGTTTGTTCTCAGTTTTTAACAGTCTCTTATGCTTTGGCTCTCTCCCACTCTAACCTCTTTTTTTTTTTTTTCTTCTACTTTTAATAAAAATGTAGATTTGAAACTAATATAGCACTGTAGGTTTATTATACTTGAATAAAAAATAAAGAATTCAATGCTATATCAAAGCCAGTAACTCATAACCACAAAATATTTATAATATATATAGCAAACACTTGTTACTGTTTTTCATAGATTTATCCTCAAAGGGATAAATTTCCTTTCCTCTTCAATTAAACAGTTCTGGGTCTTTAAGTAGACTTAGGTAAGAACTTGAGTTCTTACCAAGGTAGGTCAATTCATATTTTGTCTACTATACCTATACTGTATATGCTTACATGGTTATGCCATATAAATTACTTCATCCCTAAGGAGCCTGATTCCATAGCTATTGCCACAGATCCGTTCAAGTCAAAGGTCTTATTCCATCCTGCAGACTGAAAGAAACTATACCCACCTTTACCTTGGTAAATAAATATACAAAGTAAAATATGTTAGTAAGTATATGTAAAATATCTAAATATGTAAAATTTAGGATGGGGTTGGGCATGAAAAACGTAAACAAATGCCAAGAACAATTTAAATTCTAATTTTGTGTTCTGTGGAGAAAATTATTTTAAGTCATAGGTATTTTGTAATTAAGGTTTTTTATTTTTATTTTTTTCATTCAGTGTTTCATTTTGGCAGTCAATAAAGGCTACCTGGAGATGGTAATGTCTGAACTAAGATTGTAAGGTGAAAATCAATTAGTAAGTCAAAATTAGTCTGTCCAGCAGTAGGTCATGAGAGTTGACTGTTTTTTTAGGAATTTTAAAAATAGGTTGCTAAACACAGTTTTTGTTAACAATTATGTAAGGTAATAACTAAATATATTATACATAAAGGCAATATGCAAAACTCATCACTTACTAATTATTATACTGTGTTTTTGTCTATACTCTTGAGGTTATTTACATCTAATGAATATATATGATAGAAATACTATATAGTAGCCCTATTGCTTTTTTTCCCAACTTTACACCCAATAATGTCATATTGGTAACTTGAAATCAGCTATGATGAAAGTATTTATGGTGTGGAAATTGGCAACCTTTAGAAATCAGAGGGTTGTGGGGCTCCTGGGTGGCTCAATCGGTTAAGCGTCCAACTTCAGCTCAGGATCTCACAGTTCCTGAGTTCAAGCCCCGCGTCAGGCTCCATGCTGACAGCTCAGAGTCTGTAGCCTGCTTCAGATTCTGTGTGTCCGTCTCTCTCTCTCTCTCATGCTCTCTCTCTCTCTCAAAAGATAAACAAACATTAAAAATTTTGTTTTTAAATCAGAGGGTTGTTTTGTTTTGTTTTTCTTAGAAGGTTTACCAGCACACTTCTGGAAAAGTAAATAATGGACTGGGAGGATGAAAACATGCATATTCTAAGCAGAAAGACCTGCACAAATAAAGGGGAGAAAGGTGGCATGGTGGCTCAGCTTTGGTAGGGGTAGCCGCAGTGGTAGTAGTGATAGTGGGGGTAGTGGTGGTAGCAGCTCTGAAAAACTTTACCAAGTGCTAGGCTTCTATTAGATGTGGAGTCTCACTCATTCTTCATAATCGCCCTATTAGGCAGACTATTCATAATTTCCATTGTGCCAATGAGAGTCGTAGGCCCAGAGAGGTAAAGTACTTGCCCGTGGGCTCACGGTAGCAGAGCTGTGCTATAATCCTGAGCATGTTGGGCAGATAGTTGAAACTCTTAATCACCACCTTCTGTGACTTGGGTATGATATACCAAAGCATCAGTGTTAAAGTGGGCAAAGATGATAAATTGACTGGAGAAGTTAGCAAGGGTCAGAACATAAAGTACTTACAACAAAATGAATACTAATAATTATTCCAAGAGTCTGTTACATGATGAGGTATAAACCACGAACTTAATTCGTTTCACTACGTGGCTCCTCACGATTAGCAGTTAGAAGCTACTCTTCACTATTTTAGCACAAGACTGGTTTTCTAATAAAATGATCACGTTCATTATAATGAAATAATGAGGAAAGTTAAAAAATATGCAAGTACTCGGAGCGCCTGGGTGGCTCAGTCAGTTAAGGTCTGACTTTGGCTCAGGTCATGATCTCACAATTTGTGGGTTCGAGCCCCGTTTTGGGCTCTGTGCTGACAGTCCTGCTTCGGATTCTGTGTCTCCCTCTCTCTATTCTATTCCCCTGCATATGCTCTGTCTCTGTCTCTCAAAAATAAACATTAAAAAATAATAAAAAATATGCGAATACTCAACCCTGATATGATCATTTTTATATATGTCAATATCATTCTAGACATCACTACATGCATACATACAAATAATAGGTGTTTTATAGACTGACACATAGATGATTATATGGGTGTCATTCTGAATCTACATTCTCAATGAACTTTTGATTTCACAGTATTTTAGATGTATAGAAAATTTGCAAAGAAAATTTGCAAAAATTTACAGAGTGTTTTAATATACCTCACACAATCTAGATGGTTTTACTGGTGACCTCTACCAGAAATTTAGGAAAGAAATAATACCAATGTTCCACAAGCTTCCAGAAAATAGCAGAGGGAACACTTTCTAACTCATTTTCTGAGGTCAGCATTTAGCCTAATAATAAAAGCAAAGAAAGACATTAGAGGAAAGGAAAACCAGTGTCTCTCACAAATGCAAAAATCCCTGATAAAATACTAGCAAATCAAATGAATAAAAATGATGTATAAGAATTGACAAATTGATAGTACATACTAAGAATTATATACCATAACCAAGTGAGATTTATTCCCGGTAAATAAAGCTGGTTAAAAAATTAAAAGACAATCTACCATCTTCACAGGATAAAGAAGAAAACTCACATGATCATATCAGTTGTCACAGAAAAAACATTTGACAAAGTTCAATGCTCATTCATGCTAAAAACTCTCAGCAAACTAAACTTGATAAGGAATCTCTTGCAAATGAATTAGAAAAATAGAGATACCATTATATAGTACTATACCTATTAGAATAATTAAAATCCAAAAAAACTGAAAATACCAATTGTTGGCGAGAATACAAAGCAACAGGAATTCTTATTCCTGGGAGTGCAAAATGGTACAGGCACTTTAGAAGACAGTTTGGCAGTTTCTTACATATTTTGGTACCGTCCACAGTTCTTGGATGTTCTGTTGGGGGGAGGTTGGGTCTTTTTGCCATTTTATTTTCTCTTTGCATTTCATTTTGCAAATGAAGTTTGCAAAGTTTCTGTGGACATGTCTTCAAGCTCACTTAATCTTACATCAATGTCAAGTCTGTTGATCCCACTGAAGATATTCTTCATTTCAGTTTTTCATGTCTAGCATTTTCTTTTCATCCCTTCTTCGGGTTTCTACCTCTGCTTACATTACCCAAATATTCTTGTATGTTCTCTACTTTTTCCATGGGAATGCTTCATATATTAGGTGTGTTTTTTGTAAATATTGCTTTCTGATAATTACAACATCTGTGTCATTTCTGAGACTAATTCTGATAATTGCTTTGTTTCTTCAGACTTTTTTTTTACTTGTATTTAAATCCAAGATGGGTAAAATATAGTGTTATAGTGGTTTCATGAGTAGAATTTAGTGATTCATCACTTACATATAACACCCAGTGCTCATCCCAAAGAGTGCCCTCCTTAATGCCCATCACCCATTTAGCCCATCTCCCCACCTAACACCCCTCCAGCAACCCTCAGTTTTTTCTCTGTATTAAAGAGTCTCTTATGGTTTGCCTCCCTCTCTGTTTTTATCTTCTATTTCCTTTCCGTCCCCTATGTTCATCTGTTTTGTTTCTTAAATTCCACATATAAGTGAAATCAGATGATAATTACCTTTCTCTGACTTAATTTGCTTAGCAAAATACATTCTACTTCCACCCACATTATTGCAAGTGGCAAGATTTTATTCTTCTTGATTGCTGAATAATGTTGCATTGCGTGTATATGTGTGTGCGTGTGTGTACACGCACACACACACACACCACTCTTCTTTATCCATTTGTAAATCAATGGACATTTGGGCTCTTTCCATAATTTGGTTATTATTTATAGACTCTCTTTTTGCATTGTTGTATCAGGGACTATTGGTGTGAATCTTTATGTTAATGTGACTAAGGGTTGGATTATAGTTAATGTTTGTTGTGGCTCTAGGTGCCAGAGGTTCCAAATTCCTCTAGTGTCCTTGGTTTGTTTTTCTCTCTTGGCTTCAAGCTTACCAATTACTCCTCTTCAGAGAGAGAGAGTGACTTGCAGCTTTTTTTTTTTTTTTTTAACAACAATCCCCTATTATATCTTGGAGTCCTGGGTAAATTGTAGGGAGAGGAAGTGTTTTATAATCTTTTGGTTAAACATAAATGTTTTAGCCTGAGTCTTTGGCTTTGACCTTCACAAGTGTTTCTCCAATGGTATAATTGTTTTTTCCCCTCCTCCTGTACCCCCTTCCCTGGCAGCAGGTTCCTAATCTATTTCTTTGAAGATTTGACCCTGTTAGAAAGTCCTGACCTTAGGTGAGACAGAAGGTTGGAGAGAGCTGCAGGTGGAAAAATTGCATTCTTTCAACTGTGATAACTCTCTAGTAAGGTCTTTCCTTCGTTATCAAACACATCTAGAACATTCTCTACGTGATTAATTGGTCCTTGTCCCTATGAGAGCCAAGAGCCATTTTCTCAGATCTTTACTGTGATAACCTTGTAGAACTTCTGTAGTGAATCTGCAGAAAGTTTGGAGATTCCCCCTAAGACTGTGGCCCCCAGAAGCTTTTTATTCTCAAGTTAGACCGTACTCAGTTTCCAGAAAGTTTTCAGAATTATCATTTACATGTTCCTAGTAGTTTTGTCTCCAGAAGCCTCTCCAAATAAGTAGATCTCAGCTACAATTTCCTCTACTCACTTGTCTCTCCAGATTTCAGGATATGGTGATTTGCTGTGCAACCTCGGTTCTCTAGTTGGTCAAAAAAAAATTAGTTTTCAATTTATTTAGCTTTTTCTTGTTGCAGGGACAATAGAGACTGCTTTTAACTACTTTACATGTCAAATCAAAACTGAAAGTTCTGCATTTATTTTTAAGTTAAAGCATCAATTCTGATTTTAATGAGACTTAAAAGTAAAAAAAATAACTCAAACTTGTTATATCATGAGGTGTATTGTATCTAAGAGATTCTGCTAAAACTAGAAAAAAAGATTATGAAAAATATTTAATTTGAGTTGTCTTTTTAGGGAAGACATTAAAGCATGATTTCTTATATTAAACTTTATATAATAATAATAATAATAATAATAATAATAATAATAATATATTATTGGGGCATCTGGGTGGCTCAGTCAGTTAAGTGTCCGACTTTGGCTCAGATCATGATCTTGTGGTTTGTGAGTTTGAGCCCCGCATTGGGCTCTGTGCTGACAGCTCAGAGCCTGGAGCCCATTTCGGATTCTGTGTTTCCCTCTCTCTCTGCCCCTCCCTTGCTCATGCTCTGTCTTTCTCTCTCTTTCGCACTCTCTCAAATATAAAAGATTTTAAAAAATAAAAAAAAATAATATATTCTGGATATAGGTCTTTGATTAAGTATATGACTTGCAGATATCTTCTCCTAGTCTATAGATTTTAACAGTGTCTCTCAAAGAGCGGAACTTTTGATTTGTATGAGGTCCAATTTATCAGTGTGTTGTTTTATGTGTTGTACTTCTGGTATTGTATCTAAGCGCTCTTTGCCTAAGAACTCTTTACAGGTTCATAGAGATTATTTTGCTAGGTTTTCTGCTATAACTTTTACAACTAGGTTTCACATTTAGGACTATGATCAACTTTCAGTTAACTTTTGTGCATGCTACAAAGTTAATTCAAAATTCTTTTTTTGGCACATGGATATCCAATTATCCCAGCACCATTTGTTGAAACAATTCTCCACTGAATTCTCTATCCACTGTTGTCAAATAAGTTTTTCATACATATCCATATATATATTATATTCCATTGACCTATTTGTCTCTCTTGACATCAATATTACATTGATGTAGGTTCATAATGAGTCTTAAAATTAGTACTCCAATTTTTATTTTCAAAGATGGTTTAGCTATTCTGGGCTCTTTGGATTTCCACACGAATTTTTTATTTGTTTTGCCAATATTGACAAAACAAACAAACAAAAAAGCCTGCTGATATTTCAACTGGCAATGCATTGAATCTATAGATCAGTTTGAGGAGAACTGACATTTTTAAAATACTGAATTTAACAAGATATGAACACTGTATATCTCTCCATTTATTTAGGTCTTTTATTTCTCTCAGCATATACTTCTCTAAGAAAACAACTGACTCCTTGTCCAGTCTGAAACACTTTTGAAAGATAAGCTTTTGCCTACACATTCATTTTCAGTTAATTTTAATGCTTGGTAATTATCACCATCCCATTCAACCAACTTAATTTTAGCTGTTTTAGTGTAGTGAAACTTCCAAAGAAGCTTACCCTCTATGACTAGTGTTTTCAGATATAATTTCTCTGGTATTTACTCACACTAGCCTTCTCGTTATTTCTCATCTCAAGTGAGAAGTATTTCCCTGAGATTTTGTGGAAGGAACAGTCAAGTTCATAGTGTTTATGTGTAAAAGCACTTTCAGATGATGAGTCATGCCTGGATTACAACCTCATACCTGGAGCTCTCTGGGCTTTGTCAGTGATTATGAAGGCCAAAATTCTCCAGAATTGAAAGCAAAAATGTTAGTTATGAATCCTCTGGTCCCCTCCTTGGACTCTAGTGAGCATGGGAAACTTCTAAGCCTATGTTAAAATTAAACTGAATTTCTAACAATCCCGTGAACTAGAGCCCAATCTGAGCCAATGTATACTCTTCTGATTCAGTAAACCCCTTCCAACCCTCAGTTCACTGTAGTAATTATGACAAACAATACTTAGTAGACTCTGATCTACTTTCTTTTTTATCAATATGTATGCTACTTGAGAACATTTTATTTAGCAGAATTGTACAAAAGAGTCTCAGAAAGCATTGTGTACTCTCACAGGGATTTCTCATTCTTTCTCATTTCAAGATTTCATTTTTCTTTCCTATTACACCTCAGCTGGCTCTTACTTTAAAACTTGGCCACTACTGCTTTGTGGCATATGTTTAGAGCTGGAGCTATCCATTTCATTTTGCTTGTTTCTTAATATCCTTTGTTTAACATTCTTGTCCTTAGCGTTTGTCTTTTGGTTTAAAGCAAATACTATGTACTCTTAGTATACAGAAGAATATCTTTATCATCACTACAAGCCATTTGGCTGAAAGATACTGGGGATCTACTCCCAGGTAAAATTTTACTATACTGAACAGAAAATTTGGAATTGAACAAGAATATAGTCATTTTTTTGTCTTGATCACTAATAGCCTTTCAGTATTTGCTGTGCAGTATGGCATTCAGGTCTTTCATATTGGCTTGGTTCAGCTAAACAAAAATTTAGTTTCACTAAAAATGAGTCTAGTCTTGCAGAACTTTTCATTTTGATGGCTTGAGATACTAGAATATTCTAGAAAATGTTAAACACTCATGCATCTTAAGATAACACCAATTTATTATATAGGTAATATTTGAAGTTTAGATAACCAGCTAATATTTAAAAAAAAATTTTTTTTCAACGTTTATTTATTTTTGGGACAGAGAGAGACAGAGCATGAACGGGCGAGGGGCAGAGAGAGAGGGAGACACAGAATCGGAAACAGGCTCCAGGCTCTGAGCCATCAGCCCAGAGCCTGACGCGGGGCTCGAACTCCCGGACCGAGGGATCGTGACCTGGCTGAAGTCGGACGCTTAACCGACTGCGCCACCCAGGCGCCCCAACCAGCTAATATTTTAATATTTAATGTTAATATTGAAATATTTAATATTTAAATATTTAAAATATTTTAATAAAATACTTTTATCTGTAGCATTTGGATGAAAATCTTACAGATGATCTTGGTTTTGCTGATACTTTGTGATTTTACTTTTGTATGACTGGAATGTCTTTTTATAATTGCTTCATCTAATAAAAAATACAACAAAAATGAGTCCCTATGCCTAATATTTTACCACTTTTTCTGCAAAAGACAATTCTTAATAATAGAAACACTCAACACAGCAGGAAGTAATCCTCTGTAAATAAGCTAACCTTCATTCAAGGGTCATTATAATTATCTTTAAATGAGAGGGAAGATCTAAGAGAGGTAAGTTGGTATCGGGGAGCTATTAGTAATTATGCGTCTCATCTCTGTGTTCCATTTATTTATGTGAAGAAGATAAAAGGTTTAAACAATTATTTATATCATGAGAACATCTGAGTTCAATAAAATCTTTGAAAAAGATTTCAAACATTTTTCATAATAAGACAAAGATTACATTTTCATTATTAAAAAAAATTTGGAGGTGCCTGGGTAGCTCGGTTGGTTAAACATCTGACTTTTGATTTTGGCTCAGGTCATGATCTCATGCTTTGTGAGACTGATTCCCAAGCTGGGCTCTACACTGAGCTTGGAGCCTGCTTGGGATTCTTTCTCTCCCTCTCCCTCTCTCTCTGCCCCTCACCCACTCTCACTCACTCCCTTGCTCTCAAAAACAAAAAATGATGTTAAAAAAACCTTTAGTGTGTGATGTCTTCTATCATATAAATGCCATCTTGGAGCCTCAGACATCTGGAAAAACAAAATCTTGGAATTAAAAAATAGGAAGAAAAATATCTCACTTTGTCATGGTGAGACCAACAATAAAATAGGCCAGAAAACCACAAAGACCTCAAGATTATAAGCATTATGGAAACGGGATCTTTTTTCACACACTGATGTACAGAAGCCCTCCAACAGTGCCTGATATAAACTAGTTCCTCAGTATTTATTGAATGAATAAACGCGGTGGACGATTCAAGTTCTAACAGGAAAGTTATGATTTCATTGCTTATGAAGAACTATGAAAGTTGAGCTTCTAAACATAATTAGAAAATAGAAAAGGAGAGCTAATTAAAGAAGTAAAATGGGGGAAAAAATGAGAGAAGATGAAACAGACTTGTCCATGGAGAAAGGAAAAAACAATGATGTTGACTACAAAGAAAAATGGGTGGAGGGACCTTATACCTCTGACGTATCTCCCACCAATGACTGAAACACAGAAAGGAAGACTAGTTTGTATTATGTCAGGAAGCTTCTGGTGGACCAAAGACACTAGTGGAGCCCAGAAAATTCCTGTATGTACCTGTTTCAGTGGAGTTTGGAGTAGGAAGAGATTAGGAAGAAATGCAATTATAAAATAGTAAGTCAAATCATGTTGACTTCGATGGCATAAAGTGTAATTCAGTGAATTTTTCTCCAAAAAGTACAAGCAACCAACACACACGAACGGTCTTGGAAGTGGGGTCATCAGCCCTTGTATATAGTATCCTGCTAAGATTTGAAAATTGGAACCATATCCTTGATCACTGACAAGCTTAACACACTTAGAACTTGATTCTAAGGGCAGGATTTCTCAATTAGACAACGGCTGTTTGAAAAGTTTAAAAAGTTGTACCAATCTTCAAAGAGTAATGAAGAAGTAAAAACTGAGGAACATGATAAATGTGAATAAAATGTATGCATTTCTTGGGAATTGGGACATGACTGACTAGGTATTCAACAAATAAATGTTATTGAATGATTTAAGTTTTATGATGTTGAAATCTCTGAAGGTTATTGAAATTCTTAGTTTTTTTAAATACGTTAAGTAATTTCCTATTCTTACAAAAAATATTTAATTGTTTTCTCTTAGCAATTAACCCCATTTGATTCAAACTGTAAATCTCAACCTGCCTTCTGTGGGCTGTGGTTCTAAAGTCACTTTAATTTCCAAAGTCGTTGCTTTTGGTTGGCTTTGCATATCACCCAGGGGCTAGTCTGGGACCTGGATAGCAGTTTGTTCTATAAATTGGTTCACTTCAAAGCATTTGCTATGCTCATGCTAATCAATTGCATATATATTCAGCTTAGTAGTGAGCTCAGCAGTTCTTATCAGATTTAAAGAATTCATTTCCCCAGCTGCCTCTTATCTGTGAATTCCCTCATTCTCTCTGGATCCCAGAGTCTCCTTTTTCCTGATGCTGTAACATTCATGGGCTTTCATAGCTCTACTGGAAATCAAAAAAGTGAAAGTGGCCTTCATGGACTGTCATAGGCAAGACTGTCTAGATAATGAGCAGGGCCCACTGGAAAATGAAAATATGGAGTCTCTTGTTAAATATTACTCAATTTAAAGATAATGACAGCTGAGCATTCAACCAAGTGTGGGGCCCTTCTTAACATAGGGCCCTGAGTAACTTCACTGAGAGCGCACACTTGTAGCTCTACTGAAAATTAGAGTCTAGCTAGGGAAATGGCATAACCAAGTATACCATCATGGAAGTTTGGAATTCAGTATCAGTACTTTTGTTTAACAACAATATTCATGTACATCAGTAGCAAAAGGGAAATTTGCCTGTCTTACAGTATTTATCCATATTTATATAAATAACATTATTTGTGGATTCTACCTTTGTGAATTTTCCTACTCACTAAAATTTGTAACTGCAAAATCAATATGCATGGATGGCATTTTTACAGTCATTTACAGATATGTGCAGAATGGTAAAAAAACAAAACAAAAAAACTTGAGTGGCTCAATGCACATGTTCCCAGCAGAGGTTAAAAAGGCTACTCTCTGCCTTCTTATTTCAGTTTCCATACTCTAAACAAGTGTCCTTTTTGCAGTCTATTTAGAGTTACTGTTTTGCATTTTTGTTGGTAATTTTGTTGTTTAAAATGGCCCTCAGGCACACTGAAGTGCTATCTAATGTTCCTAAGCGCAAAAAGACTGTAATGTGCCTTAGAGGGAAAATACATGTGTTCAATAAGCTTTATTGAGGCATGAGTTAGAGTGCTGTGCCTGTGAGTCCAATGTTAATGACAGATGATATATATTATCTGTTATTTTAAAAAAGTGTCTTTAAACAAGAATAGATATAAAATAAGGTTATGTTTTGATCAATTGTTAAAAAATATTGTGACTAGAGTTTTCAGGGACCAAATCCTGTATTTTCCCTAAGGACACTGGTTTGTTATTTGCTAATTCAGTGTTCACAGAGACTTTATAGGCCATAACTATAATGAATAACAAAAATCAACTATACATGAATAAAGTAGTTACAGAATCTTTTTAATTTTTTTTTAACGTTTATTTATTTTTGAGACAGAGAGAGGCAGAGCATGAACAGGGGAGGGGCAGAGAGAGAGGGAGACACAGAATCTAAAACAGGCTCCAGGGGCGCCTGGGTGGCGCAGTCGGTTAAGCGTCGGACTTCAGCCAGGTCACGATCTCGCGGTCCGTGAGTTCGAGCCCCGCGTCAGGCTCTGGGCTGATGGCTCAGAGCCTGGAGCCTGTTTCCGATTCTGTGTCTCCCTCTCTCTCTGCCCCTCCCCCGTTCATGCTCTGTCTCTCTCTGTCCCAAAAATAAATAAACGTTGAAAAAAAAAAATAAAATAAAAAAAATAAAACAGGCTCCAGGCTCTGAGCAGTCAGCACAGAGCCCGATGCGGGGCTCGAACTCACGGACCATGAGATCGTGACCTGAGCCGAAGCTGGACGCTTAACCGACTGAGCCACCCAGACACCCCTACAGAATCTTAAAAAAGAGTGTGTGTGGTAATAAAAAAAAATATTTCAGGCGGTCTTTTTTCCTACAAAAGGGAGGAAAGAAATAACAGTACTCATTATTTATTCTCTGCTCGATAATTTATATACATTACATATCTTTACCTTATATTACATTTATTGTCTCTTTAAGTCTTTAAAATTCACTAAGATGGAAGAATTATGATTTGCATTTTACAGCTGAAGAAAGGGATCCAAGATATCACTTGTGTAAGATCACACAGCTAGTTACTGTTGGGGCCAAGATTTTAGTTTTTTTCTCCATGAATCTTGTCTCTGTGATGTATATAGGGTGCATGGCCATTCTACTCATTTTCTTGGACATGTCCTTGACACCCTCATAGGTAGAAATACTATGAAAATTCTCTGTGGTCAGCTATTGGGAAAATGGTAATGAGCAAAGAATGAGTGTGACCAAAATGAACAGCCAATCCAACCTGCAAGCCTAACTATCACCCATGTGTAAAGGAAGCTATGAAGTCATGTTTATGACTGGTTGAAAATCACACATTCAAGCAAGCCTGGCTTTACTAGCCATGGCGTCTAAGTTGCTGGGAGAGGTAGATCAGTAGACATTTCTCAGTGAGGGCCTGAAATACAGCTTTAGGGAGCTGTGTCTGAGCATAATACTATCCTGTGGCTAGAAGTCAGAAAAACAGAGTTTTTGTTCATGTCTCACAATAAAATACATGACAAAGGGGAGCATAGCCCCGGTTGATTTTTGTTGTTGTTTTTTTTTTTTTTTTTTGGTATTTAGCACATACAATAATCAAGAAATCCTAATAGAAATCTGGTCATAAGGTAAGATTTTAGAGGAAGACAGCAGGTTAGTAAATATATGCAATAGGCAATTACTTCGGGCACTCTATGAGCCAGACCACTTTAAACACAAACCTACTGTTCAGAATAAATATTTATCCACACTCACAGGCCTGATCAGGAATTGTATACAAAATGAGCAGCAAGATTGAGCCTGTGTGTTCAAAGTCTTTGATACCCATAGAGAGGGCACAAATGAAAAATGGTGAAATACTACTTAAATTGGGTATGCTTCAACTGTGCCTCCTAAGCTAAGCAACAGAATTATGAATTTGTCCCCATAAGCAGAATAAGACATCCAATAATGCTTGTTCTATCTCTCAATGAACATATTCTAAGAAGTCATTTGGTCTTGGGCCAAATAGAAACTGTAAAATTATAATGGGCCTCCTTGAACCATGAATTCTTCTGAAATTCAAGACGCATACTTTATGAGGTAAGTAAAAACAACATTAGTAATTACCCATATTGAGTAAGGAAAGAAAATCACATTGTGAATGATTAACCAAATGGTATATCTCGCTGCTAATTCTCTCCATTGTTTTATTCATGTGACTCCTGTAATGTTTATAAAGCAGATCTCAGTTTTCCTCAAAAGTTTTCAAAAAACTGAAGCATGCTTTCAAAATGAAAAAATAAAATATAGTGAAAATAATAATTTTTTGCTCCTCTAAGTGAAGACCAGAGCAAATTAGGTACAGTGTTCTACTTGCTCTTCTGTCTATTAGAGCTTATTGGAGTCACACTGGACCATATCCCATATTCTAGCCTTCGACTTCAGGCCCCTTATGTGCATGTTCAATTTCCCACCACTCTGGAATTACATGTAACATGCCAACTTTTCACATGTAAAAGTAAAAGTAATAAAACTGTGTTATTTTTTATTTGGGGGTGGGGGGTTAAAAACCTACACCAGAGAGAGATTGCAGTATGCAAATTCTCAGCTGCCAACACAGCACAGATGGGCTTAGGAACAGAGAATGATGCAGATCGGCAGGACCAGAGCAATCTGTGGGAAGTTTGGGCAGAAGATCTGATGCATGAGACAGGAAAGGACTATTGAATGCTCCATGATAGATGTGCTTATTCCCTTGCCCACATGCCCTTGAATAAAGACATTTTGATCTCAAAGGTTAAGCTGAAAAACATAATTGAATCTAGTTTTGAAAGAAGAGGCTTACTACACAAACAATGACTCACAATGTTAAAACATATCAAGCAAAATATCAAAAGGCTTTCATTTTTCATTAAATTGTCCTCTATGTTTGGTATTTCCATTTAATTGAATATTTCTTAATTCATGCGAAATGTATGATCCCCTGTGTTAGGTCTATTTTTTTTAATATTTATTTATTTCGAGAGAGCATGAGTAGGGGAGAGGCAGAGAGAGAGAGAGAGAGAGAGAGAGAGAGAGAGAGAGAGAGAGAGAGAGAATCCCACACTGTCAGCACAGCACTGTCAGGACTGGAACCCATGACCATAAAGATCATGACCTGAGCTGAAATCAAAAGTGGGACACTTAACTGACTGAGCCACCCAGGTACCCACAGGTCTATTATTGCATATGGGAATACCACATTTGAGAAGAGAGAGACAAAAAACAAACAAACAAAAAAACCTGTTAACCAGTTTGATTTTGGTTTTATCTTGCCCCATCTTTACCTTTACCCCCAATTGCTGTTCATACTTTATTCTTTCCTTTTCTTTATCTTATTTCTGCTGCTTTTTAGTCTTATTATTACTCACTTTCCTGTGTTCAGTTCACTTTTCTTTATGTCTAACATAGGTCTCAGCTTTTTTTAGCTAGTGAAAATCACTGGGCTTTGGTTCTGAAAACTTGAATATACAAATAAACAACAGACAAACCATCTATAAAAATAGAACTCTGACCCACAATCTGCAGCAACCAGCCCAGGAAGCCAAACCACAATTCCTATAGCTTTTGACTACAGATGGTTAGGACTTGATTAACAACTGACAGCTTCCATAACGTTTGTCTCAGTTTCCCATTTAGGACCAACTGGTGAAAGCCAAATGTGCTCCTCTAATCACATAGGATGCCCTTAGCTGACCCCTGGCTTCCCCATGCCACAGCCTCCAATCAGGGCACACCCGAAGCCTTTCCCTTTCCCCACTATAAAGCTTTCCCATTCCTCTGCGTTTGCGTCTCTGCAAAAATGCAAGTGAGAGTGACTGACTCCTTAGCTATAGAAGACTGAAAGCCTTTGCTTTTCTCATTTGGGTGAACATAATTTATTTCCAAAGATCTTTCACTCTTTGAACTTAGCAACAACAGTTTTTTTTTCTTTTTTTTTTAAATAAATACCAATAAATTGGCTTTTGTGAAGGCATCAGCTCTCTAGCTCCCCACTGTACCCAAATACAAACTATCCTTTAGGAGGCTTTAGAGGGAACTTTTTTTTTTTTACTACATGTTACTATTTGATTGAAAGGTGATGAGATATTATTTAAATTGGAGATACATCATTTATGACCCCTAAACTGAAAAAGTAAAATCATAGATTTGTTTCCATAAGTACACTAGGACATCTAATAATCCTTGTTATTCTATTGATGAACATATTCTGAAAAGTCATTTGGACTTGTGCCAAATAGAAACTATAAAAATAAAATGGGCTTTTTGTCTAAAACTGTTATGTAAGGCCTTGGAGTTTTCCACTAGTTCACTGCTTCCCATTCTGCTCACGTTTTTGTTGAAATAAAATGTAAAAAAAATAATAACCTTATGTATGCATATTAGAACTTCTCACAGGTAAGGGTTTCCATGGATACTTTTATGCAGCCAGAGAGTTTGTGTGTGGAGAAAGGCATTCATTTCTAGTTCTAAGAGAAACTGTTCTGATAACTCCTGCCAATCATTTCATATGTCTTGACTTTCTAAAAGAATAAAAATAATATATATCATGTGTGTTGTGTTGTAAGTTATAAGATAGTTTTATCTCAATAACCTTTTCCGTCATCTGGCCTGTTCTAGGAATGTCTTGGAATTTTGTAGAAGCTTGAAAAATCTGTGAAGGTTTTTGGAAGCAAATTTTAAATAGCTTCGAGTATTGCTTTCTAGACCTGTATAAAGTCTTTTTCCCTTTTTAATTTTTTTTTTCTCTTGGCATTTAGGCAGTTTAAATTAAGCAATTATCAGTGTTAGAACAAAGGTTTATCTTTTACTTACAACAGATTTTGAAGGAGTTTATCTTCAGTTTGTATACTAACTTGAAAATTTTCAGGAGTCTGAATTTTTGTGAGAAACATGTCAAAAAAGATGCAGGATTTCAGAACATGGAATTGCTAGGTTAAGTTTTAAGCCATATAATTTTTCAACGTTTATTTATTTTTTTTGGGACAGAGAGAGACAGAGCATGAACGGGGGAGGGGCAGAGAGAGAGGGAGACACAGAATCGGAAACAGGCTCCAGGCTCCGAGCCATCAGCCCAGAGCCCGACGCGGGGCTCGAACTCACGGACCGCGAGATCATGACCTGGCTGAAGTCGGACGCTTAACCGACTGCGCCACCCAGGCGCCCCTAAGCCATATAATTTTATGAGGAGCTTGATGAAGTTCTGTGACATTTTAATGAGTGGCACTATTCTAAACAACATGTTTCAAATATAACATTATTTTAAACTAACAGGTGCCTAAGCAATTATAAATTTTGGACATGGCCCATACCATTGTTTTTAAATAATCTGGAAAAAATTTCATTTTTTCTGATTTAAGTGTTGACTCTCAAATATCTTATTTTTACTAGTTAACATGAGCTCTGGATTGCACCAAAGTATAAAACATGGTCAAAATGGTAAAAGTAAGAAGCAATCAAAATATCACTTAACTGATAAATTGTCCAAATAATACATTTTTACAATGAAATTTTCATGACTTACGTTTTGAAGTCCACAGATACAGAGGCTTTTCCACTGAGGAGAGCAATATTGCCGTGGCAACATTCCACTATTATAGCGAGATTAATGGCTGCCAAAAATATAAGTAAGGGGCACCAGGGTGGTTCAGTCGGTTAAGCATCTGACTTTTGATTTTGGCTAAGATCATGATTTCATTGCCATGGGATGGATGTTCTGTCTGCACAGTCTGCTTGGGATTCTCTCCCTCCCCCTCTCTTGCTCACTCACTCTCTCAAAATATTTAAGTAATAGTATTATTACTTAAGTAATAATAACAAATAAGATTATATGTAAGTTAAATAATATGAGAGGAAATAGACATGCAAACTATATTTACCACTAACACTGGGCTTGACCTTGGCTTAATCAAGATGACATCTTAATGATTACCAGGGATATTTCTTTTAGGAGATGATTCTTTGGAATGTCATTTATGATAGCATTGTGCACTGCTAGAAAGAGGCCACCTTTCAAACCTATTTTAAATAATGAGTATTTTAGGGGCGCCTGGGTGGCTCAGTCTGTTGAGTGTCCAACTTCAGCCCAGGTCATGATCTCGTGATTGATGATTTTGTGCCCCATGTCAGACTCTGTGTTGACAGCTCAGAGTCTGGAGTCTGCTTCGCATTCTGTGTCTCTCTCTTTCTGCCCCTCTCCGCTTGTGCTCTCTCTCTCAAACCACTCCCCACCAAAAAAAAAACAAAAAACAAAAAACCAACAACAAAAAACCCGCAATCAATCAATAAATAAAGGGTATTTTATAATATGTATCCAGTGTGTGATTAAGATGACATACAGATTATTGCGGTATTGATGTTCAGCATTGAATTATAAAAACTTCTAGGGGCACCTGGGTGGCTCAGTTGGTTAAGCGTCTGACTTGAGCTCAGGTCAGGATCTCTTGGTCTGTGAGTTGGAGCCTCACGTCGGGCTCTGGGTTGATGGCTCAGAGCCTGGAGCCTGCTTCCGATTCTGTGTCTCCGTCTCTCTCTGCCCCTCCCCCGTTCATGCTCTGTCTCTCTCTGTCTCAAAAATAAATAAAACGTTAAAAAAAAAACCTTCTAGCTGGAGGTATCCTAAATTTGCTTTTCTGATTATTTTTATTAATAATATAGAATATCCTAGTTCTGTATCTTCTTCCTCTGTTACATCACTGGAGATTGACATTTTGTAAAGGTATTTATGAATTATCTTCTTGAACTTGTGCTCTGTCTTAACAACTTATCCAGTTCTAATAGCTTTACCCACAATCTGTTCACCTCACAAATCTATATCCCCCATCTGGACATCTAAGTCACCATTTTCTACCCAGGCTTTTTGCCTGAGTTTCTTGTGAAAGTATTAACTGCTTACTCAAGAGTTCTCTCTGTATACGTATCTTGAACCAAATATATTTCCCATCAAATTCAGCAATTTCCCTCAAAATCTATTTCTCCTCCAAAATATGGACCTGAGCACAATGCTGGTTTATGGCTTTTACTTTACTGCTTGCTTCTTACAGTTCTGAAGTCCTGTGAGCTCTGTGTTCAAGGTCTTCTCAAACCTATCATTTTCTTCCAATCCTATTACCACTGCTTTAATTCAAACCCCATTGTCTTTTTCCTAAATTGTTTGAATAGTTCCTGATGGGTTTTCTAGACTTCAGTCCTGCCTTCCAGAATTCATTTATGGAAGCCAAAATAATCCTTTTATAGCATAAGCCTAATAAACCCAGCTTTTTTCCCCCTAAAAATTGTTAATCCTTTTAAAGACAAAGATCAAATTCCTTAAAATGTTATGCAGAGTTCATTATGGTTTGGACATGATGCTGTCCTTTGAAATTTAATCTCCAAAAAGTTCCTTCTCCATATAAAGGGCTCTCTGGCCTGCTATGCTCCCTTACACTTCTTTTTTCATGCTTCAAACCTTAGGTCTTTCTATTCTTTTTGCCTAGAATGACCTTTCAACCTACATCATTGGCACCCTTTCCCCCAATATTCACCCATCAAAGTCCCCTTTCCTTTTTTTTTTTTTAATTTGTTTTGAGAGAGAGGGAGAAAGAATCCCAAGCAGGCTTCATGCTGTCAGCGCATAAACCTGAGCTGAGTTCAAGAGTGGGATGCTTAACTGACTGAACCACCCAGGAGCCCCCACCCATCAAACTCTTAATCATCAAGAGGCAATGTTAACATCTCCTGTGAAGAACACAGGATCTACTGCATTTACTCCCATACTCCCAACAAAGAGATCCTCTATTCTGCACATCAGTATCTGTAATACATTCTTCCAGTAGAACAGGTGATATGATGGATTACAAGTATTTTCTGGTAGGTCTGTTTCTCCACACCAAACTCAGATCATTTTAATGAGCTAACACTGGAGTCAAGGTCATGAGACTTGAACATGAGGACACGTTTTGTCTATCCTTCAGTGTGTTACTTATAAGCTGACTGTTTTAAGCTATAAAACAAGGCATCTGGATCATATGACACCTAAATTCCTCCCAACCTTAATATTCTACAATTGTAGGATATCCAGAGAGCATCCAAGGTATGTATTTGAAATAGAATATTTTTAACAGATATTTATAAAACCCCAACTGTATGCCTGGAACTGTGCCAGACTTTGACGATAGTCTACATTTGCCTTCATGGTTTATGAGGAGTAGGCCTATTTAGAGATTGCTTTTTAGATTTAAATTATAGAACAGTAAAATCTAGAATAAAAATTCTCAATAAACTATAGGAAATATATATTTTAATAACTGAAAATGTAACAAACTGTTTCATACATTGTAAGTCAAAAGTCAAGATATCAGCTCAGATGCTTTCATGAACTGGGAAAATGTTTGCAGAAATCCATGAGTTTTGATAAAGCAAGTCTGTTGTTTATTTGCTATGACAAGATGCCTAAAGAAATCTAAATAATTAATGAGTACTATAAAAAGGCATGTCCTTTCAGATTTTTATGAACACGTGTATGTGGTGTATGTAGGTCTAGTATTTCACATCTAGGTAATTCACTCATTTGGTTTGTTTTGATCAATAATACACTTATTTAACAAGCCTGTTTTATCTCTGCTTTTTGCACAGTATTGTATTGGCACTATGGACATAAAGAATCACATGAAGCTCTCGAATCCAAACCCAGCAAAAAGTGGTCCATTAAGGACCTCTCCCCACCCCTGTTCCTAGTTCTTCCTAGCACCAGGGAAAAACTAATAGTAATAATATTTAACATATTGCATTTGCAATGTTCCAAGTAGTTTAACCTAATGCCAGTTTAATAATCAGTAACTTGAAGATCAGTTTTTCCATGATGATTTCTTTAGGATTTTTTAGCTCCAGTAGAATTAGTAATCTTTCATTTTGCACATCCTTAGTTTGTTGTACATTTCTCTAGTAGAGCAGCTACCACAGGGGTAGGTATTATTTTCCTTGCTTTATGAAGGAGGAGACCAGGAGACAGAAATAGTAAATCAGTTGAATAAGTTCACGTAGCTAGGAAGTGGTACCACTGGTATTAAGGCCCAGGGAATCTCTCTCTCAAGTCAGTGCTTCTAAATACCACATTACAATTTTACCCTGGGGGAATTAGACCAAAGAAATATAAAAGGACACATGCAGCTTTAAGTGTGAGTTGCAGTTGGTAAAGAAATGAAATCTTTGTCTTGAAGATGTTGAGATTTATGGGCCAACTATATGTATGCAGTTGAGCCCCATGTCTTTTCAGTACCAGCCCATGAACCTGCTCCTCTTTTCTGAGCTAGTGCCTGACACCCAGGGCTCCAGGATCTGAGATCCTGAAAATGGGTCAAGTCCCTCTGCTGGGATTCATTTCAACACAGGAATAGATCGTACTCTCATAGTGAATGTAAAGAACTCTTAACAAACCCTGGTTAGTTGCCCTGGGAGAGAACACAATCTAATAGAGAAAACCAAGAGAATATGTATGAAAGTTTAACCATAATATAGACTTAAATACCAATGCAGGTAATAGCCAATGAGTACCACTATAGAAAATAGGCAATGCATTGTTCCATTATTCAGAGAGGGAGAAATGTCTTTATAGTTTTACAGTCTTGAAGTATTTAGAGCCATGCGCTCAGCCTTGAAAGTCTGGTGAATTTCACTAACTTCAGAATAGAGAGGACATTATTGATAAAGGAACAATGAGAGAAAAAGTTATGGCATGAGAAATGTACTTTCATTCCAAAGGAGGATCCTGGAATATCACTTCTGGAAAAGCAGGTTGGATTACAGGGGTGACAGTATAGTCAGGGAAGGTTCAAGACTAGGTACCAGTTTTGAAATGAAAAGATTGAGCTCTCAGTAATTCCTAACTTGTGGAGCTAATTAAACAAGTTCTCAATTTCCAGCCCTTCAAAGAGAAGCCTTTTATGGATAAACATTTAAACCAGGGAACAGAGGGTAGCCAAATCCTCCTCCTACCACGTATCTCAGGGTTAAGGGATTCCTGCTTATTTGTCCTCCTGGTGTCCAAACTATTGGGTGATTATAACTGAATAACTTTTAGAAAAATTTCAGCCACTTTCAGGTACCTAGAGATTAATTTAGGCATCCATATTCTGTAAAGGGAATGATAATGAAATAACAAATGTTTTGTATACTGTAATTGAAAAAGAAAAAAGCTAACACCTTTAAGTATTTGCTTCCATTTGAAAACTACCACACATTTTTTTTTTAATTTTTGAGACATTTCTTCTTAATTCCAGGATCATTAACACACTGTCTTACATTAGTCAGGCGCACAATATAGTGATTTAACAATTTTATACATTATTCAGTGCTCATTGTGACAACTGTACTCTTAATCCCCTTCACCTGTTTCACCCATCCCCCACCCACCTCCCCTCTGGTAACCACCAATTCTCTATAGTTAAGAGTCTGGTTTTATCGTTTGTCTCTTTTTTTTCTTTGTTCATGTGTTTTGTTTCTTAAAATCCACATGTGAGTGAAATCATATTGTATTTCTTTCTCTGACTGACGTATTTCATTTAGCATTATACCACCTAGACCCACCCATGTTGTTGTAAATGGTAAGATTTCATTCATTTTTATGGTTGAATAATATTCCATTGTGTCTATATACCACATTGATGGATGCTTGGGCGGCTTCCATAATTTGACTGTTGTAAATAATACTGCAATAAACATAAGGGTAAACGTATCTGTTTGAATTAGTATTTTTTGTATTTTGGGGGTAAATACCCAGTAGTGGAATTACTGGATCATATAATTCTATTTTTAATTTTTTAAGGAACTTACATACTGTTTTCCACAGTAGCTGCAACAGTTTGTTTTCCCATCAACAGTACCTGAGGGTTCCTTTTTCTCCACATCCTCACAACACTTGGTTTTTGAGTTTTTGATTTTAGCCATTCTGACAGGTGTGATGTGATATTTCATTGTGGTTTTGATTTGTGTTTCCCTGATTATGAGTGATGTAGAGCATCTTTTCATGTGTTTGTTAGCCATCTGTATGTCTTCTGTGGAGATATGTCTGTTTATGTTTTCTTTGTATTTTTTAATTAGGCTTTTTTTAAAAAAATATTAAGTTGTACAAGTTCTTTATGTATTTTGAGTACTAACCCTTTATCAGATATGCCATTTGCAAATGGCTTCTCCCATTTGGTAGGTTGTCTTTTTTTATTGTGTTAGGTTTCCTTTGCTTTGCAGAAACTTTTTATTTTGATGTAGTCCCAAAAACTTTTTTTTGCTTTTGTTTTCTTTGCCTCAGGAGACACATTTAAAAAAAATTCTGCTACAGAAGATGTCAGAGAAATTACTGCCTGTGCTCTCTTCTAGAATTTTTATGGTTTTAGGTCTCAAATTTAATTAATTCTTTAATCCATTTTTAGTTTATTTTCATGTATGGTATAAGAAAGTGGTCCAATTTCATTCTTTTGCATGTTGCTGTCCAGTTTTCCCAACACCATTTGTTTTTGTTTGTGTTTTTGTTTGTGTTTTTGCTTTGCTTTTTTTAAAAAATATAATTTATTGTCAAGTTGGCTAACATACAGTGTATATAGTGTGCTCTTGGTTTTAGGGATAGATTCCCGTGATTCATCACTTACATACAACCTCAGTGCTCATCCCAACAAATGCCCTCCTCAATGCTTCTCCCCTCTCCCCTGCCCCCCCCCCCACCCTCCATCAACCTTCAGCTTGTTCTCTGTATTTAAGATTCTTTATGGTTTACCTCTCTTCTTCTCTGTAACTATTTTTCCCCCTCTCTTCCCCTATGGTCTTTTGTTAAGTTTCTCAAGTTTCACATTTGAGTGAAAACATATGATACCTGTCTTTTTTGACTGACTTTGTTTCACTTATAATAATATCCTCCAGTTCCATCCACATTGCTGCAAATCAGCACCATTTGTGGAAGGGACTTTTTCCCATAGTGTATTCTTGCCTCCTTTGTCAGAAATTAATAGGCCATATAATTGTGGACTTCTGGGACTCTCTATTCTCTTCCATTGATTTATGTGTTTATTTTTGTGCTAATCTATCCTGTTTTCATTACCACAGTTTTGTTGTATATGTTGAAATCTGGGATTGTGATACCTCCAGTTTTCTTCTTTCTCAAGATTGTTTTGGCTCTTCAGGGTGATTTGTGGTTCCATACCAATTTTAGAATCATTTGTTTTAGTTCTGTGAAAAACACTGTCAGTATTTTGATAGAAGCTGTAGTAAATCTGTAGATTGCTTTGGAAAATATAGACATTTTAACAATATTTGTTCTCCCCATCCATGAGCAAGGAATATCTTTCCATTTGTTTGTGTTGTTGCCAATTTCTTTGTGTTCAATTAGTGTTTTATGGCTATCTGAGTATAGGTCTTTTACCTATGTTGTTAAATTTATTCCTTAGTATTTTGGGTTTTTTTTGGTTGATTTGTAAAAATGGCATTGTTTTCTTAATATATGTTTCTGCTACTTCATTATTAATGTATAAAACAACAGATTTCTATATATTGACATTATATCCAGCAACCTTACTGCATTCATTTATCAGTTCTAGTAGTTTTTTGGTGAAGTCTTTCAGGTTTTCTATATATAGTATCATGTCATCTGCAAATAGTGAAAGTATTACTACTTCCTCACCAATTTGGATGCTGTTTTTTTTTCTTGTTTTGATTGCTGTGACTAGAACTTCCAGTACTATGTTAAAGAAAAGTGGTGAGAGTGGACATCCCCATCTTTTTCCTGATCTTAGAGAAAAAGATTTCAGTCTTTAAGCATTGATTATACTGTTAGCTACAGGTTTTTCATATATGGCCTTTATTATGTTGAGGTATGTTCCCTCTAAACACATTTTGTTGAGTGCTTTTATCATGAATGGATGTTGTATTTTGTCAAATGCTTTTTTTCTGCATCTATTGAAATCATATATTTTTTATCCTTTCTCTTGTTGATGTGCTCTATCACATTGATTGATTTGTGAATATTGAAACACCTGTGCATCTCAGGAATAAATATCACTTGATGTTGGTGAATGATTTTTTAAATATATTGTTGGACTTGGTTTGCTGATATTTTGTTTAGGTTTTTTTTGCATGTATATTCATCAGAGTTATTGAGCTGAAGTTCTTTTTTCTTTTTTTTTTGTGGTGTCTTTACCTCATTTGGTGTCAAGATAATGCTGGCCTCATAGAATGAATTTGGAAGCTTTCCTTCCTCTTCTATTTTTTTGGAATAGTTTGAGAAAAATAGGTATTATCTCTTCTTTAAACATTTGGTGGACTTACGAAGCTATCTAGTCCTAGACTTTTGCATGTTGAGGGTGTTTTGATTACTGATTCAGTTTCATTGCTGGTGATAAGTCTGTTTAAATATTCTATTTCTTCCTGATTCAGTTTTGGAAGGTTGTCTCTTTCTAGGAATTTATCCATTTCTTCTAGGTTGTCCAATTTGTTGGGATATAATTTTTCATAATGTTCCCTTATAGTCCTTTATGTTTCTGTGGTGTCAGTTATTTCTCCTTTTCCATTTCTGATTTTGTTTGGATCCGCTCATTTTTGATGAGTCTGGCTAAAGTTTTATCAATTTTGTTGATCTTTTTAAACAACCAGCTCTGGTTTCATTGTTCTGTTCTATTGGTTTTTTTAGTTTCCATTTATTTCTGCTCTAATCTTTATTATTTCCTTCCTTCTACTGATATGGAGCTTTGTTCATTTTCTAGCTCCTTCTTTCTAGGTGTAAGTTTTATTTGATGTTTGAGATACTTATTTATTATTTGTTTAAATGAGAGGTTTTTTTGGCTTCTTGACTAAGGCCTGTATTACTGTAAAGTTCCCTCTTAGAACAGCTTTTGCTGCACCACAAAGATTGTGGACTGTTGTGTTTTCACTTTAATTTGTCTATTTTTTTATTTCCTCTTTGATTTCTTGGTTGACCCATTCATTGTTTAGTAGCATGTTTTTTAACTTCCATGCATTTGTGTTCGTTCCAGATTTGTTCTTATGGTTGATTTCTTATTTCATAGCATTGTGGTCAGAAAAGATGCATGATATGACTGATTTTTAAAAAATTGTTCAAACTTGGTTTTGGCCTAACATGTGATCTGTTCTGGAGAATGTTCCATGTGCAGTTGTTAAGAATGCACATTCCACCTTTTTTGGATGGAATATTCTGAATATATCTGTTAGACCCATCTGTTCCAATGTGTCAAAGCCACTGTTACCTTGTTGATTTTCTATTTGGATGACATATCCATTGATGTATGTGGAGTATTAATGTCCCCTACTATTACTGTATTACTATTGATTACTTCATGTTTGTTTTTAGAAGATTTATGTATTTGGATGCCTTCATGTTGGGTGCATAAATATTTACAATTGTTGTATCTTCTTGTTGGTTTGTCCCCTTAATGATTATATAGAATCATTCTTTGTATCTTGTTACAGTCTTTGTTTTAAAGTTTATTTTGTCTGATGTAAATATGGCTTCCCTGGCTTTCTTTTTACTTCCATTTGCAAAGTCAATGCCTTTCCAGCCCTTTCAATCTGCATGTATCCTTAGGTCTGAAGTGAGTCTCTTGTAGGCAGCATATAGATGATTCACACTTTTTTATCTTTTCATCTTCCTATGTCTTTTAACTAGAGCATTTAGTCTACTCACATTTAGAGTATTTATTGATATGTATGTACTTATTGTCATTTTTGTTACTTGTTTTATGGTTGTTTTTGTAGTTCTCTGTTCTTTTGCTCTCTTCTCTCATGGTTTGCTTACTTTCTTTACTGATATATTCGGAGTTCTTTCTATTTTTTGCATAGCACTTGTTTTCTATTTGTGGTTACTATTGATTTATATGCAACATCTTCAGCATATAGCAGTCACTTAAGTTTAGCTCATTCTGAAAGCACTAAAGTTTTAATCTTCTCTTCCCCATGTTTTAGGTATATTGTGTCATACCTTACATCCTTTTATTTTGTGAATTCCTTGACAGCTTTTATTTTTACCGCTTTTGTGCTTCCCACTTTTCTTACTCCTACTTATAGTCTTCCCTTTCCATTTGGAGTCCTCTTTATCATTTCTTATGGGACTGGTTTAGTGGTGATGAATTCCTTTGATTTTGTCTGTCTAGGAAACTCTTTATCTCTCCTTCTATTCTGAATGATAGCCTTGCTGTATAGACTATTCTTGGCAGCAGGTTTTTGTTTGTTTGTTTGTTTGTTTTCCCTTTCAGCACTTTGAACACATCATGGCATTCTCTTCTGGCCTGTAAAGTTTCTGCTGAAAAATCAGCTGATAACTTTACAGGGTTTCCATTGTATGTAACCTTTCTTTTCTCTTGCTGCTTTTCAAATTCTTTCTTTATCACTAATTTTTCTCATTTTAATTACTATGTGTCTTGGTGTGGACTTCCTTGGGTTGATTTTGTTGGCAGCTCTCTGTGCCTCCTCGATCTAGATTTCTGTTTCTTTCCCCAGATTTGGGAAGTTTTTAACTATTATTTCCTCAAATAAATTGTCTGCCCCCTTTAATCTCTCTGTCCTCCTTTTTGGATCCTTATAACATGAATGTTGTGCTTGATGGTGTCAGTGAGTTCCCTTATCTATTCTCTTTTATTACTTTTTTTTTTCTTTGCCCTGTTTAGCTTGATTACTTTCTATTACTCTGTCTTCCAGGTCACTGTTCTTTTCTTCTTCTTCTCATCTTTCATAGAAGTCTCTTATGTGTGTTGCATGCATCCTACCATCACTAAGCCACGTTTGCCTTCAGTTCAGTTATCTACAATGACTCTCTTTGTTGTGGGCAGGGTTTGGGGTCTGTGTTGTTAATGGGCCAGTCTGAGGCTTCCTTGGGTTAGATTTGGGTCAAACCAAGCAATGGCCAGAACTGCAGTCATACCAACCCCCAGAGTGCTCTATCTTGGAGACTTTTGTTGGTGGGCAGGGCCTGCAGTCAGACCAACTGTTTGCCTCCAGCCCACTTCCAGGGCCACAGTAGGACTGGTCTGTGGAGTTATCTTCCTCTCTTCTCAGGACAGGAGTCACTTTGGACTGTTGCTGGCCCCTCTCATTGCTGCTTGCACACTACCACATGGTGGGGCTGCTTTGGATGGATTCCTGCCAAGAGCATGTTGGATGAGGTGGGTCTGTAGAAGAATACAGGGGCAGGGGTGCAGTGTTAGCAAGATGCACACTGGTCTTCTGTGGGAGGGGACCTGTAGTCACTGGAGAACTGCTGAGGATAGTTATGAGGTGGTGGGTCCACAGAAGAATGCTGGGCAGGCATGCTTTTTCAAAACTAGGTAGAGAATGTTCACACTGAATAGGTTCCCACAGGTGTCTGTATATATATTATGGGTGACAGGGAAGGGAAATGGTGCCCACCGCCTCTTTTGCTCTTGGAGAAGTTTTTTGAAGATCCCTGCCCCTTCAGCACATGTTCTGAGATTAGTAAATTAATCTCATTCCTGAAAACCTCAGGCATTTTTCAAACTGCTGCTTCTAGGCTGTGTCTCAGCAAGGCTGTTTGTTTTGCTGTTTCTTTAAGGGCAGGACTCAGTTTCCTATAGCCCTCTGGCTCTCCCAGACCCAAGCCTGCTCATTTTTAATTTCCAGATGTTAAATCCCACTGATTGTAAGTACTCATGGTGTTAAGTCCATCTGGTTTTCAAAGCGAAATGCTGTGGGGATTCATCTTCCCAGTGTGTGTCTCTTGTGTATGGAGTACCTGATGTGTAGAGTCTGCTCCTTTCCTTCTCTTTACCTGTGGTGGTCCTCCCTCCCACAGACAGTCCTGTGGGTCCATTTGACTTTTGACTCCTCTACCCTTTCTCACCTTCTCAATGTGGCCATTTTAATTGTCTAATACTGTGCAGCAGTGACTTAAGTAGCTTTTCACTAGTCTCATTAATTCTCTGTGTGTCTGTCTGTCTGTCTCTGTCTCTCATCTTTCCTGTGAGTTACAGTGTGAAAATCTGAAAGTATTAATTTCTGTATTCAGTAGATTTTCTCAAGGAGAGGAGACAGGGAAAAAGGGCTAAGGTAGAAGGACATCTGGGTTCTGATATAGGTTCTGATATTTGGTTTAGTATCCTAGACCAGGGTTTTCTGAGTATGACTGGGGATGCACCCTGGTACCATAGGGGATGGGGGAGGAGAAAAGAGTACCATTAAACTGTAGACCGTATTTGAAATTCAGAGTGTAGCTGTGGGTACTTTATTTCTGAGAGCATCAACTTTCATTTTCTCCATTTCCCTATAATTTCTGGTAGCAATTTCTACCATGATTACATATGCATATACATATTATATATATATATATATATGATATTTCATAGTTTGGTGATGTTTTGAGAATATCAAGACTTAGTCAAGATACCAGACTGCCTTCTGGATTTGGGAGCAGTTTAAACCCCACTTGGTCTGCCTTTCCTTTCCAAAACCCTCTACTTCCCTCTTGAACTTTGTTTTTTTTGTGTTTTTTTTATTTGATTGTGTTTTTGAAGCTTACATGTTACATCATGTTTCTGTCTTGTTTTATTGTTTTATATGTATATTATATATAATTTTCTCATTTTGTTAGGTATTGAGGAAGAGAAATTTATGTAACTTAACTCAGAAGTCCAGAGTCTGGTAATAACAGATATCCCTGGAAGTATCAGGAACCTCTGTTCCAATAATTCCACTCATCCACTTTATTTCTCTTTATCTGCTCTTCTTAACATCAAAAAGAACAATAATTCCTCACTTGAGCCACACTTAGAATTGGGAAAAGCCCCAGCTTAAGCTCCAAATAGATTCTTAAATCTTCTGACATTTTACTCTATGAAGGGCTTTTCTTCTTTTTTTTAAAGACTATCTTAGGAAAGACATTAATCTCTCTTAAGATTTTTGAACTAAATCACATTTTTCTAGGGCACACTTTAGAACAAATTGCCCTAACAAAGGTCATGACACAGTCTCAAGATATAATAAGTAGCCGGGTGTGTTACATACTCTAACCACTACATTTAAGGTAATTTAATGTTACTTATTTTTAAAATAATCATGATAAAAGTTATAATACAATAATCTGGAGTTATCTGATAGAAGTTTCAAAAATAATTTTGTCCCACATTCCAGAGGAATTGGAAAAGAATATATAAGTGAAAAATTTAGAGGATAGTTAATAATAATTCAAAGGAGCTAAGACAAGTCAATGATGACTGCTAGGTAATTAACTAAGGAATCAATTATCTATTCCTTTAAATAGTAAAAATTAGATATTAGAAACAACCTAAAAATCTAACAGCAGTGAAATATTTAAACAAATTTTGAAATGTTCAATTAATGGAATATTATTAATATTTAGGTCTTTAAAAAAGGTCAGGACATCTGGGTGGCTTAGTCAGTTAAGCATCTGACTCTTGATTTCGGCTCAGGTCATCATCTCATGGTTTCTGAGTTCGAACCCAGCATCAGGCTCTGTGCTGACAGTGCAGAGCCTGCTTGGGATTCTCCCTCTCCTTCTCCCTCTCCCTCTCCCCTGTTCTTTTCCTATCTCTCAAAAAATAAACTAAAAAATAAAGAAAGAAGGTTGATTTGTATAGTGGAAAACTCAAACCTTATGTTAAGTGAAACATGAGCTATACCTATATATGTGGGATGACATCAGTTACACAAAATAATCTATATATCTGCTTGAAAAACTAGATGGAATTACACTAACATATTTTAGGAGAATTTATTTCTGGATTGTGGACTTTGGGGTAACTTATTTTCTTTTTTATATTTTGTTATGTTAATGAGTACACATTACTCTTAAAAGAAGAAAAATATAATTTTATGTCAATTAACAATAATAAAAGAGTTATAGTTATCAGAATAAAGAGTCAGAAAAAGACTGCTGATGCACTTTCTATGCAAAACCCACAAACATTTTTTCCAGGAGACCAAGGCTATGCAAAAATCAAAGAATGGAGATTTTAAGTTCTAGGCATATCTCTAGATGAAGTAAAGATTTTCCTAACTAGAATGGAAAGCTAAGGTTTAGTTAAATGGTAATTGGAAATGATTGAGTACTAATGAATGAAGACTATCATAAAATTTTAGATTTAGTTAAGACTTCAGAGGTCAGTGAATCCAAACTTTTGAGAGGTTCACAAATCCTTTCTTCAGTTCACTTGTTAAATGGTCATCCAGTTTCTTTGGTTTGTATACCAGGTTTGAAATACCTCCAGTTGACATGTAGCACACCACTTTTAGAGATGGTCTACTCTATCTGTTCACAATTCTAGGTGTTAGAAAGTTCTTCCCTATGTGGAATTGGAATTGAATTGGTCATTCCTGGAACTCCCATTGTGTCCATTCTTGAAGAGTACTAAGAATATGTGGGAAGCAATTTTTAATCAGTAAAAAATATTGATATGTTTTCATAGGGGTAAGGAGAGAAAATTGGAAGGGTATATACTTATGAAGTCAACATTTTTTTTTCCCCACAACAGTGTTTCTAATACTTCGCCCATTTTTGATCTTCTCTTATTCACCCCAGAATAATTATCTTCAGTTTCATAAGACAATTCTTCTTGTGACATGGTTTCCAACACCTACCAGTCCAGGGTACTCGTTTAGAAACCATGCTGATTTGTTCTATTGTTCCAATTGTTCTGACAAACTGGTCAGTCTGGGAACTATGTTTCTCATTACTCCCTTCCCTGTATAGTTCTGAGTTAGAGCAATTAAAAAAGGAACTTGCATAAGATTCAGAGGGCAGGAGGAGGTAGTGGTTATCACTTCTATAGATCTTAACAGGCAAATGCAGTGATAGACAGTGTTTAGAGAGTTTCCGTTTGTTCTCATTCTCTTCTGCTCCACATCTAGGTCTTTTTCCTGACTGCTGTCCTTGCTGCCCAAGAGCAGCCCCCAGCATACTCCTAGTCACATGGGGGAAAACACACTGAGGTAGTAACAACACAGAGACAACAACCAAAGCTGTCCCATAAAAGTAAAATTTGAACCACATACACAATTTAAAATTTTCTAGTAACCACATTTTTTAAAAAAAGTAAAATGAAACAGGTCAAATCAATTTCAATGTTTCTATAACCCAATATTGCTAAAATTTATCATGTCAACAAATAAACCATATAAAAAAATGATTAATGAAACAGCAGGGAGGCCAGTGTGGCTAAAACCCGGTGAATGAAGTGGATAGTAGTACGGGATGAAGTAAATATGTAACCAGGAACCACATGATACAGGACACCGTAGACCCCAGTGATGGTGTGGAATTTTGGAAAGTGTAATGAGACTTTTGAGAGGAAGAATGACATGAGCTGATTTGTATTGTTGAAGAATAGCTCTGGCTGTTTCAGTGGAGAAGAGACTGTAAGGAAGGAAATATGGATGTGGAGAGCAATTAGGAGACTTTTGCAGTGTCCTAGATGAGAGATGATAGGGGCATGGAGTAAGGTAATATTATGAAAGTGCTGATATATGGAAAATCTGTGATACATCTTCAAGGTAGAGCTGACAACACCTGCCCATGGTTGAATGTGTAATGTGAGAAAAAGAAGACTTAAGGACGGTGCCTATCCTTTTGTATTAAGCGCTTAGGAAAGATAGTGCCTTTTACTATCAAGATGAAGACTAAGAATGAGTTTATTCTGTTTGGCTCTATCATAAAATATTTTAAATATTGATTCTTTGTTCTTTAGATAAGCCACCTTTATCTAGATCACAGGCATAAATCTTGAGCTAAAGAGAGCTAATTATAGAATTCATGATTTCATTCAGCTTAATACCCAGGTGTTCACATGACATCCAGAATATAGTTAATTCATCTTACTCCACTATTTATTGTCAAAATACACTTACACATCTCCATAAGTTTAAAAGTTATATACTCATATACTATGAGTAGCTCAGTTGATTAAGTATGTGACTCTTAGCTCAGTTCATGATTTCACGGTTCCTTGAGTTTGAATCCTGCTTTGGGCTCCCCTGTCAGTGCAGAGCTTGCTTGGGGTTCTTTCTCTCTTCTCTCTCTGCCCCTCCCCCACTCACTTTTGTTCATGTGCTCGTCCTTGCGCGTGTGCTCTCTCTCTCTCTCTCAAATAAACTTAAAAAAAAGTTATTCAGCATCATATTTTGTATGGCATTACTCCCAAATTAGTAGCCTTATTTCTTCCTTCCCCACTTAGCCTGAACCACTAATTCAATGAATTCTTGCCTATATCCTCCAGTCTCTCAACACGTTGTCCTTCCAGACCATCTGAATTATCAGTCCCTAACATGGGATTAATCCAACCATCTGCTTGCTCAACAGGTACTTCAAAGCTGCCAAACACTGCTGGAGAATATTGCATAACTGGATCGATTAAACTTATTACCTATTTACCATTTCCAACCTCAAATTTGTTGCTCAGTGCTACTGGGCAATCCTGTCATTTGTCTCTAGAGACCTTTCTCATTTACTAAGGTGACCATTTTGTGTTTTTATACTCCTCAAACTTGCAAGGTTTTTTTTTTTTTTTCACTTATATCCAGGAGGGAAAAAAAAATAGTATTTTCTAGAAAACAGACAATATACACCCAGTAATCAAATTTCCCCTTCCAACTACAACATTATGTATATTAACACTCATCCTTATCTTCCAGATGCTGCTCTATCATCTCTCCTTCTTCACTGATTGCTTTTTTCCTTCAGCAAATATGCTTAACTCTCCCTTTACCCTAAAGCTCACCTTCCTCGGTCTCTTGCCCCTCTTCAGCTAGTATATATGTCTATGTTCTTCCTTCACTGCAGGTTTTATTAGGAAGTTTCATAATCTGCTGCAATCACATCCTTCCACTGAATCTGTTCTTTCCAAGGTCATCTGTGACCCACAAGTGTTAAATTCTGTTGTTTCACGTCTTTATCCTATTTATCATATCTGTAGCACTTAATGCCGTTGACCATCGTCTCTTTCTTGAATCTCTCAATTATAAGATGCTGGTCCTAACTCCTCTGATCAATTCTAGATATTGACTGATCTATCCTTCATGATCTCTTATACAGGGTAACTCAAGAGTCTTTCCCACATCTTCTTTGGGTGCTCGTTCCTCTACTTGAGTGAATCTTAAAATCAACTTTCACTTACTGTAGCAGCCATGAAAATGTGCTGCTCAAATCTCCTGCTGTGGGGAACAGAATTGACTAACAGCCCCACTTACTGCCCTTATGGGCCCACTACCACATCTGTATCACAGCCGTGTTTCCCCTAGGCTGCTCGCAGCTATGATTGAGTGTGGTGGGATTCTAGTGCAAACCTACCCCTGCAGCACACAGGACTCCTCTAATAAGTGACTGGTTCAAGGACTCCCTTCAGCTTGAAGAAAACTTTCTTCAGTTGTGCTGCAGTGCAACTCTTTCCACCCAAACCTTCTACCTCCCCCCCTCCTTGGTGTCAGACCAGCTTTCTCCTGTCTTTCTCCTCTCTCTCCTTCATGAGAGTCTCCCCTAATAATTCTTTTGCATACTTGATCCCATCTTAGCATCTACTTCTTAGAGGATCAGATGTAACACAGCTACATACCAAATGCTGAGTATCTCTAAGTCCTACACTGAGCTTAAGATTCATAAATAAACTGCATTTTCTTTTTTTTTTTTAATTTTTTTTAACGTTTACTTATTTTTGAGACAGGGAGAGACAGAGCATTAACGGGGGAGGGTCAGAGAGAGGGAGACACAGAATCTGAAACAGGCTCCAGGCTCTGAGCTGTCAGAACAGAGCCCGACGTGGGGCTCGAACTCACGGACCACGAGATCATGACCTGAGCCGAAGTCGGACACTTAACCGACTGAGCCACGCAGGCGCCCATAAACTGCATTTTCAATGACTTCACCAAAGTGGTTCAAGTGCATCTCACATTCAACATATCTCATATGTTAAATTCCTCATCTTGCCATACATCCATAACCCTTTCTAGCAAGTTTTGCCTATGTAATAGCACCATCATCCAACCAACTTCTTGCTCTTGCTTATCGTCTTTTCCTTGGCCTGAGCTCAGGCATTCATTAAACTATTTTGGACTTGTGCTATGTCAGTTATGGATAACTGGCTTTTACTCTTGCCTCTCTTCAATTCTGTGTTCACAAAAGGTTCTCCACAAAATTTTCCCTCATATCTGCCTGTATTATCACTGTTATTCCTTTCATTTACCCATCACTATGTACTTCCTGGCACTCACTAAATAAATATCCCATACTTGCTCATGCCTTGAGTCTTTCTCATGGTATTTGCAGATGCTAGCCTTTGCAGATGCTAGTTTATCATCTCCTGTCTCTGTTGCTTCAACGTCCATACATTTTTCAAGATGCAACTTGAATGTTATTTACTCAGTGAAGCTCCATCCTCAAACCAGCTATCACCACAAAGATAGAAAATCTTTTATCTTCATTATCTTAGTACACTGTACAGACTCCAATTACAGAATTCCTTGCATTTTGCTACAGTTATATGTGTAATCTGTCTCTGTCACTATGTTCTAAGACTATATTGTAAGAAGGAATGCACCATGTATTATTAGTTTATGTCTGTCCAGTTCTTTGAATGGTGCCTCCATCCTAGTAGATATTCAATAAATATTGTGAAATTAACTGAAGCAGCAAAGAAATTAAAGTTATATTGCTTGAAGTTCTCTTGAGAAATGCATACTAACTCCTAGTGATTATCACAATGTTTTTTAAATGCTTGAAAAGAGTCTGCTTAACAGCTTTTATTTCCTCCATTACATCAGATAGGAAGATGTCAGTGTTTGAGACTACTTACTCAAGATTTGAAACAAAACTTGGGGTTAAATCTATCATTTTCTTAATTAAGGGAGAGCAATGCTGGATACAGTCTTATTTGAGCAAAGTAAACCACTGCTGTTATGCAGGTTTGAGGGGAAGACATGTTTGTTTTGAGATACATTTGCCAAAGAGGAAAGACTATTGTCATGGCAGTCTTCGAAACATGTCTTCTATTGGATATAAAAGTGCATTTTGTATTGGTTACAGAAGTAGAATGGGTTAATGGCAGCCTTAGAAATGTGTTCAGTGGAATGAGTCTGCTACCCAGTGGCTGACTTTCAAAGCATGAGGCTATCGCTGTCTGGTTGACTTTCATAAATACATTCACTGAAGCTACTGTCATTGATTGATTAATAAAATTTAAAATCAGTTTTGGTGATTTCTTATAACCATGGCTATGGAACAGTCAGTGATTGATTAGATAGAAATAAAACTTTCAGGTGGATGTTTTTGTGATGGCTATAGAACAACCAGTTTTTTACTAAAAGTGCGAGGGCTGTTACCCTCAAGTATTATCTCTTACACGGTTATTTCTTACCTAATTCTATGAACTTTGGTTTCTCTAATATACACTAGTCTTTCACAATCATAGATACCCACATGCCTTATTCCTAAAATCAATTGATGAGATACAGGAAATTGAAAATAATATAGGAATATCATAATAAATGCCACTGCTTGGTGCCACATAGTCTCCTCTGGAGGGGTTATCTTTTACGTAGGATAAATCAATAAAAATATTAATGCAAGGAATCCTAAATTGGGAACTGTCCCATAGGGCTTATTTTTTTTCATTTCAGACTTATTAAGTAATGTCACATGATCTTTAAGTGATATAACATAGGAGCTCAGGTTTGCTGAGCCAGCTTTTTTGAAAGTTATTCTAAATGAAGCATAGGGACCAGAAAAGAAAAGTGAGTTGACATGCTTTAACTTGTGTTAATCACTTTTCACATATTAGCAATAATTTCCAAAGCCAAGTGAGGTAGGTGTTGTTATGCTCATTTCTATTAAAAAAAAAAAAAAAGGAACTTCAAGGGGTTAAGTAATTTTTTCATAGTCATGAAGCTTGGAACTGACAAATTTAGATTTCAAATCCAAGTATTTATTTAAGTAGACAAAAGAATTTTCCCTCTCTACCACACTTCCTGCCCCAAGGGAAAATTAGTACTTCCACTTTGAAAAAATCAGTCTGGAAAGGGAATGCAATGGAAATTGAGGGAAAATTGCAGTCTTCCTGACATTGAAAACTACTTATCCTAAATTTTATGATATTTCTGAACCCCTTCCTCATTGTTTTTTTTTTAAGTTTATTTTTGAGAGCATGAGTGGGGGAGAGGTGGGGGGGGTTGGGCGGGGAGAATCCCAAGCAGTCTCTGCACTGTCAGTGTAAAGCCCCACAAGGTAGGACTCGAACTCATGAAACTGAGATCATGACCTGAGCCAAAACCAAGAGTCGGATGCTTAACCGACCGAGCCAACCAGGTGCCCACCATTGACTGGATTTTAAATGGTGGCCCACAACACAAAAACTTAAATATTGTTAAATTTTAGAAAGTTACCCAATCTTCACATTCCCTCTGTTCTCACATAAACATTTGCTGTACAGAAAACCATGTTATAAGAAAATGTGGTATAACAAGGTTCTAGTGGGTAATATAAATGGTTACTCCAAAATATTCACATTTTAAACAAAGGAGTCTAGGGGCACCTGGGTGACTCAGTGGGTTAAATTAAAATACTGGATCATATTGTAATTCTATTTTTAATGTTTTGATTAATTAAAAATGTTAAATTGTAATATATATTACAATTTTAATTGCCAAAGAGAGGAGTAAAGCATAATGATAATTTAGTATATACAAATTTAAAACCAAATGAGATTTTCAAAAGAAACACAACTTTTTCTTGATTCTAAGCAATAAACTAATCTCTTTTGTGAATATTCAAAAATATAGCATTGAGAAATGGCTCTAAAAGTGACCTTTCTACTTGAGAAGTACACAGTACCTGCTTTCATTAAATTGTTTTGTATAGCCTCTGTTTAATATCCCAGTACCTTTAATATTTCATTCTATTTGTATTTATAATGAGTGACATACATTGGATAGCATATTCAACATATTAAATCAATATTCTGGTTTTTAAAACTTTTATTTATTTTTGATTAGGTAACATATGGCACAGAACACATAGAGTAAAAGTCTTCCCTAACCCTGTCCTCCAACACTCCAGTTTTCAATGAAAGGGAAGTAATATTCAGTACTATGATTCAAGAAATGTTCCCTGAAATAAAGGAAGACTTGGATAGTTTGAATGTATTCATCTTTTATCTCAAAAAAAAAAAAATCAATCCAGAAGTCAACTGTGAGATATATCCTAGTAAAATCATTGAACTTAAGAAACAAACAAAAGATCCCTCTGGTTTTCTGGGCAAAATCAAAAACTCACTTAGAAGGGAAAGAAAATTGGGTCAGCCTCAGATTTCTTGTCAGCAATAATCAAAGTAAGAAAGGAGTGCAACAACTCTCTTTGTAAACTCACAGAAAGAATGGGAGGGAAATAAAGGATTTTATATCCAGCCAAGATGTTCTTCAAATATTGAGGCTACCCAAGAATCTTTCCTGGGGAATCTACTAAAGGATGAACTTCATTTAACAAAGAGATGATTAAGGAAACCAGCAAAAGAACTGGTAATGAGGGTTAAATATACTTATGTGTAGATCTAAGATTATAACAAAGTGAGAATGAGAGAGAAATTAGCATGTAAATATTCTTTGCTCTGTCAAAGTAACACATCAAAAAAAAATGGGAAAAAAAGAAAGTAAAATACACTTATAACTGATGGAAGGGTGATGGGTAGAAGTCAAAGAAAATGTTTTGAAGTTGACAAAATAGTTGACTGTAACTAAGGAGAAAGGAGACTAAGGACATGAAAGTATTAAGATAATTAAAAAAAAAAAACCCTATATCTTAACTACAAACTACTACACAATAAAAGAAAAAATTTAAAAAGCAAAGAAAATAGACAACTTAATGAAAGACACATAGTAAATATAATTGTGTTATAAAAGACCAAACTTATCAATTATTTTGATAAATGTAAATAGGCTGAATTTATTTAAAAATTTTTAGATTGGCTTACAAATCAAAACCAGAATATGGAATAGTCTATGAGACAATTGATTTAATTTCTTTCAAAAATGATTGTCATTCCTCTGCATTTTCCTACCTTGATTGAGCATTTGCCCACAGCAGCTTTTTTCCTGTTTATAATACACCTTGCAAAATAAGTTTTTAATCCCTCAAATCTTACTGTTCCAAATTCAGGTTTTAGGAAGCAATTTAGTCTTGGATATTTATGAAATAGAAAAGAATGAGCAAATGTTGGTTTTTGAGGGGAAAAAATCCATTGTACCATACATTATATTCTTATATCCTAAGTGGTTCCAGGCTTTCTTTTTCTCTTTCTTACTGAATTATGTCAGCTTTTGAGACTGAATACAAAAGAACAGAAAAAAATAAACATGTCAGGAAAAGGTATTTATTTAATGAAAATTATTTTAGAATCTCTCCGTGTTCTTACTGTGTAATCACAGACAAATCAGTAATCCCAACCTCTTCTAAAATGATGCAGCCTTCCTATGTGGCAGATACTAAAAAGCAAGCTTTTTTAAAAAGCCATTTATAAGCTGTATATAGTACTGCTTCTCACAACCATATCTTAAAGATTTTTCACTTTTAGGTTAAATAATATTACTATATGGAAAAACAAGAATATATAGATGGGAAGAAATAACAGTTCAAACTAGCCAAAACTCTACCACAACACTGTTGCAACTGTTTCTACCTAGAGTCCTCTGTAGGTTATTGTCACCAGCAAGGAAAAGAAAGCTGTCCTGCGTGCAGCCTGCCGCCCCTTCTCTCTTTGATTTATAAATGGAGACGAAAGAACAGACTGGGAAGGACATGAATCTGGGTGGGAACAGCCAGAGCAAAGGCTCTAGTTGCATCTAGGCACTGATGCCTGCGTACCCTTGGTCCAGCTCTCACCAGGCCAGAGAGTTGGAAAAGAGGGTTAAATACCAAAATAAAAGTATCCTTAGATAAATTGCAATCTATTTAGACATATAATAGGAAGTCATTGTAACCTCCTAGTTTTCTGTTTATGTCAGAGAATCAGAAACAGAAAATATATTTCTCTAAAATATTAATGCATGTGACTTCTCAAATTACAATGTTATTTTCAATGTGAAAAAAGATTAGATGATACAGAAAAGTACAAACAAAAATGTAACCATATTTTACATCAGCAAATCATTTTAGCATGTTTTTGGTGGCCAGTGGAAATGACCCTTAACTTCAGATATCAGGACTCTATCTATATAGAAGAAATGGGGATTACCTACTACTGTGTCCCCTCATCCTCTTCTCAGACTCAGCTAGGATTGCTCCTTAACCACATTTGAGTCACAGTTATGTTGTATGATGGCTATTGACTATTCAGTGTTAGACACTAAGTGTTAAGGTTTATTAATTACTCCAGCTAAAATTTTCTTTGCTAGTGATGCAAAAGTTAATTAGGTTTCTAAATATTCAGCTTTGATGATTATAAACTCTTTCTTAACTCTATGTATTTCTGTTTGAATTGAGCTGTATGATCCTTGAGTTTTCTTCCAGCATCAAAATGTGATGCTCTAAAAAGTGACATAGGAAGAATTTAAGACATGGACTGCAAATAAGTTAGCTTTTTTGTGAGATTTTCTTAAAGTCATCAAAAAATCTATTCAGGCTGTCTCTTCTGATGCATTTTGACATTTACTCTCTCAGTATAAACTTCGTTACTATGCAAAAGCAGATTCTTAATAATTGACGTTGTTTACTTTCTGCACTCGTAGAAGGCTGGAGAAATGAATCAATACTAGCTTAGCTTCTCCAAAATAAATCAGAGATCATTGTTAAAGTAATGCACATTAATTGAGTCTGTCAAATTAATTTCCCAACACCTCCTTATGCTACAAGAGTCCTAATTAAGAAATAACTAAGGTTGCCTTTTCTTACTACAGGTATTGCTAAGTCACTTGCTCTGAACATTTAACTCCTTTGATGTATGTAATTTAAAGAACCCAAAAGCAAATCTCCAAAGTATTAGTTGCACTGTGCTTTTGTTAAAGGGCTTTGCAGTTTGCAAAGTGCTTCCATGTTCTTTCTGCAAACAGTCTACGTTTTGTTCTGTAAGAGGTAACCTAGGTCTCCCCTAAAGCTATTCCAATACTGTGTGGAACCGTACAGAGCAACCATACAGAGTCCTGGGTTCTATACCTTAAGAGAATCACTATAATAGAGTGCTTCCAAGACAGAAAAGTGAGTGGTAAAGTCTGTGGAAATTATAATAAGAGGAAAGTTTGAAAGAACTGGAAATATTTAACCTAAAGAAGAAGGGATATCATAATTATTGAGGGGGCCCTCTCTTGTTTGAATGTGTGTTCCATGGCAGAGGGCTTCATTTTATATCTCGTTCCACTTGGTGGAATCAGCACAGATGATTGTTAATTACAGGAGGGGTAGATAAAGGTTTTGCACAAGTATCTTTTGATAATACAAAGGGCTGTCTTACCCAGGATTGAGCTTCTTGGTACTAAGTATCCCATGAAGAACCACTTAGGAGGGGGTGGGGCTAAGACCGAGGGATAGTTCTCTGACAGGCCCAGGATCTCAGGCTTTCAAGCCTGCCAAACAAGGGGAAGCCTCTCTTTCCTGGTCCAGCCCACTTGTTCACTCTTGTTGTCAACATTAGACAGAAATTTCAAAACCCCAAATCCCAAAAGACAGGGACTTGCCAAGAGGCTTCATAGTCCCCTTATTACGTGCCCAGCCATGCTTTGGAATTACCCACTGCTATCCAAACAGCTGGCCATTGCTAGGATACAGGCAAGGCTGTTGGAGAACAAGTGTGAGACCAAAGGTGTCATTCCCCCTTCCCAAAGTTTGGAGGCCACTTCAGTTGATGTATAACCTACCATAATCTGCCTGTCAATCTCCTCTAGCACTTACTATATAATATTTGGTTGGTTTGTACAACACTTTGGTATGGCGAGCTCTTTAAGAGCAGAGAATCTATTCTATTTATCTTTATAACTCCACAGCTTATCCAAATGTTGGCATTTATTACTCAATATATACTTAATGGAGGAATAAATGTATTCCATTCCGAATAAGCATTGCCTCAGTGCAGGTACTATATCAATGGCAAGATATACAGAATTCAAATAAGGCACAGTCCTTGCCCTTAAGGAGTGCTAGAAAATCAGCAGAATAAATATATGAATGAGTGGGGGCACCTTTATCAGGTGGAATTTTGCCTTTTAAGATTGCTTTTAATTCTAAGATACTGTAAATCCATATTCCGTTCCTCAATTAAAGTAGCTTAAATGCAAGAGCAGACAAAGTGGCCATACTGTATTAGGACTTTCCTAGGTTTTTAATTTACTGTGGGCAATACAACCCAACTTCCTACAAATCAAATAGTTTGGAGAGTCAATATATACTAAAAATATGGGGTTCTTTTAAGGGGGAAGAAAAGATCTCGGTAAAAATTAGTGAGAAAACCATATAAAATGCACTTTTCTCCTATTAAGAAAAAAAGACTTTCTGGCTCTGGAATTTAAAGTGTATGGCACTTTCTCTGTATACTAATTAAAGAATTCAAAGTATCATATCTATATTAAAAATAATAACATACTGACATAATGTTTACTCTCCACTTAACATACATGCACAGATTAAATCTGTTCATTTATGTATAACGTAGTTAACTTTTGTTATTCTTGTTTTCCATAGGATGAAACAGGACGTAGTGGTGAAGTCATTTGCCCACTAGATGATGAAGTAGAAAGTTGTAGAGCTAGACCGGTGAGTACCAGGTTCCACTTCATAACCATGTCACTATGTTGCCTCTTCTATTCTAAAAATATACTCCTAGATCATGGTAAGAATTTTATTTCTTCTTTGTGGTAAGGTTATGTTTGCCAGCTGTTTCATAATATAGAACCAGTCAACCATGATGAGTCTTGCTTCTGATGCACTAGTGAACAAGGTCATTGAGAAAGCTTTGAGAACTGGACAAAGCAACAAAGTAAAGTCCTTTAGCAAGAAAACAGTGGCTGATATTCTAGCCTTTGACTTGATTTCTCTGGTATCATTTACACAAACCCAAACAGTCACCACACTCTCTGTGCCATTATGTCCACTCTCATGTCCAAAAGGACACAATTGTATTAAAAAGGATCTTATTTGACCAAATAATAATATATTACTCTACATAGTAAAACACAAAGGCCAACAAGCCAACCTTTTTTATTTTTATTCTTTTTAATTTTTTTATTTTTATTTTTATTTTTTTTCATATAGGAATGTTTTTTATTTTATTTTATTTTTTTTTCAATATATGAAATTTATTGTCAAATTGGTTTCCATACAACACCCAGTGCTCATCCCAAAAGGTGCCCTCCTCAATACCCATCACCCACCCTCCCCTCCCTCCCACCCCCCATCAACCCTCAGTTTGTTCTCAGTTTTTAACAGTCTCTTATGCTTTGGCTCTCTCCCACTCTAAACTCTTTTTTTTTTCCTTCCCCTCCCCCATGGGTTTCTGTTAAGTTTCTCAGGATCCACATAAGAGTGAAAACATATGGTATCTGTCTTTCTCTGTATGGCTTATTTCACTTAGCATCACACTCTCCAGTTCCATCCACGTTGCTACAAAGGGCCATATTTCATTCTTTCTCATTGCCATGTAGTACTCCATTGTGTATATAAACCATAATTTCTTTATCCGTTCATCAGTTGATGGACATTTAGGCTCTTTCCACAATTTGGCTATTGTTGAGAGTGCTGCTATAAACATTGGGGTACAAGTGCCCCTATGCATCAGTACTCCTGTATCCCTTGGGTCAATTCCTAGCAGTGCTATTGCTGGGTCATAGGGTAGGTCTATTTTTAATTTTCTGAGGAACCTCCACACTGTTTTCCAGAGAGGCTGCACCAATTTGCATTCCCACCAACAGTGCAAGAGGGTTCCCGTTTCTCCACATCCTCTCCAGCATCTATAGTCTTCTGATTTGTTCATTTTGGCCACTCTGACTGGTGTGAGGTGACATCTGAGTGTGGTTTTGATTTGTATTTCCCTGATAAGGAGCGACGTTGAGCATCTTTTCATGTGCCTGTTGGCCATCTGGATGTCTTCTTTAGAGAAGCGTCTATTCATGTTTTCTGCCCATTTCTTCACTGGGTTATTTGTTTTTCGGGTGTGGAGTTTGGTGAGCTCTTTATAGATTTTGGATACTAGCCCTTTGTCCGATATGTCATTTGCAAATATCTTTTCCCATTCTGTTGAAGCCAACCTTTTTTAAAACCATTGTGGTTTACTGAGGGTTAGGATGCTTGCTCTGAGAAGTAAGGTACATTTCATTTTGGAAATGGACGATCTTTTTTTCACTTACTTTCACATATATTCTGTTTTTCACTTTGTGCTCTAAATAGTTAATTGGCACTATTTAACAGATTGTATATGTGGCTGCTGAGAGCAATTGCGTCTTAACAACAACTGAAACAACTGAAGCAGTTTTTACTTAATTTGCTAGCTGGCGCATGGTTTGCTAGAGAATGACCTTGCCCCCTACAGTTGGATTCAAAGAGTTAAGCAGAAGTTGAAGCATTCCTGACTGTAGGAGGTGAAACTCATTCATATTCTTTTGTAAACAAATTAACACCGAGTTGCCAGTGTGTTTTCATCCCACAAAATCACCTTAGCAACATGGATATAAAAGCAGCATGAACTTTCCCTCAGAACCTCCAGTCCTTTCTAGCATGAGGAATCTACAACAAATGGGCCTAACAAAATGCTCCACTGATTTTAATCCTTAAAATAAGTGCCAGAATTTCTGTGAAACGTTATAGATTCCAAAGGTAAAATAAAAAGCACTAAACTTCTCTTATATATATAATAATTAGCTATTTCTCAAGAGGGCTTTTATTTGGCTTTTTAATTTTTTCCTGACAGGGCAGGAAACACACACACCCTTTGCTTGACCAAGTTTAAATTAATTTTAGCATAAAAAGAAAAGGAAGATCTATTTCTGAGTAATTAGGCTAGGTGAATTTGAACAGTGGGTTCTATGGTCAATGATTATAGGTACCTTGTATTCTACTGTGTTTGAGGAATAGGAGTTCTGGAAAATAGAAGAAGCAAAAGCCATAATGGAGTCATAGAGTCCTCAGTCGAATGCAGATAAGACCAGGGGCAGGAAAAATCCTGCCAGACAGTTGAAGTCAGAAGTCTGTAGGAAATGAGCCACAGAGCTTTGTTTTGTGTGCTTTTTCATCTGTGCTCAGCCCCTTAAAAGGAAAGACCAGAAATCTCTCTGTTTACTTATGGATTTCTTACGGTGTTAGTTGCTGCTTATCGTCACTCTAGAGGAGAGCTAGTGAAACTTATGACATGCACATACTTTATGACTCCACCCCTGGGCCTCTGCCATCTCTTGTCTCTACCTTCACTCTTTGGTATTTTATCTACCTCTTTGGGTCCCTGGAATGCAGAGGGTTTACCCAAAGTTAAGGGGGGGAAAGTAGGCTATCATAGAAAAGCACTTTTTATATGGTCTTCATCATTGTTGCTCTTAAATCTGCAAGTTCTTGCATTTTCTTTGCTGCATTTGAACTAATTTCTTTTTTTTTAATTTTTTTTTCAACGTTTATTTTTTTGGGGACAGAGAGAGACAGAGCATGAACGGGGGAGGGGCAGAGAGAGAGGGAGACACAGAATCGGAAACAGGCTCCAGGCTCTGAGCCGTCAGCACAGAGCCCAACGCGGGGCTCGAACTCACGGACCGCGAGATCGTGACCTGGCTGAAGTCGGACGCTTAACCGACTGCGCCACCCAGGCGCCCCTGAACTAATTTCTAATTACTAGTTTCTGTGTTTAAAAATTTAAAGAATATTTTAATGTTTTTAATTAATTGACATATCATGAGCTATACATACCCATTTTCCTGTCTTATATTAATATAAGGAAAATCCATTCTGGCCTTGCTGGAGAGAGGATTTCACAGAATGTGGCCCTGATCTACCCATCCCCACCCCTAAGTACAAAGCCATCTTTAAACAAAGCCTAGGGTTTTAAAGGCTGAGAGGAAATGCAAATAATAAAAACTCTTGGATGCTATAGGTACACTTATAAATTGGAAAACAACTGGTGATAATAGACCAACAGCCTTAACCAAATTGTTACACAAGTTTGTGACATGGATCTAGTATTTTAGGTTAGGTTTCTCAAGAAACAGATTGAAACATATTTTCATGAAGAATTTTATTAGAAAATACCCTTGGGATTAGCATCTGTGGGGGAATAATGAAGAAGGGTTGGGTAGATGGAAAAGTTGAACATGGTTGCCCTCAGCAAATCTCAAATGGAGCCCTGAATCTTATATGGCTCTTCCAAGATTACCTAAATAGACTTTCTACTACCACCACTGCCACAACATCACATAGAACCACCACTGGATGAGGGCAGCTGTGGGGAGGGGACCTAACATTGGGCAAGGCTGCTCTCTTCTATTGGAGGAATTCCTAGGGAGGGACTCAGTTGTATACCAATATCAGCCACACTCAGAGAAGCTAGGGATAGGAGGGCTTTGGTCCTGACATGGTGATCTGGGTGGCTCCTCACAGCATCCATGATAGTCTAGCTCTTGTGAAATTCAGATCCACTTGTTTTATATAATTTCATTATCTAAAGTCAACGTTTGCAGGTTTCTGGGGTTATGTGTAAGAGGGAAATTAATGGGACCAATAAGAGTCATCATCACTGAAGCTAGTCTTGGGAACACAACTGATAGTCCTCATCTCCTTTCTTCACTATCCCTTATAGGTTTCTGTTAGTCTCAAACAGCACATCCCCTGCTCTAGTTGGTAATACAAACCTCCTTTCCTAAAAGTTCTGATCATCTTATAACCATGCTCTTCTCAATCTTTTGTGACCATACTGGACTATTTACTGTCAGAATTGGCTGAGGAGTATCAAGAAACACCTCAGTGGATAACATGGCTGGCACAGGTATTCTTGCCTGCCCCCACGGTGTGATGATTGTGCTACATACTCATAATCATCAGGGTCCATTATCTCAGGATGGCGGTTCCTTTCCTGACCTTTTGGCACATGGAACCTAAAGTGACAAAGGATCAAAGGGAACTTAAAGTCTCGATAGTAAAAGCATTCATCTTCTGGGAACAGAATCTCTGGACCTGCAAAGCTTATTGTTGCAGCATCAAAAATACAAATTATTTTTTTTTCATGCTTATTTATTTATTTTGAGAGAGAGAGAAGTATGAGAAAGGAGGGGGCAAAGAGAGAGGGATAGAGAGAATCCTAAGAAGGCTCTGCACTGTCAGTGTAGAGCCCAACTTGGGTCTCCATATCACAAACTGTGAGGTCATAACCTGAGCCGAAACCAAGAGTCTGATGCTAAACTGACTGGGCCACCCAGGCACCCCCAGAAATACAAATTCTTTAAGTGACTCTCTAAAAGTAATAGGGAAAGGAGCTACTCATACTTTCACATCTTCTACCTACTGTAGACACAGAAGTACATCATTTTCACTGATTTAGAATGTACCCTGTATCCTAGAGGATGGCACCTCATCTTTGCAGGGCATTATCTTCAAGCTTGTATGTCAGCTATGTTCACAAAAGTTAGTCCCGTTAGTCTGTAATTCTGGCAGCTTTAGTGGTATGGTCTGTTACAGGAATAGTATATTCAATTGCCATATGTCCCCTGCCATACCTCTTTTGCTTTAAAATGGTCCTTGGTCTATAGCATTGTCAGGTAGGATACCATGTCTGGGGATCATTCTGTAAACACTGGAGATGCCTGAAGCCCCGCAAGTGGGAAATTAAAACCCATAGGTACGATAGGTGATGATTCTAATAAAGACAAAGTGCTAACTCTTCCAGGCTGTAATTGACTTGCTACCAGATGACTAGTTGGTCTCCTTAGGAGGGGGTACCCTAACAGGTCTTAGTATTGTTTGATGCCACCTAGTTGGACATTGGACAGCAGTAAGAAGACAGATCAGCCATAGTCTCTATGAACCTATGATGTTGTTTGGATCCATGCATGGTTTCATCCCTGACATGACAGATACTCTATTTATGCTTTTATTGTTCCAGCACCGCAATAGCTAATGACAGATGCTGGCTGTCATGTGTCTGTCAGCAACAAACAGTCATTATATTTATCTAGCTCTTCAATGCCTCTTTCATGATAAATGCTCTCTGGCAGGCAGTTAACAAGTTATACATAGACCTTCACAATTTATGCTTACTTCCATAGGTCCATCACATGCCTCTTCCTCAGACCTCCTTGTCCCCCAAATTTCGGTCTTTTCCTCAATCCTTGATCAAGCAGCCACCCCAATTTCCACTGATTAGAAATGCATGTATAGTCTTCAGTTGGGCTATTTCTCTTTTCATGTAAAGCAAATCTTGTGGTACAATGCCTGAAGCTCTTCCCGTGGGATAATTTTCACTCATCACTATTTTTCAGGGCCACAGCTTAATGGGATTGTGATAAAGCAGTGGTCTATTTTAGCTTGTACTTAAATATGGAAATTACCCACTCATGAACCAAACTTAGCCTCTTTCCCTCCCTGTCAGCTGATCAAAAGGCTATAGGTGTGAGTTGAGAGAGACACACAAATGTAACTGTGATGGATGGCAAGTGAGTCAGGGCCACCTGTTTATGCATCTATTTGTGTTGTCCAGCCCTGCTCATGCCAATCTTGGGTGTATTCTATTCTAATGATAGAATGATGCTCATGATAGAATGCTGCTGGTCTCTCTTAATCTTCTGACTTTTATGAGTCCAAGAAAATCCACCTTATGATGGACTGCTCTGATATCTCATTGACAATGATATCTCATTGTCAGCCACTCCATCTCTTTCAGGACCCAGTAGCAAGAAAGCCAGGAGCTTTTTTTTTTAAAGATGTATAATTCTCTGCTTCAAATGGCATGGCCTTGTTCCAGAACCTAAGGGATTTCATTGTGATTTTTCTAGGGGAGTTGGTCAGAAACTCCACATGGCATCTTATTCGCCCAACAGATACCATCATGTCTTTAGGATGGTACTAATGTCTACCTTTATTCATGGACTGTGATCTTTTTTTAAACTTATGATATTGGGGATGTGGGCACTTTCAGCACCTTCAACTTGGCCTTTCCAATTAGATAGCTGTTACTCCATAGGCTTAGAACACAATATTGGGGTACTTATAATTACCTTGTGTGTCTGTCCTCCACTATACACTGGGAGGAATTATCAAAGATATGGACCAGGGGTCCTACTGTGAACCAAACCTGTTCCAGGACTCCATTTATCACTTGGTTCTTGTATACTCGCACTCTAACACAGAGGCCATAATGATTTTTAGGTTCCTGGATATTAATGTTAATTCAAATCCTATGTTGTTCAAAAGTTACTAAAATATCTGGGTTTCCCTTGCTCCTAGTATAAGGCTTCCCAAATAGATTGTCACAGGTCGCTTTGAGAAAAAAAAAAAACTGGAGGAATCATTACCATATCTGCTGCAGTGGTGTTTCAGGGCCCTCCCTCATAGGGACCCAGCCTCACCTGCGGTGACTTCTGGGTCAGAAAACTGGTTCTACTGTTAACTGGAATTAAACTAAAAACTTAAAAAAAAAGCTGGCTCCAGTTTGAAAATAGGGCAAAGAAACATGACCTTTATTGGGGCAGCTATCTCAAGCTCCTGATCATTCAACTTTGATTTCTTTTGATTGTACACATTGAGAGATCCCTTGTTAGCTTCCCATCTATCTTGTCTCTAGGGATGCAGGTTCCATTAAGCATCTTCATAGCTCTTACTGACCAAGCCCCCGGGTGCCATGCCAATATGATGATTAAACTCACATTGTTTCTGACTGTTAAATGCGATCGCCTGCCTTTTTTATGTTGGGGTGCTATCATCCCCATTACTATGTGGGAGACTACCATTAGCACTGGTCTTCTGCTGATGAGTTATTCATTGCCAAGTTATTCAGTGATGCTGTGGCTCCCCTCACCAAGGCATTTCACCTTTCCTCCCTTAACAGGCCCAGAACTTCCCAGTCCAGATTATGTTATCTTTTGACACTTGTTTTTGCTGTCTGGTGGCCAAGAGACAAGGTGTGGAAAGATCTGAAGGGGAAGAAAGTGCATATTGTTTTGTAAGACAAAGGCTTTTGAATTGTTTTTCAAGCAAACAAGGAATGAAAACTTTCAATGGGGAGACTCAGGCTACTTATGCAGGACCAAATTGTCCAGAAAAAGTTGGAATTTCAAGGTTATGTGTCGACTCATATGTCTCCATCACAAGCCTCAGGGTCTCACTCCTTCCTAACCAGGCTCTGATATTAGCATAGTATACGTGCCTTGCAGGGGTGGAGCATTCAACTTTAGAGATTCACTACTCTTATAATAAACTCTTTAAGTTTTTCTGTTTTCTCACAACAGGAGACAAGGATTTTATTTATTTATTTTTGCAACTATAGAGACCATCTAACTTTCATATTTTGTCTTAAATTGATGATTAATCATCTTCAGCCTTTCATTATCTTTCTCTAGTGAGTAGTTGAGGAAAAATAATTTTCCCTCTACCCTTTTGAGTTCTTAGCTGAAATCCCTGTGCTAAAAGACACATTAATAAGAGGAAAACAAACAGAAATTTAACATATATTCCTCATGTATATGTGGAAGGTACTCAGTAAAAAAAAAAAATGACTAACCCTCCAAGGTGGCTTAGAATTTAGACTTAAATACCATCTTAATGGGGAAAGAGGAGGAATATGTGGGACTCTTAAGGAATAGTAAATGATTTTTAGGGAAGATGAATGGACCATTAGAAGAATAGAGAGGAGGTATGATAGTTTGTGCCAAAGTTTATCTGAGTGTGGTACTGATTCTGTTCTTCTGTGACAAGGTTGATGAAACTCCTATGAAGATGTTCTATGACAATTGTATCCCTTTTGGAAGATGTGTCTTTAGGCAAATATAGGAAGTTCAGAGAAAGCCCCTCCTTGAATTTGCTGTGTTTTCAAGTGCCTACCTCTCAAAATGATATACCAAATTGGCATATTTTAGGGTGCCATGTCCTGAACACCTAGGCATATTTTGGGGTGGCATATTCTGTTACCCTTTAAATGCATTGATGGAATGAGACATCTGAGATATTTCACCTACCTATTCCGATACCAGTTACCACTTATGAGAGTTCAACAATTGCACCACTACAGTAGGCCAGGGGCTATCTATAATCTGCCACTAGTGACAGGGTCTTTATTCCCAGCCAGCTGGTAGGTGACCCATCTTCAAAATCATCAGTCTCCTTTTTAGGAACACTCTCAGAATTAACCTCCCCAGGAAACATCTTGAGCTGGAGAGTTGTACCCAGGTGGTTTTTTGGAGATAGTCTTAGGAACAACACCTGTAAGGGAGTAAAGAAAACAAGATTGGGTCAAAGAAGAAATTAAACTGGAAATAGTTGAAACAGAAGTCTCAGTGATCACTTGGAGAGCTCTGAAACTGGAATGGCCTGCCCATATTGGAGGAAAGAGATGAGAAATGGGTTTTGTAACCTCTTACATTAAACTAGTTGGTTGTGGGCTGCTGTAGGAGAGGACTTAGAACATTGAGCAAAGCAGCTTCTGTCACTCAAGGGCAATCCCTGTGAGAGACTTAGCTGTGAGCTCTTTGGTCACTGTCTTTGAAGTTAGGAGAATAAATGCCTCCTTCCTGAAGGGGAATCTGGGCAGTGCACCAAACACTTTACTTTTGGTTTTGACAATATTATATGATTTGAGGGCAACCTAATTATATTTCACTAAGTTTTTATTTTTAAAGCTTATAAAACCACACCCTAGTATATAAGGGAGATGATACAAAATTATGCAGGGCAAAAGGGAAAAGTCCACCTAGAATTACAAACTACAGAAGACTCAGAAGTACTTACCCATACACCCAAAAAATCAAGAATTGACTGTGTTGGGGGAGTCAAGTGCCCTTGTGCTAAGAGCATAGTTTCCTATTTCATGAGTAGCCAGAAACTCGAATTTTCATAAAAAGAGGAAAGGAGAGCTTTGTTCTCAGCTGGCATTCTTTAGAGGCTTGTGATAAAGTGGGAGTTTATGGTGAGATTCTTTTATAGTAAAACAAAACAAGCCTCTTCAAGAACATGTATTGAATGGTCTGGAGACCTCTATTAAGCAAAGATAGTATCCAGATGTTTCACTGGCTTATTTAAATATAGAAGGGGTCTGTAAATTTTGTATTCAAGGCAGTTGTAACTGTTCTAGAATCGTAATTTTATTATTTGTATCATACTTTGTGTTTGTGTGTGTGTGTGTGCGTCCATGTGTGCACATGTATATGCATTACAATGATTGGCTAATGGGCAGTAATAAATAGACTGAAATAATGGATCAGGGAGGTAGGAGTTATAACTCTTTGATGATTTCCATTATGATAAGGAAAAAAACCTAGATCAAACAGGGTATCCAAAAGGAAGCTAAATAAGCAACTACACTAAATGACCAAAGAGAAAAAGATAAGTCAATTTCAGAATGAGAACTTACATCTGTGCATAATTGGTTATCTTTAATTTTATCAGGTGGCATCAAAGGGAATCTGGGCAAAAGAAAATGTAAGGCTCCCAGATCATCCATTTTCTAGCCTAGAAATTATTTAATTAGTTTTTAATGAATTGCTATGAATTTGAGCTGATAATTATCTAAATTCATTTGGTAGTTAATTTGAACTCATTGGGTTGCCATAACTATACACTTGGACTTGTCATGTTACTAATTTTCTCACATAGACATTCATTTATCAATACAGCTAATACTACCTAAATGCATAAAAAATGACCTTGCTGCTAAGATGTTCATTTATCTCTCAGTATTTTACTCCTGCTGTATTGTAGATATTGCCAGATATAGGATAAAAGATGACTAAGAAACAATTGCTGTCCTTAGAGAACCCACAATTTAATAGGGGAGATAGAAATATAAATAAATGATACAACCTACAGAAAAATATAGAAAAGAAGTTAATCATTAAATGGAACACTTAGTGACTACCTGCCGTGCCTAAGTCTTAATATCTATGAAGTAGAAATACAACATGGTACATGTTCTCAGTGAACTCGTGGAAGGGGCTATCTTGTCTGGGCTAGTTTTTCTTTGAACAGAAGGAAGGACATCTCATCATCAGATTTTGATGATGTTTGAGCATGTATGTTTTAGGTAAGACACATCTAATGATTGCAATAACCCAAGTGAAATAGAAGATTTCTAATTTCTCATAGTGCTAAGGTGAGTATTGACTTCCTCAAGTAATAGTCACTTGGGATAGGAGCTGAGAAAATAAATTATAGGTATGTAGGTGGGAATAGTTACACAAGAATAGGTTGGAATGGAATATGGGAGCTGAGGTTATTGGCAAGAGAACAGTTCAACTCCATAGATTACTGTGTTCTTTATAGTTGAACACCATATGGTTCATGGAGTCTAAGCAAGGTAAGGAATAAAGTAAAGGTGATATGCAGTTGAAGAATTGGAAGAACATGAATTGATCAAGCAAATACAACTTTTGGTGAGGCTAATGAGTATACTAAGGTGACAGAGTGAAAGCTAAAGACGAGGTTGTGGTTTCAGGATGAATTATTGAGATTTGACATATCAAAGGAGGAGCCTTCCAAATCTTGACAAAAGTAAGTGAATGTCAAAGGAGTTACAGTGGTCAAAGAACTGTCAAAGGGAAGGGCAATGGAGCTCATCCATTTGGAGTTGAAAGTAAGCAGGATGATGGGAGAAGTTGGAGTGGAGAAGGAATGGCCTGCCTGCCCACCTCAGTGGAAGGATAGCTACCACACAGAAGCTCACTTGTCAGGGCTCCCTCAGAACTGTATTGTATGCAGAATTGTATTCTGTCTGGAGGAGAATGTAAGGATGCCAGAGAGAATTACCTCTAGCAGGCCTGGTTTTATCTTGCCCCAGCCCGCCCCCCTGTTCTTCCTGTCAGAAAGATCTAAGGTCTCTAAATGAGCATCAAGGAGAGATACTTTACCTCTCAGTATAAGGACAGGAAGTTAACAGTGTAACCTCAAAGACCTTTTTACTTTATGTTAATTTCCTCCTTAAAATGTATTTTCTGCATGACTACTTCCCAATTAGGAGATGTATGGTAACAGAAAACTCACTGTTCTGAGTCTCAGAAGTTCTTTATAATCCAGTCCTATCTCCTGGATTAGTTGTCACATACCTTCATTCCAGAAAGAAGTAAGACCATTTGGAAATTAATCTGAGGTAGGAAAAATATACTGTGTTAAAGAAACTAAAAGAAAACCACTGAGATTGGAGAGAGACAATGAGGGGAAACTGTACCTCAGTGAGTATGGTTAAGACAACCAAATGGACATGGAATTGCTTTTGTACTAGGATACTCTGCCAGGTATTATCATTGTGTTTTTTCCTGGCAAGTGAGGTACTAAGAGTCATTTTAGATTTCTGTATCATTCAGGAGAGAGCCAGGAAAAAAAAAAAAAAAAGCAACTACTCTAAGACTTTCAAGAAGAAGGATTTGGTTACATAACTTCCTCAGTTTGGGTTGTCCAGAAATGATAGCTTGAGACAAGGATTTGGGTGCATGTGATTTTCTTGGGCCTTTAGGAAAAGCTTGTGAGGGAGAGAGCAGAGCAGGATTGAGAAGAGGAAAGAACCAAGCAAGGGTGTGACTTGTCATGCATGGCCTCTTCCTGAGATCCACAGAGGGAGGTCTCTGGAACATAAACAGTACCACAAAATTGTCCCTTCCTTGACACAAGGGGCTCAGGGTTTTATAACCCGTATCCATTATCATTGGCTGTGGCTGCACTGTGGGCTCCTGTCAGGCAAGTTTGAGAGAAGGATGCTGGTTTTGGGCTCTCCACAGTCAACGCTCATAGTAGCACGGTTATGGGTACACCAGGGTAGTAAGAGGAACCTAGACAGGAAGTAGAGTATCTCTGGCAATAGGTGCTGGAAGAACAGAGAAGCCTATGAGGGGATGGTGACACCACTCATAATTTGACAAGAGCAGGAAGAAGCTATCATTCCTAAGTTTGGAGAGATAACCAGAGGAGGTGGTATTACCAGAGCCCATAAGCCAGGCCATCTTATGGGATCTAGACATGGCAGGTATTAACCAGAGGAAGTTGAAACTATAGAAAGAGGGGTCCCTGGCAGAAATTCGAATTATGGAAAAGATGCTGCTGGAAATACCTTGAAAATCAGAAGTTTTTCTGCCTTGAGTGACTCTCAGTTTGTGCAGAGAAAGCTGGTTATGGCACTGAGACCCCGAAGTGGCAGCTACCCAAATCAGTCATGACCAGGGACTCCAGAGCCAATTTGCAACCCAAAAGATTGCTTTGCCTAAGGCAGTAGACCTTTAGATTTTGAAATATATACAGTGTTTATTAATGTCTGGTGAGTGTTCTGAAGATACATACATATCCCCCCTAACTACTTTGCTACTTTCTAAAGAAGTCAAATTCTACTTACAGTAGATTGAGATGTGTGTAGGGAAGAGACTTAGAATATTCAGTTGTTTGAGGGAACAAAAGAGAGCTCCTTTTTATCTTGAAAACAGATGTCAGCAGTACAACTTTGGTCAATAAGCTAGATGGTCCCTGGGAAATGGAAACCGAAAGAACAGTTGAGTTAAAAAAAAAAAAAAAAAAAAAAAGGTATGAAAAGGAAAATAGACCAAGAGAGTACAGGTTTTGAAAACAAAATAATTTACTTTTTGGCCTTCCTTTCCCATTTGAAATTGATTTCTGCATTTTAAATCTACTCTGTTATATTTGTATTGATCTCATTGCCTCTTGTCACTTTAAAAAAAAACTAATCTTACTACATTTCTCCCCACGGTGACTATGACAATGTGCACTCTGTGATAACTTGCAAGACATTCATCTATACCTAAAAGAACTGATCTACTTTGATGAAATGCATTATCCCAATCCCATGCTTGACTGGTGGTATTTTACAGGTTTTTACATTTGCAAGTAGGTTCGCTATTGTTTTTAACTTTTTATTCAAGGTGGTGATGAAAATTTGGTCATTTATAACTTGATAATATCATAAATAGGTACTTCATTGTCTTGAGATTCATTTATCTTGATTGAATTTAGAACATCACTATTTGAGTCTCAGAAAGCATTTGCAAGTAGATATTTCTCTTTCTATTAATGAGGATTAAAGGATTCTGGAGGCAGAAAGTACCAATCGATTCAGGAGATACTGCCTGTTCCTATGAGGAGTCTACAAAAACCAAATCCGTGTTTTCATGCGAGAACTTTTTGAAGTGCTTGAAGCAACTGTTACAGCATCTGGGTTGTCTGGTGGTTTAAACGTTCTTTCTAGAAAATACTAAGCATTAATTTTCTAAAAGTAATGACTAGAGAGGGAACGAAATGAATTCATGGACTGGAGTGGTCTGGGGTTAGCAGATAAGTTACAAAGAGGGGGGAAGCACGATTTGCTTTTTATTTTTCCTCTTTAGAAATTCCCTTGTCACATTTCTAACAGCATCACTCAGCTTTCAGTTTTAGTATTGTATGATGGTGGGAAATCACCAGAAAGAGTATCCTGGGAAAGCAGAAAAATGCTGGGAGTGGAGAGGATGATCAGGATTTAAATAGACTTCAGTGGGGGTTACCTCTCCACTGTTCTCAGTTGGCCTTGAGTGATATGGACAGTAGAGTCCTGGGCAGAACATGGTGTTTTTCAGGTCATCTGGTCTCTCTTCTATCCTTTAAGCAAAATTGTACCCACTGTAGATAAAACACAGGAAACACAAGAAAAAGTCCCGAAGGTATTAATGCCCTCTCCACTGCCACCCCATTCCCGTCATCACAAAAGCTCCAAATAGATGGCTTGATTTCTACAAGTTACGGAAACCAGTTGACCTGTGAATTTTCTGTCACCCTCCCAGTAAAATAGAAACATGGGAAGCCCTTCTCCTTGGGTCCTGTGGTTTTTACCAGTTGTCTAGGAGTTGCCTTCTGTCCATCTGGTGTGTTAGGTCTATCAATCACATCCATCCACTGGGTTCCTGCCTGTGAGACACACAGTGTACTGAACAACGGGGTTGGAAGTGGGCTCTCAAATCCAGCCTCACTACCTCAGTCTGATGGGCCTGCTGGTCTCCTTTTCCACCCGTTGATGGTGCCACCATCCTTGACAATGGAGCACAAATACTCCTTCTCTGTGAGTTGTCTAATAATTGTTTCCTTTCTGAATCTCTCTCACTTTTTGGAATCAGGAATTACAAAAATAGAGAAAGGGAGTTACCATAGGCTTGAGTGGCTAGGAGGTACTTCTGAAATGAAGGGACATATAAAATTCAACCAAAAAGAGTCAGAATGGAACAAGTATGGGGAGTGGCCAGAAGGATCTTATAGTGATGGGGATGTGACATGAAAGGTATAGAGGTGTGGAATCAAAAATCCAGTCTGTGTTCTCGTTAAACCATTGTGAAAAAAGTCTTCATAGGAAAATAGTGGTGGCATAAGTCAGTGGTTCTCAAGTTTTAGATCAGTGTTGTCCAGCGGAAATGTAATACAAGCCATATATTTAATTTCAAATTGTATAGAAGTCACGTTAAAAAAAAAGAACTAGGTGAAATTCATTTTAATAATTTTATTTAAGCCAGCCTACCCCACCTACTATCATTGTAACATGTAATTAGTTTAAAATATAATTTGTGACTTTCACATTCTGTTTTTGTACTAGATCTTCAAAATCCATTGTGTACTTGACATTAAAGCCTGTCTCAATTTGGACTAGCCACATTTCAGGTGGACGGCACAGCTTTCAAGTGCATCAGAATCACTGGAGGGCTTATTAAAACACAGATTGCTGGTTTCCACTGCCAGAGTTTCTGATTCAGTGTATCTGGGATGAGGTCCAATGATCTGCATTTCTAACAAGTTCCCAGGTGATGCAGATGCTACTGGTCTGCAACCACACTTTCAGAACCAGTAGGTTAGATGAGTGGTTCTCAAGAAATAGCTAAGAGTTAAAAGCAAAGAAGAAAACTGCTTATCCTCCAGGCCACATGCAAGGCCACTTAACACAAACACTCTAGAGGTCAGATCCAGGCCTTACATTTTTAAAAAGTTTCCCAGGGGATTTTAATGATCAACTAGGTTAGAGAACCACAGAAGTGGGAGGAGAAAGAGGTTTCAGTAGACAAAAGGGGGCTACATTTAAAAGAAAAATAAAGACTTAAATCTTATAAGTAACAGAAGCAGTGGTATGTAATGAAAGCATTATTTGTTGCATTGCTTGCAATGGTAATGACCTGTAGCAGGAAAGGGTTAGAGGAAGGTTTCAAATGATTCAAGAGCTTGATGAGGTTGGGGCAATGGAAGGTGAGATTGGGGTGGGGGGATGGGATATGAGGGGAATGAGAGAATTATACACACTTGATTCAATTACATAATTATTTTGCAGTGTGACAGAATGGAGGGTATGAACTATACATCAGTGGGCAAATTGTGTTATTTCTTTAGTTCAGCATAGAGGAATAAAACAGCAGACCCACACCAAAATGCCTACACAGGCCATGTAAGGAAGGCAGCAATAAAAGGAGGTGGGGTGGGGAGGAAGACCACTAGGAGTAAATCCACACATTGTGTGAATGATGGAAGTTACATTTGATTCAATTTGTTAGGCCTGATCCCTAGGGAGCAGTCCTCTCCAGATATTACCTGTTATTTGTTGCCTTAGTCTCCTTTCTCTTACCCCTAAGCATTGTTTTTTGTTTGTTTTCTGTTTTTGTTTGTTTGTTTGTTGGCTCAGGTTAGACTTGGCACTCTCTTCAGGACTTCAGGTCTCCACAAAGCAGAGTATTTCCTTGTCTGAGCCTCTGGCTTCAGGTCGAAACTTTGTGAAAATGTATTATCAAAGGTGCTTGAAGTCAGCTGAAACTATGAACAAGTCTGCAAAAGTCAGAATTTCCTGGGGAAAGAGTCCCCAGTTTGGGATGACTAAAGATAGGTTTGGGGAGGGCGGGAGGGGGGCGTTGAACAAGCATAAATTCAAGATAAAAATAAGATTTCACAACCTTAAACCACATTATCTATCAAATACCACAGGCATATATTCTGTGAGAGCAGAGATGGACTATTGCCAACATGCCCCAGAATTTGGATCACAAAAAAGTAATAGAGAAGCCTCAATGATAATGAGGCTTCTGGTTTCATAAGGTCCCTGGAACATCACCTCATATATGTAACTTAACTTATCATGGTTGAATACATGCTTAAATACAATAAGTAGCCAACAGGAACTATCTGAAGTAGCAATTATAGGAAGCAGCCAACATATGTATAAATCAGTTAGTTCATGTTGATTGTACTTTATATCCACGTTCCCTCCTCATTTCAGGCTGATTCCTTTCTGTGTAAGAGTTTGGGCAGAATCTCCAAAACCTACTAGGAACCTTGAAAAGATTCTTAATGAGTTTTTAAGACTAAGCTGCTATTACCGTTGCTGAATCCTGGGTTCCTTATTCTCCATCTGGTATTTTCTTTCTGTTCCCTTGGCATTTCCTTTTTCTCATCCATATTCTTAGAACATTCCCGCTGAGTCCATTAACAGATTGCCAAGCCAGATTGGCAATTAAATTGCATCCTTGAACCTAAATTTTAATTATGAAGATCCTTCCTTTTTTTTTTTTTTTTTCTTCATGACCTGCCCCTAAAATTGCTGGTTCAAATCTTGCTCTGGGCCAGAGATCCTACTTTTCTGAAAGAAACTTACCATGCTCCCAGACCCATGATCAGCATGCTATAGAATAGGAAATCTAGTTCATCTAGGATTCATCTAGGAAATATTCATACTATCTTCTTTTGTAGTATCTGAACTCCTATTGGTGTTTAACCATAAATACAAAATCACTTTTGACTTCTGGGGGAAGGAATTATTTTGAAACCAGGGCACCTCAGTTAAACATTCTGAAACCTACCAATCTCCATAGTTACCGTTAGCTCCTATTTAAGAGTTTATTTTCTCCATCTGTTTCTATATGCCCTACTTCTGATAGTGATTGACTCCTCAATCACTATAATACAATAATTAAATTCTTATCTTTCCTAGTCTTTAAATTCCAGGCTAAACAAGAGGCCATTAGATATTAATTCTCACTCCCACCTCAACTTTTCAAAGTTAAAAGTTATTTGGTTGTAAAGGTTAAAATACACAGATGATAAGAAAGTTCACTGTTTTAAGTGACATAATAAAATGTTACATCAAACCCTTGCCAAGACAGAAGTGAAAGAGAACATTTACACTGCACAATTAAACTAAAAGAATAGAAAAAAAAAAAACTCCATCTCATTTCTTAGAACTACAAATAGGAGTCAGATCTATTCTAAGGACTCCTTCAGATGTTCAAGCCTTGTTATAACTTAAATAAGTCTTACAGTACTAGTGCAGTGCAACTCAGCCAGTATTTCCCAAAACAAAATGGACTTCATTGGATTTATTCAAGGTACTGCACTTTATAACCTTGGGAAATGCTTTCATCAGAGCTTAAGTTTCTGGGAAAGAACTGCTCTTGCAATTCTGGGTAAACTTCTTTACAATGTAACCTGTCAGAATATAGTTTTAGCAGATACAATATCCCTACTCTCATATAATTAGTTTTTTATTTTTTATTTTTTGGAGCCTCCTAAGAGAACTCCTGTGTGGATCAGCACTGATAAATATTAAACATAAAGGATAAAACTCTTACAAGTAATCGCTGCACTATAAGTACCTTACTTGGTTAAGCAAATCTTTTGTATTTATCAGCTAATTCTCTGCTGGATCTTAATTCTTTTCAAATGAACTAGCTCCCTACTTGGATCTCATGCAGATCACAGCTTGGTTGTGAACCTACGCAGCAAAATTAAGCTATACAAATATCAGTCCACAATATGGTGCTATCAGAAAGACCTTAACTTATACTGCAGTGTGGAATGGAGCCCAGAAGGCTTTGGTGGAACCACACTGGTGAATTCAAAATTGGGCTGATCCATTAAAAGGAAAAGAAAAAAAAAAGGAAACTGTTAGAACAAATTTTGATTCAAAGTCTAGAGAATTGTTACTAGCAGAGGAAATATCTACATTCAAAGCAAACCATAAAGCATAATACTTAGGACTCCAAACACAAAGGAAAATTACAAAGCATACCTTGGTAATTTTCATATGTTTTTACCTGTCCTATAATGAAGAATCTATAATATTAATTACAAAGAAAGAAAAGCTGGGCCATAGGCAATTTTACCTTACTAGAATTTACATTTTCTTTCTTAAGTTTTTTTTTTCCTTCTGTCTATACCACAGCCACTCAAAGTATTAACCCCCAGTTATCTGAGTCATTGATTTTTATCACTAGGCTTGCTTGAAAGCAAGATCTATATTTATCTTTGCTAGATACTGTTGGTATCTACCAAAATGTCAAGCATATAGTAGATGCTCATTAAACATTATTAATTTCAACAAATGGATAAATGACATGTATCTATACGGAGTTCATGGAGTATTACAAGAGAATATTTCCAGTGCCATGACTTCTAAGTTGGTTTGTGGACCCTCAATGCTTGAATAATATATTTATACAGAAAGTAAATCTGAGTATGGAGAAGAAAATAAGTCTTAAGCTCAGATTGTTAATTGACTATCAAGAAATCAGAAATTATTCATAAAACAAAAAACACCTAGCAGCATGTTAATGTTGATAAACAATGTATATAAACCTCTAATAGATGTTTTTTTTTACTATCCAAACATTACCAACTGGTCTAAAATTTAAGCCTCTGCCTTAAAGTCTTTGTGTGTGTGTGTATGTGTATGTGCACACCCCCTTGGAAACTGACTGGTATTATTTATTTAAATTGATAATTATTTTGAATTTAAAATGTACTGTTAATGTAGAATACTTGGAATATATAGGAATCTTTGAGAGAAATTCTGTATTTATTCTTCTGCCCAAGGAAAATATTAGCATTTTATTTATCATCTTTCAATTTTTTTTCAATACATTGTAACTACAACCCTCAAGAACGAGGTTCACTCAAACCAGAACCCCTACAGAGAAGCCCTCTCACACAGAAATCTTCTAGGGCCTAACTCTTAGGTACTGACAGCCAAAAATACATAGAAAAAAATTTAAGGGCATATATCATGTTAAAAGTGCTTCTAACAGAAGGAGATAGAATCCTTATCTTATTGTACATATTTTGTATAGCTTGAATCATTTAAGTGAGATGGGTTTGTGTGTGGCTTGTAAGAGAAAACAAAAAGTTAAACAATAACTTAAAATGTATTATGCAACCTGTCATATTTTTTTCTTTGTTTTAACTGCTAGAACATTCAAAACTTATTTTTACATCCAACTGTAGAGTCTAAAGTACACTGAGACATTGTAGTTTTTTTTTTTTTAATTTTCCTTTTATTTCCTACGCACTGTCACTTTTACATTAATTTTTGGCACTTATATGCTTTTATTGTAATTTGTTCCAATAATTTGATGTTTTTTCAAATTTTTGTTTGTTTTGAGAAATAGATGGAACCTAGATAAAATAAAGCACAAAACCAGGGAAAAAAAAATCCAACTTACTATAGCTATAAAAAAATCCAATCAACGCATATGATATTTGAGACATTATGAAGCATGTTGCTTATAGTACTATGGCCTCCTTCTCTGGAGGACTCCAACTCAGAAATTAAAATCGTATGTCACAATATCAGTAAGCCACATTCATAGACACTTGTCCCACCTGCTCTTTTAGAATTGCTTTCTCCTGCAAAATTTCTCCTTCCATCCACCCCACTTCGTCCAGAAGTCCCCAGGGAATGTCTCACATGCACTGAGAAGCCAGCAACCATAGGTAATTTCCCTTCCTGCTCTACCTCCCTTTGGAAACGTTCTTCCCTTTATCTGCAAGGCTAAATAAAAGCCCCTCAACATTCCCCATTACCTGCAGTTGAGTTCCTCTAGAAGCTACTTCCTGAGATGAGCACTCTATGTCACCACTTCCATTTTTACCAGGTGCTCCTTCTTCGGTTACTGCACTTATCTTAAACTCTCCCAGGCACTCCAGCTTCCTTTGATGGCTGTACCATTTTCCTAAAAAGTGTCCCTCTCCCTCACACTGCCAAGCACAGCTGCCACCTCCACTGGGTTGGCCAGCCACTTTCTGTTTCCATTGGTTCAAGCCTCGCTTACGTCTTCTGTGGTCAGTGTTGCACTGCCTTCTGTGGTGAAGACTAGAGACGACCCCCTCTCTCATTTGGGATTGTAATCTGTTAGGGGAGGACCAGAGAAATATGCCTGTGACCTGATGACTTGAGCAGTTTACAGGAACACAGTGTTTTCTCCTTTTGATTACAGAGTTTATCCCCTATAAACTTTAAATAGGAATAACGAATGCAGAGAAGGGAGTATGGCTGTAACAGGAGATAAATACTGTGCTCTATTCAGACCTTTCCGTCTTTCCTGTTCTCCATTTATGTCCAAGGGTTTGTTACTGATTCTACTTGTTGCCTGACACCCTCTTCCTTGAGAAGCAGTTCTGTTCCAATAGATGCCTCATTCTCTCATGCAATTGAAGCCTCAGGGAGACTACCCTCATCAATTTCTCAGATACTACCAAACCTGGCAGAATTCTACAGGTATACCTGGCTTAGGCTCCAGCCAAAAATTCCTCTAGAGACAAACTACTTGAATAAATAAGGAGCAATACCATATTCTTGAGTGGAAAACTAAATATTACTTACAAGATCATTTTCTTTTCTAAATTGGCTTTAGCCAATCACTCAAGTGTCACCAGCTTATGGAACACAAAATAATGACAGTACTTTTAATATTTAAGTTAATATGACTCTGATCCCTATTCTGCTAATCATGAAAATTTGTGGTGGAGACCAAACTTGGCAGCTTGAGCCTAAGCCAGGTAAACCTCTAGAATTCTGACAGGTCTGGCAGTGTGTTTATAATTATTGGCTACTAAGAACTCTATCATTATCAATAAAGGTAAATCATTTAATTATTTAATTAAATATTATTTCATTATTAAGGTGCTGCTTTTAGTTTACACACATGAGATTGACCACATTTATTATATTTTAAGCAGATAACCCTTCTGGGAGATTTCCTGATATTAATTATTTAATGATGTAATTGATGTATAACAGTGTATTAGTTTTAGGTGTACAACATGATAATTTGATATATATATCATGAATGTCATTTAATTTACTTTTTTTAATGGTGCTTCTTAGCTGATCGGTTCAAAGATAGCTAGGAACAAATAAAGATTAAAAGCCATTTAATGTTTAGAAAAGAAAGTGGATAATATTCTGACTCTGGAAAGGATTTTTAATGATCATCACATTCAGAAGTCAAAGAAGAAATAACATTTCAGGGAAATGAAACTTGCTTTAGCTTAATTGGAAGCCTCAGGGTAAACCTTTATTTATGTATTTTTGGAAATACTCTAAACTGAGTAGAATTCAAAAACATTACTAAGGTAATTAAAATGTTTTAAAATGCCAAAGAGGGGATATAGTGATTGTATACATTTTTATGGATGGGTGGTTGATCTTTTCTAATAATTCATTGGAAAAATAAGCTCAATTTTTCATGGTAAGAAAATGCCATTAAAAAGAGAAATATCAGATGCTCAGTTTTATGTTCAAAATGAAGGCGTCTAATTGACTGCAGAATAAAAGATAGCATGCATAACCTTTTAAAAAATTATCAAAAGCATTGTCCTTGATGTTAGCCTGACATTTTTCCCTTTGATTAGTCAAAAATAACATCATGGACTCACATAGCACTTTCCTTCAAAGGGACTGAAGAAGTTGCCTTTAGAAAAAAGAATTGTCCATCTCACATTATCTTTATAGGGATGAAGGTAGAAGGGACTTGCATTCTTGCTAATGAATAGAGCGACTGTTTGAAAAAAAAACTAACAAGTTCACCTGTGACCCCGCCCCCCCCCCCAGCCATCTACATTCTCCCTCCTTTCCATACCCATTTCATGGCAAGTGATAGGTCTCCCCACACAGTTCAATTTCTCTCAACGGACCAGACCGTAGTAAGATATCAAATCCAGCCACAAATGGCCACTATCAGGAAGGCAGTTTGGCCTGAAACTTTGCTGATCGTGGAATCCAAAGAAATTCTTCTTAGGAACAAGGACTCTCAAAGCACATCAGTTTTGTTTTTTTTTTAATTATTTCTTCATTTATTTGAGTGTCTACTATGTGTAAGGCTGTATGGTAGATGCCACAAAATTGGTACTGAGCATGATTCATTAAGACCCTACCCTCATGAGGCAGACATTCCATCTAGCTGGAATAGATAGGTATTAACTAAGTAATTACATAATTAAAAACTTATTGGGATATCTGGGTGGCTCAGTCAGGTGGGCATCTGACTTTGGCTCAGGTCATGATCTCATGGTTCATGGGTTAGGGCTCTGTGCTGACAGCTCAGAGCCTGGAGCCTGCTTTGGATTCTGTGTTTCCTTCTCTTTCTGTCCTTCCCCCACTCAAAAATAAACATTAAAATTAAAAAAAAATTATTGAAGTATCATTTACATAAAGTATTAGTTGCAGGTGTACAACATAATGATTCGACAATTATATATATTCTGAAATCCTCACCATGGTAAGTGTAGTTACCATCTGTCACCATACAAAGTTACTACAATATTATTGACTATATTCCTTATGCTGAACTTTTCATCCTCATTTACTTTATAACTGCAAGTTTGTACCTCTTTATCCCTTTCACCTATTTCACCCATCCCCCCACTCTCCTCCCTTCTGGAAACCACCAGTTTGTTCTCTTTGAATCTGTTTCTGTTTTTTCATTTGTTTGTTTTGTTTTTTAGATTTCATACCTAGGTGAAATCATATGGCATTTCTTTCTCTGACTTATTTCACTTAGCCTAATACCCTGTAGATTCATCCATGTTGCTGCAAGGGTAAGATGTCATTTTTTTCATTGCTGAGAAATATTCTGTTGTGTATATATACCATATCTTCTTTATCCATTCATCCGTTGATGGACATATATTGTCATGTGTGTTTAAAATACCACAAAGGGGCACCTGGGTGGCTGAAATATGATACTCTCATATCTTGACTATAAATAATGTTGTAATTCATTCCATAATTTTTAAAATAAAATTATGAAAAGCAATATGAAATATAAATAGTGGGTGCTATGAAAGCATAGAATGGGTAATTCTGACTGACGGATCAGAGATGGCTTCTTTGAGGCAAAGACATTTGATTTGGGCTCTGAAATAGCACCAAGAATCAACCAGGCTCAAATAGGAAGAATATTTTAGGAAGAGGCTACAGATTGCTCCAAGATCCTTAAGTGGAAAGAAAAACAATATTGATTATTGTTATACTGAGGAATATCAAGGATATAATGCATTTGTTAGACCATGTGAAAGTGCTTTATAAAAGGTAAAACCTTGAACATAGGTTAATGATTACTTTTACTGGTTATTATGATTGTTGTTCTTGTCTGATTTTACTGGAAAATCAGAGCTGTTTTACTGTACTGCCTTTAATCAATAAGTTAGATCACCTTTTTTACTTTTTGGCAATATAGTGAACAGATATGGTAGTTGTTTAGAAAATTAATTTTAAGACCAGTTGCACTTGTAAAAATCCAGACTAATTCAAAATTGTAGTACCATAGCTAATACAGCATCTATACCCGCAACACCAGTCCTCTCCTCTTATGCTTCAATTCCCATCATCTCAGGTCACATCTGTGGCTTGTTGATCTTTATCCTTCCTCTTCTGTTTAACATAGTACTGGCACCAGCAGGGTCCTGAGGGTGGGAGAGTGTTGGAGGATGATGATAGATGGTGACGAGGCAGTTAAAGGAAAAGGTCAAAGTCTTACTTGTCTGGTGTTGTAACCTATAATGTCCTCATTATGGCAAGTTCTAAATTCTGGCTTTTTCTTAGAGAACATTTGAGAGTTGCCTGGAGACTCCCTCTAGGACATCTATAGGACACCATTCCCTGACCCAGGTGATGACCATTCCTGCCCATCTCTTGTGATGCCTCTCAGCTCTGTAACCTCCACTCTCATTCTAAAAGTGACCCACAGGGGCGGAAAATAGAAGATGGCGGCGTAGGAGGACGCTGGGCTCACCGCGCGTCCTGCTGATCACTTAGATTCCACCTACACCTGCCTAAATAACCCAGAAAACCGCCAGAGGATTAGCAGAACGGAGTCACCGGACCCAAGTGCAGACGAGAGGCCCACGGAAGAGGGTAGGAAGGGCGGCGAGGCAGTGCGCGCTCCATGGACTGGCGGGAGGGAGCCTGGGCGGAGAGGCGGCTCGCCAGCCAAGTAGAGCCCCCGAGTCCGGCTTGCAAAAGCGGAGGGGCCTGACGGACTGTGTTCCGACAGCAAGCGCGACTTAGCGTCTGGGAGGTCATAAGTTAACAGCTCTGCTCGGAAAGCTGGAAGGCTGGAGGACAAAGGGAGGGTGAGCTGCGGAGCCCCCGGACGACAGAGCTCAGTTTGGCGGGGAACAAAGGCGCTCGCCAGCGCCATCTCCCCCGCCCATCCCCCAGCCAAAATCCCAAAGGGAACCGGTTCCTGCCAGGGAAATTGCTCGCTCCGCGCAAACACCCAACTCTGTGCTTCTGCGGAGCCAAACCTCCGGCAGCGGATCTGACTTCCTCCGGCTGCCACAGGGCCCCTCCTGAAGTGGATCACCTAAGGAGAAGCGAGCTAAGCCTGCCCCCCCTCCCGCCGTGCACCTTGCCTTCCCACCCCAGCTAATACGCCAGATCCCCAGCATCACAAGCCTGGCAGTGTGCAAGTAGCCCAGACGGGCCACGCCACCCCACAGTGAATCCCGCCCCTAGGAGAGGGGAAGAGAATGCACACACCAGTCTGACTGTGGCCCCAGCGGTGGGCTGGGGGCAGACATCAGGACTGACTGCGGCCCCGCCCACCACCTCCAGTTATACACCACAGCACAGGGGAAGTGCCCTGCAGGTCCTCACCACACCAGGGACTATCCAAAATGACCAAGCGGAAGAATTCCCCTCAGAAGAATCTCCAGGAAATAACAACAGCTAATGAGCTGATCAAAAAGGATTTAAATAATATAACAGAAAGTGAATTTAGAATAATAGTCATAAAATTAATCGCTGGGCTGGAAAACAGTATACAGGACAGCAGAGAATCTCTTGCTACAGAGATCAAGGGACTAAGGAACAGTCACGAGGAGCTGAAAAACGCTTTAAAGGAAATGCAAAACAAAATGCAAACCACCACAGCTCGGATGGAAGAGGCAGAGGAGAGAATAGGTGAACTAGAAGATAAAGTTATGGAAAAAGAGGAAGCTGAGAAAAAGAGAGATAAAAAAATCCAGGAGAATGAGGGGAAAATTAGAGAACTAAGTGATACACTAAAAAGAAATAATATATGCATAATTGGTATCCCAGAGGAGGAAGAGAGAGGGAAAGGTGCTGAAGGGGTACTTGAAGAAATAATAGCTGAGAACTTCCCTGAACTGGGGAAGGAAAAAGGCATTGAAATCCAAGAGGCACAGAGAACTCCCTTCAGACGTAACTTGAATCGATCTTCTGCACGACATATCATAGTGAAACTGGCAAAATACAAGGATAAAGAGAAAATTCTGAAAGCAGCAAGGGGTAAACGTGCCCTCACATATAAAGGGAGACCTATAAGACTCGTGACTGATCTCTCTTTGAAACTTGGCAGGCCAGAAAGAATTGGCACGAGATTTTCAGGGTGCTAGACAGCAAAAATATGCAGCCGAGAATCCTTTATCCAGCAAGTCTGTCATTTAGAATAGAAGGAGAGATAAAGGTCTTCCCAAACAAACAAAAACTGAAGGAATTTGTCACCACTAAACCAGCCCTACAAGAGATCCTAAGGGGGACCCTGTGAGACAAAGTACCAGAGACATCACTACAAGCATAAAACATACAGACATCACAATGACTCTAAACCCGTATCTTTCTATAATAACACTGAATGTAAACGGATTAAATGCGCCAACCAAAAGACATAGGGTATCAGAATGGATAAAAAAACAAGACCCATCTATTTGCTGTCTACAAGAGACTCATTTTAGACCTGAAGACACCTTTAGATTCAGAGTGAGGGGATGGAGAACTATTTATCATGCTACTGGAAGCCAAAAGAAAGCTGGAGTAGCCATACTTATATCAGACAAACTAGACTTTAAATTAAAGGCTGTAACAAGAGATGAAGAAGGACATTATATAATAGTTACAGGGTCTATCCATCAGGAAGAGCTAACAATTATAAATGTCTATGCGCCGAATACCGGAGCCCCCAAGTATATAAAACAATTACTCATAAACAGAAGCAACCTTATTGATAAGAATGTGGTAATCGCAGGGGACTTTAACACCCCACTTACAGAAATGGATAGATCATCTAGACACACAGTCAATAAAGAAACAAGGGCCCTGAATGAGACATTGGATCAGATGGACTTGACAGATATATTTAGAACTCTGCATCCCAAAGCAACAGAATATACTTTCTTCTCGAGTGCAAATGGAACATTCTCCAAGATAGATCATATACTGGGTCACAAAACAGCCCTTCATAAGTTTACAAGAATTGAAATTATACCATGCATACTTTCAGACCACAATGCTATGAAGCTTGAAATCAACCACAGGAAAAAGTCTGGAAAACCTCCAAAAGCGTGGAGGTTAAAGAACACCCTACTAACGAATGAGTGGGTCAACCAGGCAATTAGAGAAGAAATAAAAAAATATATGGAAACAAACGAAAATGAAAATACAACAATCCAAACGCTTTGGGACGCAGCAAAGGCAGTCCTGAGAGGAAAATACATTGCAATCCAGGCCTACCTCAAGAAACAAGAAAAATCCCAAATACAAAATCTAACAGCACACCTAAAGGAAATAGAAGCAGAACAGCAAAGGCAGCCTAAACCCAGCAGAAGAAGAGAAATAATAAAGATCAGAGCAGAAATAAACAATATAGAATCTAAAAAAACTGTAGAGCAGATCAACGAAACCAAGAGTTGGTTTTTTGAAAAAATAAACAAAATTGACAAACCTCTAGCCAGGCTTCTCAAAAAGAAAAGGGAGATGACCCAAATAGATAAAATCATGAATGAAAATGGCATTATTACAACCAATCCCTCAGAGATACAAACAATTATCAGGGAATACTATGAAAAATTATATGCCAACAAATTGGACAACCTGGAAGAAATGGACACATTCCTGAACACCCACACTCTTCCAAAACTCAATCAGGAGGAAATAGAAAGCTTGAACAGACCCATAACCAGCGAAGAAATTGAATCGGTTATCAAAAATCTCCCAACAAATAAGAGTCCAGGACCAGATGGCTTCCCAGGGGAGTTCTACCAGACATTTAAAGCAGAGATAATACCTATCCTTCTCAAGCTATTCCAAGAAATAGAAAGGGAAGGAAAACTTCCAGACTCATTCTATGAAGCCAGTATTACTTTGATTCCTAAACCAGACAGAGACCCAGTAAAAAAAGAGAACTACAGGCCAATATCCCTGATGAATATGGATGCAAAAATTCTCAATAAGATACTAGCAAATCGAATTCAACAGCACATAAAAAGAATTATTCACCATGATCAAGTGGGATTCATTCCTGGGATGCAGGGCTGGTTCAACATTCGCAAATCAATCAACGTGATACATCACATTAACAAAAAAAAAGAGAAGAACCATATGATCCTGTCAATCGATGCAGAAAAGGCCTTTGACAAAATCCAGCACCCTTTCTTAATAAAAACCCTTGAGAAAGTCGGGATAGAAGGAACATACTTAAAGATCATAAAAGCCATTTATGAAAAGCCCACAGCTAACATCATCCTCAACGGGGAAAAACTGAGAGCTTTTTCCCTGAGATCAGGAACACGACAGGGATGCCCACTCTCACCGCTGTTGTTTAACATAGTGCTGGAAGTTCTAGCATCAGCAATCAGACAACAAAAGGAAATCAAAGGCATCAAAATTGGCAAAGATGAAGTCAAGCTTTCGCTTTTTGCAGATGACATGATATTATACATGGAAAATCCGATAGACTCCACCAAAAGTCTGCTAGAACTGATACATGAATTCAGCAAAGTTGCAGGATACAAAATCAATGTCCAGAAATCAGTTGCATTCTTATACACTAACAATGAAGCAACAGAAAGACAAATAAAGAAAATGATCCCATTCACAATTGCACCAAGAAGCATAAAATACCTAGGAATAAATCTAACCAAAGATGTAAAGGATCTGTATGCTGAAAACTATAGAAAGCTTATGAAGGTAATTGAAGAAGACTTAAAGAAATGGAAAGACATTCCCTGCTCATGGATTGGAAAAATAAATATTGTCAAAATGTCAATACTACCCAAAGCTATCTACACATTCAATGCAATCCCAATCAAAATTGCACCAGCATTCTTCTCGAAACTAGAACAAGCAATCCTAAAATTCATATGGAACCACAAAAGGCCCCGAATAGCCAAAGGAATTTTGAAGAAGAAGACCAAAGCAGGAGGCATCACAATCCCAGACTTTAGCCTCTACTACAAAGCTGTCATCATCAAGACACCATGGTATTGGCACAAAAACAGACACACAGACCAATGGAATAGAATAGAAACCCCAGAACTAGACCCACAAACGTATGGCCAACTCATCTTTGACAAAGCAGGAAAGAACATCGAATGGAAAAAAGACAGCCTCTTTAACAAATGGTGCTGGGAGAACTGGACAGCAACATGCAGAAGGTTGAAACTAGACCACTTTCTCACACCATTTACAAAAATAAACTCAAAATGGATAAAGGACCTAAATGTGAGACAGGAAACCATCAGAACCTTAGAGGAGAAAGCAGGAAAAGACCTCTCTGACCTCAGCCGTAGCAATCTCTTCCTGGACACATCCCCAAAGGCAAGGGAATTAAAAGCAAAAGTGAACTACTGGGACCTTATGAAGATAAAAAGCTTCTGCACAGCAAAGGAAACAACCAACAAAACTAAAAGGCAACCAACGGAATGGGAAAAGATATTTGCAAATGACATATCGGACAAAGGGCTAGTATCTAAAATCTATAAAGAGCTCACCAAACTCCACACCCGAAAAACAAATAACCCAGTGAAGAAATGGGCAGAAAACATGAATAGACACTTCTCTAAAGAAGACATCCAGATGGCCAACAGGCACACGAAAAGATGTTCAGCGTCGCTCCTTATCAGGGAAATACAAATTAAAACCACACTCAGGTATCACCTCACGCCAGTCAGAGTGGCCAAAATGAACAAATCAGGAGACTATAGATGCTGGAGAGGATGTGGAGAAACGGGAACCCTCTTGCACTGTTGGTGGGAATGCAAATTGGTGCAGCTGCTCTGGAAAGCAGTGTGGAGGTTCCTCAGAAAATTAAAAATAGACCTACCCTATGACCCAGCAATAGCACTGCTAGGAATTTATCCAAGGGATACAGGAGTACTGATGCATAGGGGCACTTGTACCCCAATGTTCATAGCAGCACTCTCAACAATAGCCAAATTATGGAAACAGCCTAAATGTCCATCAACTGATGAATGGATAAAGAAATTGTGGTTTATATACACAATGGAATACTATGTGGCAATGAGAAAAAATGAAATATGGCCCTTTGTAGCAACGTGGATGGAACTGGAGAGTGTAATGCTAAGTGAAATAAGCCATACAGAGAAAGACAGATACCATATGGTTTCACTCTTATGTGGATCCTGAGAAACTTAACAGGAACCCATGGGGGAGGGGAAGGAAAAAAAAAAAAAGAGGTTAGAGTGGGAGAGAGCCAAAGCATAAGAGACTGTTAAAAACTGAGAACAAACTGAGGGTTGATGGGGGGTGGGAGGGAGGGGAGGGTGGGTGATGGGTATTGAGGAGGGCACCTTTTGGGATGAGCACTGGGTGTTGTATGGAAACCAATTTGTCAATAAATTTCATAAAAAAAATAAATAAATAAAAGTGACCCACAGACTCTTTCAGCTAAGATCTTCACACTCCATAAACAGCCTCCTTCAGCAAGGTTCTGTCAGGATGGTGTAACTGGCTATTCTTCGATAGATTCAGTTGAGCCATGGAAATTTGCATCCATGCTGCTGATACCAAAACTGCCTTCTTTGCTCCTCCTGCTCTAATGGACAGCTTGAACCTGCCTCAAACTTCAAAATTCCCTGGACCAGGTACAGGAATCAGTTTATTAATATCCAAAATACTCTAAGGTACGACAAGGGTCATATAAGCAGGACAACGCATTTCTGAAGTTTAATAGGGTATCCAGGTGGGGAATAAATTCCAGTCTCTTCTCTCAAAGAAACACAACCCAGCACAAACAACAAATATTTATATATCAATATATATTATTAGTTAGATATTACAATATTTATATCAATAGATATTTATATAATATAAATATATATGTATTATATTCAATATAAATGTAATACATATAAATATAAGTATTTATATATAAATTAGCATCTGTGTGTATATATCTTAGATATAACTATTAATTATATGATATTATATTATATTATATTAATCTTATATTATTAAATTATATATTATACCTTAATCCTTATATCAATTATATATTAATAATATTATATCTACATATATAAATATAAGTATCCTATAAAGACTAAGTATTTATATATAAATATGTGTGTGTGTGTATACACACACACACACACACACACACACGTATATATACATATTTAGAAACCTTCTTGTTTTGTCTTAGGGAGGGAAGAATATGACACAGAAAACTTTCTCTCTTTAAATTTTCATGTTCTTTTACATAGGCTATTTGAAGTAATGGACACAATACCACATATCTTTTTTTAGCCAGGCATGGAAATTACACTCTTTAACATATGTGATTTGCTATCCACTAGGCTCACCTGGGCTCTTCAGTGGAAATCCTGAGACCATGGGAAAAGCACCATTGTACATTCAGTTGCAGAAATGACAGTTATTATTTGTTGTTTTCTTCCTTCTCTTACCATCATTGTTATTACTATTGTTATGATTATGGAACACTAAGTTATGGAACACTAAGGCACAAATATTACAAAATTAAACTATTTCCACATGAAAGCTTGTATAATGGGTGCTGTCCAGATGGCCCTTCAGAAAGGAGGGACTTAACTACCCTAAACTCTGGACTCTGAGCCCCTAGTTGTCCACCCTCTAGGAAGTGTGTTGGCTGAAGGTGGGTTACCTCCTCAGAAAGTCCTATCACCTTCCTCACTGAGCAGTTTCCAACCAATTCCTGCTTGATTCAGAGATATAAAGATTGGTCTCCCTCCCCACTTGGAGCACATTTAAAGCCATAGCTCAGCTTCAGAGCTCCTCATGGGTTGGCTGAAGTATTCCCTGAGATCAGGCTGTAGCGTAGCTTCCTTCTCAGCCCACTACTTGTTCACTTCATTCCATCCTCATGTGTAGATCACAAGAGCATTCCTAACAAATCCCCTGCATGCTAATCTCCATCTCAAGATCTGCTTCCAAGAGTACCTAACCAGTGGCAGATCATGAATAAATACAAAATGGCCACCGTTTTCACTTCTATTAATAGAAGGTGTTTGTTTTTTTTTTAACATTTATTTATTTTAGAGAGACAGAGAGAGAGTGTGAGCAGGGGAGGGGCAGAGAGAGGGAGACACAGAATCCAAAGCAGGCTCCAGGCTCTGAGGTGTCAGCACAGAGCCTGATGGGGCTTGAACTCACGAACCATGAGATCATGACCTGAGCTGAAGTCGGTCGCTTAACTGACTGAGCCACCCAGGCACCCCTCTGTTAAACGTTCTGCTGAAGGTCCTAGTCAATGCAAAAAAGACAAAAAAAAAAAAAAAGATGGAAGATATAAAGATTACAAAGGAAGAAATAAAGTTGTTATAATTTACAGATAACATAATTTTTGTAGAAAATCATAAATGACCTGCAAATAAAGTATTAAACTAAATAAAAAATTTAGCAATATTACTAGATACTATAATTTTTATATCCCAGACAAATAAATTCACTTTGAATTTTTTTAAATATGTCATTTACAAGAACATAAAAATATGGGGCACCTGGCTGGCTCATTCGGTAAAGCATATAAGAACATAAAAATAATCTATGAATAAATCTGATCAGTGTTTTTCAAGACATTCAGAAAATTATAAAGTATTATTGAAAATAATTAAATAAGACATAAACAAACAGAGGGATAAGCCACAATTATGAATTGGAGGACTTGCTACTTTACAAAAATGTCAACTCTTTAAAAATTGTTATAGATTGAATGCAGCATCAGTTGCATCAGTCAACAATTGCCACAATAAAGCTCTGTGCAAGCAATCCCCAAACTAGTGTCACATGATACTAATTTAGTCCCCTCTCATAGATCTGTGGATTAGTGTTAGATCTAGTTGAGCCTCAGCTGGATTCAAGTTGGCTCCAAGAAGAGGGTTGGTCCAGGTCTTTTTATGTATCTTTCATTACTAGAGACTAGTGGCCACCCATGTTATATTTTTCTTATGTAATGGGCAATAGGCAAGTTAAACTCAACTCTGCAAGCCCATTGCAAGCCTCTTCTTACATCCACAAACATCTCATTAACCAAAGCCAGGCACATGGCCAAGCCCAACATCAAAGAGGGGAGAAATATCCTCCTCCCGTGAAGGTTGAAGAGGAAAAGAGGAGAATGAGTGACTATTTTCTAAGTAATAATTATATTTACCACATTTAGCAAGTTGAACACCTTTGGGTACTTTTCTGTTCATATATTATAAAAATGAAAAATTACGAAAGGTATAAATTTTTATGATATTGAGTAAGTCTACAAAAGTTTTCAAAGTTAGATTATGTTAAAATTTTTATTTAATAAATTTTTATTGAATTCTTTATTCTAAGCCTTGAGCTAGTAAGCATTGTGGGTGTAAGTATAGAATAGGATACTTTCTCTTAAGAACCTAACAATTCAGTTGTGACAAAAATGTTCAGAATAACTAGCTTGAGGAGAAGATTGCTTCCATCTGAATAAGGGAATATTTCTTTGTTTTAATGTTTATTTATTTTGAGAGAGAGCAAGTGAGCTAGTGGGGGAGGGGCAGAGAGAGAGAGGGAGAGAGAGGGAGGGAGGATCCCAAGCAGGCTCCACACTGTCAGCACAGAGCCTGATGCAGGGCTTAATCCCACAACCATGATATCATGACTTGAGCTCAAACCGAGTCAGACACTTAGCCAACTAAACCACCAGGTGCCCCATAAGGGAATATTTCTTAAGAATATTTCATTTGACATATCCATGGAAAACATCCACATATTTGAAATGCCACTACCTTTTTGTTATATGTCTTTTAAAAAATCAGTTTTAATGTGAATAAGGCCATCTTTTGAAATTTTTATGAGCAGAATAAACATGCTGTTATGTGTATTGCTTTTTCACATTTCATTTATGAATGATTTTCCATATATCAGGATATTGCACGTTTTTGAATTTTTAGGGAAAATATAGTATCCACTATTATTTGTGGGGCATTCAGTTTATGTAACCAGTTCACAGTTCTTTAGATTTTATTGATTTTCTAATTTTCACTGTTAAATTTTTCTAACTTCGAAAGTGTGTGTAGGGGTGCCTGAGTGGCTCAGTTAAGCATCCAACTTCGGCTCAGATCATGATCTCACGGTAGGTGAGTTTGAGCCTCCTGCTGGGTTCTGTGCTGACAGCTCAGAGCCTAGAGCCTGCTTCAGATCCTGTCTCCTCTCTCTCTGCACCTCCCCTGCTCCCACTCTCTCTCTCTCTTTCAAAAATAAATACTAAAAAAAGGTGTGTGTATGCACATATTCTCAATTTGGGTCATTTTATCGTAGTATATATATTTTTAAATTAGCCTTTATTTTAGAATAGATTTATGTAAACATCGTAAGGATAAAGATGGAATGAAAAATCCTGATTTATCTCATAGGTATACAAACCTTTTCTCACAGTGCAGAGGACCCTAGAGGGAGAATACACTCTCAGTACGGTGTGCTCTTCGTTATGGAATCTGTTGCCTATGGAGATCCATGAAATTGCTAGAATCTCGACTTACCCTCCCAAGCTTTGATTTATTGCTGCACTAGAGGCTTAAATCTTCAAACTCATCCGAATGAGTTTTTCATTTCTGCATGAGTTTTAAGCGATCATATTTGGAGGAATTTAACTAACGTCAATGGTAAAAATAATACAAAAATGGAATGGTGTCTATTAAGTATCAAGCACTTTAATAGACACAGTGTCTTGGTGTAGCTGCAAATCATACCACAATTCCACTCCAAGCCAAATACAATTTGAAATCAGCTTATAGTCAATAATTATATTTCATAATTGGTTAAACATATACACAATACCTTGAATACAGTAACCTATGGAAACAGAAAAAAAAACCCAAAAATATCGGACCTTAACATGGATAAAATTTGTTGAACACCGACATTTTATTTGTAGCCTAAATTCTCCAATAGATTAAAGATACACACATGCACACGTCACACACACACACACACACACACACACACACACACACACAGAGTTTTTAACCACATGATCACTGATTTGCATACTTTACATGTTATTCTCAACAAACACTGAGCTGGTCATAAATATTTTATGAAATCTTCATGTGTTGTAGCAGAGTTTTAATTTTCATACAAATTAGAATTCAGCTGTAACAAAGCACTATGATATGTGGGCTTTACATTAACAAAAGCCATATGATGACTTATCAACACGAAAATGGGCTTTAATATTTCCTGAGACTGCACATGCAATCTATAACCAAGGATCTATGTCAGCACAAAGGAAATATTTTTTTTCCTTTCATGTCTTTAAATCCATCCTTAGTTTTTCTAAATTTCATGTATGCAAAACTTCCATATATTCTTTTAGAGATTTTATTTTTAAACTCTACTGTTTTACTTCATAGCATTTATTTTAGTGAAGGCATATCTTGGCCACTAAAAACCGTAATTAGATAACTGCAGAAAATTTTCTGGTATAATTCAAGAAAGAAAAAAAAAAAACATGTTCCACGGTTGATATTGAAGTCCTAAGTCTGTCTTTTTCAGGACTGATTAGGAAGGGACATATTCTTGTCCCTCTTAATATGAATAAGGTTTAAAGAAGTGGAAAAATCACAAAAGCTAGATTTGGTCTAATGGGAGCATGTGCACAGAATTTCCCTGATACACACATGTGATACTTTTTAAGCTATAACCCCAAAAATTAAATCCATGAGCAATGTCCCTCCTACAGACTCTGGACCCAGAAAGGAATATAATCTTCATTCATGTCTTTACTTTTAAGGAGATACAAATACCACACCACAGCAACTGTTATTAACATGTGGCATTCCAAATTCTCAGGAGTCATCTTCTTTTAAGCAGAATTTTCTTACGCCCTCTGTTCTTACACCTTCCAAACCTCTTCTGCAAAATGCACAGTTTCTCACAATATACTCAGGACACTTCCTAACTCCCTGGTGTTCAGTCCCTAAGAGGAGACGTTCCTTTGGTTTTGAATGCCTTTCTCCTTGGAATCCATTCAGTAAGTTTTGTTCTTTCTTCAGAGGGGAGGGGAGGAAAAAAAAAAAAAACTAATTGGGCAAAAGTGGAGGCAGAAGTCTGTGAACCCCTGAGTTAATAAATTTTATCCATATTAACATAGAATAAGTGTGTTGTTTAAGAGGAATATATAATAAACTTTGAATTGTCTTTTCCTGTTCTCTTTAGGGGATGGTAGTGAAAGTCAAAATTTAAACTCTAAACTTAGATATGCCAAGAATGTACCTTTTTTTTTCTTTATAATTGAGGTAAACTTTACATTCAGAAGAGCCCTCTAAAAGTCTTGCCACTTTTTCCAGTTTTAAAGTTTATTTTTGGTGAAATCTATCTCCATTCAGGATAGACTCAGTCTATTCTATATCTAAGCTTCCTATCAGGGCTTCCTATCCCCTTACTAGAGATCTCCCCTAATCCACCTCCTTTTCAGTCACAGGGTCATGATTCAAAATGGCACACTGCATATAGTTAAATTTCTTTTATCTAGAGTCATAAGTTGTTAACATATACACTCTATTTTTTTATTTTTATTTTTTGCTAAACCATGTAAAAAATAGAATATTTAGAACATAACACTTAATTCTATAATACCTAGGCACACATCTCCTGGGAATAAGGACATTCTTTTACTTGACAAAATACCTGTATAAACTTATTAAATCCAGTATCAATATTATGGTGTTATTTAATATTCAATTCACATTCAAGTCTATTCCAGTTGTCCAAATGATGTCTTTTATAGAAGAAATGCTTTCACCCCTTTCTGCTGTCCTCTGTCCAGCCGGGATATGGTCAAGGATTATAGATGTTTCTATTGGCAGTCAAATGAGATAATTTGATATTTAACCTCTGAGCTGGTTTCTTAGTTCTAAGTTCAGCTCAAATTTTCACACACTCATGGGCGTTCATTCCCAAGATGCTTCTAAATTGGCATATTCCATATTGTGTTAGTTAGATTCCAAATATGGCCCCAACAATTTCTGTCTTCCTGTATGCACACTTCGCTACTCTCCTCTTGAGTCAAGGTGGGCCTCATGGCTGGCTTTGACAAATAAACAGCACGAGAGACTTTCTGGGACTTTTGAATCCAGATCTTAAGAATACTGGTAGCTTCTACTTCTTGTCTCTTGGAAAATGTTTCTTCTTGAGACCCAGCTGCCATGCTAAAAGGAAGCCCAGCTGTCCATGTGGAGAGTACCACATGTAGAAGAACTACAGTTGCTGGCCAACGGCTGCAGCTCAGCTCACATCTGGTGGCCAGCACTAACTGACATTCACATACTATGTACATTTTAGATTTTCCAACCATCCCAGCCCCCCATCAACAATATACCAAGCAGAATTTCACAAAATCCTGAAAAATTATAAATTGTTATTTTTTACTACATTTGTTTATGTAGCAAGAGATCACTAAAACATACACTTTACAGTTTATGAATCATAATCTATAATAGAGTCTTACATGTAAGATTATAGTCCAAAAATGTCATGGCAAAAAGAATAGGAGATGTAAGTTTAGGCCAATGACAAAGCCTAAAATATTATTCAATGACTCGAAAGAGTTTTTATTCATATGTACCAGCAAATGAATAAAAATGTTACCAAAATGGTATCATGCTTTAGATACCATGTTGTAGCCTCATTTTATAATTGAAAACCATATTGTCATATCAATAACTATAAATTTTTATTATTTGTATATGTTGCAAAGTATTCTATTGTGTGAATGAACCATATTTAACGTTCCTCCATTTCTGGCTCTATAGGCTCTTTCCAGATTTTCATTATTATAAACACAATGAAAACATAATAAGTAAGTTCTATAATTCTTAACATCTATCCTTCTATTTCTTTGAATAATTGATGAGTCAAAGATCATGAATATTATTAAGCTTTTGAATATAAATTCAAATTGTCCTCCAGGGAAGTTTATAACAGTTTATATCCTCAACAGCAGTGTTATGGAGGTCCTATTTTCCTACTTGGCATACTTCTGCAACATAAATTAATATGTAAACACATGATTACCCATGATTTTTATCTAAGATGAGAGCGAAGCATTACCATTCTTCCAATCCCATTCAGCTGACACTCAGGAAGTATAAATTGCTGGGATTTGCTCAAATATGAATGGATTGTCTTAAAGATATGCCACTCAAATTACTTCTCATGATGTACACAGTTCCCAAAGCTCCATTGTTTACAGAGTCTATTTGAATTCTCTTGTCAATATCCAGACAGTATTCAAAAGAGCACGCAGTTCTGAACTTACCCTTGCAAGAGGTCTTAGAAGGGTCTGTTCTCAGCCATAGCATACCTTCCTCCCTTGATCTCCAGGATTCCTAAACCGGTTTTGGCATGAAATGTGTTCTGTGTGGTGTGAATGCGTGAATATTGTCATGGGAATTTTTGAAAACAAAATTAAAGAGGCAAAGGCATAGAATAGTTTGCTAATATGTATTTCATACAGAAGCTGGGCTTTGTAACATCCATAGCATCAGTGGATATTCTGATAATTAAGCCTGCATTTTCTTGTTTCACTATCTCCAATCTCAGAATTTTCTTTAGTTCACCTTACTGGCAAATAAGAGTATTCCTGATCACATTTATTTTGGGAAGGTTTTCTTTTTTTGAAAAGGTTCTGTTTTCAACTCTGGGATTTCCCCACTTAGGATTTTCTGGTGGATTTCTGCTATCTGGGTGACAGGTGAGACCTTTCTGCAACAGTGGAAAAACAAAGTAGAAACTGCAAATGAACTTTGCCAAAAGGTCAGCCAGCAATAATAAAGAAACTAGGTCAAGCAGGCAAGTTAAGAAATCGGAAAGATAAAATACACCATAATATTATGTTAGTCCTATGTGTTTTCTCCCTTAACAAAATAAGACAAATTACTAAAATAAGACCATGTAGAATAAACACAATATCATGACCTTTTATAAATTAAGAAGTGAAATAACACAGAACAGCCTGGTCACAAAGAAGGAAAAATAAGGAACTAGAGTTGCTCTTTTGGGTCTTTTTTATCCACCCCCCAGCCCCCCACCCCCACCACCATGTGAGAGAACATGGTGGGTGGGCAAAGAGAATCCGGAAAAGACAAACCCTCCCTAGAGTCTGGAATCTTTCTATTAAAAAAATCAAGATGATTTACAGATAATTTTATCTGTCTTAAAACCTTTCCACAGAGGAACACAGATCTCTAAGCAATTTCATGCTTGCTATCAAGATGGGGAAGCGAAAACTCTCTTAAAAAACACAGTCAATCAGAGGCAGAATTGGTCACAGAACCCTGCTGTTATTTTCTCCTCCACAGTTCTCTGATAATTTGAAGAGGTTTCTCTTTTTACTGGGAAGAATAAGGAAGGAAGGGGGACCTGTAGGAATATTTGCACTCACCTGAGTCTTCAATTTAAATGAAACCATAATTTCAGAGGAGGTGATTCAGTATATTTTCTTTCCTTTTTTTATTAATAAAGTAGACTTGATGTATACTGTTTATGTTTTCTTAGTTGGAAATATCTTTTCTAGTTTTTCTTTTGTTCCCGTGAATCCTTATATTTTCCCTCTAGCTCTAATTTTTTTTTAATATTTCTTTATTTTTGAGAGAGGGGGACAAAGGATCCGAAATGGGGCCTGTGCTGTCTGCTGAAAGCCTGAGGTGGGGCTGGAAGTCACAAATTTTGAGATCATGACCTGAGTTGAAGTCAGATGCTTAACCAACAGAGCCACCCAGGTGCCCTAACTTGGTTTTTAAAATAACTTTAACTTACCTTAGGTGCAGAAGCCAGCATGTATGAATCAAGATTTCATAGAAATTATTTTTTAAGTGTGTTTTGAAGTCATTGTTCATGACTCCAAAGTCCTACATAATCTGCCCCTGACTAGTACTCTGGACTCATCTACTCTTCTCCTCTTCTGCTTCTTATACATCTTTCATCCTTCAGCACTCCAACCCCACTCCTGCTTCAGGATTTTGAAGGTCCTGTTCTTTCTGCCTAGAGGATTCTGTCCCGAGTTTACATGCCTGCCTCCTTCTTGTCATTTAGATTTGCGCAATCTTCTTTATTCAGAAAAGTTTTCCCTTTCATCCTCTGGTCAAATTATAATTTTCAAAAGATGAAAAGATTATCATATTAATGCTGAATGAATATTAAAATTTTAACTCAATAATAAAACAATAATAAAGAAAATTGGAGGAATAAATGCATATGTATCACCCAGGAAAGGTATACTGAAACAAATTTCCTTTGTTAGAAACAAAAATGGTTATATCTGATAGGTCAATAAAACCATGAAGTGTGGGGTTATCTTCTCTGCTAGATAGAATCCATTCATTGGTATTTCAATTGGACAATAGTCTTTATCTTAACATATAGCATTGAAGAGTCTGGACCCTAAGCATTACCAAACACTAAGTCAAACAAAGATATATCTCCTAGAGAATGACGTAACTCTTGGGTGGCTCTAACAGTGGTCTTGCATAACATTTAAAGACATGTGCTATGACTTGGACAATTTGTTTTCTTAAGAAAAGGCAAGGAAGGCTCTTACTGTCTGGTCACTCTCCTTATTTATTTTTCATTGCACTCATTACTATATAACACCACCAGGTCATTCTCGTTTGTTGGATTTCTTTATTACTTTGTCTTTCCACTATAACGTGTTACCTAAGAGCAGACTATTTGCCTTTCTCTCCTGTAACCCAAACCTTAAAATAATGCCTGACATATAATAGGTGCTCAGTAAATGTTTATTGGATGACAGGGCGCTCAACAATATCGTGGTGAAAGTGGCAAATGAACAGAAATTAGAAAGCAAGGAAACTGAGTATCTAGTTGAAAATTTTGTGAAAGCCTGCACAAATGAACAGAAAAATAAAAGGCAACATATAATAGTGCATAAAAGTATACCTACTGTGTCAGAATGACTGGCAAGATGGTCACTTCCACAGAAAAATATTGTAACTTCCAAATGTTGAAAATATGACCAATACACAGGAATATTTATGGCTAAATTGATGCTAAAGAAGCTCTGTAATGATAAGCCCCTTTAAAAAATTTTTTTAAGTTCATTTTTGAGAAAGAGAGAGACAGAGCGTGGGCGGGGGAGGGGCAGAGAGCGAGAGGGAGACACAGAATCTGAAATAGGCTCCAGGCTCTGAGCTGTCAGCACAGAGCCTGGAGTCAGACTGGAATTCAGGAATGACAAGATGATGACCTAGGCTAAAGTTGGACACATATCTGACTGAGCTACCCAGGTGCCCTGATAAACCCCACTTAAATGACATTTAAGAAGTATAAAATTTGTTTCAATGTTTATGTCACAGAATTGTATTATGGTGTATATGTTTATTTTAAGAGACAATGGACACTTGAAATTTACTTAAAGCAAAAAAACATCAAGTACCTACTTTGTGTAAGGCAGACTATCTCTCATGGTAATTAATGACATTTGGCCTTTGTTTTTCATGGAAACTTCTTTCTCCTAGTCTGATAAGTGGTAGATAGAACTTAGTTATTTAGATATTTGTTAAGGCATCGCATTTGTGTATGGCGGAACAAAAAGGGAGTTAGCAGTTTCTCCTTTCTTTCGTTTTGTCTGAATCTTATTAACTCAGTAACGTGTGGATAATGTAATAGAAATTCCCCAGAAGGTTGGGAATTTATACTCTCTCTCTCTCCCAGTGAAATATGACCTTTTCCCCAGCAGTATTTCCCCCTTTATTATGTTTTCTGCATTTAGCTCTTATCATCCCAGAAATTAACTCACAGATACCTGAAAATAGAATGGGGAAGAAGGGGGGAATTTTTTGCTATGTATAATTCTTTAGAAAAAATTTTCAGCCTTCTCCCAAAAGCAGAAATAAACAAAGAAAGAAGGAAATGTTAGGTTTATTGGACTGTTTGAATGGATATATAAAAAGTAAACACATTTTATCATATTCAAAATTCTTCATTTAAAATGTATGCATGTGTGTAGAAATCTTGGGAAGCTTGATAGTGTTATTTATTACTTAAATTCCTGCTTAGTTTTATAATCATTAACAATTATGTTAAACTTAAACATTATTTAACTCATCTGGGATTGCATGGTTGTCGTTGGGTTTGTAGAAAGAAAAATAATGTAAAAGTGCTACCACAATAGAAAACTGGCATTTCTTTTTATGTGATCAGGATACATATTTTTTTTTTTCTAATTTGGGTGGCAGTTAGCAATATTAAGCTTTCAACTTAACTTTCATTTTCAATAAAAGTAAAACACAGAAATTTCCAAGCCCTCTAGTAATTATGTGTTGTATGGTACTTATTCATTGACATGATAACTCTGTGAATAATGGTTAGTTTATTTTTGAGGAATTGAAAACCTTTTTATAGAATCTCACAGTCTTCAACAAATTTTTTTTTAAAAAAAGCAAGTTGCAGATAAATTGCACCAGTATGATTTTTTTAAATTTGTTTTAAAGTTTATTTATTTATTTTGAGTGAGACAGAGAAAGCACGAGTTGAGGGGCAGAGAGGGAGAGGGAGAGGGAGAATCCCCAGCAGGCTCTACACTGTCAGCGCAGGGCCCCACGTGGGGCTGGAACCCACAAAACCATGAGATCATGACCTGAGCCAACACCAAGAGTCAGACACTTAACCCACTGAGCCACCCAGGAGCCCCTGCACCAGTATGATTTTTATATAAAATTTGAAGACATGCAAAAATAAACATTATTTTTAAGGGATTTTTTTAACTTTATTTATTTTGAGAGATAGAGTGCACATGCATGTGCTCATGGGAGTAGAGGAGCAGAGAGAGAGACAGAATCTTCACATTGGCAGTGCAGAGCCCAAGGCAGGGCTCGTTCTCACGATCAACCGACCAACCATGAGATAATGACCTGAGCCAAAATTAAGAGTCAGATGCTTAAACGACTGAGCCACCCAGGTGACCCATTTAAAAAAATTTTTTTAACATTTATTTATTATTGAGAGACAGACAGAACGTGAGCATGGGAGGGGCAGAGAGGAGAGGAGACACAGAATCCGAAGCAGGCTCCAGGCTCTGAGCTGTCAGCACAGAGCCCGACGTGAGGCTTGAACTCATAAATCACGAGATCATGACCTGAGTGGAAGTCGGACGCTTAACAGACTGAGCCACCCAGGCCCCCCTCCTTTTTTTAAATTTGGTTTTAATGTTTATTTCCCAGGTGCCCCATTTTAAAGAGATATTTATATAAGTAGGAAAGCTATTAAGAAAGGCAAAGAAATACATCACAAAATTCAGGATAACTTACGTCTCTGTTAGGGAGGGCTGTGTAATCATGGAAGACAAGCAGGAAGCTGAAAATACATTGAAAACTTATAGTTCTTAAGCTGGAGGGGAGCAGGGATGTTCTATACCTTATACTTTACATCAATACATTATATATATATGAAAAGATAATTCATAGATTTTAAAAATGCCTTATATTTTTGTTTTCAGTACTCTGTTTTCATTGTTACAGCACACTGACCATCCTAAAATTCCTCATTTATAAACAGTTAAAATGCCAAGCAGTACATTTTTAAATTGATGGAGTAGTACCTAAAACAGTTTGGGCTATTCTCTCAGTCAGGAGGAAAATAGAAGCAGAAAATCCCAGCAGGTGTGAGAAATTGAGTGTGCAGCCTACCCTGGGGGCGTCTGGGGGCTTCTTACAGGTAGCCTGGAGCCTGAGGCGCCTGTGCAGGCTAGGGTAGAAAATCTGCAGCCATCCCACATAACACTGGGACTTTGGCAGTATTGTGCATATGAAAACAGATCTATAAGAAAATCCTTTTAGTATTGATAGACTGAAGAGAAAACTGTCTCATCTGTTTCAACTAATGGGGAAAAAAAATCAACCATCTATATGGGATTTAGCCAGGGTAACCCAGCCCTCACAAACCTGGAATCACATGTCTTTGGGGTCCCAGCATACTCCACAAAGAATCTTTAATTAAAGAGGAGTGGATGATGTACCACCCTCAGCAGGCTAGCGCAAGTAAGGCTTCTTTGTCTGTCCTCACAGAATTCCTGCCAAGAATTTGAAAAAAAATAAGGATTTGTAATTATTAATATGCACATGCATGCCCCCCCCCACACACACACACATGGAAATAGGTGTCAGCAGCCATACCAAACAACAAAACCAGACAAGGACTTCAGATACTGGAATTATTAGATACTGAATATAAAGTAAAATATATTTCCTGTGTTTAAAGATATAGGGGCACCTGGGTGGCTCAGTTGGTTAAGTGTCCAACTCTTGATTTTGGCTCAGTTCATGATCTCCTGGTTGTGAGATGGAGCCCCGTGTTGGGCTTTTCACTGAGCGTGGAGTCTGCTTGGGATTCTCTCTCTCTCCCTTTGCCCCTCCCCTGCTTGCTCAAGTGTGCATACACATGTGTGCTCTCTCTCTCTCTCTCTCTCTCTCTCTCTCACACACACACACACACACACACAAATAAACAATTAAGGATATAAAAGATGGAATACAAAAAGATGAGTTAGGCAAAAGAGACTATCAAAATGACCAAACATGTTTGAAAAAAATGGAACTACTAGAAGTAAATATACACTAACTGAAATAAAATAGATGGCTTAAACAGATTGAGCCAAACTAAAAGGAGAATGAATGAAGTGAAAAATAGGCCTGATGATATAATGTGGTATGTGCTATGGAAAAAACAGAGCAAGATCAGGGGGATCAGCAGTACAGGTGGAGAGACAGAAGTTGGGTGCAATTTAAAGAGAGCAGTCAAGGGCACCTGGGTGGCTCCGTTGGTTGAGCATCTGACTTTGGCTCAGGTCATGATCTCACGGTTTGTGATTTGAAGCCTCGCATAGGGCTTGCTGCTGTTAGCACAGAGACTGCTTCAGATCCTTTGTCCCCCTTTCTCTCTGCCCCTTCTCTGCTCATGCTATATCTCTCATGAATAAATACAACATTAAAAAAAAAACTTAAAAAAGAGAGAGCAGTCAGAGTAAGAGGTGTCACAGAGAAAGAAGTGAAGGAGGTAGCCACATGGATATTGGAGGGATCAGTGTTACAGGCAAAAGGAACAGCAACTAGTTGAAAGTAGAGCCATGGGGCACCTGGTGGCTCAGTCAGTTAAGCATCCGACTTCAGCTCAGATCATGATCTCCTGGTTCTTGGGTTCAAGCCCTCCCCCCGCCCCCCTGAGCTGTCAGCACAGAGCCTGGAGCCTGCTTCGGATTCTGTGTCTCCTTCTCTCTCTGCCCCTCCCCCACTTGCACTCTGTGTCTCCATCTCTCATAAGTAAACATTAAAAAATTTTTTTAATGGAAGTAGAGCCAAATCAACATATATATATATATATGTATATATATATATATATGATAGTGAAATTACTGAACTTTGAGGATAACACAAAGATTCTATAAGCTTCCAAAGAGAGAAAAAAATACTGTCACAGACAAAATATATGGAATCATAATGACTTCAGACTTCTCAATAGTGGCACTGAACATGATAAAATTCTAAGCAACCATCCCAAAATTCAAAAGGAAAATTCTATATAATTCTCCACAGCCAAACTCTCCCAATCAGTGTGAAAACATTTTCAGACATACAGGTCTCAAAATTTACCTTCCTTGCTCCTTTTGCTTAAAAACTTTTGAAAAATGTAGTCCAGCAGAATGAGGAAATACACCAAGAGGAAAAAAAAAATTCTGGTAGAGAAAAGAGTTGATCCAACAGGAGCATAGTAAGGGGAATCCCAAGAATGGTGCAGAAGAGGGATTTCACATGAAGGCTGTGCATCCAATAAAAAACACCCATTGTGGTCTGGGGTGGGTTTGATGACTCCTAATGGGACTTCTGCAGAAAGAGGAAACTGAAAGAATACCAGATACATCTGACATCTTAAGAAGAGATCTAGAAAACTGGCAAAGGTTTTAGGGCTATATTATTTATAAGCGCATAGAAAACATAGCATATGAAGAGGAAGGAGGTCCATATTAGTGAAACAAAAAGTTGTGCGGAAAACTTGGTCAGTCATGGTTCTCCACCTGCCTCAGTTGTGAATGGAGCTCTCGTAAGTCATGATGATGCAAACACTGCTATGGGTGGGAAATAATCCTTGGGGACTGAGGGAAGGCAACGAAGGGGCTGAATGTGGTAAGACCGAGGCTAAAAATCAAAAAGTAGCAACAGAATATGTTCTTTAGAGAGGAAGTTATAATTTCCAAAGCACCTACATCAGCCACCTGATTGATGAAAAGAGGTGAAAATGCATGCAGGGAGTGGAGGGGTGGAGATGATGGAGAAGAGGGAGGTGTACTGTTAGTTTTCTTAACAAGACTCAGTATGATAGTGCTTTATTTTTTTTTTAATTTTTTTAACGTTCATTTATTTTTGAGACAGAGAGAGACAGAGCATGAACGGGGGAGGGTCAGAGAGAGGGAGACACAGAATCCGAAACAGGCTCCAGGCTCTGAGCTGTCAGCACAGAGCCCGACGCGGGGCTTGAACTCACGGACCGTGAGATCATGACCTGAGCCGAAGTCGGCCGCTGAACTGACTGAGCCACCCAGGCGCCCCAATATGATAGTGCTTTGAATGAAATATAATGAGAGACATGGATGTAAGTTTTCTAATAGCCCCATTTAAGAAAAAGTAAAAAGAAACAAGTGAAATTAATTCAGTAATATATTTTTAAACCAATATATCCAAAATATTTCTATTGGTAATCATTATAAAAAATATTAAAGAGATTTTTAACTTTCTTTTTTTTAATATCAAGTATGAAATTCAGGATATACTTTATACTTGGAGCACATCTCAGTTAGGACTAGTCACATTCCCAGTACTCAGTAGCCCCACAAAGCTAGGACTACCTTATTTGACAGTGAAACTTTACATACACATATAACTTTGGTAAATTTTAAAAACTTAGGAAGGCGCACTAGCATGGACAATTTGCCCCACTTATTTTGTGAATGAAGAGGTGCACTAATAACATCAAAAGGGGGGACAAAACAGTGGAAAAGGTCAGGAAAAATGGAACTTCCTAAGAAAACCTCTTGAAAAAGTGAAATCATGGGTTATTCATTCACCATCAGAGCATGGAACCTCATCACCCATATGGACTACTCTTTATATATTATTCATGTATGTTTACAACCCACTTCCTTTATAGGTGAAGAAACCAATGCAGGTAAGTGACTTGCCTGAATTTATTAAGCTAATATGCAGCAAGTGAGATTCGAATTCAGACAGTCCAACACCACTGACCGCAAGCTTGGTCACAAGCTTCACCACATGTGAAGCGCTCCGAAAGGGGACTTCACCGGAGTGTGGGGGTGAAGTTTGTTGAAGATAGTAAATGTCTAAAGTATATTACTCACCTTGATCTTAATGTAATGCCTACCCACACAGTGGTGAAAAGACCATCAAGATGTTTCTGCTTCTTTTTCTTGATGGAGTGATTTGGAATAAATATTCCTATTTTAACTTGTTGAAGCTGTGCCTTTGAGTGAAGTAATTTGGTTTTAGTCTATGTAGGCATTGAACGCAGTTTGAAATAGAAGGGTTGCATTTCTCAACAAACTATCAATGTCTTTCAGGGGGTTATGCAGTTAGATGGAGTCTTTTTAACTAGTGAATTTCCTTCAGCAAATTAATTCAATTGTATTGACTTTCTATTGCTGTCAACAAATTACCCCAAAATGTAATGGGTTAAAACAATAAACATTACCTCATAATTTTTTGAGTCAGGAATCAAAATGCAGTTTAATAGGGGCACCTGGGTGGCTCAGTCAGTAAAACGTCTGACTTCGGCTCAGGTCATGATCTCAGTTTGTGAGTGTGAGCCCCGCGTCAGGCTCTGCTGACAGCTCGGAGCCTGGAGCCTGCTTCAGATTCTGTCTCCCTTTCTCTCTGGCCCTCCCCCACTCACACTCTTTGTCTCTCTCAAAAATAAATATTAAAAAAATGCAATTTAATAGTGTGTCTCTGACCCAAGTTCTCTCACAGGGCCACAGTCATCTGAAAGTTCAACTGCAGAGGGTCTGTTTCCAAGACCTGTAATGTTGGAGGGCTCAGGGAGGGCTCAGGGATCTTGGATCCTGACAAAGGGAGTCATCTCTTAGCTGCCTGTGCCTCTCCATTGGGCCACTCACTCCATGGCAACTTGCCTCTCCCAGAATGAGGGCTCTGAGTAGGGCTGATCACAGGAAGACACAAGTCATAGTGATTTCATCAGCTTCACTCAGATGTCATATACCATCACATTTGCTATTCAAGTCACTAGATCCAGCCCACAGTCAAAGAGAAGATATTACAAAAGGCATAAATACAAGGAGGCAGAGGTCATTTGGGCCAGTCTAGAGACTGACTGCCACAACAACAAACATAAAACATTTTGCCCTTTAAAAATATGCAATTTCTTTTTTCATGCATTTATCCACCAGTATTTACTGAGTATGAACTTTGTGCCAAGCCCTAGAAATCTGGGGAAAAAACCAAGCATTCTCATGACCTTCCTAAAACCTACAAGCCAGTGTCCTCGACATTAAACATCTCAATTTTGCTTTGATTAAACAGCAAGAAAGACGCCAGGAGCCTCTCAGTACTTTTTCTCAACTATCGTGCTTGTAAATCAAATACTGATGACCTTTTGGTAAATATGAAGAATTACCCTGGTCTTCCTAGGTCATAATTATGTTATAGCCCTTTACTCGGATCTCTAGACTTCCTACCTCAGTCAGAACCTGAGTTATTTACTTTAATTTCTGTAGTGACAATATAATGTAAGGCCTGCACATCAGAAGTTTGAGCTCCTCCAGCTGTAGAAAGAAATGCTGCTTAAGAATTTAGTTCTTTGACTCTCTCTCTAAACTATAAACTGACAGAAAAATCTATGAGGTCAGCAAGGTTCTATTCAGATCCCATGACCACTCTTTGTCCTCTAACAAAAAACTGAAGTTTTTCACAAAAACTGAAACCAGGATGATTTCAGTGATTGCAAAATAAACATATTACCGGTGATTAAAGGAGCCTGTGAATTTTATTTCTGGAATTCTTGAAGTTCTTTCTGTTATCCTTATCAGTATCTCCCCTCAGTGGATATTTCATCCAGTCCCAAGTACCCATTTCTCACACTTCAGTCTGTTTCTCAAGGGAGTGCACTTAATGGGTTTTATTTTCATTTTAGAGTTGATAATGTTTTCAGATTTTTTATTTTTTATTTATTTATTTTTTTAATTTTTTTTCAACGTTTATTTATTTTTGGGACAGAGAGAGACAGAGCATGAACGGGGGAGGGGCAGAGAGAGAGGGAGACACAGAATCGGAAACAGGCTCCAGGCTCTGAGCCATCAGCCCAGAGCCCGACGCGGGGCTCAAACTCACGGACCGCGAGATCGTGACCTGGCTGAAGTTGGACGCTTAACCGACTGCGCCACCCAGGCGCCCCTTCAGATTTTTTAAGTCACCACTGTGAGTAGATAAACAGTAGCGCCCCCCCACCCCCCCCCCCACACACACGCGTGCACACACACATATACCTTGCTCCTTGCTCCTTACTCCTTGTGCTCTGCTCCTTCCTCACCAAATAGAGGTTGCATGAAAAATGTCTCAACAGGACTTATTTTCTACTTAGTTGGGTTTAAATAATCTGAGTATTTCAAGGTGGCACAAAGTCTGCCTCATAAAAAATTAAAACAGATCATTAAGCTTTGAATAACACCACTGAATATATGTGAAACAAGTTTATGTTGTAAATCATTTAGCTTAAATGCAAATCAGAATGCTGACATACCTCATAAAAAGAACTATACCATATATTTATGATGTACATGATTTATAGAAGCAAACTGACCAGATATCTGTGCATTTAGAACTTATAAAATTCTAAGGATCCTCCTGCCCCAAACTCTAGCAGTAGCTTCAATTCTGAATGGCTTTCTGACCTGCTACTGTGTTCCAGCTTCGAAAGTTGCCGCCAAAATAGTACACATATTGTTCACAGCTCAGCAATTTACTTTTACAGATCTAATCCATGAACAATAATTTCTGCTACGGGAGCAATTTTAAATGCTTTTCTCCACTTCAGTTAAAAGTATAAAGGGGTGGCTGGGTGGCCCAGCTGGTTAAGCATCGACTTCAACTCAGGTCATGATCTTGCAGTCTGTGGATTCGAGCCCCACATCGGGCTCTGTGCTGACAGCTCAGAGCCTGGAGCTTGCTTCGGATTCTGTGTCTCCCTCTTTCTCTGCCCCTCCCCCACTTGTGCTCTGTCTTTCTCTGTGTCTCAAAAATAAATAAAAAACATTTTTAAAAAGTATACCTTAAAGACACATATTCTTTTCCCCAAATTAGTGGGACACTGTCAGTCCCATGCTCAAGATATGCTAATAATGAGCCCTGAAATGTGAGAATTCAATTTACACTGATTTGTTAAGAATAAACATGGTTTCTAAAATCATGTCACTTGTTTCTTAAAATTAATGGTCAGATAATTCATATAATTTCATGAAAGCACTTGTAGCAAATGTGGGTTCCAAACCAAATGTATAGAAGCAAAATAATACAGAACTCTGTGAACTCAAAAGATGGGGTACCCTGGAAGTTTATCTGGTAATGACCTGAGAATGATGAGTTGGCAAATATTTGTATAAAGAACTAGAATAGAAGGCAGGATGACTTCAATAATAAATAAATACAAGATTGGTGGTTGAAGAAGCCTGCAAATTTTATTTTTAGGATTCTGTCTTCTTCAGAAATTCACATGCTGCACAAAGATATATGTGCAAAGATATTTACCGCTGTTTATTTGCACAAGCAAAAGGCATATAAAAAAGTGGAAAACTTGAAAAAAAAAAAACTAAACTTCTAGGGAAATGCTTCTGATGGTTAAACTCCTATGGGTAGGAGAATAATTATAGCTATGGAATACTTTGCAGCTCTTAATGGAATATGAAGCAAGCCCATATATAGTGACCAAGGAGAATATATTATGAACAGAAAAAAAACACATGTTGCATAACCATGTGTATAAATGTAGCATTATCTTATCAAAAATAAGTATGCTATAATACAATCTTACTAAAATATGTATAGGCAGAAAAATATTAAAGACATGTTGATATCTAACAACCTCCAATTTCAGTGATATTAAATGGCAGTGCAATAGCTAAACTGCACATTAAAATAGTTTCAAATGTACAGTGTAACATCATGTACATATTGTTTGGTTTATGCAATAATCCTGAGGCTGCAAATTGTTCAAGAATGAGTAGTCTGTGGCTTAGTCCACGAGGCTTCTAATCAGGGAGACTCTCCCTCAAAGGTACATACTACTGGGGCACCTCGGTGGCTCAGTCGGTTAAGTGCCTGACTTCAGCTCAGGTCATGATCTCTCACAACTTGTGAGTTTGAGCCCCATATCAGGCTCTCTGCTGTGAACGCAGAGCCGGATTCGGATCCTCTGTCTCCCAGTCTCTGCCTCTCTCTCTCTATATCAATAGTTCCCTACAAATCTGGGCTTGATATATTGTTTTATTGTCTTAAGAAATTGTTGTAAATAATGTTAATAGTGCAGATTAAGTCTACATATTTGCTACATCAGTAGCCATTACACTACTGCACATAGTCCAAACTATGTGCAACGGTCCAAAAAATGAACCATTCTTTCAGTATTTAACGTCTCATCTGATTCAGTAAAGTTACATATGTCATTGGTGGTCAAAGTTCCAACATAAGTCTTCAATGTATTACTTCTTATTAATAAAAGCAAAAATATTAACTAATAGTCCTATAGGACCTACTCATTCATCAATTGCAGTCATAAGGCCGATATCAATGAGGCATTCCATGTGAATCAATTGTCTACCTGGAACATACAATAATGAATATTTATACATTTTATTGTTTATAAACAGTGCGCTTCACATCTTTGCTATAACACACATGCGTGCGCACACACACACTTTTTTTTCAGAACTGATTGTTTAACATTTATTAACATACTGCTGAGTTATAGTAGTGTAGTAATGCTCATCCAGCTTGAAACTTCATTAGTAGATACTGTTGGTGTATCTGTTCAAAAGAACTCATGCGTTGTGTGTGACCAAATTGGTATAGGTAAATTCAAAACAGAGAAATGGTGGCCAAAGCCTGCATTTTAAGCCTAGCTCCAAATTTTCTGTTTGGCTGCATGCTTTTTAGGACTAGATGCTTAAAATGAAATTATTTTACAAAGGCCAGGGATAGGCATACTTGTACAGTAATTAATTAAAATTTCATACACACCCACCAAAAACTCTTTGGAAAATGTGCCTGAGGAAAATGGTTTTTTCCATAATCACAAATAATTTCTCCATGTTAAAAGAAGTGAACTTTATTGACTTAGGTTTGAACTCCAGAAAATAAAAATTCGACACACACACACACTTCTGCAAATAAAACACCATGGACCTGGGGTTAGCCACGGGAAAGCATATTGGGATTTTGCAGCACAAATTTGAGGAGAAGCAAGTATTGAGGGACAGAGATAAACTCTGGCAGAGTAAAAACATTTTGATTTAAAATTTTGGGGGGTGGGTGGAGTAGGTAAGCCCAATAGATTTATTGGATTATCTTTCATTATCTTGGTTGAAATGTCACAAGTTTCTAGGAATTCTTTTTGTCAATTGTGAACATACACAAAAAAATGGCTAAAAATGGAGACCTGTATAATCAATAATAATAAAATAGAGTGCAATTCATTACTTATCACATTTAATATTTAGCTCTGTTCTTGCACGTTATTTGGTCCAGAATATATTCAAGACCAATCAGTGGCTCGCTAAACTCCTCTCCTGTATAAACCCCAGAGACTCGGCATGAACAGCACGCCCAGTCCACTTTGTTCACAAGCTGGGCTTCCTAGTCCTGCCTTCAGCTACTCTTTAATACCAGCTGTTTGTTCTCTCCAGTCCTCCCCCTTCTTTACCTCCTCCAGGTCTCATTTTTAAAAACCTACCCCATAGATACCCAATTCCATCCTCTGAGTTGCCTTGGCAACTCTCAAAGATAGGATAGTTCACAGCTTCCCAAACTAATTCTATCACATCCCTCAATTAGTTCAGTCTTTTATGAGCAGTCAGCTATTCCTTAGAACTATAATCAGGAATTGGCTCACTCTGAATTTGTAGATTCTCAAAGGGTGAATTCCTATGCACATCCTCTGTGTTCTCTTCTTACACGGTCCATTTTCCTAAGACCAGAAACCCTGGCCAGATAATTATACAGCCTATTTCCATGCTTCCCTCCACTCTCTGTTGACTTTTCCTTGAAGATTTACTCTTAGTCTTTTGGCTGCCCTGCCCTTTGGCATCTACGAAAGGTTGGCAGGGTTCCTTGGTTGGCAGTAATTACTAAGGTTGTTATGTGTTCAACTTCAGGTCCTCATCTGAAAATCAAAATGTTCATGTTTTAAGCCAAATATTCCATTGTATACGATGTTTGCAAAGCACACAGACATAGGTCTTTCTTTCCTTATATTGTGAGAAGAGAAAAATCACCTCTGGCCCACCTTTTCACCCAAGTAGTATTGCCACACAACACTACCTGCCAAACAAGGTCAATCCAAATTATTTCCAACTTTGCTGAAGCTGCCCAGACAGAATTACTTGGCTCTTCAGATCTTCAGAAAATTATGCTAACTTTGAAAAAAATTCAGGTGGGAACAAATTGTTGTCATGAGAATTTGACAGCACTCCTTTGAAAATCCAGTTCTGGTCATTAAATGCATTTAACATAATAAGGCACAGCGACAACTAAGAAGGTGGTTTATTTTAATTCATTGCATGAAATGTATGAATTAATTAAGCATTTAACACCACACTAAAGATGGCGGAATATAAAGAAACATAATCTTGAGCTGGCTTACTCTCTTAAATAAGCAATTGGAATTAGATTTTTATACAGTAATTTATGTTCAATTAAGCCAAGAGTTTGCTATTATACATTTACAGTGAATATAAAAGCAAGGCAACAAACACAAAATTGTTATAAAGTAAGAAATCACACTGAGATGGAGATGAATGGGAACATTTTCTGGAGTATTAATTCAATTTGGAGTGGCTGTTTTGGGGATCATGCAATGTTGAAGTGCAGCTAAGATTGCCTCTTCTAGTCTGATGAGAGCTATGAATTCATGCATCACAGAAAGTAAACCTGAGTTTCCAAACTGACTTGGCCAGTGGACATTTAGGAAAACTGAAATCACAATTTGTGGCAGTATCCCCCGTTGCTGAGAGCATTTCCCAGTAAAAAACCACTTTTTCTCTTTGTTATACTTCTCTCCCTTCAAAATATGTGTACGCTACATATTTTTGACCAAACCTAAGCGAAGGTGATCTGATCAACGTTTACTGCCTGCAATAAATTTAGAGAAAAACAGCAGATTTTCTGTCTTCAGTCCTTGAGGTGGTCAAGGCAACTTGGAAACAACTCACATCCTATTATGGATTCAGGACTTACTTATTTTTAAAGCAATGAGCCCATGAAAAGTTATTTTTATTGTATGATGGCCTGTGAGGGGTAGTTATATATCAAAACGTCATGAAACTAAAAAAAAAGAATATTAACACTTACATTGACCTGGAAAAGTTACTAAAGATTGTCTAGTCCATTTCTTAAGTCAAAACACTTCAATTTATTAGTTTAATCATAGGAGGGGCATTCAAAGCATATCCTGGAAAAGAGGTGCTAAAATTTGTTTATATACTAAGCAATCTTCATATATAGTACCTTAGAAATTGTTTCAACAAATGGCCCCCAAATATTGTCATGAAGCTGTCCCCATTACTAAGGAAAGTTTGCTTGTACTTTCAGATAAATAGAATTATTCCCTGTTCTTTGCCTATGTAATAGTGATTGCAGGACCAGAGTCCTTAGGAGATAAAATCAAGTTTATTGATTTTAAAAATCAGCCTGCCATATAAAAAATGTTTCATTATAATCCAGTTTAGGTAGTTCTTGCTATCATCTGCTTGTTTGTAAGACAGATTTACTGCCAAAAACTCTTTCTCTGTGCCTAACTCCAGTCACTATTTTTATAATTTGTTCTTGTTATGTTTCCAGTGAAAAGAGAGGTTAGCAAGTTATTCTTCCTCACATATAACTCAGTGTGAATAAGCCTCCTTTTATTTTTTAAAGGAAAGGAACACTCCCTAGCTGCTGATTTATTTTTTCTATTGTGCATCCATGGAGGGAAATAGATTTTTTAAAGTGTAAGTAAATTCTTTTGTATTTATTGAAAACCCCTATCCAATTTAGCTTGTTGAGAAGAATATACACAAAAGACCATGAAGTCTTCTTGGTCCTAAGAAAATAAATCTATATCTTGTTATGAAGTATTTAGTCCTTGTTGCTTATGTTCCCGAAGTAATAAAAATCTTTGTAAATAGTAGCTTCTAACCCGAATGTGCATTTTTGCTACCTGTTATTCCGATAAAGACATTTATCATAATTAAAGACTGAAATCTAGTGGGGTTTCTTTATCAAAATGAATTAACTTTACAAAAACATCCTTAAGGAATTTGTAGGGACTCCTGAATTACATTAATAGATCATTTTTCCTTTAACATTTGGCATGGAACTTTTATATTAGCCTTCCCCATTTCTACCTTGTGGACCAAGTTGTGCAGACCCAAAAGACCCATAATCCTTGGTTGCTCTTCTTCCCTCAGGCCTCCTCTCAGAATCCACAAGCTAGGCTGTCTCCTCTTACCGCCAAAGTAGATCCCAAGTCTGATCACTTCTCACTGCCATCACCATTACCATGTTGGACCATGCCAACATCCTCTCTGGGCTTTCCTACTCTCCAGTCTCCACTCAGCACTCAAAGGGCTTTTCAAAAAATGTAAGTCAGATCTTGCCTTTTCCTCTGCTTAAGCCTGGCCAATGGCTTCCTATCAAGCTTAGAACAAACTCTGATTTCTTAGCCATGGCCATGGTGTCCTGTCCCTGCCTACCTCCCCAGCTTCACCTTTTGCCACACCCCTGTGTGCACAGTTAAGCTCAGCCACAGTGGTTTCTTCTTATTCTTCACACACCTAAAGATTATGGGTCTCTGGGCCTTTTTCCCTGCTCTCTTTTCTGCCAGGAAGGCTCTTTCCTTTCAACTTCTTATTGTTATACCTCATAATTCAGGTCTCTGCACAAATATTACCTCCTCAGAGAGGATGTTCCTGAATACCTTCTCTACCTTTCTCACTTACCATGCTTAACTGTTTGCACTTATTACTATAGAAACTACCTTTTCTTTTTCCTTGTCTGCTTCTAAGGAAGTCTCATGAGCACATGGATTTCATATACTTCACTGCTATGTCCTCCAAATCTGTCTATTACATAGTAAGCATTCAGTAAGTATTTGTTGATTGAATAAACAAATGGGAAGAACTCTTTCAAACATGAGTTCCACTTTGAAAATCCCACTCACTCGTAGTGTTTAGTATGTCTTCCTTATTTACCTTATGTCTCTTAGAAACAAACACATAAAATGCACTGATTTTCCTTAAAACACTACTTTAAGATTGCTAAAACAGAAATAATAGGGTTCAGAAAATCCTACCTAACCTGTAGTGTGAAACAAAGTAACGTAAAATCATAAAACAGTCACAAAATTTCTCATGTTAATAGGTTAATTTCCATTGTTCAGATAAGTCTTAATCTCAAAATTACTCGAAGTTAGTGTTTAAAAACATCTCCTCCCTTTGACAGTGGCTTGAAGGCCATTTCTCTCTTTGGCAGTTTAAATTCAATAATTATGTCATTTGTCATTACCAAGAGTGTTCTGAACTAAATATTCTATTAGTAATATGCCAATCTAAAAATTGATGAATGTTAGTCACAAATAATTCTCATGTCATTTTCTCTTTAATATACTCAACAGGGACCATCTGTAAATCCTAGAGGATGTCTCAGATAAGCCCCCAGATGTAGTATATTCTCCCCTAATGTCAAAATAGCTGATAGAAATTCTAGGCAGTTTGAATCTTATTTTTCCTTTATCTAAATCCATCAGTCTATTATTGTGAACTTAAGGCACTTTATTAAAAGTTTTTATTAAAAGCACTTTATTGAGTTTTCCAACACAATCATTATTGTAAACTTAATATACAGAAAATGATTGGAGGTGACAGTAACTAAGGTAAGTATAATCTTACAGACTCAAAGCTCTGGTTTATTAAGAATTTAAATTGTGATAATAACAATGACAATAAATGAAAGTAATAATAGGTTTAGTTCTTGGGAATAATTAGGAAGAGAAAATACTGCCTGTAGTGGTTACTCTAGTACTTCTGGGTCCCTTAGTTATATTTTTCACCCCCTAATAACTTAATGACCTAACCTGAAGTATTTTCTACCTGTAATGGTTACTCTAGTACTTCTGGGTCCCTTAGTTATATTTTTCACCCCCTAATAACTTAATGACCTAACCGGAAGTGTTTTCTTTTCACCAGTGCATCTGGCTTGCTACTATAAATCAGTATCTCCTCAAGTGTATTCTATAGAACACTAATCTTAGAATGTTAAAAGGTACTTTGCAGGGTGCCTGGGTGCTCAGGCACCTGCTCGGTTAAGCGTCCAACATTGGCTCAGGTCATGATCTCCTGATTTGTGAGCTTGAGTCCTACCTCAGGCTCTGTGTTGACAGCTCAGGGCCTGGAGCCTGCTTCAAATTCTGTGTCTCCCTCTCTCTCTGTCTCTCCCCTGCTCAGGCTTGCTTGCTCGCTCTCTCTCTCTCTCTCTCTCTCTCAAAAATAAACATTAAAAATGTTTTTTTTAAAAAGATACTTTGCAGATGATGATGATGACAGTAATAATGAGGTTCTTCGGTCAATGTGTTTAAGAAAGATTGAGCTAATCAAAATGTAGTATCTTTGTGTCAGGACTTCTCAGAGCCTTGAATATGCTAAAATGAATTTTAAATTTCCAAAAGAAATTAAATATCAGTTTCCTAAATCATCTGACCCCTGAACCATTATTTTAAGGAATATCTTTTGGGTGTATATTGTGGAAAATTCTTCTGTAATTCATCATCAACAAACATTTGACACATTGTCGTGACCCTTCTCTGATAGTAAGACATATAGAACTTTCCTTTTTTCTTTTAAGCTGTATGGAGTTTTTATTCATTAATTTATTCATTTAACAAATTCTTACTGAGTGCATTTCTGTGCTAAGGGTATTCTCTAGATATAATAATAATGAATATGGGGTGCCTGGGTGGGTCAGAAATTTAGGCATCCGACTCTTGATTTCAGCTCAGGTCATGATCTCATGGTTGATGGGACTGAGCCCTGCATTGGGTTCTGCACTGACAGTCCAGAGTCTGCTTGGGATTCTCTCTTCCCTTTTCTCTGCCCCTCCCCTGCTTACGTTCTCTCTGTCTCTCTCTCAAAATAAATAAATGAACATTAAAAAAATAATAATGTAATACAAAGAGAAATACAGACAGTGGGAGATTCTGTTTACACATTTTGGGTGAAACATAGGTTTGCAAATAGAGATTATGAGTGGGAAACTCACATCAGTTTATAAATTTAATTTTTTAAATTTTGGTTTCAACTTTCTATTTAAATTATAGTTAGTTTAACATTTGGTGTATGATTTCAGAAGTAGAATTTAGTAATTCATCACTTACATATGACACCAAGTGCTTATCACAATCATAGAGCTTTCCCATTGATGTAGTGGCCATCAATGGTGGTGATCATAAGTGGTCTCTTCTCCTTTTTGCTTGATCCCTGAAATTCCAATACTTAATGTTTATTATTAACTATTAAAAATTGTTCATTGTCCAACAACAACTCATCTCTGTAGTCTTATGACCTTTTCAGAGAGAAATCCAGTGGCTTTTTTACTCCTTATCTCATGTAATGATGTTATTGATCACTCACTAATACTTAAAATTCTTGAATTCTTTGGTTTCTTCTACCTCTTTGACTCTCTCTCTCTCTCCGCAGTTTTCTGTATGATTCCACTTTCTCTGTTTACTCTTATGTTGTGCCCATTTTTTTGCTAGCTTTCTTTTCTCTTTACATTCTCTTGTTATTGTATCCCATCCATATATATTGTTTCAAATGCCATTATAGGCTGATGACTCACAAAGCTACATCTCAAAGATCTTCTTTCTCATCGGTTGACAGTGTGAGGCTGTGGGAAAAACATTTGGCTTGGAGATGGGTTTCTTGAGTTTGGGTTGCATGGCTGCCTAATAACTTATATAACTCTGAGTAGGTCAGTTCACAATTCTGGACTTCAGATCCCTCATGTATAAAATATTAGATAATCCTATACTTCTTTGTTGCCTTCTTTCACTGACTATATTATCTCCCTTCATTCTTGGAAGATTTTGGGTCCTAGCTCAATAGCACTCTGTCCAATGGTATCTGTTAGTGCTTTACTTTGTTTGTATTACCTTCCCAACGTCTTTAACATGTAATTCTCAGAATTCCTCTGCTCCAGTAGTCATGTCCTCTATAATACCTCAGCCACTTGTTCCCATTGTTGAATTGTAGACCTTGTCACTACAAATAAAGCAATCCCTCAAAAATCCTAATTCCTAGCACCCATTCAAGCATTTTACTCCCTCAGTCCTTCAACTGTACTGGGATCTACAATGCATTGATCCAAATATTTTTCCTCTGGCATTCTTCCCTCCTAAAATTATTTACTCCTCGCCTGAAAAGATTAAATTCTATGGGCAAGCCTTGTGGTACGATCTTGCATACACCCTGAATTATCTTACCTTTGTCTTCTTTGTATTCATGTGGTAAAACTCCTACTCTGGTTACATTCAGTTACATTCTTTGCCTGACTCATAACTCCTTTGATGCAGTTAACAAGCCCAGAAGAAAACATACAACTATCTAATATATTAATCATTGATCTTCTCTTATTGGAATGGAAGTTCCATGTGCAGAGGATTTTTTTCTTGTTGTTTGGCTCACTAATATATCCATAGGATCTAGCAAAGTGCTTTGCATACAGTAATTACTTAATAAATATTTGTTGAATATATAAATAAAACGTGCTCATAATTCATGCAATATTACATTGACTCAACCTGTGAATATGTAATTCATTTTTTCCACTGTAAAAAGCCCATATGATTTGGGAAAGGCATGTTTAACTCAGAAGGACAAATTAGTAAATTCTTTGTGGTTATCTTCAAGGCAGCCATAAGCATATTTGTAATTATTGAATCCAAAGTTAATATTTTCACTTTGACTATGGAGCTTTTATATCAAATATGTGATGATTTGCAGAAACTGTGGCATTTTCCTGCCTCAAAGCTTTAAAATAATTTTATCTTTAATTTATTATTGTACCAGGGTAAGTTTAGACTAGAATGTTATAATATTGGTGGTTTAATGATGAGAGAAAGCCAGCAAGACTTTGGTATCCATAGCAACATGGAATTCTTCTTTCCATCTTTCAAGTGACCAAAGGTGATATTGTTTCTTTACATTATCATATCAGAGTGTTGTCACGGAAGTAAAGAACATGTTCTAACATTCAAGTAAGGTGAGGTATTAAGGACAGAAGTAGATACAACTACCATTGGACTCCCCACAGGATTCTTCCCCTCCCCCAAATGAAGGAATTTATATTTCTATTAGAAGAAAAGGGGTTATAAACAAGACTTAAAATATTACTTGTCAATTAAAACTTTCAACTAGTTTGGGTAGAAAATAACTATGGTATGAAATCTTAACCATTAAAATGATGTCATAAAACCTTAGGGAAGTAGAAGGAGTATCAGTGAGATCCATACAAGTCCTAAGAAGTTCAGCCCATTGAAATAAGACCAAAGTTCTTTAGGCAGCAGAATTTACAAGAGATAGAATGAGAGAGAGAGAACGATAGAGATAGAGACATAAAGACAATATGGCGAAAGTTAATATGAGAATGAAAGATTTTAAAAGAGGGAAGTTATATTATTTTCACTGTTTCATGTACATTTGAAATATTTCATAATTAAAATAACTTTAAGGTTAAAAGAGAAATAATAAGATAGATTTAAAGAAACAGAAAATTGTAGGATTAAAGGGCCTGAAAGCTAAGTTACTCTTGAAACTGTCTTTGTTCTATATGACTTGTTAGTTATCTTAGTTAATAGATGATTGGGGAAAAGTTTATCACATAATGTATAAAACTAGTTTTATCTATTTTTAAAGAATTGACCAAACCGGGGCACCTGGGTGGTTCAGTCAGTTAAGCATGTGACTTTGGCTCAGGTCATGATCTTGCGGTTCTTGTGTTCAAGCCCCGTGTCGGGCTCTGTGCTGACAGCTCAGAGTCTGGAACCTGCTTCCAATTCTGTATTTCCCTCTCTCTCCACCTCTCCCCCATTTGTACTCCATCTCTCTTTCTCAAAAAATAAATACACATTAAAAAAATAAATTAAAAAAAAAAGAATTGATCAAACCAATTCTTCCATGCGATGAGATGCCAAATACTTATGGACACCCGTCTCTTATTTTCTAAGAACCAGTAGTAGATTAATATGTTTAGGTCCATGATAGACTCACCAAACTTGCAGTTTCCATTTCCCCTTTTATTCTGCCAAAACGATGATTAGAAGAGCAACATCAGCACATATCATGCCAAGTACACATCATATTTAATTTAATTAGTCCTCACATCACCCTTATGAAGTAGATACTCTTTAGTATCCTATTTTTACAGATCAGGAAACTGACTTACAGAGAGATAAGAAACCTGCCCAGGATCATAGTGGTGTTCTTAAACATTAGTCCATACTGCCTCTTGATCATGGCTCTGGGAAGTTAAGGAGCTTTTATTAATCATACACTATAATTTATTCATACCATAAATGGTTATTCTATTTCAATCTCCTAGGTTCTAGGGATTTTAGTGAATGAGGAAAGTTCCATCCCTAATCCCAGGAAGAGAGAATTAAATAAACAGTTAACAACATGAGATAAGAATGATGGTGCTGAAGCCGTTAGTAATAGCGAGAGCAGCTGAAACTTTGTAAGGAAAATGCGACTTCTTGCCAAAGAATTCATACAAATTAGAAAAGGCAACCAGAGCATCGTTCCATGCAGGTGGCAGTGAGCTCTGAATGAGTGAAGCAAGTGGCCAAAGGGTGATTATGCACCAAGCTACACCCAAAGAAAATTCACCAAGTTTACAAGGTCAACTAAGAGCATGCCACTTTTCCAGGGTCCCTGCTAGAAGACAGGGAGTTGGGTTCGGATTCCTTATTGCAGGAGACACAGAGACACGCTGCCCAGAATTCCCTCCCTGGAAGGACTTGCTGCCCAACTGTGTGAGGTCAGCAACAGACTCCAGATGTTAACTCCAGGTTTGCCCCAGCTGTAAAGGATGACCTTCCCTAAATCCCCTCCTTCCTAGGGTAACCTACCAGTTAATGTCACGATAAAGGAGTTCAGATAGTTATCTCAAGATAAAAAAATACGTGTGATTTTTATTTTATATTAAAAGCATGTTCACTTATGTAAGTTCCTTCACATCCTGGGTTTTGATTCAGGCAAATTATTTGGATAAGGTTACATTATGTAGTGTCCATAAAAAAGTATCCAAAGAGCAAGTGTAGGTGAAATACTTCAAAGTCTGATGTTCAATGATTATTTTGACATTTTTATAAAGAAAAAAAAATCTCAATGTTGAGATTTTGTTTCTGTGCTTGCAAAATTGGAATTGGTTTGTGAACGTTCACATACAATTTACCTGAACACAAATCCCCAAGGCTCCCACTGAAAACAATTCAGATTTGTTTGTCACACTTATCTTTTCTTCCACCCTGTTTACAAGATCAAGGCCGCCTGCTTCCTTTGTGCCTCATTTTCAATAGCTTTCTTCAACCCCTCTTACCCTCATTCTAAATTGTTCCCCTTGAATTCACTTTTATGAAACCAGCATTATATCTATCTAAACTTACCACACAATGGAAAAAAATGAAAGAAGACAGAAAATAAATGAATAGAAAACCAGGAAATTGCTCCCCAAAGAACAAGTAAAAGAGACTAGTAAAAAGTAAAAAGCGGATAGATGTTAAACATAGCTAGTTCTTTTTGGAGCAGTTCAAGAATAAATCAAAACTCAAAAAAAATCTTCAGGATATATTATAATTTACAACAATTATTTTCTGAATGCAAAAAAAAAGCAATCACTTATGTTTACAGCCAGACTTCTGGTTTCAATACATTTGGATTTTTCCCATTTGCCTCTCAGAAATCACCTAAACCCACAAGGAGAACAAGAAACAAAAGCAAACTCCATGCTTGATGATTCTGGAAAATAAATAAACTACAAATCAGGACATAAGGAAAAGGGCTACCAAAATCAGTGAAGGTCCAACAGGCGAGCGTGTAGGAAAATGTGAAAGGAATATTCCTGCAGCTACACATTCTCAGAAAATGATGACAGGGTACTCTTCGAGGAAGGAAGGAAAGGAAAAGAAAAGAGAGCAGAGGGGAGGAGAGAGGGGAGGAGAGGAAGTAAAAACATTTCAAAACAAGCAACCTCCTGATCATGACATTAGGAAAAAGGTGAGAACTTGGCTGTGGTGGGAGCTTGTCTACCCTCAGTGTGGCTCTGAGGAGTGGAGGAGGCAGGGCTGAGGGATAAGTCACCTAGCATCAGATGTACAGGAAAGACGTCATCAGTGAGGCAAGGGTAGTAGAGGTCCTCTGCCTTATCATTAGCCCTGTAATGCTAATCCTGGTTGGTCTTTGGGGAAAAAATGTTAAAAGAATTCACATGTGCCAATCTTGAGAGATAACAGAAAATTTCTGTTGCCATAAAATAATGGCCTGGCCCCTCCCTTACATGAACTTCTAGCAAATAAATGATCTAGAGAGAATGTACCTAATTTAAAGATTAATAAAAATTAAAAGGAACCAACACAGACATTACACAGGATAAAGTTTAAAAAAAAGCGTGTGTGTATGTGGGGGTGGGGGGTAATGGGAATAACGAAAATAGAGAGTAAGTAAACTAGAAAGATAGTTGCCTGGAAACAAATTAAAATACAATCAAACTCATTGGTGCATTTTTTTTTTTAATTAAGAGTAGTAAATGATGTATCAGAGTTTAGGATGGTGAGATAAAAAAATGAGATGAAACATAAGCTAGCAGGGCTTAAAAAAAAGAAAACATAAAATATTAGAGAAATGAAGGCCAAGAAAAAATAGAAGGCAGGTGAAAGAAAATAGAGTAAGTCATATAAAGAATATAAAGAATAGAACCAAGATGCCCCCGGCCCTACCCGCGGGGCATGCGGGTCAGGACCCAGACCCGACAGGGAGCGGTGCGGAGAGCTCCTCACTGGAAAACGGGGCGCGGCCAGAACTGGGGCTGCCCCCTAGCCCTTCACGCAACACACATTCATGGGGTGGGGAACCTGGTGCTAAGCCATTCATAAATGACCTGCTTCTGAGTCAGGGTTCCATAGGTAGGGGAGCAGCTCCCTGGCTACCATCTATTGAAAGACCTGGACACAAGGGTTTTAAAAAAAAAATAGAACCAAGAAAAGCAAATGACGTAAAATGTGAATGAATAAAATGTTTTAAAAGATTTTTTGAAGAAAAACAATCTGCGGAATGGGCAAAGGATGGGCAATATGTACATAATTGGTGTTCACAATAAAGGGAACGAAAATAATGACAACAAATACATAAGACTTAACCTCAAGAAAATTTTCTAGAAAGAAAAGAAGATTGAATCTGTGGACTTAAAGAATATAGTGCATCCCAAACCAAAAAATAACCCAAAACACAAAATGGTAAACTGAGATATATGCTGGTAAAATTTGGGGGCTCTAATATAAAGACTCTTCTAAATCTGCAGATAATAGTAATCATACCATCTATAATAAGAACACAAGCAGGCTGGCCTCAGATATCTACAAAGAGATAGTTGACTCTAAGTAACATTGGAGCCGCACCCTCAAAAGCCACAAAGTGTGACCCAAACACTGTCTTCTTAGCCAAACCATTGTGCAAGTGTAAAGGTCATTGGAAAAATTTCTGAATATGTGGGAATCCATCTTTTCTTCAAAACTGTTAGACTGCAATATATGTGTATTAAATCATCCCATCATACACCTTAAATGTACATAAAGTTATAGATCTATTATATTTCAATAAAACTAAGAAAATTAATAAAAATATTGATAGAGGACAAACTTCAGTCAATGAAGAGGTGACAGGAAACACCATAGCAAACTGACTGGAAATGAGTATGAATTCATTTTATCAGTAGCTGGCAAAATAAAAAAAAAGTGTGATTATAGAATATAATACAGAAATGATTAAAAAATATCAATAGCCCAAAGTAAAAAGGAAAAGGGGAGAGAGAGTAAAAGTATGCTGATGTCCTCATCTATAAATATCATTGAAAAGTGATGGTCTTTCATATACATAGATCTATCATATACATTTATCACCAGTTCAAATGTAAATATCAAATATTCAACTTAAAAAATAATTTTATATCTCCTGCAGTAAAATGTCCAAGTGGAATACAGAGCAATAATTGTATTCAATTTATATTTGTCTAATATTTACCAGACTTCCATAATGATTGCAGATTTTCACCTATAATATTCACCAGATTTCCCTGCAATAAACTTTATTATGCCTATTGTTTAGATTGGGAAATTAATGTTCTCCATAAGTGAAATAATCAGGGTCAAGCAGCTAACAAGTTGTATATGACCTTGTATATGAAGACAAGTGCTCTGATGACCAAATCCTGTTGACTTGCTGGGTTTGGATATTTTTCAACCCAGCACATATGGTACATAGCATGAGAGTAAAGAGTACAGGCTCTGGTGGGGATTCCAGCTCTACCATTACTTGCTGTGTGATCTTGGAAGAGTTGCTTAACCTTTCTGTGACTTACCTTCATCATGTATTCATCTATAAAATGATTAAAAAGTACCAATGTCATGGATTTGTTGTTATTGCCGTTGCTTCTTTTTTATAACAATTTAGGAAACATTTGAAAATAGAATTCTGTGTTCATAGCTACACAAATAGGGAACTGAAGACTTAAAGTCATTGAACCAACAAAGTATTTTTCATGGATGCTTATTATAAAAGGAATTCAGACATTGTATAATTTAGAGAAATTATATAATTGCGAGTTTATGTAATTATCTAAATTATATAGTTTTTGAAGTATGTCCCCCCAAAATAACTTCAAGGTAGCTATTTTTAAGTTTGTATTTTTCTTTCCAAAACCTTTCTATGCTTTAGTTTTCACAGTTGTGATCAAATTATATGACATTTTACATTACATTATGTAAAATTTCCCACACTATTCAATATCTTAAAAGTGATTTTAATAGTTATATAAAAGATGATTTAAAAAAAAATTGATGTTTATTTTTGAGAGAGACACACAGAGTACAAGCAAGGGAGGGGTAGAGAGAGAGGGAGACACAGAATTTGAAGCAGGCTCCAGGCTCTGAGCAGTCAGCACAGAAGCCGACGCAGGGCTCAAACCCATAAACCAGGAGATCATGACCTGAGCCAAAGTCAGATGCTTACCGACTGAGCCACCCACATACCCCAAAGCTGATTCTTTTAAATATGCTCTCATGTCTAACTATTCCTCTTTTTGGTGTAATATATTTTTAGAATAAATGTTTTTCTTCATTTGTAATTATTTACTTAGAGCCCCAGAAATGCAATTACATGGTTAAAACTGATTAATATTTTTAAGGCTTTTGATATATATTTACAAATAGCTATGTGATAAATGATTTATTTAAAATAGTGCTGGAGGCATAGAAGAATGTAGCAAGGATATTTTTAACTGTTTATTTGTTTTAAACATTTCCCTTTTGGTGGTTTGTTTTTTAAATATACATGTGGTCTCTTTTAAATGTAAAATTTTACATTTTAATTACATCCATTGATCCTTTTGTTTATAATTTCCTTTAATGCTTTTTCATCTAATGAAATTCTCCCCCAGATGGATATCTAATATTTTCTTCAATTTCCTCATTTAATAGCTTAAACCAAAGACTTTATTTATAATCCCACATGATTTAACTACATTTTTCTTTAACATTCTACTTATGCTAATGAGTCTTATGATCTGGATGAAAATCAAAGTTATTAAAATTAGTTTAGACTTAATCAAAATTTGCTATATGTCCAGCTCAGAACAAAACATATTTCAGATATAACTTAGAAAGCAGCGTTTCAAGGTTATTCTGGCTCTGTTTTTGTTTATTTATTTTTTCTAATCAGCAAATGTTCTCCAAAAGTACAAGAGATATGAAATCCTTGGGGCGCCTCGGTGGCTCAGTCAGTTAAGTGTCCGCCTTCCGCTAAGGTCACTATCTCGTCGTCCCAAGTTCGAACCCCGAGTCAGCTCTGTGCTGACAGCTTGGAGCTTGGAGCCTGCCTCAGATCCTGTGTCTCCCTCTCTCTCTGCCCTTACCTCACTCGTGCACGTGCACACGCTCTTGCTCTCTCTCGCTCTCTCTCTCTCAAAAAAATGGATATATAAAAAAGGAGATATGAAATCCTAGGAAAATAGTAAGTTAGATTGCTTTTGGATTATTAGTCTTAAACTCCTGCATTTAAGAGATGAGAAGTAGGGGCTCACTGTTTTGTAAAAAAAAAAAAAAAATCTGATAGGTGTTAAGGTTTATTTATTCCATTGGTTGGAGGATCATCTTGATAGAAATCGTTGCAATTAGAAGGCATCATCAGAGTTATCTACTCAGCCACCTACTGTTACCACATTGTAATACAGTTAAACATTTGAGTTCAAGGCCTGAATGTGTCAAGAAACTTAAAGAAAAGATTTTCTTATATCCAAACTAAGCAACGAGGTCAGACATTTCATAAACTAGCAATCAAATGAAATTGGATAAATATCACTGTTGCTATAGAGTGAATCCATATAACAACAACCATAAAAATTAGGCTGATAATAATGGTTAGAATATTGCCCCTGGGAAGAAACCTTGGTCTGATTCCAATTTTGTTATATTAATGAGTCCCTCAAGAAAGGAGAGTAAGATGATAAGTTAGCTTGCCAGGCACTCTCCTACCGGTTTTGTGGTATATATTTGAAATATCGTTAGTTTGTCAACAAAATGCCCATTTTATTTCCAAAAAATATTACATTAAAATGAAGAGCTTGTAAACCAAGAATATTAAATAATTTTTCAGAGCCCTTAAGCAACGATGCTTTTAGGAATTATATTACATCACATTTCCGGCAACCATATCATAATAACCAGCACTTTAGAAACAAGAGATCAACATGTATGTATTCGAAAAGAATTATATTTATAAATATATTTTAACAATAACCAAAAGAACCCCCACTTGAGTATGGCTTTAAGTTACTTGGTACCCCAAAGCTGATAATATTTTTATCTAAGTTCTATTACAAAAATAACTTGACCTATTAGACAAATATTTATTGAGCACTCACTATATGCCAGACCACTGGAATATATCAATGAATTAAACAAACAAAAATTCCTACCCTGATTCTTGTGAGGGACCTATATACGTACACAAATGGATTCGCGTAAAATCATGACACCTGAATAAGGTGGATGAAGTGCATCAATGTCAATTTTCTGGTTGTGATAGTGTACTATTTTTTGGTAAGATGTTACCATTGGAGGAAACTGGGTGACTGGTATATAAGATCTTTGTACCATATCTGCCAACTGCTTGTGAGTCCACGACCATCTGAAAATGAAAATTAAAAAAAAAAAAATCTTACCCTCAGAGCTTAAATTCTAGTGGCTGAAGACAGACAAAAAATAGCAAACGTAGTCAATAAATTGTGTAGTAAGTTAGCGAGTTATTAAATGTTACAGGAAAAATAGGGCATGAGAAGGAGATATATTATGGAGTATCCTAGATGTATTATGAAGATGATATCTGAGCAAATACTTAGGAGGTTGGAGTTTGCCTGTGGGAAAAGCATTCAGTGGAGAGAACAGCCACTGTAAAGCCTCTAGGGTAGGAATGAACTTGAGTGCTTAAAGAGCTACAAGTGGCCAGCTGGCTAGAGCAGAGGGAGAGCAGCAGATGATGAAGTCAGAGAATGACGAAGCACCAAAGGATAGAACACTTAGGAGGCCATTGTAGGGACTTCGGCTTTTTCTCTGAGTTGAGAAGTCTTCAAAGGGGTCTTTGAATAGAGTGACTTATTTGTAAAGGATCACTCTGGCTCCCATGTCAAAAACGGTGTCTAGGGCAATAAAAGTGAAGGCACAGAGACCTGTCAGGAGGCTAATGCAGGCATCCAGATAAGAGAAAATAGTGGTGGATAGGGAACTTAATGAGAACTATGACAAAATCTAGCAATTTACTGATTCTACACACTAACTCGCACATCAGTGCCTAATACGGCACTTACGGTTTCCACAAACTCACAATGTATTTCCAAGGAGAACTGTATATAAGTAGATTATGTAATGCCTAATTTGCATCATTACAAATTTTGCTTTTTATAATGAGAAATCATAAAAATCCTATTTGTAAATAGTAAGTCTTTTCTCTACGAAATACAGAAACACATAATAAAAGTCTTGCTATATCTGATTCAGAAAACTTCTGCTACCCTCTCTGCCCCTATTCCAATTGTTTGGAACACAAAGGAAACTGGCTACAATGCTCTTGTCTGATTGAAGCATGCTAGGTCAGGGCCACTGGCTAGGTAACTTTGGCTCCCTCTGCTGACTTGAAAAGAAGGCCAACAAGAAACCAGATTCATCAGCCCCATATAATAAGAAAGCGAAATCAAAAGAAGTTTTTCTGTATGTTATCCAAGTACAGTTTCATCCAAGATAAACATGTTTAAAGCTTTTGAAGAACACAGATGTCTGCATTGCCTATTGTTTAGAAACTGAACATACCTATAAGCCGAATACCACAGATACTGAGCCCCTTCTGTACCATGCAGCCTATTGTTTCTCTCTGTCATTTTACTCTGAGTATATAACAGGTGTCTTATTAACTGTGTATATGGCCCATAAACAACGTCTCTTTAAAATCATGAAAATATACATGCTTGCTACATAACACATGACATTTTGAAACAATTCAGTCTCTTTGGTAGTCAGAAGCAGATGTTCTTTTGAAAGTGTGGTTTATCCTGAAGTTCTGCCAGCCAGGTGGAAAAGTTTTAATACAATTAAATGTGCCTAAACTTGAAGAAAAGAAAAATGTACAATGTGGTAGAATAAAATAAAAAGCAACAGTCTACTTAAAGAACTCTTGAAAGTAACAAAAAAGCTGCATATTTGTGTATTAAAGATTGCTTCTCTTTTTTTCTTTTCTTTTCTTTTTTTTTTTTTTTTAGCAACATGATCTTGACAATGAAAGTTTTTACGTGTCCTGGACATTAAAAGAAAGTAATCTCAGCGCCATTAATTCTATGAAAACCTCCACATTTTAACATCTCTCAACCATAGGCTCTGTTTTCCTGTTCCTAGACAACACAGCAGGGGGAGTTGCCTCCTGCAAGAAGGTTTCCTGCAGCTTAAAGGTGTTTCATAGGCTAGAATTTTCTTTATGCTTTTCTAGATGTCATAATCTTTAAGAAGTGAAGCTAAGTGAAGATTTTTAAATTTCCATACTTCCCATCCTGCTCACAAATTAATCTATGAAAGTAGATCATAAATCTGACTTAAAAGTATACTAAGAAGGAAAAAGCATTTATAACTCAAAGGTACAGATCCCACAAGTTCAGTTTTTTACATAGTAACAAATAAGCTGGTTTGGCATCATTTGTTTATTTGCATACTCATTTTGTAAATTATTAATTTAAAACACATCGGACACTTAACCAACTGGGCCACCCAGGCGCCCCAATTATTTATTAATTTAAAACACCATCATTCTACATCACATTAAGAGTGATACAGGCTGAGACTTTAAATTTGGATCAATAGAATATTTTACCCTTTGGACACATTCATTATATTCGTCAATATTGACAATAGGTCTTCAAAACCTTTTAAACTTTCTGGACATAATGCTTTATTTAAAAACTGTTATAACAAGTTCTTTCCTTGGCTTATTCAGTACCTGATATTTATAGCATAATCAAAAATTCTCCTGTGCTTTTTGTTTCTATCGTATTTCTTCTCAGAGAAGGAAACATGCCTTTATTATGTCTATATCTGAATAAATCTTTTACAATTAACTACCCCAGACCCTGCCATTTAACTCCATTTCTGAAGAAAAAAATGCTTTGGTCTCTATAGTTTAAAAATGTATTTCCTCTCCCTCGTTGCTGATCTCCAAGGGAGTTAACACATCACAGCAACCTGCTGCTAACTCTTCTCCCACAACCACTGTATTCAAACTAAATGAATTCCATGCATTTCCTGCTGCCAGTCACCCTTCTCGCCTGCAGTCAGCATCACATGATGTTTTTCAGTGGTCCCTGAAATGACTCCGTTTTCCAGAATCCACTTGAGAAGTCTTTACCCACGCACTCACTCTTCTCTCAGCCTCTTATATTGGTCACTGTACCACCCCCTGCTGCCTGCAGTCTTACTGCAAACATTATCCTCACCAGCTGCAAACAAAACCTTGTTTCCCTTCAATTTCCTAGTAAACCAAATCCATATGCCGTCCTTGAGAGCCTCTGTTCTTCCCATCCACCAATCTACCCTCTCACTCTGCTTCTCAAATAGAACTTTTGCTGATTCGCCTCTCTCAAACATGGAGGCAGGAGGTCAGGAACCCATGGGGCTACAGTGTTGAGACAGATACAGGAGAGTGTGCAGAACTGACCAAGGGCTTTAGTACTGTCTGATCAGCAATATTTCCTCTCCCCAAAGTTCTCCACATATTCTGAAATCACACTGGGAACCAAAGCAAAACATGAAGTGTCAATAGTTGATATGGTAAATTCCCTTTGACTGCCATACAAAGTAATTACTCTGCTCTACTAATGGGAGAACAACTAGAGAAGCAGCATGTAAATAGCTGTTGCATTACCCTTCTTGGAAATCAGCAGGAGTGAAACAACAATGAAGTTCAAGGGAGCACGAGTTAAGAACTGACTCATGAGTTGGTAGATATGAAAGTATGCTCAGTCGGATTTTCTTGTCCAATTTTAAATGAAGACATAATTGCAGAGGCCACTTTTATGCCACAGGCTTGAGCAATGGGAACTTCAGCAAGGCAAAAGGGCACACAGTGACCAGAAGCTGAACGCAAACAAGGCTTATTAAGTGACCCACCTCAAAATGGCCATAGGCCCTAACTAGCCAATGGGCTACTTACAACCAGGCACTGTTACCAAAAAGGGGAAATTCCATAGTTCCCATACTTCCTCACTCTACCCTGTTAATTATAGCCCCTCACCACACCCTCATGGCAGACAGTCTCTCCTTTGCTCTCAATAGTCAATAAATTTCTAGCCCCTTTGTCCTACCTTGGGTGAATTCTTTCACCTCCCATTCAACTAGCCCCCACCCAATCGGAATGCACCAATAATTTCTCAAGGAAAACTAAAATTATGAATACTTTCATTTTTGTATTAAGGATCCTCAAAGAAGAAGAAGCAAAACCATAGCCCCTCGGTTTATTCATACTCCGGTGACTCTTTTCAGTATTTATCCTTCCTTGAGAATTGTTAACAGTGACTCTTTGTCACTTCATCTCAAGCTGCTGCTTAGTGTCACTTACTTTCTGGAAACACAATACTGACAATGAAAATACTTACTCATTTGTTTCTCTGTCTTTGTCACTTTACTCTGAGTGTATTAGAGGTGTCTTAATACTGTATTAAATATAGTCATGTTGTATAATAGAGGTAATGTTCCATGTGTCAATACCATGCTAGGAAAGAGCTGTTGTTGACTTTACCTCTTGGGAATCCCTCAACACAGTGTTCTGAACGTAATAAACTTGTGCTGAATGATAGTGTGCTGTGCACCTGCCAATCATGGGATTTTGGTCCTCGAATCCATCAGTCCATGTCTTCATGTGATTATCATTAAATCATTATTTTGCATATAACTCCTCCAATCCAAAACAATATGTGTATGCATGTGCATGTGTGTGCACGCGTGCACACACACACACACACACACACTTTTTTTTTTTTTTTTTTGCTAATTTTTCTCAGGTTCAAGGTTCTCCACAATCAGTTCCTTGTGGATTTCTCTGATCTCATCTCCGCAGATCTCTACACAAATGAGCAGTACTAGCAGCAGGCATGAGGAGTGTGGCTTTTCACCTTTGCCCCATCCAGAGTTTTAAAATTCTAGGACATCTTTAAATATCAAAGCCAGAGGAGACTAGATAGGACAATATGGATAAAATTCTCCAATTTTATGTACCCAACAATGATACCATCTAAAGCCAGCCACAGAAACAACAGGTCAACAGTGCCTGGAAATTCTCTCTTCTTTGCCCCAGGTCTTATTTACTTTATTTGCTTTTAATGCCACTACTACAAAGGAGAGATCCTATTGGCGGGGCAAAAAGGAAAATGTGCAAAGCAGTTCTGGCAAAGACTTAACTAGACCTTGTCAAAAGCCCACTGTCTTAGGCTATACTCACTCTTAAAGGAATGCAAACCAGGACAGACTTCTGCATGTTTACTCCATTGTTTTGTCTCTCCTTTCCCATAAAGTCTGGCTGACCTGTAGGTAGTTTTTTTTTCTAAATCTATTGGCTTAATTTCTACTAGCTAAACTGGGCATCTTTTATCTCACCTTGTGCAATAGATTCATATCATGATAAAAATACCCCATTAACCTATGTATTAGTCCGGGTTCTCCATAAAAACAGAATCAATAGGGAATACATATATATAAAATGTATATATTTGTACTTATATGTAACATATATAATATATACAATGTATAATATTTTTATGCACATAGTTATGTGTAGAGAGACGTTTATTATACTATAAGGAATTGGTTCACGAGCCAGTTATATATAGATGCTGCAGTAAGCAAGATGGAGACCCAGGAGAGGTGAAAGCCCTGAGACATCAGGAGAACCAGTGGTGTAAGTTCCAGCCCAAACCCAGGTCTAAAGCCTGAGACATGTCCCAGATCAAAGACAGGCAGCGAGAGCAATTTCTTCCTCACTTTGCCTATTCAGGCCGTCCATGACTGAGGCTCACCCACACTAGGGTGGATAATCTACTCAGTCTACCAATGTATATGCTAATCTCATCAAGAATCACCCTCACACACCAAGAATAATGTGTAACTAAATATCTGGGCATCCTGTGGCCCTGTCAAGTTGACACATAAAATTAACCATCACAATACATGACATGTTTTCATCTCTACACATTCACTCAAATTCATATACACGTGAAAGGGTGTTTCCCATTATTTCTATTTAAGAGTCCTGCTTTCTTCAAGGTGAAGCCCATGACTCTGTGTTTCATGAAAGTCTTCTCAACCACACCCAACCGCTGGTGATTCTTTTTTCTATTGAATTCTTATAGCATTGATGTGTAGACTCATAGTATATGCATGTAAAATGAAAAAAATATATATCCTATGAGATGGCATGTGCTAAATCCCAACAGAACATACATATTAAATAGCTACCATATGCATATTCTTCAGACTGAACTATTCTGAGGGCATCAGGTAAGGTCAGACCAAATATACGTTGAACTCATAGCTCCTACAAAATACACTGGTATATTATTTCCTGGAATCAGGCTTTCTTTCAAAGCTACAGACGTTTAATGCTACAGAGCTAACTCAATATTTCTATACTCAGACTCACTGTACCAGGGAGTGTGAATGTGAGCATTACAGACTCCAAACTCATTTGGCATTAAAGCATCTGTAAGCTCCATGTAGCTCTATACAAAATACTGTGTTTGTAATATACTTGTGAGAGTTCAGGGCTCTGCTCATATTCTCTAAAGTTCCTGACCCCAAGAGGTTAAGAACAAGCATCACTGGTCATTTCCTATAGTATCTGTTGTGGACATCAAACTTTTTTACCCTAGTATTTTTTTTTTTTTAATTTTTTTTTTCAACGTTTTTTATTTATTTTTGGGACAGAGAGAGACAGAGCATGAACGGGGGAGGGGCAGAGAGAGAGGGAGACACAGAATCTGAAACAGGCTCCAGGCTCCGAGCCATCAGCCCAGAGCCTGACGCGGGGCTCGAACTCACGGACCGTGAGATCGTGACCTGGCTGAAGTCGGACGCTTAACCGACTGCGCCACCCAGGCGCCCCTTTACCCTAGTATTTTTAATGAATCATTTCTTTTCTCCTTGGTAGACTGTATGTGCTTGTATTGAATTATTTTTCTATTATAATGAAACAGTTTGATTTAAAATCTATTGAAACATAGCTATTAACCACTGTGTCTCTCGGCCATTGCTGTATAACAACCACAAAATCTTGCAGGCTCAGAATAACAGAGGGTATGTATTTTACTCAAGAGCCTGTGAGTCCCCTGGAGCAGCTCTGCTCAGCATGTCTTATATCCTCCTGGGTCCATCCGGGCTGGGTTCTTCTTGGGGGCAATGGCAGAGTACAAGAAAGCAAACCCTATCTTGTAAGTCCCATTCAAGCCTCTGCTTGTGGTGAGTCTTTTAGCAACCCATGGCCAAAATAAGTCATGTGGCCAAGTTCAAAGTCAGAGGAGGTCAGGGGTGATGCTGGAAAATATCCACCTAGGAGGGAGAAACTGCAAAGCTGTAGGCAAAGGAGAGGAATACAGGAAAGGATTTAGACTTGAGCCCAAGACTTACCACATTTTCTAACTCTAACTGTAAATTAGAGCTACAATTAAAGTATGCCACAGATAATAATAAGAGCAGGTACAATTTAGAGACTCAGAGTAATGCATTTTACATACAGCGTCTTATTTAACTCACACAACCACCCATAAATAAATCATTGTGAATAAATCTTATCCTTATGACAGATGACAAACTGAATAGAGAGTTTAAATAACTTGCCAAGGACACACAGCTAGTAAGTGATAGAACAGGAATTCTAATCTATATCTACTTCTGTGTTAGAAATAAAGTATTATGTATGGCAACTAAAGACATGATTGTTTAATTTGCAAATAACAAAAACCAGTTTACACAAAAATGTGGGAGGGAAGTGATTACTGGCTACATGTTCAAAATATGGGAAAGGAAAGGGGAAGAGTTGCAGGGTCAGCAGGACTGGGGGCTCTTCCCTGTTGGGCATTTCCCTCTTTAGGTTTCTTTTCCACCTCTCTCAGCAAGTGGGCTGTATTTTCTCAGATAGGCTTTTCTGAGAAGTAGATCTGGCTTCCAGAAGCTTCTGATTTATACTTTACCTAAATGTGTCCAAAGAAGAAGCAAATATTTATCCACAACCCCAACTATAGTCACTTTCTGGAAGGATTTTCTTGGCTGGACTGAGTCACAGGTCCACCTCTAGACCAATTACTGTGCTGGGGAATGCGGGAGTACTATGATTGGACCAGCCTGCCTCCCCACCAATCACCGTAGTCAAGGATCTCATTAGAATGAGGCTCTCATTACAATCCCATGGACTTTGGGCAATGATGGGGAAGGGAGTAGGAATGCTATTCCTAAAAGAAGAGACAGACAAAACAAGTAATGATAATGATCACTAAATTGCAATAATTATTTAACATCTTAAAAAAATTGTTTTGATGTTTATCATTTTTGAGACAGAGCATGAACGGGGGAGGGTCAGAGAGAGGGAGACACAGAATCTGAAACAGGCTCCAGGCGCCTAGCTGTCAGCACAGAGCCCAGTGTGGGGCTTGAACTCACAGACTGTGAGATCATGACCTGAGCTGAAGTCTGATGCTTAACCCCCTGAGCCACCCAGATGCCCCTAATTATTTAACATCTTATTTCAAACTGTTCTCAAACAGTCAATTGTCTCTTCTCCAGTGTTAAAAAATTATGTTTTCTTCGTCATGTAACAACCACATTCCAGTGCTAATTTGATTAAGAGCAGTCCTGCTTTTGAGAAATGTAATAATCTCAATTTGTACTTATTCTGAGTGTTCCACTAATCAATTCTGAATCTGTAATGTGAATCAAGTGTTCTGATGTTCATCAATAGTAATACAATACAAAACTGTCATTGAAAATAGAAATGGTAAAATTAATTCTTTTAGGGATAAGCTTTATCAGTATAGTGGGAAGAGAAAAATAAGCAGGAAAGATTACACATTTCTAAAAATCAAGTGACTTTGTTTTAACAAATTATATATCCTATAGATATTTAAGAACATAATTTTACTCAAAGCCGAAGGAAGAGAACGTTACATTGAACAAGAAATTCCTTTTAGGAGATCATTTTTCTGCAGGGAAGAAAGGTGTTTATTTGATTCCACCTTCTGACCCTGGTAACGTTACTAGCCTAGCTTTGTAAGCTGTGTCATAAGGCGTGTATGTGCATGGTGTAAAACAAACGAACAAACAAACAAACAAAAAATGTGTGGAGCATCAGCAGCCTCGTCAGGTTAAAAACGTGGAACACATTCTCATTTTTACCCTTCCACTTTACCTAGGGGTCTGAAAGTTTGATCATAAAAAATATGGCTATCTTTGCAGATGAGAAATAATGGAAGGATTCATAGAAAAACAGTGCGATTAGGTGAAATGGACCCAGAGATTTGGTCATTAACTCAGACCTTATAGTTTCTTTTACCTCTCTGACCTATGGCTCCTCTTTTTTAAAATGGAGATAAGTCTGATAATAATCAGTTTTTAGTATTGTGAAGAATTAAATTACATTTTGAGGGTATTTGAGGTTGCAAAGTACAAAATACCCCAGAAGTTATGGAATGAAAGAATATTACCAGATGACACTGCTAATATGAATTCTCTCCTCATCAGACTTGAGAAATACAGGGTGTCCTTTTTTTGCCCACTAATAAGAAGAAAGGGTGTCCTGAACAAATTAATACCATTGATGAGACCACAGAAGGCTTCTTTAATCTTCTTAAAGGAATACATTTTTATCATCTGTTTTTCTTGAATGATAAATTATCAATTTCAAATGATCCATCCCCTTATGGAAACAAATCAGGATCTGCTATTCTAAATGAAAAATTAACTCTATTAGTAAATTCAAGTTACTAAATAGAACTATAAAAGTAAATTTCACAAAATAAAAGTAAACTATATAACTATAAAATTAAATTTCATAAAAGTAAATTTAACAAAAATAGTGATACGCTTATTGTGGTCATATTTTTAAAAAGTCTTTATACATAAAGAAAGATTTACAATTAATTAAATGAAGTCTAGGTTTTCCATAAAAATTTGAGGAGTGAGTGAATGAGTGAGGGTATAAGTAATAGAAGATTACCCATGAGTTGATAATCATTGAAGTACCAGGGCTCATTCTCTGCACATCTGTATTTGCAAATTTTACATTTAAAAAAATGTAATAAACATCCAGCGATAGCATTTTCTTAAATTTGAAATGGCTGATCAGTTTTTATGTGTGTATTATTTTATATATATAAATGACTTAAGTTTTGATAGGTACTTTTCCCAGTAATTTACATCATAGATAATTTTATATAGGCTAAAATATCTGGCAGTAATCCTACCATTATATCAAAAAATTTTTTAAATGTATATATATATATGTACATTTATACACACACACACATATATACATATATACACACACACACATATATATGTATGAGAGAGAGAGAGAAAAAGAGAAGGAAGGAGAAAAGGAGGGAAGGAGGGAAATTGAGAAGAAAGGAGGGAAGGAAAGGTAGGGGACGGGAGACAACATTAAACAGGTAGCCTTCATGATACCCCAGGCTTTAGGCCTTAGGTTTCCTAACATTTTGTAGCTCTATAGAACACATTTGTTTTGGTCTCTAGAAAGACTTCTATTAGTTATACCTCCACTGGGGTAGCTAACTCCTCCCTTTAAGCTGGTCTTACAAACAGTATACATTGTATATGGGGAAAAAAGTAGGGAGATGTTTTCAGACAGTCCAGCAGAATTGCCATCTGTCCACTCTGCCCCCAACCAGGGACATTTCTTCTTTCCACATTTTTACTCTCCCCTTCTACGGTCTACCTCAGCATACAAAAAGATTCCCTACTGCAGATCTGCCATGTGTGATGTTCCTACTTTTAAGACAATTCCATACAGCGAATGTGTTGAACGCCCACAGCATGTCAGGCACTAAGCCATTTGCGTGGGGTATGATGAAACACAAGATGGATGGATGCCATCCCTACCCTCAGAGAGTGCATTCTCTTGGGAAATGAGTAATTTTTGAGTGTGCTGAGTTTTAAGAAGGTGAAGTGCAGGAAACTATGGGGAGTATACAGCAAAAGTTAAGCTCTGCCGTGTGTTAGATTACAGAGATTTGTTTGGGCCCAAAGAATGCCATGACACATCTTGGTTTTAGACATTTAGTAAACATTAGTAAACTTGTGATTTGTGAAACTTCAAGTTGCACTATTTCTGATGACATAAACTTTTCAAATCATTCACTAATCAAAATTTTAATTTCATTTGATGATCAAGTTAATGCAGTTTTTGAGTGCATAGCAACCTGAGCTGGTATTTTGGGGGGTGTTGGTACTTCTGGATATTACATTCTGAGAGTCTCAGATTCTATCTAAAGAATGCTACTCCTTTCAGAAAACTTGGCTGACTCCATCCAGCATAGCCTATTCCTTCCAGGTTAGGACTCTGAATCTGTGATTGCATAATGTCCATGGGTGTTTTTTCCTGTATTATATTATTGTGTTAGTCTGAACTCCCGGATGTTCAAAGAAGCAAGAGTAGGAATGCTTGGATATAAGTGATCAAATCATGTCATAATGATAATGTCTCTTTCCGTGTGCTACTTTTAGTTCCCTCTGTCTGTTGTTCACATCCTCAGGCTAGCCCTCTCTAAATGGGAGGGTACTGGTTGTCCCAAACTTGCAATCCAAAAGGAAGAGAGATATCCTGATACTCATATATCAAATTTTATAAAAGGACCCTGGGTGAAATTTTTCAGCTCGTATTTTTACCATTGGACCAGTCTATGAGTTTTGTGAAATAAACATGGAGTGATGGAGGACTTGTTTCTCAAAGGCACATTTGCTGTTCAGACAAAAATGACACTTTATGTATTTTATGACTTTTTGTCTGTGTGTCTGTCTCCCCTAATGGACTACATGCTAGAATAACGACTGTGTCTTATTAATCTTTATATACTCAGTAACTAGTACAGGACCTCAGTCATAAAAAGTATTCAATAAATACTACTTAAATAAATATGCTATAAAAGAATGTAAATAAGCATCTAAGAAGAGAAGAGAGAAAGGATAGAATGTGCTGAAATAAGTCCTTAAGCACATCAGAGTGTGTGAGTGCCCAGATTGCCAATGCCAGGCAATGTGTAGAGGATCAGAACTATTAAGAATAAGTACCTCTTAACCTTTAAATCACTTTGAAAATGTTTCTGAGAGGATGTACTCCCTTATTACTCAGCTGACATCAGTCACAGAGAGGCTTCATTTAAATCTTAACGTCTCTCTTTTTAATAACAACAAGAATGCTCAGGGGATGATTAAAATTGTTCCATGTCCCTATAGCTTTGTGCCAACTCTGCCTCTGTGTCATTGAATATTCTAGTCTGTGATGGATTAGGGATTGGGGGCCCAAGGTACCACCTGCGAAGCCAGAAGCCTTGCTGACTTCAACTTAACTTTTGGGAACTATGAAGTAAAAGCATTCAAAAGCAGAAAATTCTATGCCATTTTTATTATACCCTGATGTTTCTGTTCACATAACTAAATTATTAATTTTCCTAAGTGATGAGCTAGAGTCTAGATGAATATGTCATATTATGTAGGGGGCAGTGGTGATGATTCAAAGTGGTCGAGCAATCGTAAACAGGACCACAACACTATAGTCAAAAGAAAACAGCATTTCAGAAAATTCTAGTCCCTTCAGGAACTAGAAAAGCAAAAAACAAAAAACTAACAAACAAACAAAAAAACTTAGCCAAAAGTTAGCAGAAGAAAGGAAATAATAAAAATCAGAGCAGAAATAAATGAAACAGAGAACAGAAAAACAATAGAAAAGATTAAGAGTTGGTTCTTTTAAAGGATAAACAGAATTGACAAACGCCTGGTAGACTAACAAAGGAAGAAAAAGGAGGTCCTAAATCAACAAAATTATAAATAAGAAGGGAGACATTACTACTGATACCACGGAAATTCAAAGGATCATAAGAGGATACTATGAACAACGATATAACAACAAACTGGACAACCTAGAAGAAATGGAAAAATTCTTAGAAATGTATGACTTACCAAGACTGAGTTAGGAAGAAATAAAAAGTCTGAATAGACCAATTACTAGTTAGGAGGTTGAATCAGTAATCAAAAATCTTCCAATGAAGAAAAGTCCAAGATCAGATAGTGTCACAGGTGAATTTTACCAAACATTTAGAGAAAAATTAACACCGATCCTTCTCAAACTCTTCAAAAAAATTGAAGAGGAGAGAATACTCTCAAACTCATTTTAAAAAGCCAGTAATGAGGTACATGGGTGGTTTAGTTGTTTAAGCATCCAACTTTTGATTTTTGGCTCAGATTATGATCTCATGGTAGTGAGAATGGGCTCTGTGTTGGGTGTGGAATGTGCTTAAGATTCATTCTCTCTCTCTCTCTCTCTCTCTTTCTCTCTCTCTCTCTCTCTCTCTCTCCCCTTCTCCCTCCCCCTCCCCCTCTCTTCCTGCCCCTGCCTCTCTCTCTCTCTCTAAAAAAAAAAAAACAAAAAACAAAAGGTCAGCATTATCTTCACACCAAGACCAGAAAAAGACACAACTAGAAAACCATAGACAATATCCCTAATGAATATAGATGCAAAAATTTTTAATAAAATACTAGCAAGCTGAATTTGGCAGTACATTAAAAGGATCATTCACCATAATCAAATGGGATTTATTCCTGGGATGCAAAGATGGCTCAAAACACTCAAATCAATCAATGTGATATATCACTTTAATAGAATTAAAGAAAATAACCACATGATCATCTCAATAGATGCAGAAAAAGCACTTGACAAAATTCAGTATTTATTAATAATAAGGCAGAGAAGGAACATATCGCAAAATAATAAAGGCCATATATGACAAACCCATAGTGTACATCATTCTCAATGGTGAAAGTTGAAAGCTTTTCCTTTAAGACCATGAATAAGAAAGACAAGGGTGCCCACTCTTACCACTTCTATTCAACATAGCAATTGAAGTCCTCAGTAGAGCAATAAGATAAGAAAAAGAAATAACATGTATCAGAATTGAAAAGGAATAGCTAAAATTGTCTCTATTTGGAGATGAGATGTTCTTATATATAGAAAACCCTGAAAACTTAACCAAAGAAACTGTTAGATCTGATCTATGAATTCAGTAAAATTGCAGGATACAAAACTAGCATACAAAAATCAGCTTTTCTATACACTAACAATGAAATTTTTGGAAAATAATCTCACAATAGCATCAAAAACAATATAATACTTAGGAGGTAAAAGATCTCTACACTCAAAACTATAAGACACTGATGAAAGAAATCAAAGAAGACACAATGGAAAACTATCCCATGTTCATGGATTGGAAGAATTAATATTGCTAAAATGTCAATACTACCAAAAGCTATGTATAGATTCAAAGCAATCCCTATCAAGTTTCCAACAATATTTTTTATAGAAGTAGGAAAAGAGTTTCTCAAAAAATTTTTAAAGTATTTATTTATTTTGAGAGTGTGCACATGGGGGAGGGGCAGACAGAAAGAGAAGGAGAGAAAGAATCTTAAGTGGTGTCTGCGATCAGCACAGAGCCTGATGTGGGCTTGATCTCACAACATCAAGATCACGACCGGAACCAATATCAAGAGTTAGATGTTTAATTGACTGAGCCACCCAGGTGCCCAAATAGGAAAAACACTCTTAAAATTTATATGAAACTACAAAAGAAACTGGGTAGCCAAAGAAGAATGAAGCAAGAGGCATCACACCTCCTGATTTCAGGCTATAGTCATCAAAACAGTATGGCACTGGCATAAGAACAGACAAATAGACCAATAGAACAGAACCAAGAACCAAGATATAAACCCAAGCATATATGGTCAACTAATATTTGACATGAGAGCTAAGAAGCCTCAATGGAGAAAAGACTGTCTCTTGAATAAATGATGCTAGGATAATTGGATATTCACATCTTACAAATAAAAGAAATTTGACTCATATTTTACACCGCTTACAAAAAATAACTCAAGGTGTATTGGAGACTTGAATGTAAAACCTGAAACCATTAAACTCCTAGAAGAAAACCGAAGAACAAAGCTCCTTGGCATGCATCTTGGGAATTATTTTTTGGATATGACACCTAAAGCACAAGCAACAAAATAAAAAAATAAACAGGTAGGACTACATCAATCAAATAGCTTCTGTGCAGTAAAAGAAACCATCAACAAAGTGAAAAGATAATCTATGGAATGGGAAAAGTATTTGTAAAACATGTATCTGATAAAAGATTAATATCCAAAATACACGAAGAACCCATACCATTCAACATCAATAACGTAAATGATCCAAGTAGGAATGGGCTTGAATAGACATTTCTTTAAAAAAAAAGACACATGCAAGGCTGATAATTACATGGAAAGATGCTCAACATCACTAGTCATTAGGGAAAGGCAAATTAAAGCCACAATGAGATATCACCTCACACCTGTTAGAATAGCCATCATCAAAAAAACAAAAGATAACAAATGCTCTTGAGGATGTGGAGAAAAGGGAACCCTTGTGCACTATTGAGCTTGTAAATTGGTGTAGCCACTGTGGAAAACAATATGGAGAGTCCTCAAAAACTTAAAACTAGAACTACCATATGATCCACCAATTCTAGTTCTGGGAATATATCCAAAGAAAATTAAAACACTACCTTGAAAAGATATCTGCACCCCCCATCATAGCACCATTATTTACAATGGTCATGGAAACAACCTAACTGTCCATTGATGGATACAAGGGCAAAGAATTTGCGATATACATACATACACACACACACACACAAACATGCATATATAAAAAATTGTATATTCATCCATTAAAAATGAGAAAATTCTACCATTTGTGACAATGTGGATTGACTTTGAAGGCATTGTGCTAAACAAAATAATCTCAGAAAAGACAAATGCTACATGATGTTATTTATATTAACTGTATGTGGACTCTAAAACAGAAACAGAAACAAAAAACCTTATAGAAAAAGAAATCAAATTTGTGTTTATAAGAGTTGGAGAGTGGAGGGGAGAGGAATTAGAGGAAAGTGGTCAAAAGGTACAAACTTCCAGGGTACCTGGCTGGTTCAGTTAGTAAAGCATGCAACTCTTGATCTTGGGGTTGTAAGTTCAAGCCCCATGTTGGGTGTAGAGATTACTTAAAAATAAAACCTTTTTTAAAAAAGGTACAAATTTCAGCATGGTGACTATAGCTAACAATGCTGGAAGATTTACAGGAAAGTTGTTAAGAGCGTATAATGATACTAAGAGTTCTCATCACATGGAGAAAAATTTTGTTTTCTTTTTTCTTCTTTTTTTTTTATTGTATCTATACAAGATGATGGATGTTAACCTATTGTGGTAATCCTTTCACAATATATGTAAATCAGACCACCATGATGTATGCCTTAAGCTAATGCAGTGATGAATGTCTATTATTTCTCAATAAAACTTTGCCGGGTGGGGGGGGACTCAGATTACAATGGAAAAATTCACTAATAAAAATAGTTCCTTCTAATTAGAACGTAATGAAATGAAAAGGATAATATAAATATAAAATGCACATATATGGAAAAATTAAACCTATTAAAATATTAGGAAAATTAAATAACCAGACTATTCAAAAGTGGAATAATTCAGGATATTCAGTCAATGCCCTCAGAAACAAAAATACAATATAAAATTATATTAGAACAAAAGTCACTCATAGACATCTGTATTTGTTATTGTGCCATGGGGAATATTTATTTTTTTAATATTTATTTTTGGGACAGTGCAAGCGGGGGAAGGGCAGAGAGAGGGGGACAGGGAATCTGAAGTGGACTCTGCACTGACAGGCTGACAGCAGCGAGTAGGGCTCCATCCAGCTCATGAAGCGAGGAATCATGACCTGAGCTGAAGTCGGAGGCTCAACTGACTGAGCCACCCAGATGCCCCAGGAATAAAACATTTAAAATAACTTAGTGCCTTTGTTTAGGAAAGTGAATCCTATGCATGTATACACACACACACACACACACACACACACAAATGTAGAAAGGTAGGGGGAAAAACCCACTTTCTATTAATGTTTTATAAGGGAACAGCCTATCCATACCAAAAACATGGAGAAGGATGGGGGAGGGGAAGGAATCCATTATTCACCCTGGGAAGGTGCATCAGTTCTTTGGGATCAGTTGAGTTTTTCTATAAATTGACTTATTCAGAGCACTCATGCAAATGTCCTTTTCAGTCCAAAGGTTAAACACCAAAACAATACATGAAGGTAGTAATTTGTCTTTAACCCTTACGATGAAGCACAAGTAAATTGAAGGTTTTCTCTGAGAACCAACAAAATATGAAACCATCCGTAGAACAAATAATGCATAACTACTTATGGCAGTTCTTTCTGTTTTTATTTCTGTGTTGGAAAAGGTTTTGGTTATATAACATAATAAAAATAAATCAGACAGACATGATAATATTAAAGTGAGAGCATGAGCTAATCAGTCAAAAATGTGCTCTAGTTATTTTCAAACTGGCTCCACACCTGGAAGCAAACTTAGTCATCATCCCCATCTTGTCATCACTATGAGAATTTTTGAGTGACTGCCTAAGACAGGAGCCACAGGATTTCAAAAGACCAAGATTCAGACTGATAAACAGCTAAACCCTATTTGATAAAAGGCTTGGCATTTTTTAGAATCAATTAACTTGGAGAAACTACTTAAGATTAACTGTGACTGAATCTTACCCATTTCAAAAGTTGCTGAGTCCATTAAACAAATAAATTCTTGGAATTATCATTTTCCACATATAATTACTGCCAGCCCATGTATTAAGTTCCTCCTGCCTCACCAGTCTGGAGATAAACTGAGGTCACATAACAAAAATTCCTTCCTAACAGAGGTCTCTCCCCAGTATTCTGGGTAGTCCTCAGGGCAACTCTCCATGTATACCCATGCCCCTCCAAAAAATCAACTCAAGTTCTTCCTCTGCAGCCTCTTGGTGACACCTGTCATTCAAGAAGCCATTTGGAGGACTCTGAGCGCCACTGCCTAGGCAGCGCACGAGGTGCCCAAATGTCTCATCAGCCTTCTGACATCAGAGGTGCACGGCGCTTTCCCTGTTCACCAAGAAGCGAATCTCTCCTACCTTACTCTGGGTTGAGGGTGAATATGTCATTTCCTTTAATATGAACAACTCCTTTAAGAGTGAAACAGGGCTCTAATGAATAGTGACCCCAAGACAGGTGATTAAGCTGGGTCTGTCCCAGACAAACCAGGACAAACAGTAACAAACATATGGTTCCTTTTTCGTCCAGAGCTCACAGTTCCATGGGCCTGCTTCCTAGTTCCTCACAGGTGTTGGGTTAAAACTGCACCTTTGGCTTCTTCTTTTTCTTCATAGGCCTCAGACTGAGTCCCCAGGGCTCCGTAGAGAGGAACACTATCCTGTCCTCTCCAATGTCCGCCAGGCTCGTCCAGCTGACCACACATCAACCTCTGTTTCACAGGCTCCCCCTCCCCCAAGACACACCTCAGCTGAGGTGCCCAAAATAAATTTTAAAAGACACCACAGGGTGGCAAGTCCAGTCTCAACTCAGTGTGATCAACTTACTATCCTAATGGAAATGCAACAAAACAAAACAAGAGAGGATAATCTTTGCTCTGCCAAGGCTAATTAATAACTTTGCCTATATTGAATGTATAGAAAGAAATCTTGATCATTACCCTTCACTTTGTCATTAAATATTGATAATTGCATCTGCCCTGTATCTGAAAAAATTTGCAGTGAAGCAATATTAGTGAAATAATATCTACATAGCATTATTGAACCCTGGGAAAAGGGAATTACATTAATAGCAATAATCATGTTGTCTTCAAAAGAGAAGTTGAGATTGACAATAACATATTCCTACCAGAAAATCATCCGTGAAATGTCTTTAGTATTGATTATTTAAAAAGAATATATCAGCCACATTTATTAACATTTACTGACTGTGGGTAATCCATAAAAAACTAATGATCACAGTCTAATAGTCAAGTGTGTATGTTCAATAAAAGACATCTTTGAAGAGCATTTTTAATAATGGACTACACAACACTCTTCTGAAGCAGAAAGCTTTTAGGGACAGATCATGACACAATCATACATACGACTTAAAAAGAAAATAGTTCTAGTGGAAAACTTAACAAAGATCATACTTTGCTTTCTATATGCATTCAAAGCAATTCCACGATAATTTGGTCAAACATTAAAGAATCAGACTACCAAGGTAAAGTTTGTTCTATTAATCTGGATTGCCCCTAAAGGGCAGAGAAAATAATGACATTAAGCAAACATTAAGCATGGGACTTTGCACATTTTGGTTGCTCAATGGATGTTTCTTGATTTGATAACCTTGAAGTATCCTCAACCAGGCAGGCAATGTCACATCTCTTGAGATAAGATCCTGAATTTAGGCTAAAAACTAAGGATATCATTTCTGCGAATGGAGGAGTCATGCAATTTCTGAGACTGTTTTTCTAGGCTCAACAAGAAGTTTCACAGGGAAAGAGCTCAGCTCTGAAGCGGGGGAGAGGAGGGACAAGTGATAACATGAAGTCTGTGAATAATAGAACAATTCAGCTTGAATCCAAATCAGAACAGCATGCTGCAGAATTGGAGCTCTTAATGTGAGCTTCCATGGGGTTGGTGAAAGGGTCAGTGTTATCAGGCAGGATACATCAGGCTCCTGCCAAAACAGTCTCTCCTTCTCTTCCTAACTTTTCTGACTTTCTCAGTGCCTGAAATTCCACCATTAGAGTGTCACCCGTTGTAGATCATGAGGCCTTTTTGGTCTTCTAGAATTTCCCATCAAAATGAAAAGCACTCCTGGGAAGATTAGATATTTAATCCCACGTGTCTAAAGGTATATATATTTCTAGTACCTCAAGATGCTTCATGCTTTAAAAAAAAAAAAGAAATTTGGTAAATTCTCCATATTTTGGTAACTTTTTAAGATTCATAATGCCAGAGCATATTAAATAAGGACTCTGAAATATATTGCAGAAAAAAATCATAGTGGTTTAAACTAGTATTTGCAAAAGTATTTTGTCGAGAAAATAATTTGAAATACTATTTAGCATCCATAATACTGTAATATCAACTCACAATGAGTCACCAAGGTCTGAAAACATGGACAAAGTGATCAGCACCCGGGGAGCCAGGAATTGTTTCTGGTGACTGGACTCATTGTCATTGCAGGTATTCATTGTTATTATTGAATAATAGCATCGGCCTCAGCGTGTTTTCTAAGTTCTTTGGCTCCATAGAATAGCATATATCATGGCCCATATATTTAAAAATTTACCATCTCCAGGGGCGCTTGGGTGGTTCAGTCAGTTAAGCGTCTGACTTCGGCTCAGGTCATGAACTCGCGGTTTGCGGGTTCAAGCCCTGAGTCAGGCTCTGTGCTAACAGCTCAGAGCCTGGAACCTGCTTCGTATTCTGTGTCTCCCTCTCTTTCTCTCTCTCTTCCCTTCCCCCAATAGTGCTCTCTCTCTCTCTGTCTTTCAAAAATAAATAAATGTTAAATTTTTTTTTTAATTTACCGTATCCATTGTTAGAGAAATAAGACAGGCCCCACATGAGAAATGAATGAACATATATGCACATATACACAGCATTTTACATGTAGTTTCAGAACTCCTGAGGAGTTAAGGTACATCCTTTAAACTTAAATTCAGTTCAAATTATCTGTGAAGACTTTATGCTGAATTAAGCTGAATGAATCACCCACTCGATTTTTTGATAGCACTTAATTTATATCTCATCTTTGTTACTGTAATGATTGCATTTCTCTCTTCTTTATTAGATAGTGACCTCTCTCTCTTTTTCTTTCCCTTGAATAACAAGCACAGAGCACAAAACTGAACCAATGTACTTTGTATTTAGGAATTGATTAAATAATTGAATGAATTAGACTGGACTGGAAAATTCCATGGGAATAAGGGTCGTTTCTGTTTTTACTAGTTACTGTATGCCCAGCTCTTAACACAATGCCTGCCATGTAGGGATTTTGTCAATATCTGTTGCATAAACATTGGATGACTTGGTTCTGTTTATTGGAAGTACCTGGTGTTTAGATCTCTCATGAAACTATGTGAACAAATATTGTGTATTTTATGTCAACTTATTCTTGGATGCAAAAATGTCAATAGATGCTCCTACCTATTCTAACCTTGTATCACTGGCCTGGCTGAATATTTCAGGAAACTGTGCAAAAGCCTGAGACTCTTCCTATCCAACTTTTCCCTTTTCTGTCTCCTTCACAGGAGTCAGACCAGTATTTTGATATGTGGGTCTTCCTTGCCTTCTCCAGATCTTTCTCTTTATCCTTCCCTTTATCTTTCTCAGACATTTCTCCTGATACATTTCCTGCACATCTAATCCTGATTTGGTGTCTTCTCAGAGGACCCCAACTAACACAGATAGCCAACTATGACACAATCCATTCCGACATTCCATTCTTTTGAGCTTTTAGGTGAAATCTTTCTCTCTCACAAGCATCCAAACCCTCCACAATCATACAAAGATCACTCTCTTGATATTGACTTTCAGGGTTAAATCTTCCCTTCCTCCTGAAGGAGATTTGATATGGAAAGGATTTTGTTTGATAAATGCAAAGGAAAGGAAATTAACTCTGGAAAATTGTCTACTTAAATAGAAGGAAAGAGGATTTACATGTGGAATAGAAGAACTTGTCCAAAATTATCTCTTGAAAAGCCTAATAAAAGGTACCACTGATTTTTCAGTGAGTGAGAAGTTACTATTTTTTCCATTCTTAGTGTATTAGATTCCTAGGACTGTGTGACAAAGCACCACTAATGAATAGTGCTGAATGACAGAAATGTGTTCTGTCACAGTTCTGGAAGCTAGAAGTCTGGAATCAAAGTTTGGCAGGGCCCTGCTCTCTCTGAAGTCTCTAGAGAAGCATCTGTTTCATGCTTTCCTCTTAGCTTTTGGTGTTGCAGACAACCCTTGGTGTTTCTTGGTTTATCAATGCATCAATTCAATCCCCGCATTGGTAGTCATGTGATTTTCTCCTTGCATGTGTCTGGGTCTCTTCTATTCTCATAAGGACACAAGTCATAATGAAGGGCCCACCCTAAGACCTCATTTTTACTTGATTACATCTGCAAAGACACTATTTCCAAATAAGGTCACCGGAAGCTAGGATTAGGACTTCCATATGTCTTTTTGAGACAGACAATTTAGGCCAAACACTTGGGTAAGGATACATTTCTTTGAATAGAAAAATGGAAAACTGCATAATTAAACAAAATTTCTCAGAGTCTTGGTAAATAATGAAACAGAGAGTTTTAGTTAGTGAATTGTGCTACTTCTTGTTCTGTGTCCTTCATGTATATCTGATGTGTCCATGCCCTTTACCTCCTCAGATGCACTTAGCTCTTTACATCACTGCTGAATATTGCTGGATGGGGAATGAAACCAACTAGAATCTTCTAAATGTCAGCCTGTGAATGATATGAATTGATCGGCATATTTATTACCACTGGTAAAGAACTGCTGGTTTAAGTAGTGACCTTTCCAGCTGAAATTAATTGGGTCTTTTCAATGACACTACTTGTATATGAATACATTTTCCTGATTTAGAGAAAACAGAATAAAGACATCAGCAAATCAATCAGCTAGAAAGGGTTTCATGAAGTGCTTTCTAGATAATAAATCAAAGCACACAAAAACTTCACATATATATGAGAAAACATTTTTAGCAGCTTCCAAATTCTTGCTCATCCCATCTGCCACAAGAAAGTGGCTGAACTAGGATGGGAAGTTTAGCCAATATAGTGAATGGGCTATTCAAAAACCATTCAGAACAACTCTTCTCCCTGACATTATTATAGAGACTGAAAGCTGAGCTAAGCCACCTTTTCTTCATGACTAGAGACAGCCATGTGACACACTTCTGGCCAATAATATGTAGGTAGAGCCACTGGGGATGGCATTTCTTCTCAAGAAAATGCTTGCTGGGAGAGGGAAGGGCAGAGGGAGAGGGAGAGAGAGAATTTTAAGCAGGCTACACACCCAACATGAAGCCCCAAGGCTTGGTCTCAGAACCCTGAGATCATGACCTGAGACAAAATCAAGAGTCACTGACTTAACTGACTGAACCACCCAGGCACCCCAAATATTACCTCTTTAAGAGGAGTGTTCTTGTATGTTATTATTTGCCAGTCTCCCATCATCCTGTCAGGAATGTATATGTGATACCTGGGATGCAGCAACCATCTTACCACCATGAGTTGAAAAGTTCTTATTGAAATGGTGGAGTAAGGGGCACCTGAGTGGCTCATAGGTTAAGCATCCAACTCTTGATATTGGCTCAGGTTGTAATCTCAGGTCCTGAGGTTGAGCCCCACATAGAGCTCTGCTGCACTGAGTGCAGAGATTACTTGGGATTCTCTCTCTCCCTCTCTCTGTGCCCTTCCCCTGCTCTCTTGCACTCTCTTTCTCTCCCCACCAAAATAAATAAATGAACATTAAAAAAAAAAAAAAAAAAGAAAGAAATGGCGGGGCGCCTGGGTGGCTCAGTCGGTGAAGCGTCTGACTTCAGCTCAGGTCATGAATTCACTGCTCATGAGTTCGAGCCCCACATCAGGCTCTATGCTGACAGATGGCAGCCTAGAGCCCACTTGGGATTCTGTATCTGTCTCTCTGCCCCTCCCCCACCCAAGCGCTTGCGCACGTTCTCTCTCTCTCTCTCTGTCAAATATAAATAAACATAAAAAAGTTAAAAAAAAAAAGAAATGGTGGAATAAGGCTACTGAAGGTGGAATAAAAAGCACTGATGTTGAATTTTTTTTAATTTTTTTTCAACGTTTTTTATTTATTTTTGGGACAGAGAGAGACAGAGCATGAACGGGGGAGGGGCAGAGAGAGAGGGAGACACAGAATCGGAAACAGGCTCCAGGCTCCGAGCCATCAGCCCAGAGCCCGATGCGGGGCTCGAACTCACGGACCGCGAGATCGTGACCTGGCTGATGTCGGACGCTTAACCGACTGCGCCACCCAGGCGCCCCACTGATGTTGAATTTTAACATTGGATTGTCCAATTATTGAACGTGAGCTTCTATGGCAGTGATTATCAAAAAGGACTGACTTTCCCTGCCAGGTGACAAGTGGCAATGTCTGCAAAAATTTTTGGTGCCACAACTGTATGAGAGAGAAGCTACTAGCATCTAATTAGGTAGAAACCAGATATGCTGCTAAACATTCTACAGTGTACCAAGACAGCCCCCAAAAACAAAGTATTATCTGACCCAAAGAGTCAACAGTGCTGAGATTCAGAAACTCTAGGCTATCAGTCCCAATTTCTTTAATGTTAAGTAAAGGAGATTTTAAATTATTTTTTTAAACATTTTTACTTATTTTTGAGAGACAGAGACAGAACATGAGTGGGGGAGGGGCAGGGAGAGAGGGAGACACAGAATGGGAAGCAGGCTCCAGGCTCAGATCGGTCAGCACAGAGCCCGACTCGGGGCTCGAACCCACAAACTGTGAGATCATGCTCTGAGCTGAAGTTGGACGCTCAAACAGACTGAGCCACCCAGGTGCCCCAATAAGGGAGTTTTTAAAAGATGACATCTATGGGTGCCTTAAAAAAATAGAAGGTAGTATGCATAGTTCTGACAAGAGAATACTTGAGTAATCGTTTACCCACTCACTCGATAGTAATTTAAACTATCTTTTAAAATAATACTTATAAAGACTACATAAGAATAGCAAAAGTTGCACACTAAGTGAAAAAAATCAATATGTTAAAGTATAGGTGTTGAATGATTACTTCCATTAAAAAGAAAGTGTAGGGGCGCCTGGGTAGCTCAGTCGGTTGAGCATCCAATGTCGGCTCAGGTCATGATCTCACAGTTTGTGGGCTGGAGCCCCCAGGCTCTATGCTGACAGCTCAGAGCCTGGAGCCTGCTTCGGATTCTGTGTCTCCTTCTCTCTTTGCCTTTATCCTGCTCATGCTCTGTCTCTCAAGAATAAATAAACGTTAAGAAGGAAAAGAAGGAAAAGAAAAAGGAAGTATAAGTGATTATATCAGAGTGATGATAGTAGTTGTATTGAAGATTTTGAGTTGGTTCTTTCCTGTTTTACAAAGTTATTCAATATGATTATGCTGTTTTTATAATTTGAAAAATATTTTTAAGTAATGAATGGGAGGAAAGATTAAAATACTCGAGTGGTGTTGATTTTTCTGACATTTATGAAATTTCCTCCTAGCCTTACAAAAACACTATGTAGGCTAATGAAATATTTTATGCAATTGAATACCACTTACATTGATTCTTTCATGTCAGCAACATTCTTTTTAGTTCTTTATATGTCCCTAAATATGGAATTACTGGAATTTAACTCATAGGACTATTCCCCTCCAGGGTTTTATGAAGATGTCAGAAGCACCTACAACATTAAAACGATTGCGTGAAAAATTGTCACTGCAAAGTCTTATGTTTGTTTTAGATTCCAATGGCTGCTGAAACAAATGACCACACGTGGGGGACTTAAAACAGCAGAAATATATTCTTTTACAGTTCTGGAGGCCAGAAGTCCAAAGCAAACATCATTGAGCTACAATTAAGGAGTCATCAGTGCTGTCCCCTCTCTGGAGGTTAGAGGGAGAAATCCTTGCCTCTTCCAGCTTTGGGTGCCTGCAGGCACCCTTTAGCTTGTGGCCCCTTCACTCCAATCTCTGTCTCTGCCTTCATATGTTTTTCTCCTTTGTGTGTTTCTCAAGCTTCCTCTTGAGCATCTTTTCTATAAAGATACATGTCATGACATTTAGAGCCTATACAGACAATACAGGATAATCCCTTCATCTCAAATTGTTAATACAATGACATGTTAAAGGCCCATTTTCTAAATAAAAGTTCCAGAGATTAGGATATAATATTTTTGGAACCCATTATCCAAGCCACTAGTATATGATATAAAGAAAAGATAAAGCTCATTGCTAATCTCATCTGAAAATCTGAATTTCTATTTATATCTAGCTGGGATTTAAAATCTGGCACAATTATCCAGGATCTTAATCCTAGGAAAGTAGAGTGGGAGTAAAGAACCTGTTATTCCCTATTAAATGAAAGAAGCATGAGATGATAAAGTTTAGGGAAACTAATTTTTTAAACACATTAATGTAAAATGTTTTTTTAATGTGAATTGACCAATGAAATTTGTTTCAGCTATATCAACATTTGAATACATAATGGCCTCTTATATCTAAAAATAAAATGCTTAACATTATTTCACTGTATTTCAACAACTGTGCAGTGTTCTCAAAACTAATTTGAGGATTTAACTTTAACATCACAGTTCAGTAAATATAAGGCTGTGAAATTACTAAAAAGGCAGGACTGTACTTACTTAGCTTGAGTTGTCTAAGAAGCTGAACATACCTTTAACTCTCCAATTAAAAGATATTTTAGCAAAATTATGAGAGTACACAAATAATTAAAGCCTTAGAGCTTTCATTTCTCTTCCCCATTTGGTTATTTTAATTCTTTAGATTTAATTTCAGAATAATTCTGCCAAAGTCTTGAATTTGGAGGTAATCACATGTGATCATTGTTTTTACATTTCTGTTTTTGGCTAGGAATATTCCTAAATCTAAACATTAATTTTCATATTACTCGGAATTTTTTGATCTTGGAGTTTAAGAGCCTTTCACAATACTCACTTAGATGCAATTAATCAGTAAAACCTACTCCAGTTATTTCCAAAGTCAATATTAAGGAAGCTACCTGCTGAACTTTAAGCCAATAGAATTATCCCCACAGTTAGGCACATCATGATCCAACTTTATTACAGTTAAGACTGTGAGAGGGGCACCTAGATGGCTCAGTGGGTTAAGTGTCCAACTTCAGCTCAGGTCATGATCTCACAGTTTGTGAGTTCAAACCCTGCGTTGGGCTCTGTGCTGTCAGTTCAGAGCCTGGAGCTTGCTTTGGATTCTGTGTCTCCCTCTTTCTCTGCCCCTCCCCTACTCACGCTCTGTCTCTCTGTCTCTCAAAAAATGAATAAATGTTAAAAAAAAAAAAAAAGACTGTGAATATGCCACCTAACAGGAAAAAACATTCCCTTGGCACAAGATGGTCTTAGTGTAAAGCTAGGTTTATGTCTTTTATCTCTTTCAAGCAAAGACAAATGGCTTAAATGATGTTGTTTTTTTAAAGGTGTATTTAATATTTTATTTCCATGAAATAAAGGTTCAGCAATTAGAAGTTTCAAAAACAATCTTTCAGATCCCCTAAGTGGTAAGAGACTATAAAGGTTGATATATGTCTTTCCCCAAACTCCTCCCTGTTTCCAAGCCCCTCCCTCAGAGGACTACATCCTATGTTCTGTCCCCATACACTTGCTGAGTGATAGATTTCAGTCACTGCTTTCTTTTCCATGTCTGCCATTTATTCTTTAAACCTTCTATAATCAACCTTACATGAGATAATACCTTCATAACAGTTTTTTAAACCTTAGTTTAGTATGTTTTTTTTACTGTGGTAAAATGTATATTTTTATATGTAACATGAAACTTTATTATTTTCACCATTTTTAAGAGTACAGTTTTGTGGCACTAAGTACATTCATATTGCTGTGCAACCATCACTACCATCCATTCCCCAAAACTTTTTCATCTCCTTGAACTGAAACTCTGTATCCATTAAACAATAATCCCCTATCTCCTCTAATCCCAGCTCTCCCTCCACACACTCACCCAGTCCCTGGAAACTACTAACCTACTGCCTCTATGGATTTGACTCATCCTGGTACTTCCCATAACTGAAATCATACAATATTTGTCCTTTTGTGTCTGGCTTATTTTTCATTTAGCATAATGTTTTCAAAGTTTATGTTGTACCATCTGTCAGAACTTCCTTGCCTTTTAAGGCTGAATGATATTCCATTATGTATGTACCACAATTTGTTTATTTATCCATCTGTTGATGGACACTTGCATTGCTTCTACTTTTTGGCTATTGTAAACAATGCCACTATGAATATGGGTGTACAAATATCTGTTCAAGTCCTGGTTTTCACTTATTTTGGGTACATACCCAGAAGCAGAATTGCCAGATCATTTGGTATTTCTATTTTTTTTTCTTTTTTCTTTTTTTAAAAATGTTTATTTAATTATTTTATTTTATTTTATTTTATTTTATTTTATTTTATTTATGGTTTTTTTTTTGAGAGAGAGAGTGCAAGCAGGGTAGGGGCAGAGAGAGAGAGAGAGAGAGATAGACACAGGATCTGAAGCAGGCTTCAGGCTCTGAGGTGTCAGCACAGAGCCTGATGTGGGGCTTGAACTCATTAACAGTGAGATCAATACCTGAGCTGAAGTTGGAAGCTCAACCAACTGAGCCGCCCAGGAGCCCCTATGTTTAGTTTTGAGTGATAGACAGAGTGTGAGCAGGCGAGGGACAGAGAGAGATGAAGACACCAAATCTGAAGCAGGCTCCAGGCTCTGAACTTTCAGCACAGAGCCCGACACAGGGCTTGAACTTGAGAACCATGAGATCAAGTCAGACGCTCAACTGACTGAGCCACTGAAGTGTCCCCATTTTTTGCTTTTTTTTGAGTAATTCCTATACTGTTTTCACCAGTAGCTGCTCATTTTACATTCCTACCACCAATATGCAAGGATTCCAAGTTGTCCACATCCTCACCAACACTTATTATTATTATTTTTATAATAACTACCCTAAGGGGCATGAAGTGGTGTATCATTATGGTTTTGATTTAGTGATACTGAGAATTTTTTATGTGCTTATTGGCCATTCATTTTTCTTCTTTGAGGAAATGTCTATTCAAGCCCTTGGCCCATTGTTTAATTAAGTCTTTTAATGAAGTCATTCAGTCAAGTTGATGTTGACTCATAGGAGTTATTTGTATATTCTGTGTTCTTTATATATGTTCTCACCAGATATATGATTTGTAAACATTTTCTCCCTTTCCATGTGTTGTCTTTCACTCTGTTGATAGTGTTTTTGGTACATAAAAGTAACATGACACTATTTTAAGCACAATGTATTTAATATTCATAACTATGAGGTAGGTACTATTATTATTATCCTCATTTTACTTATAAGGATATTGAGACATAGAGGGTTTAAGTATTGTACCAACATCCTATGATAATGAATGAGCTTAGACTTGAGTCTGTGATGAACTGAATATTTTTGTCCCCCCTAAATTCATATATTTGAAAGCCCATCCCTCCATATGATGGTTTTAGGAGAGGGGCCTTTGGGAAGTAATTAGGATTAGACAAAATCTTGAGGGTGGATCCTCATGAGTGGAATGAATGCCCACATAAGAGTTACAAGAGATAGCTTGCCATCTCTGTTCTCCACAGGTGAGGGTATAATGTGAATTGAGCAACCTATGCACTGGAAGCAGCCTCTCACCAGAACCCTGTCATGCTGACACACTGATCTTGAACCTCCAGCTTCCAGAGCTTGAGAAATAAATCCCTGTTGTTTATAAGCCAGTCTATGACACTTTATTATAGCAGCCCACACTAACTAAAATCGAGCCCATGGTGGTTGTCTCAGAAACACTAGGTCATAGACATGTCTTATAATGGACATCAGTGGCCTTCTAATTACCAAATCCAATTATCTTTTCTCAGTCCTCGTTCTATATTTCCTTTTTATCTATCACTTAAATTCATTATTCTTCCTCTGAGGAACTCTCCTTCCCTTGGCTACTGCACTTTTCTCGTTTCTTCTTCTATTTCTGAGAGATTGTGGCATCTCTTTCTTCAGTCTTCTGTGCCTTTCCTCATGCTCACAACTTCAAAGGTCTTACTCCAACTTCTGTCTTGGTTTGTTCTACAGACTTCAAGAGCCATCTTTCTTTTATCTTATGGGCTGAATTGTGTCCTGCAAAAAGATGTTGAAGTCTTAACTCCTAGTACCTGTGAATGTAATCTTATGTGAAAATAGCGTCTTTGCAAATAATCAAATTAAGGTGAAGTCATTTGTGCATGTCCTAATTCAATATAACTATATCCTTATAACAGGGAGAAATTTGCACACAGACATGAATAAAGGGAAGACTATGATAATGTACAAAGAGAATGAAATCTACAAACCAAAGAACATCTGAGGTTACCAGAAGCTAGGAAAGAGTAATGTAATAGATTCTCCCTTAAAGCTCTCAGGAAGGAACCAACCCTGCTTATACCTTGATTTCAGACATATAGCCTCCACAACTTAGAGACAGTAAATTTCTGTTGTTTAAGCTACCCAGTTTGTAGTACTTTGTTGCAGCAGCCCCAGGAAACGAAACACTTTCCAAGGGCTTAGAGACAAGGATTCTGTGAACACTTTCTCATACTCCTACCTCTGGTCCTAATTTTCCTTCTGAGTTCTAGGCCTCCAATATCAATAGCATCTCATGACTACCCAACCATGATCCTGCCTTTTCAGAATATTACTCTTCTCCCATGTCCCTTCTTTCTTGCCTTTGGCCCCCACCCTGCAACCTTTGTAAATGAGATATCTGTGGCCCCAGTCACTCTGGCTGAAAACCACAAAGTCACCTTTGAGTCCTCATTTTCCACCCCCTCAAAGCTGTCTCCATTTTTGTAATCCAAGAATCATGTGTGGTCCATTAGTTTAGGAGACTAGTATCAGGTTCCCAGATTTGGCAGCCCATATATCCCAAGGCCAGAGCCCTATCTGCAGCCTCAACCCTACCTATTTAGTCAAAAAAGATTTAAAGCTCTGTAGTCCAAATATTGGGAATCCTTGCTGTTCTCCCAGATAATATTATGACCCAGTGTCTGGCCACTGGCCTTGTTTCTCCTTGTTTAAATAACCAAAGTTTTGCCTAGCCTCTTAACATTTAAAACTGGGGCTTTCTGCCTGAACCTAGCCCAATGGCTAGAGTTCTGGTAACTGCTCACAGATGTCCTTGAGATCTAAGATTCCAGCTATTGCTTGGATCTGGATTACTCATCACGAATCTTGACCACTGAATAATACACCACTATAATGTCACATCAGAGATTCAGAATCAGCTTGTTTGCCTAATTTAGTGTTCACCATCCATCTTTTTTTTTTAAATGAGCTTAAATGTATTTAATAATTTATAGTTCACAGAGCATATTTATATCTACTCCCTTATTTAATCCTAGTAGCCTCAAAGAAATCCAGAAATCTGAGAAGTTAAATAAGTCACATGAGCTCATGGAGTTAGCATTTGTAGCACCAGTGCTTAGACCCAGGCCTCCTGGCTCTGAATCCCATGTTCTTTTCACTTCACAACATTGCATGCTCCTGTGTTCCTGGAATCTACTGGTTAGACAAAACTTTGTTCCAGCCCGTGTCAGCCCCATGGGGCCCTCTAGCTCCAGATCCCTCTCTTGCTTCTTCTGCCCTCCCTGCTCTAGATATCTGATCCATATTCTGTCGTATCCTAAGATTTGACAGATGGCTGCTTTTGAAGTGACCTTAAGACTAATGATCCCCTTTCTCAAAAGGCTGAAAGCAGTTTAAGGAATTGCAAAACTACATACTACTATAAACAAGTATGTAAGCTCTCAAGTGTAAGATAACCATGATATCTCTAACATGAAGAAGGCATATTTTCTGAGAAATTGTTTAAGATGAGATAATGAGGTTCCATGCAGTGTCAGTGTATGCTGTAATTGCAAGAGGAAGGAGCACAAACACTGACTCTTGAATAAGCGATCGCATAGGACTGATTTCTTTCCCCCATTTTTTTTCCCACTTTTCCATGTCAAGATGATGAATGTGAATTCTTCATTAGTCCTCTCTCTCTTACTTCATACTGGAAGACAGCATGTTGCATTGTGTATTTTCACTTCCTGCCTTGGCGTCTAAGATGCCTGACATGTAGGAAAAAGCAAAAGTGGTGAAGAACATGGGCTCTGGAGCAAGACTGCCCAAATGGGAATCCTGGCCTCACCATTATCAGCAGTAACCTTGACCAAGTTATTCAACCTCTCTACACCTCATTTTCCTGACTGTGAAATGGAGCTATTAATAGTACACTTGCCTCAGTGTTGTTGGAAAGATTAAATTATTAATATAAGTAAAGTGCCTAGAACAGCACTTTGCCGTAGAACTTGCTATTTAGCTATTTGTCATTCTGCATGTACAGGAATGAGAAAGTAACATGCCCAAATCCCTGGAGGAATCATTACTGCTGGATAGTCAAAGGAGATTTAAAAATGAAGACTTTAGAAAACTCTATTAGTTGCTAAGGAATGTCTCTGTACTTCTTCCTCCCACACAACAAATGTAAATAATTAGTTTTTTATATGAGACAATCTTTTCAACCTAATAAATATGTATGACCCTCATAGTAGTAGTTTGAAGATGCCAGCCACCTGACTTGATATAGAGTGAGCAAACACTATTGCAGAATAAATAGTTTTTGGTCATTAGGAGAAAAGCTGGCAAAGGGTATAGGGTCAGAGCAACTTGCCAAATAGTTTCTTGAAAAAGGGGAGGTGAGAGCCCATCATAATTTGTCTCTAGTGCCTACTTATAATTGTTAACAAATTAAAGATCTGCGATGAGTTATATCTTCCTGTGTTTTCTTTGTATACTCTTAAAATTTACAACCCGAGTTAATTAGTGCAGAAGTAAAGAAAATTAATCAAAATACAATAGCATAATAGCACCATATCTTGTGCTTCTGAATTACTTCTTTACAAAGAAAAAAATAATATTTTCTATGACTGTGTCAGGCTGTACAGACTCCTTAATAATATACATAGAATTATCCTTATTGTTCTATCTACTAATTTCTGCATTTGGAAATATCTTAACAAACTATATTATATTATTTCTCTGGATTGCAATGTACGTTTTAAAAATTAAAATATGAACACTTTAGATATATGAAGTAATCGTCTATAAATAAAAACTGACATACCAATTATAATGGAAAAATTAAATTGTTAAGGAAAAGAAAAAGCAAAAGAAATATATTAAGTCATCTATGTTTCTAGGCATAGAGGAGCTATAGTTTTTTATAATACTCCTTATATATTTACTTTTAAAAAAATTTATGATTGAAAATGGGTGTGCCACTTCTTCAAACCCTGTGTAGAGTTACATTACAAGAGAAGCAACCACCATAATATAAACAAAGACCAGGAAAAAGAATTTATTTAAAGAGAGAAACAGGAGATATTGCTCATATGAAGTTTCATTGTCTTAATGAATCAATTTCAAAGTTTTCTTTTTGATCTTGACCTACAGAATATTGCAGTACATCATTACCACATGAAGTACCCTACACATACCATATAGTAATTCCAAGAAAGACCAATTAAACTGGTTCTTTTTGGATTTTTAAAAGCTAGATTGAATATCCAATGGTAAAACTCCCATCCCGATAAACTCGTCTTTATCTAAATACCTGCCTTTCTCCTAATCTCCATTGACTCCACCAGCCCTGAAGATAGCAGCCATGCCATCTGATAGAAGATAAACCCTTGTGCCTGTTTTTCACTCTCATTGAAGAAAACTTTGAATTTGTAACTTGGGCCGAAGATACTTATCACACAATCTTCAGTTGCCAGGAATTCAAAAGTGGGCCATGGCGGCTAATGCTGGAATCTGGCCTCTCTGCTTCTATTTGTTTAAAAAAAAAAAGGCTCAGCCCAGAATACTTAACTGAATTTTAGTGCACTTAACCAGAAAGATCTTACAATACCTTCTGGAGGAGTTTATTTAAACTATGTGGCAGGTCTGCTGAAGAAAAGCTATTCAAATGTTACTGATAGTGCCCTAGATCTCATTACAGTTCTAATTTCATTCAGGCTCTGGATTCTTTTAAAATACTAGGTGTTAATACAGTTTCTAACCCAACGTGACACAAAATAGGTTTGGCTTTGAGAAGTCAACTCAAAGGAGAACCAAGACAGAAGCTAAACTGACATTTGAAGTTAATCTAATCAAAATCTGGTTAGGCTTTCACCTCCCTCCCCAAGTTTTTAAAAAGCAAAATAAGTCAATCAGAGAAAGACAATACCGTATGATTTCACTCATATGTGGAATTTGAGGAACAAAACAGAGGAACAAACAGGAAGGGAGGTAAACCACAAGAAGCTCAAAGGTAGAGAACAAACTGAGGGTTGATGGAAGGAGGTGGGTGGGGGATGGGCTAGGTGGGGGATGGGCATTAAGGAGGGCACTTGGGATGAGCCCTGGGTGTCGTATGTATGTGATGAATCACTGAATTCTACTCTGGAAACCAATATTGCACTGTATGTTAACTAAAATTTAAATGATCAATCAAAAAGTCCAAGTCATAAAAAAATAAAATAAAATAAAATGTGTTGCCTATCACAAGAAGCATTTTCCAAAATTTTATTAGTATACTAGCATCATTTCCATTGAAATAAGTTAGTAAAAAAGGAAAGGTTTTGTTTCCATGTCCCAAAGACCCCAAAATGCTGGAATTTGAGTGTACCCTCAGGCAAATGTATCCAGTGCAGAATTATTTTCAGCAACTTTTTTTCTCCAAATTTTGCTCTTACCTGCTACTTATTCCCCTAGGTTACTGTCCTGCTCTCTCTTCCTTCATATGTACATTCCCTTGGCTTGGGACACCAAACTAACCTAATAAATAAATCCAGGCTGATATGTGAAGGGGCCTCAGAAATAAGAATGGACCTGACTTTTTCTTAACTTAATACTTTTCCCCTGTGCTATCAAATCCAACTCTTTCCTCAAATAAGAACTACCCATATTGGCAGTCTATGGGAACTAACACGTTCGCTGGCTTTATTTTTAGTTCACTGGTAACCACCTACATTTATGATGTATTTTCTCCCCAGCATTTTAAAATGCTTGATTTTCTTCCTTTATTTAATATTCAACCAATGCTTATTGAGAACCAAACTTAATACAAAGTGTTGAGGGCTGGATAATTCAGAAATGATATCCAAATAGGTCAACAGTATAAATAGTGCAGAGAAATAAATGGGACCCACATCTGGTTGTCTTTTGGCTGCTTTGAGGTACCACTGTTCTCATCATTGATCCCCTGTTTTAGACCCATTTAAAAATGAATTTGTAGTACCTGCAATGAGAACATGAAATGAGTCCACAATGTCCTGTTTAGTAAATTGAAATAAGACCAGGTTTGGAAAGTGGTTATCATCCATAGATAATCAAATCTTTATTTCTCAATTTCAAGGACTTCTGTCCAAATGAAAATAGTAATCAAAATGAAACTGTTTTGCTAACCAGAATTAAAAAAACAATACGAATTCATGAATTACAAATAACCTTTTAAAAAATATCTAATGAAATTTGCATTTGTTGTTTTTAGTTTTACTTTTCTTTTTTCTTGAAATTCAGATTGAATGTGTCTCACGGGTTGAGGGGTTTCCAAGGACAGATCAGAGAAGTTTTAAAATTGTATCTTTCTGATAGGACCTTCGCTGAACCATTGGCATTTATTTTATGCTAAAAGCTATTTGTTTATCTTTACAAGTCTTTTGCATTCAATGAAATGGTTTAACTTGAAGTGACACATTTCAGAGTCTGTGTCACTCTCCTTGAAACCCTTCTCTGCTCCCCACATGTGGTAGATACAGAAACATGGTTGCACCAGGTACTACCTCTTAGTCATTAACTTTCAAACAATTTGCAATTGACTTGTAGTTGGGCAGTTTCTCTTGCACCTGCTTCCCTCCTCAGACCTGAAGCCTCACTGATGGTGGCCACGAAAATGTTGGACGTGATAGTGAGCCTCTGGGTCCAGAAAGAAGCAAGAGCTGTAAACCATGGGATCCCCTTGGTGAGGGTGACTCTGAGGACAAATGGGGGGGGAGGGGGCAGTCGCTCGGTTGTGATGATGGTCCCTGTACTCTAAAATAGCAACTATTTATTTTTTTCTTCCCAAATTCATTCACTTTATTTTACTAGAGGCTGAAACTCTGTCAATTAGAAATTTACGTGAATTCACAAATACATACTTCTTTTTTTTTAAAATATATCTACAGAATTTATTGAGATTTCCCCCCATTTCACAGCCACTCATTTGTGTGTGTATATAGCTTCATATAACCACCGTTTTCTTTATAGCCACAACCTTCTCATCCTACCCCAGTCCTTAACCTATGGCAAGCACTAGTCAAACATATACTTCTAAAAGTGAAAACACCTCGGGAGGATTACATTTAAACCATTTATAGGAACATGCTGCAGTCCAGCCTCTGAGCTAAGGTCTGCCATTAGAATGAAGGTGTCTGTGAAAAAAATCCAATCCCTGTCCACCTAAAACCACAATCTGTTAGGAAGAAAAGGTGAATGAACAGATAGTTCTACAACACTGTCTTGTATGGTAGAATAGAAGTAGGTTCTAGGGTTTTTTAAAAGTGATTTCCCGGGGCGCATGGGTGGCTCAGTCAGGTAGGCATCCAACTTCGGCTCGGGTGGTGATCTCATGGTTCACAAGCTTGAGCCCCGCGTCACGCTCTGTGCTGACAGCTGGAAGCCTGGAGCCTGCTTGGGAATCTGTGTCTCCCTCTCTCTCTGCCCCTCCCCCAGTTGCACGTGCTCTCTCTCTCTCTCTCTCTCTCTCTCTCTCTTTCTCTCAAAAATAAATAAACATTCAAAGAATATTTTTTTTAAGTTATTTCCTGAGGTATTTGCAAAGGAGTCCCTGTGAATGTGACTGTGCCTACAGGGAATCAGAACTTGTCAGGAACAAGATCTGATGGGTAGATGATAGCTGGGTTGCAAAGGATCTAATGTGCTAAATTAAAAACATCAAATGGTTTCTTTTAGTCAAAGGAAAGATATGCTGGAACTTGGGTGATGGGTTCATATTTGTATTTTCAAAAGATAATTGTAGTAGCAGTCCTGCTGCTGTTGCTGCTGCTGCTTAATTTTTTTTGAAAGCTAGGTGGGAAGCTATACCCAGGATTCGAGAAAGGCAGGAAGGAAAGGTTAGACACATCCAAGCAAGAGATAATTCGGCATAATGTCCTCCTGTAGGGGATTTAGAGCAAAATAAGAGTATAGGGCACATGAGGGAGTTAGACTAGTAGGCAGACAGAGATTTAGCAGATTTGAAGTTAGTATGAGTTGTTTTACAGCAGGGTTGGCAAACTGTGGCGTATGGGCCAACTCCAGCCTTCGGTCTGTTTTTACACAGCAGAATGTTTCTCCATTTTTAACTGGTTGAGTAAAATTGAAAGAAGAAGAATATTTTGACCTGTGAAAATTCCATAAAACTCAGTTTTCAGTATTTGTTAATAAAGTTTTATTGTAACACAGTTATGCTCATTTACTTATGTATCGCCTATGGCTTCTTTCACACTGTACCAGCAGAGTTGAGTACTCATGACAGACTGCATGGCCTGAGAAAGCCTAAAACATTTACTATCTAGTTCTCTGTAGAAAAAGTTGTCAGGGATGTCTAAAACAAGCTATAAGTCTAGAAATAAGAAAAAACAACTCTCTTCCTTCATCCTGCCGTTGGGGGGGCAAGGTGCAGTGCAAACCAGGAGCAGTGCAAATGTTTGTGCTCTCTATGGTGCTACACAGAATTTGCAGACAGGAGGCTTTGCTCCACTGGTCTATTCAGGCACTCAGGGACACTGGTCCTTCTCTGACAACGTTATCACCGCTCCCCAGTTTCCTGCACCAAGGCCTGCAACCTACGGTCCATAACTTTGAATGTAACTATTAGCATGATGATTCAACTACTTTTTAAAAAAGTTTTAAAAAGGACTTGGTGGGCTGATTTGGGAACTTATGAAAGTGTTCTCCAAGTTGCAGGCACTGATGTGAAAACAGACTTCTAAATACATATAGCCCCTTCGTATATTGTAGACCTGCATATGGTGGCAGAAAGTATCGTGGAATTTTCATTCATGTGGTTGAGCCTAAGTCATTGTGACTTAACAGTGTTAAGGCTCATAAAAGATGACTAGGACTTGGAAGCACGCCAGCAAAGGTTTCCTGATTCCTACATGCTGACTACTTCAGATTATTGTTGGAAAGCTAGTGAATGAGGCAGACAGGATGTAACACTAGAGATTAGTTTTATGAATTGGAATTTATCACTGACTTCAAATTATGTCTGGAAGAAAAGATCCTGGAGTGGGGATCTAAGAAGGCACAGATTAGTTCCTGCTCAAAGTAAAGTGCCTTTATTGATAAAATTTATATATAACCACTCTACAAAATCATTTCTAGTTTTTCACATTAAAAGCACTATATTAAGTGTTTTATAGGAATTTTTCTTCATCCATTGCAGAAACATGGAGTGCTAATGAGGTGCATGGAGCCATGTCAGGGTTTGGTGATACAAAAATAGATAAGATATATTACCTTTCCTCAAAAATCTTACTCTTGGGGAGCCTGGGTGGCTCAGTCGGTTAAGCGTCCGACTTCAGCTCAGGTCACGATCTCGCTGTCCGTGAGTTCGAGCCCCACGTCGGGCTCTGGGCTGATGGCTCAGAGCCTGGAGCCTCCTTCCGATTCTGTGTCTCCCCCTCTCTCTGCCCCTCCCCCGTTCATGCTCTGTCTCGCTCTGTCTCAAAAATAAAGGTTAAAAAAAAAAAACCTTACAGAGAGAAAACCAGAAGAGTGAATAAAATATAATAATAATAAGGCAATAAAGAATTCATACATGAAAGTATTGTTAAGCTCAGTTTTGACACAAAGAGGACAGTCATTTCAAGATAAGTACATTAATATCTGTAAAGCATCTGGAATTTCTTGCCGAAAGGCTCTAAACAAAGACAAAATTATCAAAGATCAAGTCAATCTCTATTTTTAATTCCAGACACAGTAGAAGGGAAAAGACTTAGATGGTCCATGGACTATGGACTTGGTCCATCCTGAAGTTGCGAGGGCAATTATTATTCAAGATATGATGCCAATGTTTGGAATCCTCACTTAGTTAAATCTGTATCCCCATAAGTTAACACCATGCAGCATATACAAAATATATATAGGTTTGTTGAGTAAATGGATTTCACTACTTTTTGGGAAACCAAATTTTGGATGTGTTAAAAAAAATAGAACTGAAACAGGTTTTAGGAAATTCTAGCTTATAGTAAAAATAATAGTATTTTGGCTACATTGAATTACAAAACATTGTGAGGCAAGAAGCTTGCCCCTAGCAATTATTAACTCTCTGGATTGAGCAGGACAAGAGAAGGGAAGTTCCCAGCCCGACCTATCATTTGACTTTATTCTGCACCTCCTTGATAAGCTTAATGGGATTTTCTGAGATTCATGGGTGTGTGAAAAGAACCTGTTTTAAAATATCCAGCAAGAGCATTATTTACTATCTGTAAAATGGAAAGAAAATAACAAAAGTCATAATAATAATAAACTCTACCTAATATATTAATAGGTATAATGTAATACAACATATCATAGCATCATATACAAGAGGAGGATTAGTGTATAAAGTTTTGAATGTGCTTACACAATGTCAGAGACATAACAATTGTTGATTATGTGTTTTATTATTGCTATCCACACTTACTGGGAAGAACAATAGTATAAATAGACCAAAACAATTTGGGATTAATTGCATAAATTTTCATTCAACAATAGATTTTCACTCCTCAAATTAAATCTGCCCTGGTTGGTTTTTTACTTGCTCATTCATTCATAAATTTGTTCAATAGAAACCATTCATTCAAACAAACATTTAGTGAGCTTAATCAATGCTGTCTTCCCTTATATTTTGAGGGCTGGACTGAACCTTTAAATACATCCTGGATCGGGGCGCCTGGGTGGCGCAGTCGGTTAAGCGTCCGACTTCAGCCAGGTCACGATCTCGCCGTCCGTGAGTTCGAGCCCCGCGTCGGGCTCTGGGCTGATGGCTCAGAGCCTGGAGCCTGTTTCCGATTCTGTGTCTCCCTCTCTCTCTGCCCCTCCCCCGTTCATCCTCTGTCTCTCTCTGTCCCAAAAATAAATAAACGTTGGAAAAAAAAAATTTAAAAAAAAAAAAATAAATAAATAAATACATCCTGGTTCCTGCCTTCAAGGAAATCACAGTTTACTAAGAGAGTCAGACCAACAAATCAAGGATTAAGGTGACTGCCATAGCATAGGTATGCTTGAGTACAGTGAAGTAGAACTTCCAGTTCACAATTCAATGTTAGGAAGAGAGACTCTTAGATACAGAGAACAAACTGAGGTTTGTGGGAGGGGAGGTGGATGGGAGAAATGGTTAAATGGGTGATGGGCATTATGGAGGGCACTTGTTGGAATGAGCACTGGGTGTTCTATGTAAGTGATGAATCACTAAATTCTGCTGAAACCGATAGTATGCTATATGTTAGCTGAACTTCAATGAATTTAAATATATAAATTAAAAAAGGAAGGAAGGAAGGAAGGAAGGAAGGAAGGAAGGAAGGAAGGAAGGAAGGAAGGAAGGATCCTCCCTTAAAGAGGCAGTGCTTGGGCATAATTTTAAGAAATGGGTAAAATTTAGCCAGGTTAGGGAGACAGGAGCCAGAATCATCCCATGCAGAGGAAACATGGGAAAATATAATGCTTTAAAAAAACAAATACATTCCATTGTTTTCTGGGCCGAAGCAAAGAATACATGTTGGGTGTCTTAGCTTCCTCAAATCAGATGCAGGGCCATGGATTCAGTGTATGGGTGAGGTGTCCCCAGGAAACATGGAGAGGACTGTGGAAAAGTAAGCTGGGAAAGGAAAGGCAGTCACCAAGACTACTTTATCAAGCCTGTTACCACTGTGGGGAAATGGAAATCAGCTACACTGGGGAACCCTAGAAGTTATACAAGACAAAGGCCTCAGAGCTATCCACAGGGAGGTAAGAAAGTTGGAATATTCATTTATTCAGCAACTTTTGAAATGTGTTGGTGGAAGACTTCTACTCAGTCAGTAGGAAGTCAGCCTCACTGCCTTGTAAGGCCCCAGTGGGGGGTAAGGGGGGTGATGAGGAGGTGGAGGCATCAATAGTACTTCCTGTTTGGGGCTTATCTGGAAGCTGGATTGTAATGGGCATGGGGAGATTTTATGTAATGTGAAGGAACTTGAACTTTATCCTTAATATTACAGGAAATTTTGAAATATTTTTTTAAAGAGGTGAGAGAAATTGGTTGTTTTATAAAGTCAACTCCCACTATCTCTCTGGAAGATGGATCTTAAGGGGCTAGAGTAGGGGTAGATAAGTGGCTCTGGTCTAGAAGCTGCTAAAGTCCTCCTGACAAAAATCTTGGTGGCCTGAGGTAACACAAGTAGCAGGGGGAAGGTAGAAGAACAGGCGGCAGAGTAGAAAGAAATTAAAGTAGAAAGAAGTGCAAAGCTTGAATTCCGAATTTATACGGAAGGAGGAGAAGGGGGAGTCCGGGAGATTGCAGGTTTCTGTCTTGGAAAACTAGGTAGAAGGCAGAACCTTTCATCCAGATTGAGAATTCCAATAGGAGGAAACAAGTGAAGGAGTGATCAGTGAGATCAGATTTGGAAATTCTTTGTTTGCAGCAGCTGTATAAATCCAGAAATCAACAGACATTTCTGAGATGGGGACCTAGCTTGGAGCATTCTCCGAATGTAAGTGCTGGTGGAAGCCACGTGTAAGAGACTAAGAAGGTCCTAGGTTCTTAGAAGATAAAAAAGGGAGGTGGTGAAAGTCTAATGGGAAGCAAGGCAGGTAGGCAACTACAGGATGGAAGTATTGGCATAAAATGTCACAGGAAAGTTTTACGTTTCTAGGGGAAGCCAAAGAAAACCATACTCAGAGTCTTTGGATCTCAAACAGGAAGAATGAGTTGATGTTCATTAGGTGGATAAGTGGGGTGGGGGGGGTGGAGTGGAACATTGCTGGCAGGGAACCTGTGCAAAGACCAGTAGAAAAGGGCTAATCATGGAATTTGTGATATGTTAATATAAAGCCAGACTGCAGTTTGCCTCTCCATTATCTCTGAAGAAAATAACTCCCTGAAAATGAATGTGAGCTCCCTGAATGCAGGAATAATTTTTTTCTCCCCAATGTCTAGCACATATTAGGTGCTCAATAAAATTGGGTTGAAATGATAGGGTCTGTTCAAATAAATAATTTAATATAACAATTTGAGAGCACTACTTGCCTACTTGAGAGAAAACCTTGTGATCAGATACATTTATTTACTTAATAACTGTTTAATTGCTATATAAATTGCAAGCCTCCATATCTATTCCCCAAGGAAGGCCCCATAAGAACACCCAGCAAGCAAAGCAGTGTTTACCAGACTGTCCTTAGTGAATGGAAACAACAGTCCATTTACACAGGCTCTTCCCTACTTAGTCCTGATTAGAGAAGTTCTATTATAAACATATTCCATCTCAACTAGCCCACTTACCGTTTGCTTTAATTTGTGGCCCTTGATCTCTAGTAACTTCCTTATTATATCCCTAAAACCCAATATGGCACCAGACACAGAATACTAGGTGCTATATAGGGTTGATGTATTTTGGGGGTGCTAAGTATTTGTTGATTAACTCTCAGGAATTAGTTGACTTCTGAAGAAAATGAGGACTTTGTATTCAGCCTTCTAAAGTTTTATGTTTTATGGTGAACCTGCTATTTTTGACTGTACAGAAATCTTCCTCTACTCTTCTTGTAATGGCACTGCTATTTTGTTTTGGATATCTACGCCTTGGTCACTAGATACAGTTCTAGAAGTTGCCCCTAAGTCATACACCCTCCTCTGGTCAAGTTATGGGCAGATGGCCAAGCTAGGCAAAGCTTGTGCTGTCCCAATGTAATTTGAAATTTGAATAAAATGACATAGGAACTGAATACAACCAGACCCTCCTACTCTTCATATCGGGGGCTCCTCTAGGTCTGATCTGTTCCTAACAGTGAGTCTTGAGATTTATGAGTTACCCCCAGAAAATGTAGTAAACTTTGTTTTAGCCTAACTCATTCAGAATTAGCTTCGGTTGCTTATAACCAAAGAATTCCAATCACCTATACTTCAAAAATTCTATGAGACTTAGCAAGAGGAGAGAGCAGACAAAGAGAGCAGGAAATGACACAAAGTATACTGATTGGAGAGGCTTAATGAAATATAAATATTTTTTCCCAAAATATGAGTTGTATATTTTTAAGTTGTTATGTATGAGCCTACGTGGTTTGAAAATTTGGCGATCACAATAATCACTTGGGATACTATTTTAAATGTAGATGTCCAGGTCCTGCAACAGAGGCTCTGGTTACTGTTGGTCTGTGTGGGGCCTGGGAATCTGTATGATTGACACATTTCCTAGATGATTCTCAGGCCGTGTTTTGGGAGACAGTGTTTTAGGTTCTACTGTATATGAAAAATGGCAGGTAATCAGATCTGTGAACACAACGGAATACGCCTGCTCCCTGCTCAGTTTTGCTAAACAGTCCCAAACTTCTAGTTATGACTGTCTCATATAATACTCTAGTTTTGCCAGTGATAATGGTGGCCTTTGAAATAAAGGTAAAAAATTCATTATTAAAGACTATCCCTTAAAATGGAGGTGCCAAGACACGAATATGTTACTAGACCAGTTCCGAGGTAAGATCACACGACAGATCCTGTGTGCTGGCAACAAGCAAGGTCATCTCTATAGGGTCAACATATAGCACATACCATGTAATTTCCATAGAATTATTTAAAGGATTGAGTTTATTTTTCAAAAGCCAATGTAACAGAAATTAAGGATCCCATATGGTTCACCCAAGCATTTTTACACAACAACAAATTCCAAATACTTTTTTTTAATGTAGTTAATGCTTTTTTTTTTTTTTTTTTATTTTATTTATTTTTGGGACAGAGAGAGACAGAGCATGAACGGGGGAGGGGGCAGAGAGAGAGGGAGACACAGAATCGGAAGCAGGCTCCAGGCTCCGAGCCATCAGCCCAGAGCCCGACGCGGGGCTCGAACTCGCGGACCGCGAGATCGTGACCTGGCTGAAGTTGGACGCTTAACCGACTGTGCCACCCAGGCGCTCCAATGTAGTTAATGCTTTTACAGATATATCTTTATATAAAAAGTATGACAGATATGTTACAGGAAACAGCCAAGACCTGAGTGTGTTTGTATGCAATGCCCACTTTTGGTTAACTGCTATTTTTCCTAACAATTTTATGATATTTTATAATATTTAATTTATAATAATTATCCAGTTATAGTATTGTTCTATAGATACCATGTAAAACTTTCCTCCTAGAAACAAAATGTAGTAGTTCAAAATTTCTTTTACATTTTAGCGGCCTATGGGTGGCTCAGTTGGGTAATCGTCTGACTCCTGATTTAGGTTCAAATCATGATCTATAGGTCATGAGACAGAGCCCTGAGTTGGGCTCTGCACTGACATTGGCGAGCCTGCTTAGGATTATCTCTCTCTCACTCTCTGCCCCTCCCCGCCGCTCAAAAATAAATGAATAAACATTTGCAAAATAAAAAGAAAATTTCCTTTTTAAAAAAAAAAATTTAACGTTTATTTATTTTTGAGACAGAGAGAGACAGAGCATGAACGGGGGAGGGGCAGAGAGAGAGGGAGACACAGAACCGGAAGCAGGCTCCAGGCTCTGAGCCATCAGCCCAGAGCCCAACGTGGGGCTCCAACTCACGGTCGGTGAGATCGTGACCTAAGCTGAAGTCAGACGCTTAACCGACTGAGCCACCCAGGCACCCCAAAAAGAAAATTTCCTTTAAATTTTAAATTCAACTTAGAGAATTTCAATTCTATATTGAAAATCCACAATTTGCTCATTATTCCACTAGACCCTGGGAGGGATGGGGAAAAAATGGATAAAGTGGAAGATTTTATAGTATAAATATAAAAACCAGGAGATTCAAAAGTAGCTTTTAAAAACCAGCAGTTAGGGGCGCCTGGGTGGTTTGGTCGGTTAAGCAGCCGACTTCGGCTCAGGTCATGATCTCACGGTCCCTGAGTTCGAGCCCTGCGTCGGGCTCTGTGCTGACAGCTCAGAGTCTGGAGCCTGTTTCAGAGTCTGTGTCTCCCCCTCTCTCTGCCCCTCCCCTGCTCATGCTCTGTCTCTCTCTGTCTCAAAAATAAATGAACGTTAAAAAAAAAAAAAACCCAGCAGCTATTCAGGGCATCATATAGAGGGATATGAGGTCATGGTTGTAGCATCTGGAGCCCAAGCACACAGAACTGTAGCAAGCCCATGTGATAGTTCTCAAGTGAACAGAAAACCTCTGTGCGCTGTCTGCGTGTCTTACTTCCTGCACATGACACTCACAAGGTTTACAACAGGGGAGAATGTGCATAAAAACTAGTGTCTGAGTTAATATTAGGAATTAGTCATGGGCTTGGAGAAATCCTTTTCATCATTTATATACAAGTTTACTAGTCCCAAAGTCAAAGAAATAATATGAAATAAGCATGGGACCTTTTCTTATAATTTCAAGCTTAACCACAACCCCCCCCCCAAAAAAAAAATCTCTTTTCCTTCATTCTCCTGGTACATGTGCCAATCACATGATACCATGTTTGTTGTAACTTTTACCAAACATTTACCAAACGTCTTCTGTCTGCAGCAGAGATAGGACTAGGTTAAAAAGAAATCATTTTTCTTCTAATCCTTTTTTGTACTAGTTTGCATTGGTCTTTGGCTTCTTCTTCCCAGCAATCTTTGTTTACCTTCCTTTCGAGGATGGCTCTCAGACTGTGGAGAGCAGGACACATTCGGCTGCTTCCTTCATTAGCACAATAAATATGCAGATATTTAATTCAATATTCAACATGACACCACAATTGCTCATTGAATACCCACGTGTCGCTCAATACACTAGTGGACGCTAGGAAGGATGCAAAAATGCATGACAGGATCCCTGCCCTGTGAGAGCAGAAGATCCTGTTGACAGGTGGATGGACAAGGAGTAGATGGAGTACTGGGACACTATAGGTGAAGCTCTGGGGATGATGGTGCTGCTGGTGGCACTGTGCCCCTAGCAAAGAGTGGTCTTGCGTGTACTGCACTTGTTTTTAATACTCAGGAGAATAACAGTAGGAATACTCAAGCAAATGAGTATCTGCAGAGTAGAAATTTATAAATTATCAGTTGATGGTTGTCTCCTAGTGCTAGCAGAGGGCCGGCTTACATAAAGCAGATGTGGATAATAAAGGAAAGGAATTCCATATCTGTTGAAAAGTGCATCTGGAAGATTCCTCTGTCAAAGAACAGTGATCACTTTTAAGCCTGAAGCAATTTTAAATGAAAATAATACATGGTTGGCCATTTCAAAATCTTGCCCAACCAGTGTCAAACACAGAATTATCAGCAATGAGTAATAAACTGAGAAATGAAATTTGAAGGAGAAGTATAAAATGGAATTGAGTTGCAGGGAAGTGAAATTTTTTCTTCAGTTCAGAGCTAAAGCAGCCTTCAGTCCCTTCTGGATTTTGTCTATTTTTTTGCGAAGACTAAGCATAATGTTGTAACCTACTTTTCCTCTGCTAAAAGTGATTGATTGACTAACTGGAAGTGAAAATCAGTTTGGTACTACTAGAAAAATGGTAAATTTTTATGAATTAATTTTATTCATGCTGCGTGAGAACCATTTTGGCTCTAATATAAAATACTACAGAGCTTTACTGTAGTTTCTCATGCTGCGGGAGGCAATTGGTCTTGGAGAACAGCTCTCTAAGGAGCTCATGGGTCAGCTTTAACTATTTTGTAAGCAATAAATTAGACAACATTTTAGCAAGCAGAAAGGCTGTGAAAATCTATATAAAAGGAGGGTGACAAACATGTGAAGGCTCATTAGCAATCAAGATAACAGAATACAGTTTTTCTAAAAACAATCAGGAAGTAAATCACCTAGAAAACGAGTTGTAGCAAGCTGATGAGGTAGAACTGGTTAGAATAATGAGTTGGCTCCGTTTCGAGAGTAAAATACTTCCTTCTATTCCATGCTATTTCCCATTTTAGGGCTCCTTCTATATGCTGTGTAAATAATATAGGCTCCCAGACAGTAGAGGTCCCTTGTCAAGCCTTTCAAAGCCGTGTTCTGAGCACCCGTTTTGCTCCAAGAACTACTCTAGTCTCGGAGGATACGGTGGGATATGATGTAATCCATCCAGGGTTCTATGGAATTTTCAGTGAAGATGCAGATCCAGGTGGCAGATTTGCCTACACTTTCAGGAGATGTGAAAGACTTACCCAAGGACTTAACCATTCCCTGCTCTCCATCCTTGAACTACAGCCACGGCACATGCACATGCTTGTACAGGGGCCTCCGCTTTTGTTAACAGTGGTGTTTCGATTCTTTGTTATGCACCGGGCAAAGCCCAGGGTGCAGCTGGAGGATGCCACACAAAAGATGCAGCTCCAGACTGGAGAGCTCTAGCGCAGGTGGCTTCAGGGAAATCAAATCATCTCTTCCATACCCTGTCAACTTTCTGTATCAAAGTGAAATGTATCAATAATGATGGCAGTGTTCCAGCTCACATTTTTTTTAAAAATTAGCACACCGCAATCAGATTTTTTTTTTCACATAGCTGCCCTTATTCCCTCATTAATGAAAAATGTCAGATCTACAGAACAGGTAAAGGAACAAAGCGACATAAATTTTTTTAATGTTTATTTTTGAAAGAGAGAGAGAGAGAGAGAGAGAGAGAGAGAGAGAGAGATGGAGGGGGCAGAGAGAGAGGGAGACACAGAATCCGAAGCAGGCTCCAGGCTCTGAGCTGTCAGCCCAGAGCCCGATGGGGGACTCAAAGTCACAAACTGCGAGACCATGACCGGAGTTGCAGATGGACGTTTAACTGACTGAGCCACCCAGGCGCCCCACGATTTTATGTAACAGTGCTTCCCAAACTCTATCATACCATGGTACACAAAAAGTCACGATACTTGAATGGAGTACTAGGGTAAAGGAATACCTTTGAAGATGGACTGCTGGGGGGCTCTGATGCCTCAGGTCCAAGGGAACCAATATCTCAGTATACCCGTAACCCCTCATAAACATCATTTGGGAAGCTCTGGATCTAAGAATTTAATTGTGAAGTATTTGATTTCATATTCAGAAATAACTGAGTTGCTTTTTTTTCTTTTTTTTTTTAAGTTTCTTTATTTTGAGAGGGAGCAAGTGGGGGAGGAGCAGAGAGAGAGAGAGCCAGAATCCCAAGCAGGCTCCACACTGTCAGCACAGAGCCCAACACGGGGCTCAAACTCCAGAACCATGAGATCATGACTTGAGCCGAGATCAAGAGTTAGACGCTTAACCAACTGAGCCACCCAGGTGCCCCCCAAGGTGCTTTTTCCAACCTCTTCCTCCACCCAATACTTTCAACAAAACTAGAATATGTTGTCAGAGAAGAGGTTCACAGTTTGAAATGTTGGAATGAGTCTTTTGTACCGATGGGACTGTGCCATAAATTTTCAGGTGAGGTAGACAGAAAAAAATGAGAAGTACTGAGCAAGAATTTACCAACTCAACCCTTTTTATTTTACAAATGAAGAAACAACACACAAAAACCATACTTTAGTGTTTTAGTGGAGGGAAGATAGAAAATCAGATGAAGGCAAGATTTCATAGCTTTCGACCACAGGCTCTTTGCTCCACAGCAGTGGTGCTTAAGGGTGCTCTCCAGACTGGAAGCATCAGCATCACCTGAGAACTTGTTAAAGATGCCACTTGTCAGGCACCACCCCAGATCTAATGGATCAGAAGCTCCAGGACTGAGGCCCAGTAGACTGTTTCAACACGCCCTCTTGGTGGTTCTGACGTACACTGAAGTGTGAGAAATGACGCACCCCGTTGTGACTCTGTTATATGTGGCTGATTGGAACCAAGACTATACCTGTGTGGTCAGAAAGCCAAGCATGAAGATGGAGCATTTGCATATGGAGTGCGGGCTCACTCTGACAGGGGAGATGGACTTTGGAATAAAAGGTAGAAGTAGAAGGTTACTAGTAGAAGGGAGATCCCGAATTCAGGATCAAAGTGGGATCTCCAGTTCTCTAAATACTACCAGGTCTGTTATGGCCCAGGCCTTGCCGCCATCTTAACTCCTTCAGAAAAAGTGTCAGCTCTGCATATTTGGGAAACTTAAAAGGAAAACCAGTAGAAGAAAACAATTGTACTTTTCACAGTTACCCTTTGTGGCTTCTTGTGTTAAACATAATTATTTTGAAAATGACAAACCTCTCTAGATTTAGCTTCTAGGTATTTATTGATTTATTTTGAGAGAGGGAGAGAGAGAATCCCAAGAAGACTTTGTGCTGCCAGCACGGAGCCCAGTGTGGGGCTCCAACTCATGAACCGTGAGATTATGACCCGAACTGAAATTAAAAAAAAAAAAAAAAAATCAGACGCTTAACCGACTGAGCCACCTAGGTGCCCCTAGATTTAGTTTTTATAACATGTGGAAGATTAAGAGGAAGAGAGGAAAAAGAGTATTTCTTAGAGGTGAGACCAAGTTGAGTTAGCCTATTTTATATCACCACTCTTAAATTTCTTTGTCCTTAAAAACATTCAAGTGATGGGGCACCTGGGTGGCTCAGTCTGTTGAGCGTCCGACTTCAGCTCAGGCCATGATCTCACGGTTCATGGGTTCGAGCCCCACGTCGGGCTCTGTGCTGATGGCTCTGAGCCTGTAGCCTGCTTTGGATTCTGTGTATCCCTCTCTCTCCGCCCCTCCCCAACTAGCACTCTGTCTGTCTCTGTCTCTCAAAAAATAAAATGAAAAAAACGATAAAAAAAAATAAAAAAAAAAAAAAACATTCAAATGCCTTTTTCCATGTGACTCACTACCAAATCTCTATTCCTCAGATGTGGGTCCTACATTGTGTAGATCAAGGATATCAAATAACTAAAGTAAAAAAAAAATGTACAGCTTATTTTTTAGTCTAAGAATAATTCTATCACAAGGAACTAACGAGTAGAAAATCCCCTTTTTATGATTGAAAACTCATGTTAAGCTCAGCAATATTAGTAGCATTAAAATACTTTCATGTTGTATCTTCAGGACATCCATGAATAATAAAAGCTACAACCAACACTGTTGTCATTAGTTAAGATCTTATAAACTGTTCCTTAAAGAGGAAGACACTACATCTCATTCTTTTACCCTCCTTTTCTAAAGACACGGACTCATACTCCTGGACAATGCCTTTTAAACTCTTTATCAAATACTTACCGAGTAAATGTCAACTACTATAAAAAAAAATGCAACTCTCACAGCCCCTGAAACAATAATATACAAGATAATTAGCAGGACTGTGTACTCATTGTCAGATGGTTTTTTATTTAGCACCCATCATTGGAGCCATTTCAGTGGGAGAGGTTACAGTATAGACAGAGTAAGAATTTTGTTAGGAGATGCAGTGAAATAAAAAAAAAAAAAAACCCTTGTAGTAAAAAGTTTATTATTATTTAAGAATGTTTATTCTGGCCTTTTGTGTCTTTCCTTTGCAAAGTATATCTTATTTTTAGTCATGCAGATATAATTAGAACCCAGTGTTGGAGGTTTCCAAAACGGTAGAAAAGAATGGTACTTATTTACTAGGTCTTGAGGCCTAACACAACAACCCAGTGCTCCCGTCAACACAAAGCTCGCCTGAAAGGAAACTGTAATGCTTCAGCATATACCAGGTGGTGCCAGTGTTTGCTGAGATAGCTCTTAAGATTGCTGAGCACAAGCAGCCTTTTCAATGCACTAATAAACTCTACATTCATAAAATTTTCCACAAAAAGTACAGAATTTCATGAAGTTTATTGAAAGTGCACTGATATATATATTTAAAAAAAAGGCACTACTATCATTTCCTGCACTCAAATGTGAAATTAGGAAGAGACTGAGAAAAGGGGCTCTTTTTACCAAAATAATTATTTTGCAAGCTGCCCCAGCTTTTATAGATAAAAAGTTTGATTTTGTGAACAAAGTAAAATATTGTAAGTATCTAATTCTTTAATGCACTGTGGTGACCACTGTGCAAATTAATCTCTGTCCTTTAATGAATAACCTGATATATGAGGCTGGATTTCTGTTTTTCTCAGGCTGCCACTTACTGGCACGTGATTGAAATTCATTTGTATTACCAGTGAGTTCATTGCAAGCCCTAGAATCTACCTCTACCAAGCCTAGAATCAACTTATATTGTTGTGATCAGATGATGAAAAGGAAAAGAATATGCATTTTTAATTATTTCTCTTCTTTCACAACATTTTTTGAAGTCCCTAACACAAACACTTTATGAGAACAACGAGACTATTTTCCAAATGGGCCACAGACTCGTTCTTCCGTTATATTCTGTGATTCCTCATTCTTATACCTGCTCTTCTTCCTCCTCAGTATTTCTGCAGGCACTTAGAAAAAATGATCAAATACCTAACTAATGATCCTAAAGATCTTTGTCTAGGTTCTATTATCTCTAATAAAAATGGAAAAGAGAAGGGAGTCCATATTTGTGGTGAACCTACTATGTAGCAAACACAGAGTTGTAGAATTTTTAAACATAATCTTTGGGGGGAGTTTGGGGTTTTTTTTGTTTGCTTTAAATATTTACTTATTTTGAGAGAGATGCAGAGAGAGAGTGCACAAGCAGGAAGAGGAGCAGAAAGAAAGGAGAGAGAGAATCCCAAGCAAGCTCTGTGCTATCAGCACAGAGCCCGATGTGGGGCTTGATCTCACAAACCATGAGATCATGACCTGAGCCGAAATCAAGAGTCGGATGCTTAACCAACTGAGCCACCCAGGTGTCCCCAAACATAATCCTTGTTAATGCTATAATGCTAAGAGTTAGGTTATTGCACCCATTTTACAGGGGAGGAAACTGAGGCTCAGACTTAGCAATAGTCCTACAGATACTATGGGGCAAAAATATTATTTGAACCTTATTTTGTGTAACTCCAAAGCTCATGATCTTTGTAAATTAAAAATAATATTCCTGGAATTTTTATTAAGGTTAATTATAGTTATACCTTTATATAAAATTAACTTTGTTTAATGACTAATATTTTCAAAGCACTGTCACATACATGCTCACATACATGATCCATTTCAAGACAGCTGGTAGAATGGAGGACATGTGGGGGTTGTTGTAAGGATTAGCAATAATGTCTAATGTATAATGTCAGTGTAAAACGAGTCCTCAGTAGTTATTATTATTATTATTATTATTATTATTATTATTCCCAGCAGGCTTAGAAGTTGTGTAGCATAGCTATTATCACTCCTTCTTGACAGACTTTCTCTACAAAGATTAATCCATTTCACATTATGCTTCACAAGCAAATATAACTTTAAAGTTTTTATTTACAAGGCATTTACTTACAAGAATTTCAAAACCCCATATTCAACTTCAGTTTGTTTGTGATGTTGGCAGGCAGGGGATGGAAGGGGAGTAGGTGTGAGACGGGCTTACAATCTTTGCCAGCCCAGACAGAATTGGAAATTATGCCTTCAGTCTCCAAAATGAGTGTCCTTTTTCACTGCACCTAAGTGCTCCATACGATGTTCTTTATCAGAGACTTCATTATCTTCTTTCAAGGCACAATGAAGAGCCTTTGTTTCTTGCCTCCACAGTGAGGGGAGTGCATGCGGAAGCGGTACATGCAGACCCTGCTTGGGCTTGCTTATGGGGGGAGAGCAGTTATCAATCACAATGCAGAGAGATGCTTGGGGTTGGACTCTGAAGCACATTCCTGCTCTCTGATTAGTAGGCAATGAAGTGCAAGAAGTGCTCGGTATCAGTGACTCACAGCGAGACAGGAAATCTCAAGCGATCCGCCCTTCCTTCCTGCCCTCCAGACCAGCTGGGTTGCAGAACCACAGGCCTCAGCCAGCCTAGAGCATTGGGGAGAAGGGAAGGGCCGGAGTGGGCAGATCCTGGGCCAGTGCAGTAGGCTCCCTTAATAGATCAAAAAGGCAGGACCCCCCCACAGTCACACTGCTGCAGGGAAGGTACACTCTCTTTATCCTCAAGGATGCTTTTTCTGTTGAGATTTCTCTTTTCCCCTTTACGCCACATCTCCCTGGTATTATCTCGCCTTTGTATTGTTTTTAAATATAAATACAAAGTTTGGCACAACTCAGTTGAGTGGTTTTCATTTACACTGTGTTTTAAAAGCATGCAAGAAATGACATTAGTCATCATTACAAGCAATGTCTCCACAGTGGCAAAATGGCAGAATGTGTCTCTCCAGCAAGATGTAAACACATTACAGTAGGCTTTTGAACCCAGTGTAAAATTCTTTCAATAAAGTTATACCATGTTTCTCGTCATGAGAGCAGCAAATAATCCTAATGATGGTAAAGGCTAAGAGTTATGCCAAGAACTGCTTTGAGCACCTTATACCTTTTGAGTCATTGAACTGTTACCACTACCCTTTGAGATAAGTATTGTTGTTGTTCCCAATTTCCAGATGAGGATGCTATCACAGCAAATGAATTCCTCTTCCCTGTCTCCAAAAATTGCTTTTGAACCTCACAAATAGTGAACAAATGAAGCTGAAACATACAGTATCATAAATGAATAAAAAATATCATAAATATCATAAATTAAGCTGCCTCTTGCAGGGATTTGTTATAAGAGTCAAATGAATAAATGACACAAAATGGTGATATACATGTTTCCCATATTTGGCCGAGTTCAGCAATATACTTCCAACTCATTCATTAAACTGTAAAAACATTATCCTAAAAAACGTCCAAAGTCAAAACTCTGAAATGAGTTGTTACAGCAGACCAATTTTGGCAGTTATCTTTTTTTTTTTAGAGCAAAGTTTTCATATTTTATTGGAATGAAGTGATAACATCTGATAAATTCTGATAAAGATACATTTTTTAAAATATGAAATTTATTGTCAAATAGGTTTCCATACAACACCCAGTGCTCATCCCAAAATGCAGTTATCTTTTTCAAGACCACTTCCCTCTCTTCCTACAGGGCAGCAATGTCAGAAAGTGTCAGAAGTATGCATTCCTGTGTGTTCATGCAGAAACTAGGTCTCAGGTTGAAAAACCATTTATTGGGGTGTGTATATATATATATATATATATATACACACACATACATATATATATACACACATACATATATATATACACACACATACATATATATAGACACATACATATACACACACACATATATAGATACACACATACATATATATATATACACACACATATATATACATATATACATATATATAACCTTTCAGTTCACCTCCTTTTATTTTCCTGCTCTCTCCAAGCTCAGCTCACACCCTGTGTTGCAGCCACGCCAAAATACTTCTAATGAATTGTTCATTGTTGTATGCCTTTGAATAAGTGGCTGCTTTCTCTGTTTGAAAAGCCATTGCTCCCCCATTCCACCCTGTGAATCCTCCAACATTCAGAATTCTGTCCATCTTTTCATACATTCAAAGAGTATTTACTGAACACCTCTTGCAAGGCAGACACCAGGTGGGGTAGGAAGGAGGTTCTGACTGTTTTTATTCTAGTGCATAGAGACAGAGTTGAAAGAGAGAGAGAGAGAGAGCGGGAGGGAAGGAGGGAGGGAGGAAGGAAGGAAGGAAAACAAAAAAAGCAAAGGAAGGAAAGAAGAAAAACAAAGGAAGAACAGAAGGAAAGGAACAAGGGAAAGGAGGAAAAGGGGGAAGGCAGAGGGAAGGAGGGAGGTACCTACCTACCTTGGTTTGTGTTATGCAGAGCCATATGACATTAGGTGATAAGTGGTTACTTATATCAGGTGTCAGGGATCCAGCCACAAGCTCTGAATGGCAAGAAGGAGACAGTCAGACAGAGGTAGACACCACTAGTTCCAAGGTGCTAAGCTCTCGAGAGCAAGCCCGGTTTCCCAACCAACTGAAAGGAGCTGGCGTGATTGAGGTGCAGTCACAGAGAAAGGCAGCCACCATATTCCATTGGTTTTGTAATACCAGTCAGTAGTTCAAAGTGAAAATTTAAAGCAGAGAATTGATATGATCTAATATATTCTAATAAATCCCTCTGGCTATTGAGAGCACATTGGAGTTTAGGAGGTCAAATGTGGAAGCAGGAAGACAAGGGAGGATACAGGTAAATGAGTCAAAGCAATTCTTTCTTCTCTCTTTGTGCTCACACAGCATTTTGTAAAGACTCAATGTTACACGTATTTTAAAAACTGATGTATGTGTTTTCTCCTCTACTTAGACAATAAGATACTTGAAAGTAGGAATGAACCATCATTACACAAAAATAACAAAGAAAAAATTAATAAATTAAGCCTCTGAAGCTTAAAGTTTCTGAAGACAACAGTCATCTATTCAAATGATCAGATTGCAAAGTAGATTATTTACATTGCAGAAGAAATAGAAAGCATTACAGTCCAGAGCAGAGGAGGGGAAAAGCATATTATCCAACTGAAGGTATAATACTGAACCAGAACATTAGGGTCTGGTGTTCTTTAACATAGTAGGATGTTAAAACAAGGTGACAGAAGTTTGACAGAGAACAAATCGAGTCAGCTTTCCCTTCTGATATTTCACAGTTTCAGATAATGGCTGTATTTAGACTCAGGGTTCTAGGTCAAGATGAAACTCAATGAATATATTGAGAAATTATTTATCTGTGCTGGACTATTAAATAAGAAGTAAACAAAAGTGTCCAATTGCTTTTAGATTGTTCAAATTACAGCAAAACCCTAACACTGAGAAAAAGTGCTGACATTCTAAATGTTTCTTTTTCAAGCTATAAAAAGATCAATCATGAGGAAGGGTGAAGCTTGTTTTTAATGTATTCCCTTCCTCCTTTTCTGTATGTCACTCTCCTCAAGGGATCCTCTGCCTGTACCCATTCAGAGCCCTCAGGGGTGCACAAATTTAATCAAGGCCTTTTTCCTTCAGTCTTTCCCTTGGTGTCTCATGCCCCTTCCCCAACCTACTTCAACTCTAGATCTAGATCTAGATCAATCTGTATATCTATAATCTATCCATAAAACATATATATAACTACAATATAATATGACTATATATGTGGTGTAATATATAACATAAACTATATGTAATATATATGACTATCTTTATACATACAATCAGTTAGCAGTTGCCTCATAATAAAATGCCACAGAACTTAGTGACTTGAAACAGCCACCATTTCTGTCTCACAATCCTGTAAATCATCTAGCTAGTTCTTTTGCATTAAGCTAGCTCATTTGGGGCTCAGTGATCTAAAATGGTCTCCTCCCTTTGTCAGAGGCTACAGCAAGAACAGCTAGGACACCAAAGGCCTTTTTTCACATAGCCTCTCATCTTCAAGGAGGCTTATTCACATGGGAGCAGAAGGGTTCCCTGCAGCAGTAGGCAAATTCTAGTTGCAAGCGCTTTTATGTCCTCTGCACTACATTTTTCTAATGTCCTACTGGCCAAAGGAAATTACCTGGCCAAGTTCAGTTTCAAGGTAGAGAGAAATAAACTCAGCCTTTTGATGAGAGGCATGGTAAAAGTCTCCTTGTAAAGGGACATGCCTGTGGGGACATAAGTAATTTGTGACCATTTTGTGATACATTGCACTATCATTTTGAAGAAATCCCATAATTTCATTCACACTAAGGTGATAAGGGCTCCTAACAAGGTCCTGTGCTTCTGAATGTGGCAAAATATTTCGCCTCAAGAGTGTGAACCTTGAGTCAGAATTGTAGACCCAGTAGCAGAGGAGGAATTCTTCTGCAAAGGACCCTTCTCTAGCATTTCCAGGCCTGATCTACAGGCAGCCACCCACCTGAGCATAGATCCCATACCTGGTCCCCATATTCCCTAGGCAGTTACATCATGGTGTGCTTGAGAGGCATGATTTGACACATGGAAGGGAGTATATCAATCATGTGACTGTACCAAATAACCTAGGACATAACTGTCCAATAAGTATTAGTTGAATTGGTTAATTCATATGTGCGTGTGTGTTTATGTGTGTGTGTGTGTGTGTGTGTGTGTGTGTGTGTGTGTATGAGTGTATTGAGAGAGAAGGAGGGAGGGTGAACATGCACAAACACCAGTTCCATTCCAAATACTCAGGCGTCAAGAGAAAACATGACAGAATGGAGTTGACACAGACTTTAAAGCTAGATGCACATACTACCTGTGTAACCTTGGGCAAATGTCTTAATCTCTCTAAGCCTTCGTGTCCTAATCTATAAAACTGCCATAATAATACCTTTGCTGCAGGGTTATCATAAAAATTAGATAGAATGATAGATGTAGAATACCTAGAGCAACACATGACATATTAGGGGCATTCAGTCATTAGGGAACAGGAGCCAAGCCTAGCTTCCCACACAAATTCCATTTCTCACTCCTGCCTTCCTTCCGCTCTCGTGCTACTTTCCCTTGGTGATCGGCCTTCTGCCTGCCAGGCCTAGACCAGACCAATCAGAGAAATGAGCAGGGCCAGGAGTAAGGAAATTCTTCTGCATCTTTAGGTTCTGTCAACACGAGGTTTTTCCAGCCATGACAGAAGAGGGTAGTTAAAGCAATGGGAATGAGTGGCCAAAGCAGTGTTCCCTCTAGAAGTAAGCCTCTGGCTACCCCTTGTCCGCCATTGTGGTGCTACATAAACTCCCAGCCAGAGCAACTACACAGACCCAGATTGGCCAGCAGGGTTTGTATAGTTAGCATTTCAGGAAGTATGGATAGATTTCAATTAAAGGTTGCAGACGGAACACATGCCTTCTCTTTGAGGCCTTCACATCTCACATTCCACAGAAATGCCTATTTTAAAAACTATGTGAAAGAAAAGAAGTTCATAATAAATCCCAGGATCAGGGACTCAAAGATTTCTATATATTTCTCCAAGATGTGTGGGGGATGGGATCACAGACCGTCTGGATTCAAATGTCATCTCGGTCAGTCATAATCTGTATGAATTTGAACAAGTCTGTTTCCTCATTATAAAATGTAGATAATTATAGGACCTCCCTTATACGGTTGTTGTGTGGATTGGCCAAGTCATGTGAAGCACCTACAACACTTCCAGAAACACAGCTCAATAACAGTTAAATTGTTATAAACTGAAGCCAAGGAATTTACAACTAAGAAATTGCACGGAAGAAAGTTGGAAGTTCAAGCTGGGAATTGGCAAGAATCCAGAAGAAAGTGAAGCAGAAATCAAGGGTATTGGTTTAATAGCTACAGAAAAGCTATTCAGTCCATCTTCCAAAATTCTCTACTCCCACATCCACGTGCAGGGGTGATGTGTACCCTAAGTTAGCTCAAACCAAAGCTGTTTTCTCTAAAGAAGTTGAATAACTCACCTCTGAGGCGCTAAGGCTCCTGTTGCGGCTGCTTGGTACATAAAGGTAGTCTCTCTACTTTGCTGACTAAATGAATGGTTTAACTTAAAAGGATCACCATGTGATGAAAAATCAGAGATCCCCACACAGGCACTATTTCTGAAACTTAACCATGTCAAAAAATAAGAGCCAAAAATTTTCTGAGAGAAGAAACAGGTTATCTATAAAGAAATGAGAATCAGACTGGTGTCAGTCTTCTCCCCAACAAAATCAGTTGCTAGAAGATAATGGAAAATGCCTTAAAAGTTCTGAGGAAAAATTCTTTTGAAACTAGAATTATATACCTATCTAAATTATTTTTCCAGTCCAAAGACATTTTCAAGCATGCGAGAGCTTAGAAAATTTTATCTCCTATGCATACTTTCTGGGGGAAAAATATTGGGAGATATATATTAAAGCAAAAGAAAAAGTAATCCAAGAAAAATAAGGCCATGGCAGCCAAGAAAAAAATGAACTTGACTTAGAAATTTATGAAAAATAATTATTGGATGAAAGCTGTTCAGCAAGCTTAGAAAATCAACAATCCAAATAGTAACAGGAAATCTGAAGGTTCTAAAGAATAAGTCCTCAAGTGGAAAATACTACTGTAGGAAATATTCTTACTGATAAACTGGATGATATTTGACAAGATTAAACATATTCTAATTCTATCCACAAGAAAAAGAAAATTAATTAGAAATTTCAAATAACTGACATGATGCATGAAGAAATCATGGTCCAAATAGGAAACAAACTATAATATTGTGTGATATTTAGTAAATTGAAAAAGAAGAATCAATTTGACCTTAATACTTGGAATATTCTTCTTCAAAGAATACAGATTTATTAACACAAAGTTAGATCTCCATGTATCCTTTTAATTTCGAAATGTAAATTTATTGAAAAACAAAAAGAATGCATTTGAAAGACAAATTTCAGACTTATTCAATAAATATTGAGCATCCTCTATGTGCCAGATATATCCACCATGCTTGTGATAGTTTTTTTTAATTTTTTATTTGAAATGTTCATTTGACAAATGTGATTTATTTTGTATATTGGCCTTGTTTCCCAACCCCCACACTGTATTAGACAGGAATGTTTATTTCACAACATATAAACTACTAGCCCTTGTGGTTTACTCCAAAGGGGGAAAAATACAAATGTTCTAGAAACAAATGAGACAAATTATGCCCTGGCATATTAAAGGATATCAGAATTCCTATATTGAAGTCACTTATTTACTTTATTCTAATTCACTGTTACCAAATATAAGCATAACCCCCCCCCCCCCCCCGCCAACACACATACACAAATGGAATATATTGTGGGAATTGGAGATTTATGCTAAGGGATTTTACAAAGCATAAATAATAAAAAATGCTGGATGATTTAGGATAGTTTTTTTTTTCAAAGTGGCATTTGCAGATATTTAGGGGGTATGGATATATTCTCAGTAGTCCATAATTTCTCTGGAGAATTTTGAAATAATGTGACTTTAATTAAATAAATCTCAAATATTAATATAAACACATTTCCTGATCGTGTTGATGAGCACTTTCGAACACAGTAATGCTATATGACTTCTCTTAAGATTGGCTTGTAATTGTCTTACAGTGATTTTTTTAGAAAATAATTCAATTTATTGAAACAAACAAAAATCACCCATTTCTTCAGATCTCCTTTATAGGCCAAAGCATGCTACTTTCTGCCTTAGGTGATAATACTCACATTATTATAGCATTCCAAAAGCTTTTTACTTTAAAAAAATTGTTTTTGACTGAACCTATTGGCAAAACACAGAGTGATCAACCATGTAGAAGAACGCAAGTGATACAAACATTGACAATGTAAAAAGATGGGGTATGTAATTGGGCAGAGATGCAGGGAAGTATATGGGGCATTAATTGTCTCATTTTATGTGAATCCAAATTTCTAAAGTTGATAAACCAAGAAAGAAATATTAATATTATTTACAGATATAAAGGTCACCTCTCAGGGCCTGTTTTGTTTCCTGAAAAATTGGATTGATGAAATATGCCTTATGTATCTCACAGCAGCTTTCCCATGAATGTCATATAAAATTAAAGGTATGGGAGCACTTGGAAAAATAAAAGTGTTTTTAGCATCAAAATGGGTAACTTCTATAGAAGTCTGACCATTTGCTTTTGCATTCTAACTGCAGATTATCTAAGGATATTTAATATATCCAGTATTTTCATCAGCTCTTATAGTTTCCATTCTGTGTAGAATCATAGGCCTTTCAAGGTGAAAAGGCTTTCAGCAATCCTAAAGTTCACCTTCCTCCTTTCACAGGTGAGGAAACGGAGGCCACACACAGTTAACTGACTTGATTAAGTCAAACAGCTCTTAAATGACAGAACTGGTCCAAAAATTAAGTGTCACGAGCTCTAGGGCAATGTTTTCCTACTACATAGATAGATACATGGCCTAATACAGTAATAATAAGTCCAGATAATAAATTTGATTCTTTAGGACTTTAGGAAAAACTTAGAACCCTGTAGTTTCATATGATCAGAGAATGTCCATGGTATAAATAAATGTGCCTTCCTATCTTATGAAGGTTTATTACATAACTTGAATACAGACCTTACTATATTATTACATAAGAGTTACTTGATTAATAATTTTATGTGCTAAGGTAATAAGTATACTTTACTCACGTTTGATTTAAAAATTCTAATGGAGACTTTGATGTTTCTTAGTTCCTCTGTTTTTTAGAGTAATGGGGCTAATAGTAAGCATTCTATAAAAAATGGGTTGGCTTATTGTTTCTCTTCTGTTTGTTTTCCTTTTAAGTTTGTGTTTGAAATCATTTCAAACTTACAGGAAAGTTGCAAAAACACTACAAAAATACCTGATTACTCATTACTGAGATTTACCAACTTTTAACATTTTCTTTATCTCTTTCACCCATCTACATTACATATTAAACCTTTAAAAAATATACATATTTTTTCTGACTCTTGTGAGAGTAGGTCACATGTCTTGCCCCTTTATTCTCAATATCCTATATACTTTTTTACATAATCACAGTACAATTATTATATTTAAGACTCTTGATATCGATACAACATTTTAAAGCCCACATTTCAATTTTATCAATTGTTTCAATCTCCTTTATACATATTTTTTCGATTGAGGATATTGTCTAGGATAACATACAGTGTTTAGTTGTCATGTCTCTTTATTCTCATATAATTTAGCAATATTCCTCAGCCTCTTTTTGTCTTTCATGTCATTGGTACTTCTGATGAATACAGCCCAGTTATTTCATTTAATATACTGATTAAGGATTTGGTTTTCTGATGATTGAATTCAGATTAGCCATTTTTGGTTGGATTGCTACACGAGTGATGTGTCTTTCTCATGGTTTCACATTTGGAAACACTGGATGTAACTTCGCCTCCTATTGGTGATGTTAATGTCAATCCACTTGATTAAGATGGCATCCTGTTTCCCCACTATACACTGTTTTATTCCTTTATAATTATTAAGTAATTTGTGAAGAGATATTTTGAGACTATGTAAATATCTCGTTCTTCATCAAACTTCCTTCCCTTAGATTTAATCTATTGATTATCCTAGCTTGAATCAATTTTACTGGGAAGGTTGCAAAATGGCAAGTTTTTAACTCTGTTTTATTTATTAGTCTTCTCTGTTTACCAGGTAGTAAGGAATAGCATTGTATTTTTCCTTATGTATTTATTATCAGTTTGGACCTATGAATTCTTGTTTTATTCAATTTAATGCACCTCTGCCTTTCTTTTTCTTTTTTTTTTTAATGTTTACTTATTTTTGAGAGACAGAGACAGAGAGAAAGAGATAGAGCGAGAGTGGGGGAGGGGCAGAGAGAGAAAGGGAGACCCAGAATCTGAAGCAGGCTCCAGGCTCTGAGCTGTCAGCACAGAGCCCATTGCGGGGTTCAAACTCATGAACTGGGAGATCATGACCCCTTGAGCTGAAATCCAATATCAGACACTTAACTGACTGAGCCACTCAAGCACCCCTCTTTTTTTTAATGCCCAAATTGTCCTCGATGGGGCCTGTGGGAACTCATTCAAACTGTCTTTTTGTACCTTTGACATATTTCATCATTTTTTGAGAATTTCCCTATTTCTGGCATAAAAAAATCTCCCATTCATCTTGTACCTTTACTGCTGCTGCTGTCAAGGAATCAGCGATTCTCAAAAAGTCCTCATTTCTTTTAATGGGGAATGGTATTTGGCCTGATTGATTTTTGAAGTTGACATCATGGAGGTCAATCATGTCCTTTAACAACTCATCTCCTGGTTTAAGTAAAAAAAGCTAGAACTTAAAAAGTATTAGGTTTCATCCAGAATGGAAATACTCTGGGCTTGATTTTTAATTTTTTTTTCTTAGGCTTAGGAAGTAAATGTGAGAAATGAATCCATAGCAACAAAATGTACTGAAGTGTGTATCAAAGAAACATTTTAATTACCACATAAAATACTACAAAACAAATCAATTTGATTAGAAACCTAGCATTTTAAGTGAGTTGGAAATCACTGATTCCATTGAATACTGCAAATAAAAATATAAGCTGTATTTTGGAATTCTTCAAGAAAGTAAAAATTGCTCAGCTTGAAAATAGTACATAAGCACAAACTCAAAATATGATTTTAAATACAAAATATGAAAGTCAATAAGAAAAAAAACAATTATGAGATATGAAATTTAAAACTCTAGTATCTGGCATATTATAGCTGCCAACATTTTTATTGAATGAATTTAAGAGATTTAAGAAAAAGATAGCCACTCATAAGAATCCAAATAAAACCATGCATATGAAAAGTATAAAACTGCATAAGTATTTGTAGTAGAATGCTACATATGTCCTCCTTACCTGAATACTGTGTGGTCAATTTCCAACGTAAATACCATTTCTTTTAGATTTTGAGGTGTGTGTGTGTGTGTGTGTGTGTGTGTGTGTGTGTGTGTGTTTTAACAGGCAGTGGAGAAAGCAAAAAATACAGATGATAGCAAACATGGTATTACAAAAGCAGGCTGGACTTCACATTGTCTTTGCTCAAGAAAAGGAGGCCAGCCTAAACCAGAGCATCCGGGCAGTGGCTTTTCTTTGTGAAACCAGCCTGTGGCAATACCTATTCTCCAGCCGTGAGGCAATTAAATATCTAAGAATGGACCATCCTTCAATTGCTTCGCAAGTGTGAAATCAGCGCTGAGCATGTTCTAACTCACCATATGTGGTAATTAAATGTAGGAACTCACACTTCTGTGTGGCCATAAAACCTCTATTTGGGGAGGGAGGCCTCAAGATCTGCAGTTAGCCAGCCTGAGATCAGATAGCGATATGGGAGACATACCTGGCTTCACGCACTTACAAACACGTCCTCATACACTCCCTCGGTTTATTTCAGAGTCCCCAGGCTTCTCAGCTACTGCATGTAATAGTGAGAAAGAAATTTAGATCAAAAGAGACCGCAGGGCAAGACAGGAGTCCAAGAGCATGACTGGACTGGAGTTTCCAGGTCCTGCTATTTCCTTTCAAGTAATGAAATAAGTGAACATAAAAGAAGAGACCAGGTTAAAAAACAGAAAGGAGGCTGGGCAAGAAGCAGCAATAAGACACCAGCTAGGAAGGATCAAGGTTAGCTCTGCCAGACCTGCTGAGTCTTGCTCATTTAGAGGGAGGCTTCCTCCTATCGGTAAAACTACAGAGCTTTAAAAAAAGTTTTTTTTTTTCTAGTGCTCAAGGAGACCGTAGCATACGACAGGAAAATATTTCAGGATCCAATTGTAACTGATGGAAATATCCCTCAGACAAATGGTCTCAGCTGGAGGAGCTATTTATTAACTGGACTCACTGTGAGCAGCACCTCTCATCAGGCATTCAGCAGGAAATGAAGCCTTCCAGGAGGACTCAACCCAGCAGGAAGCTGCAGCTTGTGAGAAGAAATACCTGATTTACCTGCCCCCCAAAAGTGGTAATTCTGGCAACACAGCGGATAAACCCTAACTACATTTTGAAACGGAATGGGGAGGAATTAACCCAGAGCAAAGCGGGGCCCAGAAGCTGCAAGGCTGGCTCTCCCCTCTATACTTGGGGATCTAGTTGAGGCCCCTGGGTGGCTCAGTCGGTTGGGTGTCTGACTTCGGCTCAGGTCATGATATCACGGTCCGTGGGTTGGAGCCCTGAGTCAGGCTCTGTGCTGACAGCTCAGAGCCTGGAGCCTTTTTCGGATTCTGTGTCTCCCTCTCTCTCTGACCCTCCCCCATTCATGCTCTGTCTCTCTCTGTCTCAAAAATAAATAAACATTAAAAAAAATTATAGTTGGGGATCTAGAGAAGGGAAACCTTGCCACACTGGCTCATCACCTGCCACGTTCCCAAGAGAATCAGCGGGCCTGAAGGGAAGCTGGGGATGACTCAAGATGACCTGACACCCTGCACCATAGCCCTGCAAAGTGTCTATCTTTGCATAGTCTAGCCGGCACGAAATTCCAAGGGAGGCAGGGAATCCTTGTGGGGTGGAAGGAAGTGACAAGAGAGATCAAGTTAACCGTCAAGTCATGACCTGGTGAGTAAGCTTGAGAGTCTTCCACTTATTGTTCGACTCGAACTCCCTAGGAAAGCAGAGAACAAGTTGGCATTGTCTCATCACAGAGACCATATAACACGACTCACTGCCACGCTTTCTGTCCCTGCCTCTGATTACATTTATGGTGGATACTTGTGGAGGCTGGCTCCTGTCGCTATTTCTTTTATACTTGTAATACATTTACAAAATAAAATCTACATCCCACACACCCACCGCCCTCAGCTCATCATCTCCCAATTCCTCACTCCCCTATGTCTTCCCCTATATATGAGACAAGTAAATGAGTGAGAGAAGCGTTCCATTTTTCAAACAACTTGCGGAGTATTAAAGGACGAAGGCTGTTTCAGTCCATTTCCTATATTTTTTATAGCTATAACATAATTATCCTTGATGTTCATAATGGAGGTCTGCACAACTGCAAATTCTACATCATGAAGGACTAAATTATATTCATTGTAGATGTATTGCTATTCATTTTATTGCATTCAAATTTTTGACAATCCATGTGTAACATATTCGGTGGTAGTGATAATAGAGTGGAAAACCCCATTCTTCAAGTAAGCTTCCTGAATCAATTACTGAAGAAACAGGGGAGAACAATGATGGTCTGGAGTTCCTTTGGGAGGGCTATTTTACACATAGGATGAATACAGAGCAGCTCTTCTTGAGGTCTTTGTGTGGATGAGCAAGGCCAGAATTCTCATTCTTTACTTGAATCTTTAACTTTAGAAGAAAAGTAAAGAACGATCATTTTGAAAATGCTGTTCCAAGGGTCAGTACTCTCTATAATTATAAACCTCAATTCTTGCTGCCATTATTAACTTTTGTATATATTCTCATGAGACAGGGACGGGATGAGAGTCAACCGTAGCATTTGAAAATAATTGAGTAAACTGAGGGATCACCAAATATGCTTTTTCAAAGTAAGGGAAGAGAAGGCTAAACTTGTCTGGCTTGATTGCCCGGCTTGGAAGGGGAAGTGAAAACTGGATTTAATTACAAAAATAGTCAATATTGGCATCAGAAAGTAATGAAAATTTAACGTTAAGCCTAGTGCATAGAATTACAGACCTGCGCTTTTCTTAAATAGCTACCAATTGTATGAAAACTTTTAAGAGAACCTCCAAGCAAATTTTAAATCACAGAATTAGTGCAATAAAGGCTAATTACACTTTTACCTCTTCTTTGAGTCTTGTGTATACATAGGCACTTAACACCAACAACCATGCAAGCTGTTCTAGAAGTCAATATGTGAAGAGGTGCAAGTTTTTAGTTGATTCAACCAAGCAGACCTTACCAGGGTGGAACCAAATTTAGAATGTTAAAGGTACATATGTGTTGTTGGAAAGTCAAAGGCAAGATTTTCCTTCTCATAATTTACTATTGTTAGAAAAACTATAGGTGATATTTAAATTTTGACAACAGGATTTAAAAGAATGTTTACAAATGCTAGTGGAGAGGGCTGGAGTCACAGCTCAACCTCTCCTTGCCCTGGGAAGTCTTCATAAACTTTCAAAGCAATGCTCTCAAATTCAACCTATTATTGGCCACAGAGTTCCTTAGGGCAAACTTTTCACACATCTCTGAGACAGTTGGTGAATCCCAGTCACCTTTGAAGTGAGATGCCCGAAGTCAATAACCAGGTTGACCTGGTGTGGTCCTGTCTGTCTTCACATTCACAAGCAGGTGAAAGGAAGAGTGACACCACTTGTGTAGACAGAGATTTTGTGCTAAGAGCTGGGAGCCGAGCAAGTGAAGCTTTGCTGTCCTGTCCGTTGCCTTCTGTTTCTTTTCTATGGCAGAGGGATTCTAGACTTCAATTCAAGGTTAGGAATGATTGAAAACTGAAACCAGTCCTCCAGATAAATAGGCTCAAAGTATTAGGCAACTTCATAGTTCATAAAAATAATAATAGTTTAGTAAGTAGTGTTAATATGGACTTGAAGAAATTATAAATAAGATACTGTTAAATGTTACTGTTTATTAAAAACAATAGTCAATCCTTTGAAAACTTTGGGTTCTCAAGAATTCTCTTTGCTTAAAACTGCCCAAATTTCCATTTTGAATTTTCTGCTAAACTTCATTTTGTCTCACTAATGCTAAAACGTGAATTTCAAAATGTGGATTTAATGTAGCCAGCTCTCATATATTTGTCCCTAAAAGTAGTCATGTAGGGATATGATGTTAAACTTCAGGTCCTGATTTTGCTTAAAAATCATGTCTATGTTAAAGTAGTTACAACACTGAGAACTGTGACTGTAGATTATTTTTAAACTCTTATTTGTTCTTCCTTGTGTTTTATCATCATACATTTATAATTTATATAGTCACATAAAAATATGTTAATAAAAAATGTCCAGTGCTGAGCCAAACCCTGAAAAGAGGCTTTACCCTGCCCATGAGCACATTTAGAGGTTCCCCGTGCAAAGAACAGCAGACATGGAATATACACATTATTTAGCAAGTATTTCCTAAGAGCCCTGTTGTATGTCAGATGCTGCGTGAAGTCCTAGGTAGTTATGGAGCCACCTTAACTACATCTCCTCTTTCGAAAACACTCTCTTTCCACAGCTTTTCCCCCTCAGAAGAGGAACAACATCAGTAATTATTACCTAGACCCAAACTTCAAATCTATGAAAGCCTCTACCAAAATATAAAATAAGATCTCCAAAGGAATTGAACGCTAGATCAAAACTAGGGCAAAGCAAAGTAAAAATAATCTAAAATAAGTATGTATCCAGAAGTGTTGTGTTTATTAGTGTTACTTTTTTAAGGAAGAACTAAAAAAAGGAGAACAGTTTTTATTAAGTATCAACTTTCTGCCAGGCATTAAGCATTGCAATTTATAAGTTGAAAATAATTTAATCCTCACGATAGTTGTGTAATATACATCATTACGTATTTTTCTAATGAAAAAACAGAGTCCCAGAAAGCTTAAGAAACTTGCCCACATCACCGAGCTGATGAAAACAGAGCTAGGATTATAATCTACTTGTTCTGATTTCAAAAGCAAACTGAATTGGTCAGTTTCTTATAACTAATAAAATGAGGAGTAAGAGGGGCATGATCTAAAGTACTAAATACTAGATAAGTAGAAACGATAATCATTAGGGAAAAGTTTCTGGTTTAAAATTTTTTCCTCAATCACTTCTTTTACCAAGGCAACCAAAGAAACAGAAACTAAGTGAGTAGTTTTGGCCTTTCTCTGTCCTTTGGTAAATAATGTCTTAGGGATCTTGAACCCACAATACTAGAGCAGAAAAGAGGCTGGAGTTTAAGCTCCCAGCTAACTAGCTAACTCACACACACACACACACACACAAAGATAGATTAAGAGTGTTGCATGATAAAATTGCACAAAATATTAACACCTCTTGCTTTAATTAATAATCCCTTCTGATAGTCACTTCAACTTAAAAAGCTGGGCTTTATAAGACACTGAAACTAAAAAACAACGGCAACAAAACTTGAGCTTCACTCATATAAGTTCTCAATTATTAAGAAGTATTATGTGACTCAAATGTTAAAATGCAGATAAATTCCAAATATCTGGTCCAGCCATACTCTTTTAAACTCCAGTTGTTTGTTTTTATTGGGAGTCCATTTCATTTGGCCACTAAGTATGTGATTCCCTTTTTGGAATCTATTCCAAAGTCTATTCCCTTTCTGGAATATAAATTTCCTATTTTAAAACAATGTGGATTGTTTTAAGATAAATAAATAAGTAAATAAATAAATAAAATTCAATGAATCTGAAAACAGTAAACCTATCTCTTTTATTCTGATTTTCTATGTCAGTGTATGGAAAAAAAAATAAGAGTTTCATTTGTTCCATAACTTTGTTCATACTGCATTCTATTGCATGATAAAGAAACATAAGTACAATATCTTTTGGAACATTTAATTCAGTTATATTATCACATATTTGAAAATGGACTTTATCATCTTGATATACTACCCAGAACTTGGGGTAGTGAAAGGCCTCAAGGAAGGCCTGGTGTTCTCACAAATGCCATCAATCTCGCCTCCTTCCATTCTCAACTCTTCTACCATCAAGGACAGAGAGCAAGCTCAGGCTCATCCATTTAGCACATATCCCTCTAGCAATATGTTGTCATTTCCCTTCTCCTTTGACACAACACTTACTGTTCCTTAAAATGTATCCCACCTGGAGGAGTAAGGCATTTGCCATTTGACTATAGAAAGCTACAGTGTTTCTCTCAAAGATGGTATCATCGTTATTGGCATTTGGGACTTATTTAAGCAGGACTCACTGGCTGGGAAGTTATTTAGCAACCCTGACCCTGGGGTACTGAATGCCAGCGATCCCCCTTCCCAACTGCAACAACAAATTCAGTAGAATAAAATGCCACAATATATATATTTGCACAACCCCTCAGGAGACAGTATTTCCCTAACTGCCAATCACTAATTTAAGCCAACTGCCTCACTAAGCCACAGATAAATGAGCAACTTGCTCAAGATCATAGAGATAATGAATATTTTTTAAAAATGTACTCTTCTTCATATCAAGAAAAGATTTTCAGTGCATAACTGGACAGTTATTTGAAGTACTTCTTCCAGTTATGCATATGGTTTTGAAAGTAAATATTAACTTTTATGACAGTAAGTGAAAGGCAGAAAAGTAGGCACTGTTGTAATGTTTACTTAAAGGAATTAATATCAAATATCTGTGATGTGTATGATATAAACAATATTCCCTTAGAGCAATGATTCTCAAAGTGAGATCTTCAAAGCCTTCAGGTCTCTGAGACCCTTTCAGGGCCTCAATGAAGCCAAAACTATTTTTATAATAATACTAAAACATTACTTGCCTTTTTACTATGTCAATATTTAAACCGAAGGTGCTAAAAATAAAAAAAAAAATAGTTGGGGAAAAATTTTGTGCTAGTGTCTTAACACAAATCAAGGCAATGACACCAAATTGGGCTTACTAGTAGTCATTGTATTTCATACTACCAGAGAGAAAGAAAGAGAGACAGAGGAAATTTGATAACATCTGTGTGATTCTTCAACAAAGTAAGAACCATGCTAGGAGAAATTTTCAAAGGCTTTTGTAAGATTTACTACCGTTGAGTCAATAAAAATAACTAAAATTAATTTTCATCTTGACTTTTAAAAAGACACAGTCATTGACAAATTTCTAAGGTTTTCACATTTTATGGGAAAATTTAGTCAAAACTTCACTACTTCCTGGCATCTCCTTCAAAGTTCATGGATTGGGGTCCTAGAAAAAAGCTTCAGCTACCTCGACAGCTCTTTTACCACTCTGTGATATCACTGTAGGTGAACACTTTAACTCTTACAAAGGAGAGAGAAATTCTACTCTTCAGGTTACATAAGGCTTCGTGAGAGGTCATACAGTGTTGCATCCATAGCCAGAATGCCTTTACTTAAGACCTATGTGTTTGTCAACTTAACTTCCCTTGACTCAGCTTACTTATTTGTAAAATAGCGCCAACATCCAGGTAAATTGTTTGGAAGAATAGTGGCATATAGAAATAGTAAGTACTAGCTCTTATTTTAAGAATAAATTAAGGAAAACACAACTTGCAAGAATGAATCCATATTTGAATTATAGAAATGTAGAGATCATCTATAAATATTATGTCCACTATGGGACATTTGCAAGGACAGATTGTGTAGAAGGGCCCAATGATTTGAAGATCTAGAAATTAATATGTAATGAGAAGTTTGTATCTAATCAATAGTTGCAAAAGCATTTTTACAAATTCTAAGTGTGAAGAATGTCTTCATTCTTAGGTAAATGAATACCAATATTATTTTTAGAGATTTTAGTCTCTGGACTACCTTTAATATATAATGAATTAAAGGTAAACTTTATGAGTTAAAAAGCCAAATTACTATGAACATCAATTTTTAAGAATATCAATCTATACATTTGATTGTGTATTTATCTGTAGCAGATATATTTTATCAGGTAATTTCAGCCTACATAAAAAATTAATATGATTCGTCATCTCAAAGTATTATACAGTGTCATATTATAAGTGTTTTCTACCTTGCTATGTTTCCACTCTTTGTCTTACCAAATGACTTCAATTTGTCAACACTAAAGAAAAACATAACAAAAACCTTTCCTAGGCAGTATTCTTGTTAATATAGCACATTAAAATGCACCTTCTGTATCATAGGAACATGGCATGCTGCTATTAGAGATCACATTAATTTTAATAGGTGAAAACAAAAAGAAGCACATATAAAACTTGGTATACAATATTTTTTATGTAACCAAATGTTTCAGTATCACTATAGATAAAATTTGATATAATCTTGACCTTATCACATTTTAGATTATAACATATATGCACTGCTCTCAGCAATGAACATAAATTCCATCTTTCTGCTCTGTACCTTGTATACACCATATAAATGATAAGCTGGTTCTGGGGGGGGGGGGATTGTTATATTGCTTTCTCATCCTTCCTTTGGATGAGCATATTTTAGGCCTGAGTGTTACACCCTGTCACCTTGAATAAATGATTAATAATTTTCAGCGTTACTGAAACAACTTCCGTTATTGATGACCGCTCGTTTGGTTTGCAAACTTTAAAATTACGGTGGTGAACTGTTTAAAGTTATGGCTTATCTTTGCCAAAAACCGCTAACAAATTAAAAAGCAACATTCTTGGGAGCTGCTGAATATTCCCCCTTCCTAAAATTCAACAGAGACATGACTAGTGGAAGCACAAGATGTTCCAAAGAACTATCACATGGAACAGTAGGAGTCTCCATTTCAACTTTCACAAATAAGCATTTGAGCCAAAGCCTGACCTGCAGATATCAAAGGAGTATCTATATATTCCTTAAAAAATAAAGGCCTGATTCTTAAAATCATTTCTTTTTCTTTTTATAAATACTCTATTACTCTAGTACTTTAGTTACATAAATGAATTTTCAAAAAGAATGACATACATATTGCTATATCAACACCCTAAACATGGTGTGAAAACAATATAAGAACATTGACCTGAATGATGTTTAGAGAAAAGTTAAATATCATATTAAATCTATGTTGCAGACATGTTTTTTATAGCCTGGCATGTCTCCAGAGCTCCTCTCCCCTGCCATTCTGAATCTTTGTCCTTCTGGAGTGGTAACCTCAAACCTGAATCCAAAAGAGGCATGTGAGAATTCCAAATTCTAGTAGCAAAAGCCAGAATGATGCATTTAGCCAGAGCCAATCAGAATGAATCCCAATCACTGGCTGGGATTATGAAAAAATCTACAGTAGCAGGATAAATGACCCTGCCCAAGAATAAAGCCAATCAAGAAGCATGCAATGATGACCTCTGGAGAATGAGAAATTGAATCCTGAACCATTATTTGAGGACCTAGATTTATCACTGCTCAAATTCAAATCACCTCTGAACTTCTTTAGTCACATAAGAAAATAATTCTCTTTTGTGTTTTAAGGGACTTTAAGTTGGTTTCTACTGTTTGCAAGGCAAAGCACCCTCATTAACATGATCTATTACTCTAGCTATTTAAAGAAGAAAAAAAAGGGGCACCTGGGTGGCTCAGTCGGTTAAGCGGCCGACTTCGTCTCAGGTCATTATCTCGCGGTCCGTGAGTTCGAGCCCCGCGTCGGGCTCTGTGCTGACAGCTCAGAGCCTGGAGACTGTTTCAGATTCTGTGTCTCCCTCTCTCTGACCCTCCCCTGTTCATGCTCTGTCTCTCCCTGTCTCAAAAACAAATAAAACGTTAAAAAAGATTTTTATAAAAAAAAAATAAAGAAGAAAAAAAAAATCTCAGGGCACCTGAGTGGCTCAGTTGTTTAAGTGTCAGACTTTGGCTCAGGTCATGATCTTGTGGTTTGTGAGTTTGAGCCCCATGTGCCTTGTGCTGACAGCTAAGAGCCTGGAGTCTGCTCTGGATTCTGTGTCTCCCTCTCTCTCTGCCCCCTCCCCACATGTGCTCTCTCTCTCTCTCTCTCAAAAATAAATAAACGTGAAAAAAAATTTTTTTAAATAAAATATAAATAAATAAACATTAAAAAAATAAAAAAAAAATCTTTATACTCTATATAGATGAGTTTGTGATGGACCTGATTCCCCAAATACTCCAGGGGATTGTAAATCATTTTAAAGTTTTGGAAAGCAATATGAATATAATGACCTATATACATATTATGTTCTAGTATTTTGCTTAAGAATACAATATGGCAGGTGAATAATTATTAAATGCAGTGTAATATGCCTCAAAATATTAAATGCAACAATCTAAATCTTAACTATAGCACAATAAATAAACATATGATAGTATATTAATACCATATTATGCAAATCTTAAGTTATAAAGATTATGCAAAAAAAAGAAATATTTGTGATATAATATTAAGTAAAAAGGATAAAAAACATTGTACTTATTATAATAATTACAGCTATATAAAATGATATATGGATGGAGACAGTGATTCTCAACTGTGCTTCCATATTAGAACCTCCTGGGGAGTGTTGTTAAAAATGTAAAAAGTGTTGACGTCTTAGAAATTCTGATTTAATTGGTTTGGGATGGTCATTGGTATTTTTCTAAAGCTCTCTAGGTGATTCTTATGTGCAACCATTAATAAAATTTTAGAATAAGAAAAAAAATGAATAGTAAGCCCCTCCCAGTAAGTCAAGACATGTTTCATTTTTATACATTCACTTATTCACAACTTGTCATATTCACATACTCATAAATTCTTCTTTGTGTTGGCATTTCTTATCCATGGTTAAACCTGAAAACGGTTCAGGTTTTGATAGTTTCTCTAGTAGCTGAGGAAAAAAATGGCAGCTTAATTATGTCCTAGAGCAGAACAGGGGAAAAAAGGATGGTTGGAGAGCCTATTTTCAGGTATAAATTAATTGCTGGATACACCAAAACCTGACATATCCCAGTCTCTTGTGTTAATAATTTTAATGGTTTTCCTATGGTATTTGCTACTTGGACTTTTTTTTTAAAGCAGGTGACCTGCTGTGTGATTTGCATATGTGTACATGGATTTCCTCTTATCTCCTAGTGTCTCTGTCCTAAGTCTCTTTTGTTGGACCACTCTCCACTCAAGGTTAGAGAAACCCAAAGTTCAGGCCTCACCTCTTCACACCCTCACCCAGCCTGGGTGATGGATGCACATATGACTCTCAACTATCTATCTCCAGGCCTGACCTCTTCCCTGAACTCCATACAGCCAGCTGCCTCCTCAGCATCTCCATTTGAATGTCTAATAAGCATCTTGACCTAAAGCAGAGCCAAACTCCTAGTTTCCCCCCCCCAGACTTAATTGTCCCTGAGTGTTCCCCATGTCACCATTCACCTATTTGAACCAACCGTCAGTCTCATCCTTGATTCTGTCTCAACAGTTGTCCAGTTCATCAGCAAAACCCTTTGGTTCTACCTTAAAAGTACATCTTGGGTTCAATTCACTTCCCATCAATTTCAATTTATTCCAAGCCATCAGGATCTAATAGCCAGCCTGCTTTTACTCCTGTCCCCCATTGTGTAAATTAGGTCAGATCATTTTTTTTTTTTTTTTTTCTAGCTCATAGCCCTCCAGTGGTTTTCTATCACAATCAAAATAAAATCAATATCTTCACCCTGCTGGCTAGGCTCTGCATGATCTGGACTTTGTCTCCCATGCTCTCCCATGACTCACAGAACTGCAGGCTTCATAAGCCTTCCATGCTGTTCCTCACAGGAACCAAGCCTTTCCTAGCCTCAGGGTATTTTCTCTCCTGCCTAAATTTCTCTGTCCTCAGATTTCTGTGTGCCTCAGCATCTCATACTTCTCCCCAGTGTCTATCAAAGTTCACCTCAGAGAGGCCTTCCCTGAACACCTATCGAAAAGATATCCAAAAGAGAAGATCCTTGAAAATCATCCAAAAGATTCCTTACCACCCACATCCCTTTCCATCCCTTTAAGACGCTTAATTTTTCTTGATGGTACTTACTGCTATCAGTGTCACATATGTATCTGCTATTGTCTGACTTCCTCATAATCTCCATGAAAATGGGGATTTGATAAGTTTTATTTGCTGCTTTATCCTCCAGTTTTAGAACAGTACCTGGCACATAGTAGGCAGTCAATAAATATTTGTGGAACTAATGAATCAATACAAAAACAATGAATCAGTGAGATACATATATATATATATATATATATATATATACATATATATGTATATATACACACACACACACACATATAAGTATATATATTTTTTAGGACAGTATAATTTTTTAGGACAGTTTTAGATTTACAGCAAAATTGATCATGTTTTTGAGTTACAGAGAGTTCCCATATATCCCCTGCCCTATATATCCCCACATATGCAGTCTCCCCCACTACGTACATTTGGTACCTAAGTGGTACTTTTTTTATTTTTGAAAACTTCCCAGCAGTTTTTTCTTTTAATTTTATTTTTTTAAATTTACACCCAAAATTAGCATATAGTGCAACAATGATTTCAGGAGTAGATTCCTTAATGCCCCTTACCCATTTAGCCCATCCCCCCTCCCACAACCCCTCCAGTAACCCTGTTTGTTCTCCACATTTAATCTCTTAGGTTTTGTCCCTCTCACTGTTTTTATATTATTTGTGTTTCCCTTCCCTTATGTTCATCTATTTTTCCCTTAAAGTCCTCATATGAGCGAAGTCATGATATTTGGCTTTCTCTGAATGACTAATTTTGCTTAGCATAATGCCCTCCAGTTCCATCCACACAGTTGCAAATGGCAAGATTTCATTCTTTGTGTATATATATACCACATCTTCTTTATCCATTCATCCATCAATGGACATTTGGGCTCTTTCCATACTTTGGCTATTGTTGATAGTGCTGCTATAAACATGGGGGTGCTTGTGTCCCTTCGAAACAGCACCCCTGTATCCCTTGGATAAATGCCTAGTAGTGCAATTGCTGGGGCTAGGGTAGTTCTATTTTTAGCTTTTTGAGGAATTTCCATATTGTTTTCCAGAGTGGCTGCACCAGCTTGCATTCCCACCAGCAGTGCAAAAGAGATCCTCCTTCTCCTTATCCTCACCAACATCTGTTGTTGCCTGAGTTGTTAGGTTAGCCATTCTGACAGGGGTAAGTAAGGTGGTATCTCATTGTGGTTTTGATTTATATTTCCCTGATGATGAGTGATGTGGAGCATTTTTTCATGTGTCAGTTGGCCATTTGGAAGTCTTCTTTGGAGCAGTGTCTATTCATGTCTTTTGCCCATTTGTTCACTGGATTATTTCTTTTTTGGGTGTTAAATTTGATAAGTTCTTTATAGATGTTGGATACTAACCCTTTATCTGATATGTCGTTTGCAAATATATTCCCCATTCTGTTGGTTGCCTTTTGTTTTTGCTGATTGTTTCCTTTGCTGTGCAGAAGATTTTATTTTGATGAGGTCCCACTAGTTCATTTTTGCTTTTGTTTCCCTTGCCTCCAGAGATGTGTTGAGTAAGAAGTTGCTGCGGCCAAGATCAAAGAGGTTTTTGCCTGCTTTCTCCTCGAGGATTTTGATGGCTTCATGTCTTACATTTGGGTCTTTCATCCATTTTGAGTTTATTTTTGTGTATGGTGTAAGAAAGTGGTCCAAGTTCTACTTCTGCATGTTGCTGTCCAGTTTTCCCAGCACCACTTGCTGAAGGGACTGTCTTTATTCATTGGATATTCTTTCCTGCTTTGTCAAAGATCAATTGGCCATACGTTTGTGGGTCTATTTCTGGGATCTCTATTCTGTTCCGTTGATCTGAGTGTCTGTTCTTGTGCCAGTCCCATACTGTCTTGATGATTACAGCTTTGTAGTATAGCTTGAAGTCTGGGATTGTGATATCTCCTGCTTTGGTTTTCTTTTTCAAGATTACTTTGGCTATTTGGGGTCTTTTCTGGTTGCATACAAATTTTAGAATTGTTTGTTCTAGCTCTGTGAAGAATGCTGGTATTATGTTGATAGGGATTGCATTAAATATGTAGATTGCTTTGAGTACTATCGACATTTTAACAACATTCATTCTTCCTACCCAGGAATATGGAATCTTTCCTTTTTTTGTGTCTTCTTCAATTTCTTTCATAAGCTTTCTACAGTTTTCAGTGTATAGATTTTTCACCCCTTTGGTTAGGTTTATTCCTAGGTATTTTATGGTTTTTGGTGCAATTGTAAATGGGATTGATTCCTTGATTTCTCTTTCTGTTGCTTCATTGTTGGTGAATAGGAATGTGACCGATTTCTGTGCGTTGATTTTATATCCTGCAACTTTGCTGAATTCATTAATCAGTTCTAGCAGTTTTTTGGTGGAGTCTTTTGGGTTTTTCATATAGAGTATCACGTCATCTGCAGAATGAAAGTTTGACCTCCTCTTGGCCCATTTGGATGCCTTTTATTTCATTGTGTTGTCTGATTGCAGAGGCTAAGACTTCCAATACTATGTTGAATAACAGTGGTGAGAGTGGACATCCCTGTCTTGTTCCTGACCTTAGGGGGAAAGCTCTCAGTTTTTCCCCATTGAGGATGATATCAGCACTGGGTCATTCATACATGGCTTTTATTATCTGGAGGTGTGATCCTTTGATTCCTACTTTCTTGAGGGTTTTTGTCAAGAAAGGATGCTGTATTTTGTCAAATGCTTTCTCTGCATCTATTGAGAGGATCATATATGGTTCTTGTCCTTTCTTTTATTGATGTGATGAATCACATTAATTGTTTTGCAGATATTGAACCGACCCTGCATCCCAGGTATAAATCCCACTTGGTCATGGTGAATAATTTTTTTAATGTATTCTTGGATCCGGTTGGCTAATATCTTGTTGAGGATTTTTGCATCCATGTTCATCAGGGAAATTGGTCTATAGTTCTCCTTTTTAGTGGGGTCTCTGTCTGGTTTTGGAATTAAGGTAATGCTGGCCTCATAGAAAGAGTTTGTAAGTTTTCCTTCCATTTCTATTTTTAGGAACACCTTCAAGAGAATAGGTGTTACCTCTTCCTTAAATGTTTGGTAGAATTCCCCTGGAAAGCCATCTGGCCCTGGACTCTTGTTTTTTGATTACAATTTGATTTCTTTGCTGGTTATGGGTCTGTTCAACTTTTCTATTTCTTCCTGTTTCAGTTTTGGTAGTGTATATGTTTCTAGGAATTTGTCCATTTCTTCCAGATTGCCCATTTTATTGGCATATAATTGCTCATAATATTCTCTTATTGTTGTTTTTATTTCTGCTATGTTGGTTGTGATCCCTTCTCTTTCATTCTTGATTTTATTTATTTGGGTCCTTTCCTTTTTATTTTTGATCAAACTGGCTAGTGGTTTATCAATTTTGTTAATTCTTTCAAAGAACCAGCTTTGGGGTTTCATTGATCTGTTCTACTGTTTTTTTTTTGTTTTTTTTTTTTTGTTTTTTTTTATTTCTATAGCATTAATTTCTGCTCTAAACTTTATCATTTCCTGTCTTCTGCTGGTTTGGGGTTTTATTTGCCGTTCTTCTTCCAGCTCTTTAAGGCATAAGGTTAGGTTGTATATTTGAGATCTTTCTTACTTCTTTAGGAAGGCCTGAATTGCTGTATGCTTTCCTCTTATGACCGCCTTTGCTGCTTCCCAGAGGTTTGGGGTTGTGGTGTTATCATTTTCATTGGCTTCCATATACTTTTTAATTTCCTCTTTAACTTCTTGGTTGGCCTGTTGATTCTATAGAAGTTTTTTAGTCTCCAAGTATTTGTTACCTTTCCAAATTTCTTCTTGTGGTTGATTTCGAGTTTCATAGTGTTGTGTTCTGAAAATATGCATGATATGATCTCAGTCTTTTTGTATTTGCTGAGGGCTGATTTGTGTCCCAGTATGTGGTCTATTCTGGAGAATGTTCCATGTGCACTGGAGAAGAATGTATATTTTGCTGCTTTAGGATGAAATGTTCTGAATATATCTGTTAAGTCCATCTGGTCCAATGTGTCATTCAAAGCCATTGTTTCCTTGTTGAGTTTTTGATAGATGATCTGTCCATTGCTGTGAGTGTGGTGTTGAAGTCTCCTACTATTATGGTATTACTATCAATGGGTGCTCTCATATTTGGTGCATCAATGTTTACAATTGTTAGGTCTTCTTGGTGGATAGACACCTTGATTATGATATAATGCCCTTCTGCATCTCATGATACAGTCTTTATTTTAAAGTCTAGATTGTCTGATATAAGTATGGCTACTCTGGCTTTCTTTTGTTGACCATTAGCATGATAGATGGTTCTCCATCCCTTTATTTTCAATCTGAAGGTGTGTTTAGGTCTAAAGTGGGTCTCTTGTAAACAGCATATAGATGGGTCTTGTTTTCTTATCCATTCTGTTACCCTATGTCTTTTGATTGGAACATTGAGTCCATTGATGTTTACAGTGAGTATTGAAAGATATGAATTTATTGCCATTATGTTGCTTGTAGAGTTGGAGTTTCTGGTAGTGTTTTCTGGTCCTTCCTAATCTTTGTTGCTTTTGGTATTTATTTATTTATTTACTTACTTATTTATTTATTTTTTCATCTTTTCTCCCCTCAGAGAATCCCCCTTAAAATTTCTTGCAGGGCTGGGGTGCCTGGGTGGCTCAGTTGGTTAAGTGTCTGACTTCAGCTCAGGACATGATCTCACGGCTTGTGATTTCAAGCCCCATGTCAGGCTCTGTGCTGACAGCTCAGAACCTGGAGCCTGCTTCAGATTCTGTGTCTCCCTCTCTCTCTGTCCCTCCCCCTCTTGTGCTCTATCTCTCTCAAAAATAAATAAACATTAAAAAAATTTTAAGAAAATTCTTGCAGGGGTGGTTTAGTGGTCACAAACTCCTTTAGTTTGTCTGGGAAACTTTTTATCTCTCCTTCTATTTTGAATGACAGCCTTGTAAGATAAAGAATTCTTGGCTGCATATTTTTCTGATTCAGCACATTGAATATATCCTGCCACTCCTTTCTGGCCTGCCAAGTTTCTGTGGATAGGTCTGCTGCAAACCTTATCTGTCTTCCCTTGTAGGTTAAGGACTTTTTTCTCTTGCAGATTTCATGATTCTCTCCTTGCCTGAGTATTTTGTGAATTTGAGTATGATAGGCTTTGTTGATGGTCGATTTTTGTTGAATCTAATGGGGGTCCTCTGTGCTTCCTGGATTTTGATGTCTGTGTCTTTCCCCACGTGAAGAAAGTTTTCCGCTATGATTTGCTCACATAACCCTTCTACCCATTTCTTCTCTTCCTCTTCTGGGACCCCAATGATTCTGATGTTGTTCCTTTTTAATGAGTCACTGATTTCTCTAATTCTTAAATTGTGCTCTTTTGCCTTAATCTCTCCCCTTTTTTCTGTTTCATTATTCTCCAAAAGTTTGTCCTCTATATTACTGATTCTCTGTTCTGCCTCATGCATCCTTGCCGCCATGGCATCCAATCTATATTGCAGCTCAGTTATAGCATTTTTTATTTCTTTTATCTAGCTTTTATTTCTTTTATCTCTGCAGAAAGGGATTCTAATCTATTTTTGACCCCAGCTAGTATTCTTATCGTGATTCTAAATTCTGGTTCAGACATCTTGCTTGAATCTGTGTTGCTTAACTACCTAGCTGTCATTTCTTCCCACTCTTTCTTTTGTAGTGAATTCCTTTGTTTCATCATTTTGAAGGGAGAAAAAGAATTAGGAGGTAGAAAAATTAAAATTGAAAAAAATTAAAAAGAAAAAAGTATTAAAATTAAAAAATTAAAAACAAACACACACACACAAAAACATCAAATAAATGATGTTAGATCCTAGGTGTGTTTGGTCTAGGTGTTGAAAGTGGCTTCATAGATTAGCGAAAAAAAGGGAGAAAAAGAAAAAAAAAAGGAAATTATTTGAAAACTTGAAAAAATACATTGAAGTAGACTAAAATGAAATGATAGAAGTAAAATAGAATTGAAAAGAAATTACACAAAAGTAAAAAATATAGTAGAAAAAAATTAAAGAAGAATATTTTTAATAAAAAATTGAAAATAAAAATGAATATTTTCTCTTCCTGCTGATATCTGTGGTTCAGGTTGTGCAGATTGCTGTGTTAATCCTCAGATCAGTTTTCTAGGTGTGCAGGATGGTTTAGTGTTGGTCTGGCTGTATTTCATGGACGTGAGACACACAAAAAACTTCCATGCTGTTCTGCCATCTTGGCTCCTCCTGCCCAGTGGTCCATTTTTTATAATCTATGAATGTACATTGACCCCTCATTATCATCCAGAGTCCATAATTTACATTAGGGTTCGCTCTTGATTCTGTACATTTCATGGTGGGGCTGGGAAGGATTAAATCACTGCTTTTCTCTGGCCAGCTTGAAAGCCATCTTCATCAACTCTCAGCATCATTGCTTCTAGTTTTGGTGACTCAGTCACTAGTTCAGGCCACATGTAACAATTTGTGATTCACCTCCCTACCTTAGTGTGACCTTCTCAAACTTAGCCACACTGAGAAGTAAGTAGGACTGTATTATCCTTAAATGAAACCTTTCCCAAGGACCCTGGTAGCACAGGACACTGTTACTTGCCCCACCCCTCACTTACACCATTCCTTGGGGGATGCAGGCTCGCTAGTCTTCTCTGACAGAAGGGCATATACAGCTACAGTTCAGGTGTCCTCCTCTGCAGTTGCTTTGTCTCTGTCATGGCACTTCATCACAGCTCGCAGAGACTACTACAAGAGGAACCAACAGAAACACAAGACACTGAACGGAGCATTGATCCTGGAACTAGATTATTTGGGTTCAAATCCTTTTGCCCTTTAGTACTTGTATGGCCTTGGTGAGTCACTTACCCTTTTTTGGCTTCAGTTTCCTCATCTGTAAAATGAAGATAACTGTAATATGTAGGTCTCATAGACTTGTGATGGTTACAAGACCTGATACATGTGAACTATTCAGAAAAGTACATGGCACATGGCAACACATGATGATACACATTAGTGATTATTTTATTATCACTACATCAGTCTCTGATTTCAACTTCTATGTGTGTTTTGACTGGGTTACAGTGTACATTTTCAGCAAGTTCGTATTCTTCCTCAATGCTTCTTACACAAATCTGGGTTTCAAATTATTTGACTCTCACATTGGATGGTTATGCAGGTAACAGCAACAAACAAGGAAATGATGTTGTTTAAACTTTGTAATCCCAGTTCTCATTGTGACTCATCTTTTATTTTTTGTTCTTAAAGATGGTCTTAAAATTTTGTATTAATTCGCTCAGTTTCCCACAACAAAGTACCATGGGTTAGGTGACTTGAGCAACAGAAATTTCTCTTCTCATAGTTCCAGACGCTAGAAGTCTCAGATCAAGGGGTCTGCAACATTGGTTTCTTCTGAGACCTCTCTTCTTGGCTTGTCAAGGTTCATCTCTCGGTGTCTTCACATCTCTGTGTCCTAATTTTCTCTTTTCATAAGGACACCAGTCAAATTATGTTAAGGCCCATCCTAATGACCTAATTTAAAAAAAAAAATTAACGTTTATTTATTTTTGAGAGAGAGAGAGCACAAGCAGGGGAGGGGCAGAAAGAGAGGGAGACACAGAATCTGAAGCAGGCTCCAGGCTCCGAGCTGTCAGCACAGAGCCCGAAGCGGGGCTCGAACTCACAAGCTGTGAGATCATGACCTGAGCTGAAGTCGGACGCTCAACTGACTGAGCCACCCAGGCGCCCCAAATTTTTAACTTAATTTCCTTTCTAAAGACTTTATCTCCAAATACAGTCACATTCTGAGGTACTGGGAGTTAGGACTTCAATATAACGAATTTTGGAGGATACAATTCAACTCAGAACAATGCCACATCACTTATTTCAAGCCACTTTTCTGCAGAGCTGACATAAATTATTGATACTTAAATATATGAACTCTATCATAAGTCACAGTCCAATGAATTAAAAATTTTGGAAAAACACAGTTATTAATACTTAAATCCATGTGAAAAAAGGTATTTTTAAAATTAAATATAATAGAATGCCAAGTCACAGCTTAAATGTTAAGGGAAAAAAATAGTATAGATAAATGAGTCATCCATAATTGCTTCTTTATTCAATATTGATAAAATTATATATTTTAAAAAAGAGAGGTCATTTGCAAACTGTCAGCAATGCTATGGTCAAGGCCAAACAAATAAACCAACAAAATTATGAGGTTAAATTATTTTCTCAAGGCTAATTTAAAAAGCAGTGACCTAAAAATTAATAAAACTTGAAAACGCAATATGTAAACTTGATGGCACCACAGACACTAATTTAATTTTAAAAATTATGTTAGCTTAATAAATATTTCAGTTTTTTTAAATTAACATCATGACTTTATAAGCCCTAAATCAACTTTTTTTTCTTGCTGCTATCATCTGCCAATTTGCAGATGGGTTGGTGTCTATGTCAATGCAGACCTGGGAAATAACACAAGTAATTAATAAAATGTTAAGGGTTATATATCTCAGTCCTAGATTCCAACCAGATTTATTCTTGTATTATTTAAAATTTTTGAAAAGGAATATTTGGAGGAAAAAAAGTGAATCAAAGTAGGTATTATAAACTTTAGGGTAGGGTTTATCTGGTGTTAAATAAATTTGCTTAGGAGCTCTGCTCAAATAAGTTATTAGGTAGGAAATCATTTTAAAACAAAGACAGACTGTAGTACCACCTGCGCTCCTAATACATCATTTGTTTTGTAACATTGAAGGACAAAGATCATGTTATGTGTTTTCTTGCTTTTAGTGACGAATACAAGATATGGATAATAAATCAGGTTTCTAAACCCTTTACCCTCTGCCACCACAAAAATAAAACATATTGATAAAATTCCGTAATTTGTAAAGTACAAATGACTTTGCTATGAAGTGAACCTTCAAGAATTTTTGAATGAAAATTTTAAATGCTGTAGGAGTTATTGGTGTAGGGTTTTAATATATTTGCAACTAACCTTCAAGAATTTTTGAATGAAAATTTTAAATGCTGTAGGAGTTATTGGTGTAGGGTTTAATATATTTGCAACTAATAGCCAAAGAGATGAATTCTGAAGTGCCAGGCCTGAGGTATTCACCATAAAATGCCTTGTTTAATGTTTCCTTAATGAAATCAAATCGTTAAGATAATGAAAATAAAGAGAAAGGTCAAGTCACTGCGGATAAGCCACTTAACCTTATATCTTATTGCACATAACAGCACCGAGTAAGAAACCAATCTTCATAAATTGAATTTATTTCATATTCCTAATGCTTATGAATAAATCATCTTCTGTAATTAAATAATGTGTGCTTCTTTTCTGAAAACCCTGCTACCAGCTGTTAGGATAGGTTTGGGTTTTCCTGATTTGAAATACGTCTGCTGGGGCCCTTCCTATGGAGTCAAAGTGAGGGCTATACCCTTCTGCACCTACTGAATCTGAGTATTTCAGAAACGATAGAAGGAGAAGCTTATTAATAAAGATTCCAGCAGTAAAACAGCTCAAGATAATGCTCTAAATTCCCTAAGTTAGCCTGGAATTACATGTCATTTCTCATAAAAGAAAGCAACAGGTCATGTCACTGTACTGTTATAACGGCCTCCTACACATTCCATTTTTTCCAGAAATCTAATTCAGATACTGTAGTTGTGGGTTCATGGACACATACCCTCATAAGCACACAATAAAAAGCCCCATTCCTTTGTCTTTAACTCCAGATAATTTTTCCTATGTCTGTAATACAATTCTCCCCCAATTTTTAAATTCTAAAATATATTCAAAAGTAAAGAATTCAGAGCTAAGGATAATATTTCTTGTTATCTTTAGCAGCATGCGTAAGGCACATCTAAAAATCCTCTTCATCCTTCTGAAATTTTGTTGATTTTCACCCAAAGTATATAAAAATTTGAGGCGTTTCTTTTATTCAAGGCCCATTCTTTATTCTGAGCCAAATGGGGATGGTTCAAGCCTATTTTTGGTAATTAAATCAAAAGGAAAGGTAAGCATTTATTTTTACCATGTAAAATTTATCCCACTTCCCATTGTTTTCTGCACAATAGGACATTTTGATTTAAAAAGCAACTTTTTGGGGCACCTGGGTGGCTCAAGTCGGTTAAGTGTCTGACTTCAGCTCAGGTCATGATCTCACAGTTGGTGGGTTCAAGCCCCACATCGACAGCTCAGAGCCTGGAGCCTGCTTCGGATTCTGTGTGTGTCTCTCTCTGTTTCTCCCCCACTCACATTCTGTCTCTCTCTCTCTCTCAAAAATAAATAAAGCTTAAAAAGCAACTTTCACTGTGACCATAGTTCTCTGCCCTTTTTCTGCCGAAACTCTGAGGAGTAATGATGCTCCCACAGCAGATACACTCCTAAGTTAAGTTCCTGGAATGCTCATTCTAACTCTATTCCTATTTTTTCCTCTCAAGAGAGTCCATCAGAATGCAAATGAGTGAGAATAAGAATTGCCAGCCTTGAATATCACCCCCCCCAACACCCCCATCCTCGCTTTGTAGCTTTGTAAGGAAAACAAAGTAACCATTCCTCAAACTGTTATAATTGCAACCACTAATGGTAAATAATTAGGTAGGATACACTGATGTATTACAACCCTTCAGGGGAGAATCATATTTTAGATTTTGTAAAATAAGATTTTCCTGTGAACATTCAATTCCAAAAGCTAGACCCCACTCTTCCTGTTAAATATACCTGCATTTCAGACTTCTATTTTAAAGCTATTAGAAACAATTTCTCCATGCAGACTAAGAAAATGCATTTGGTTGTACTTCCCAGTATTTGGAACTGCAGTATTCATCTTACTGTGTTATTTCAGGTTATGTCTGCCATTTGCACAGCAATCTTTCAGAATTATCTGACTTTGACAGCAATTATTTAAAAATCGGAAATGCTTGAATGGGTTGAGTTCTTAAAATTAATATTTTATAAGCTACTTCCTGTTACTCTTTTAAACCTAAAGTATAACTGATGCTATGCTCTAATTAAAATATACACATTACAGTTTGATTCGACAGAAGAATAAATGAAAAGCTTCCTGTAATAAAATTAAAAATCCCAATCACATTTACAAATCTCTACCAATGTATTTATTAAAAAATTGGACTTCTATCTTTTAACTCTGGCCAAGGAAGCACTTTTGTTAAAGATGGTTAGGCACCCACAAGTTCATTTTTATTTTTGAGAGACAGAGCATGACTAGGGAAGGGGTGGGGGGGGGGGTGGACAGAATCCGAAGCAGGCTCCAGGCTCTGAGCTGTCAGCACAGAGCCCCACGCGGGGCTGGAACGCACAAACCGCGAGATCATGACCTGGGTCGAAGTTGGACGTCCAACCGACTGAGCCACCCAGGTGACCCCCTCAATTTCATTTTTAGAAAGGGTTTGTGCTTGAAGCATTAACAATTGGACACTTCTGTTGCATTGAAATAATTATTGGAAACTAACAGTGACTCCATTGATGATATAGGTCAGAAAATTCTAGGGGCACCTGGGTGGTTCAGTCGGTTAAGCATCTGACTTCAGCTCAGGTCATGATCTCACGGTTTGTGGGTTCGAGCCCCGCGTCGGGCTCTGTGCTAAGAGCCTGGAACCTGCTTCAGATTCTGTGTCTCCCTCTCTTTCTGTCCCTTCCCTGCTCACACTCTTTCTCTCTCTCTCTCTCAAATAAACATTAAAACAATTTAAAAAAATAAAAGTTAAAAAAAGTAAAAAGCCCCACTAATAAATGCAAAAGAAATCCCTAAGCAGTGAAGTAAATTTAAACTAAGAGCCAGAATTGGGGCATCTTGCCTAAGTGAACGTAGGACAAACATTATTTTCCTTCAATCAGGATGATGACACCAATTGTCTAACAAACTAATGGGGGAATAAAGAATAAAAGCATATCAGATTAATGTGTTTGATAGTCAGTAAACAAAGTAATTTGCTGAACAATGTTGACTAGATTGCATTCCCCTTTTTCTCCTTCACAGCCATATGATGCTAGGTGATTGTTTTACTTCTGCAAAGCAGACATAACGCCTGGGTAAATATTCTAGCTATGCTTTAAGCCACGATTACTTGAATAAGAGTTGTAGAAGTATGTGGAAAACTTCCTTAGGAAAAAAAAAATTATAGAGATGCCTTTCTGGACAAGTGATTTGTTTGCTTCAAAAAAATCTATGTTAGAGTAGAAACTCATTTATTTAGAAATTAATTCATAGGTAAATTAATTCATTCACCATTTCTCAACTGTTACCCAAACATGGTGGCAGGGTTTTACAAAAGGCCTTATTCACTGGAGTATATTGTGTAACAAGTTAGAGTTAGATTTTAAATGGAGATGAACAGAATGGAGGAATCAACAGGAAAATAGAAGCAGCTTCATCAGCTATAATCTGTATTCTTTCTCCTTGCCACTCTGTGCTCACCCTTGGTTATATAAATAAACAAGATAAAAAAACTCTATCCTTAGAAAGTATTGAAGAGGAGGGGTGTCCGAGTAGCTCAGTTGGTTAGGTGTTGTATTCTAGATTTCAGCTAGGGTCATGATATCAGGGTCGGGGAGTTTGAGCCCCACATCAGGCTGATAGCTCAAAGCCTGCTTGCAAATCTCTCTCTCTCTCTCTCTCCCTCTCACTGCCTCTCTCCCACTCATGCTATGTCTCTCTCTCTTTCTCTCTCAAAATAAATAAACTTAAAAAAAAAAGAAAGTATTGAAGAGGAAACGGCAGAAACAATTATAAAAAAGTTAGTTGTAACATAGTGGTTTCATTTGAGAAATTATACTTCAAATGAACCTATTTACTTATAAATTAATGTTGGAATTATTTTTATAATGAACATTCTTTGCTCTTACAATAAAAAAAAAACTAAAAAATAAAATCATGAAGAAATGCTAGTAACTATATCCAAGGCAGAGACTCAGAGGCAGTATTCATGTTGCCTCTAATGAACTACCACCATTGGATTAGAATTTTTAAAACAATTATTATGAGGATTGCATAATGATAAAAAAAATAAAAATAAGTATCTTTCATTAACAGAATAAAACAATAGAATGGGAAAATCAAAACTACACAACATACCAATGATCTGATATTAGAATGTAATATAACTTTTTTTTTTCCTGCAATAGTAGTGACACGAATCACATTTGTATTCTTTGTAGGTAAATATTTAAAATTAGTTGGCATTTCAGGAGCATCAGTACGGGAGGCACCTGAGAGTAAGAACATAATCTTGGAAGACAGAGAACAGATATATTAGAAAACCAACTAAGTGTCTTTTTATCTGGACAGCCTCATAAATTACTTAACTTCTCTGGGTTTGAAAAAGAAGAATGTTACCTACAAGTAGAATTATTCTGATACTTACAGGAGATTATATATGTCAACTATTTGGCACGTAGTGGGTGCTAAATAAACCATTGCAACTGATCGTTGCAGTTGATAAATAAATATGTCTGTAAATCAGCCAGAAATCCAATAGAAGACCACTTAAATGTTAGCAAAGGCAGCACAGGAGCCACCCAAAGTTTAAATGACATACAAAATAACTTCTCATTCAATAAAAAGCTGAGACATGTATATAGGGAGAAATGAATATTTTCATAACTCATTGAAAATATAAATATATATCTATATTAAGAGAGATTTAATTCAATCATGAATATTCAAATAGGCCCCAAATAAAACAATTAAAATCTTTTAAAATGTGTCTTTCAATTGTATGCAAAACCTATGTTATGCAGCAATGAGATTTTTTTTAGTTTTCTATTACAATGTAAACATCTTTCAATGAGAATATAAGGAGCAGTGTATCACTTATGTATTACCATGCGAGACTGAACTATTATGGAAACTAGTTATTTTTAAATTTAACTTCCTTAATTACAAAGCATTTTAAATTTAGATTCAAAACTTAAAGTTTATGTAAATTATTAATGAAAAATAACCATAGCTCTACTGGCTTAAATTGTGTTATATCAGTAATGCTCAAAATTCTATCTGTAATCCTAAAAGAACTGTAAAATTTCATTGATGCTTATTACCTTTACGTAAATCACCATGTAGATATGAACAGCATAACCTAAATGACTTACTCTCATCTGTAAGGTTTTGGCCAACAATTTTATTATAAATTAGATGCTAAATATGCCATTCCTTCACTGGTGTGCCAAATCTCCTGAGCGCCTAATATTTCTTCAAATTGATTTAAAAAAATTTTTTAAACATTAAAAAAAATGTAATGTTTATTTTTAAGAGAGAGTGTGTGAGCAGGGGAGGCACAGTGAGAGAGGGAGACAGAATCTGAAGCAGGCTCCAGGCTCTGAGCTGTCAGCACAGAGCCCGATGTGGGGCTTGAACTCAGGAACCATGAGATCATGACCTGAGCCCAAGTCAGACACTCAGCCGACTGAGCCACCCAGGTGCCTCTCAAGTGGATGTTTTATTAAGAGGAAAAAAAAAAAGAATATTATAACAATTAAGCTGGCATTGAATTGTGGCATATTTGGTTGATATCCCGACACTTAAAACATAACATTCTAAAATTCAATTTAGTCTGAAAATCACTCACTAATATTCATAAAATGGAACCTGCTTTTGAGTGACACTAAATTTCTAAGTACTGACATTTATTTCTCAATGAGAACTGAAGAATTCAGGATAGTCAAAATGAATCATTAGGAATTAGACACATTTTCAAACTTCTTAATTTAAGAGATGCCAGGCTTTTAGTATCTTGCTCGCATTATTGAAAAGAATTGTATCACCTAAGTCCAAATTTTTTACTGGGAAAAACAATTCTCTTTCAGGCTTTTTCTCATAATCCTTTTTACTACAATGCAACCTGTGAACTCCAGAGACATTATTTTATCTTGAGAAATTGTGTGCATGTAAATCAAAACAGATAGGAAAAAGAACAAGATGCCTAGTTATAAAAGTCACTCGTGTGTTGCTCTGTACATACTCTGAGATGCTCAGTGGGATCCATGGCCAGAGCATTAGCATCATCATAGAACTTGTCCGAATCACAGAATCTCAGACCTACTCACTCTGAACCTGCTTGTTTGTAAGATCCGAGGGTGGTAAGAGTGATTTATGTGCATAGTAAAGATTGAGCCATGACAGTAAAACAACTTGGTACACTGATATTAGAAACATCTGATTCTTAGGATTATCAATAATGAAATTAAGTTTGTCCAGTGATGAAGTTACTCTATCTACTTAAGTGCTAGGAAATTGAGCTTGAAAAGCACTTTAAAACTGTAATTTCCCCTAAACCTCCACCCTTAGAAGAAATAGGAAGAAGAAAATAAATCCTATTAGAGATCTGTTACAGCTTTAGTTTAAACTATCTCTTCTCTCCACTCTACCTTCTCTTTTCTCTTCTTCTCTTTTTTTCTTTTTCTTTGATTTGTTTTGTTTTGTTTTGGAGCCCAAGAAGCCAATTTCAGGAAACTGAGTCAACTGCACTAGAAAACAGCTAGCTTTCTACCGAGTAGGCTTACTGAAGGCATTAACACTTTATTTCAAGAAAGAGATACCACAATTATTTAGCTTTATTCCACAGAGGGAGAAACAACTTTGTGCTATTTCTGAGCACATGGTATCTACACTGAACCAACTTTTCCAGGTAAATCTAAGAATGCATTATTTAGGGACAAAAGAAACCAGTTGTTCTCCTCAGCATGAAAGCAGTAAATGGTCATCCAAATTACTCAAGAAAGTAATACTGAGTTTTGTCTTCTTTTAAAGAGTGGATGATTACTCGAAGTTTTAGAGAATCAGAAATAGTTCAAACGGAGCTCCACAGGAAGTAGGAAATAAGGCTCATCATGTCCTACCCATGAGAGTCAGAACAGCTGTTCTTTAATTTGGGGGACTGGATGATGACTGTGACAAGTGAAAGTGCCTAAGATTTAACTGCATTGGAGTCTGAATATTTTCTATACCCGACTTGACAAAATGGGAGAAAGGAGATATTAACTACAGGGAAGAAGAGACTTGGAGACAGAGGTATTTCCTCTGTCCTTTGTGTGTAACATTGATTCAGTAGTAGGAAATTAGTGTGTGTGTGTATGTATATGTGAAACAAGTGTCTAAAACATGCTCTCATCTGTTGATAGGCCATTAATCACAATGGGATTAAGCAAATCATCCCTCTAATATCCACAAGGATTCATCCACTGAGGCTGCCCTACCATCTGGCTGCCCTTCCTCTTCCTCATTTCTAGTCCTTCCTCAGTGCTAACCTTCAGGTAATCAAAAGAGTTTTCCTACAAGACTTCATTTAAAGTGAATACAATTAAAAATAGATTTTGAAGTTTTCAGAGGAAGCCGTATTACAATTCAAAATAGATTATCTTCATCCAGGCTCAATTTTTCCACATTATCACTTAAAATGCAATTACATGATTTGTGCTGAGGGGTCTGAGTTTTTCTTGTAATCATTCAAGAATGCACAGTAGATTAATTAAATTTGGGGGAGACCTATCCTTATCACCACTCAAAAGGAGATTAATATATTTTCTCTAATTTACAGAATTAGAGAACTTAATCGTGGATTTATGGATAAAGCACTCATGCTTCTGAAATAGAAGTGAATTATCGGCAGTCCAAGAACTCACAGCCGGTGATCTCCATTAATTGTCTCCCAGTACATATTTTAATCCTTTACTCTTAGCCAACATGGTAAGTTTTGTTAGCTCCATAATTGGTCATCTATTAAAGAGGTACTACTTACAGAGTAAAGTGCTTTTGTAATAGAAGACCTTTGTTCTGGGGAACCTCCTATTATCAGGAAGATAATATTAGTAAGTTTTAGAATTGCCTTTTAAAAATGATACTGTGTCTGAAATGTTGATTTTATATACAGATCAGATCTTTATACACAAAATAGAATGCTTGGTGGTTCAAAATTGGGATTGTAGGTGTAAATAACATGGCTGATTTTGGATAAGGAGTCAAAATACAGTATAAACAAGAGCTGGATGAAATATCACCAAATTATCAGTTCTCTACTCCTGTAGTTTTTCTTAGAATCACTGCAAGGTCATGCAGGCATCCTCTTTCAGGGCGTCGGTAGAGACAGTCTGCATTGGAGGTTATGATGAATTGAGACTTGATAACCTGGTTTTATTTCCGTTTTAGCCATTAGCTAACTTTGCTGGTCAAATGATACTTCAGGGCATTAGTATTACCATCTTTAACTTGAAGGGATCGATTCCATCAGTTATTTGCAAGTTGAGAACCTGGACAAACAGCAACAGAATGTCCTGGGAATTTGTTAGAAATGCTATTTCCAAGGCCTTCTATCCTGACTATATTAGAAAGTCTGGATGTGGGCTTTAGCAATATGCCAGCCAAATGATTCTGATGTACTCAAATTGGAGAGTGTTGGATTCTGTGATTTCAAAAGTTTTTCTAGCTGTGAATTAGTAAGTAGAATAACCTATTAAGTCAAAGATTTAATGAGTTAGGTCGAAGACTTTGTCTTTCTTAGCCCCAGAATCTAGAATGCTTCAATGAGTGGATGAATGATTGGGGATATCCTCTCCATAATAAAGTAATCTGTTTTCCCCGGAAATCCCAATTACACCTATGACTATTTTATGGCAAAAGTCATCCTTTTATTATTGCTGCCTTGTTATTACTTGTTATTCACTTGTGTATATGTCTTTTCTAAAGAATTTTTTTAATGTTTATTTATTTTTGAGAGAGAGAGAGAGAGACAGAGCACTAGCGGGGGAGGGGCAGAGAGAGAGGGAGACACAGAATCTGAAGCAGGCTCCAGGCTCTGAGTGTCAGCACCAAGCCCAACGTGGGGCTTGAACCCATGAACTGTGAGATCATGACCTGAACTGAAATCGAACACTTAACTGACTGAGCCACCCAAGCACCCTAATGTCTTATCTTTTCTATAAAGCAGGCACAATTCATAGCAGATTTTCCTTCCCATAGAGCAGTGGTTCTGGAATTTCACCAGGAATAAAAACATATGGAGGGTGCACTAAAACACAGATTGTTGAGTCCCAACCTTAGAGTTTGTGATGGAGTAGGCCTGAGGTCGGACCTGCATTTTTAGGAAGGGAATGCTGAAGCTGCTGGTCTGGGGATCTCACTTTGAGAATCAGTGGCACAGAGCAAAGCCTACCGGGCACATGGATGACCTCTTGTGGAGCTAACAGAAAGCTGATAGTATTTGCTGGGAGTAAGGAATTAAATCAGTTAAGTTATACGGTATTTTTAAAATTTAACAAGAAGCCTAAAACAAGTATAAAGTAGATATACCTGTATGTTTATAATATTTACAATATTTAGATGTAACCTATTTTCCTAAATGAGAACACTTACTACTAACAGTCTTTGGTAGACACAACATAGCATATCCTTCTTATTACTCTTTTTCTAAATGGCATATTTTTCCCACAGAGAAATATTTTTGGGTGGGAGGGGAATCAAACCATTTTACTGAGGGGTTTCAGGGGGGGCAAATGGCTGGTAGAACAATGAGATTTGAAGTCCTCAACCTGGCTCGGATCTCCCCAGCTTCACAGACACACACAAAGAAACAAAGAAACATCTTAAAAATCTTAAATGGTAATAAATAAAATTATTTTTAGCATGTTATAGTATGAAAATTCAATTTGCTTCTATTAGTTTGCATATTTCTAGATTTTCTCTCAAATGAATTACTCTTGAAAAGTTTTGAAACTATTGCTTAGAAAGCAATTCCACTCAGTATCGGGTATTCAAAAATAAGTCCAAATAGACCTGAGTTTCAGCAAACTTCTTAGCCTTAGGAAGACACAGAGATGATTAGAGAAAATCCAGGCAAACATGACTGGGGTGAACTCTACTAAGTTTAATAATAAGAGTCTGCCATTCTGAAAAATAAAATTCCAGGTATTCAAATAAAAAGATAAAGTAATTTAAGAAACAAATGTCTAACATAAGAAAAATCCAGTATGTGATAATAGAAATTCAAATTTTTAGGGCGCCTGGGTGGCGCAGTCGGTTAAGCATCCGACTTCAGCCAGGTCACGATCTCGCGGTCCGTGAGTTCGAGCCCCGCGTCAGGCTCTGGGCTGATGGCTCAGAGCCTGGAGCCTGTTTCCGATTCTGTGTCTCCCTCTCTCTCTGCCCCTCCCCCATTCATGCTCTGTCTCTCTCTGTCCCAAAAATAAATAAACGTTGGAAAAAAAAAAAGAAATTCAAATTTTTAGCTAGTGGTTATCTGTATTCTAGAATAATTTATCTGTTTTCAAATGATTCAGAGGTGGGTCCACTAAAAAGTAAGTTTCTTAATTTTACCTTAAATATGATTAAATTTATATATAGTTCGTTGATAATCATATCCACTGCATAAACCAAGGCATACCTGCATTTGGAAACGAATGCAAAGCAGGGCACAGGTTTATAACAAAATATACTAATTTCCCAAAAGTTCTGTCTGGAACTCTTTTGACTTTGCTCCTGACAACTTTACAGACAATTTGAGTCCCATTAACACTATAATAGCATTCTTATTCCAAGCTATAAGTTTTCAGGGTTAATGAATAAAAGAACAGGCCACACGTTTTCATTCTATAATATATGTCCACAGTTGATGCAGAATTTTTAAGTATTCTACCTTTTCTGGTAATTGTAACCTATTTTTAGCGTTCTAGTCAAACTTACTTCCTTTCCCCTTGTGACTAATTCTTCCTTTCTTCCTTCCTTCCTCCTAACTTCCTTCCTCCCTTCTTCCCTTCCTCCCTCCCTCCCTTCCTCCCTCCCTTCCTTCCTCCCTCCCTCCCTTCCTTCCTTCAACTAATACTGAGTGTTGAATGCCAGCATCTCTTCTAGGCAGTGGCGATAAAAGAATGAGTCTTTGCCTTTATAGACTTAACTTCTAGTGAAGGAAATCAATGAAATTTAGTATATAAACATATTACATGTATTAAAGGCATAGATGGAATCTTATTCTTGGAACAGTGCTTATTTGGTGCTCCATATGTAATTGACTACATGAATGCATTCTTCATGGTTTACAGGTAGCGAAAATAAAATAACTACTTAAATATATATTTCACTTCATCATCTTATATAATACAGTATTATAACTATGTTTTCTGATAATTATTTTTTGAGACTCTACATTCAAGATCTATAATATCAGTTAAGAAACTTCATTCATGCGCACTACACATCATGAATTTAAATGTGCATTTTAATATAATTTCTTTTCACGATTCAAAATGTAAAATATTATGGTTGAAATCCTAAGTAAACCCTCCTTCTATTACTTAGCAATCTTCCTGTTCTCAATCTGCAGATTCTACAAACACAGCATCAATCTCCACCTTCCTCCACCTTCTATTTCTGGAAACCACACACTTAATCTAAAGAAAGATGAAAGTTAATTAGAGTTATATTGCATATATTAACCATGGCATGAATCAGGGAGTTATATAAGAGAGTAAATTATGGTTGCTATAGGAACTATGATTTAGTATTTTGGGCAAAAGCTTTAGCTCTAATCAGGTCAACTATATTTTAAAGAATAATACCAAGAGAAAAATACTCTGAAAGATCAATTTTTAAAATAGCAAGCTTACAGATAGTTTATTTTTGTTCTAAAATGCATATAAAGAATAGCCAAGAAAATACCTGTTTCACAAATTGAATAAGGAAATGAAATTTCAGTGGCACTGGTATGGACAATAATCATAAAATTCGCTCACTTTCTCTACTATATTCCTTATTTGATTATTTTGATAGAATGTCCTACTGCTTAGTGAAGCCAGACTCTATACAAAGTTTGTATGCTGATAGTAGAAATGTAAAAATCAGGTTCCGGGTATGTAATACTTTAAACGACATTTTGAATTAATTGCAGACAACAAAATCTGTTCAGATTCTCTGGCAAATGAAAGACTGTGTGTTTAATAGTCAAAATGAGCCATACTTGGGAAGTAAGGGGAAAAAAAGAATTTGGATGGTCGGAAAATTTTTGTAATGTAAAAACTGGCAATTCTCACTGTTTGGCACTATGATATCATGCTGAAAAATTTTCATCATAGAGTTTTTAAATTGCATTTTAAAATGACTAAACAGAAATACTTTCTAGGAAGCCAACATTTTGTTTATTTATTTCTAGTGTGCTATTACTCTATACAGCATCCAAAATTGTTAACAGCAAAATGGCACTATAGTCCCACTGTGCATGCATTTTTGATGCTTCCCTATAGGCTAGTACAAATCAATTATGTTACTTGTAATTAAGAGGGCAAATATTTTGCCAAAATCACCACCGCCATGATAAATCCAAACAACTACTGTATGACTTTTGGGTAATTCCATTCATGCTTTTTTTTTCCTCTTCATAAATGATACTTCTTTGAGGAAAAGGTTAAAAAGAAAAGTTGCTAGTAATTTGCTACAAAATGTAAACTAGAGAGCCTTCATGATAGTACTTTAATAATTACTACTTTTTTTTTCAAACAGTAGTCAAATGGTAATTAATCAAAGAAAAGGGAGAATTTCCTTTCCATGGAAAGCATCGCATTGGAAAATCATTCTAAGCTATAAAAGGTAAACACAAATAATGACATTGCAAAAAGATCCTATACAATTAATTTATGTGTTTAAATTTATGAACACATATATTTTCTTGGCTACTGGCTATAATGATTCATAACTGAATATTTCTATCATTATAAACTTTAAAAAAAATTTTTTTTTTCAACGTTTATTTATTTTTGGGACAGAGAGAGACAGAGCATGAACGGGGGAGGGGCAGAGAGAGAGGGAGACACAGAATCGGAAACAGGCTCCAGGATCTGAGCCATCAGCCCAGAGCCCGACGCGGGGCTCGAACTCACAGACCGCGAGATCGTGACCTGGCTGAAGTCGGACGCTTAACCGACTGCGCCACCCAGGCGCCCCTCATTATAAACTTTTTAATTAGACAGAAAACATAACACTCCGCAAAGCCAATAAAAGCTGGAGATAAGAAAAAAAAATGTTGCAGAACAGCACAGATGATTATAAAAGAGGAAAACCAAGTATAAGAAAAACAGGAAATTTAGATAAACCAAATCTGTTCTATCTAAATTGTGATCACATTGCCAATTAAATCTGATGTTTCCGTTTTCGACTTAATACAAAGATACTACAGAGAATGAAGGATTTCTGTTAACACCATTCGTTCTGATACAAGATTATTCCTAAATTTGGGAAGCAAGTTTGTAAAGCATCCAAATCACTCATCCACTCTCACCAAACAGTACTTTATTGTACAGAATTATTTCATTTACTGCCTACCTTTCTTACAGAGCCCCTTCTGGCTGCTTGGAGCCTTTTGATGGGCTTGGAGATTGTTCTCGCTCAGTGACAAAACTGTTATGTCTCCTACTTACTAGGAATGTTAGGTTTCCAAGTGTGCCCGCTATGAAATGGAGAATCACAGTTGTCCCACCAGGTAGGGTGTCTAATTGGCTGGCTGCTTAAAGTTTTTAGGGGTATATTGCACAGGTTTGAAAATACCTATTTCACTTAAAACTTAAGAACAAAAACAACCATGTCTGGTTCAGAGTTAATCAAATATCCGTGGTCACTGAGTTAATTCCACATTAATGAACTTGCTGACAGGATACTTAACGCTGTGTTTCAGGGTTTGGCAGCCAAAGCACATGTGCTGGCTTGAGACTCCAGATTCCAGAGGCACTTCATTACAAAGCAATCACCACTGCCTTTGCTGTCTCCTTCCTGACAGCCCGGCTAAGGGGTTTGGACACAAGTAGGTGTGTGCAGTTAACCAGCAGGAGTCCACCCTGGACACACGGTCATTTATTCTGAAGGTAGCTAAGAAAAAGGAAGGAAGGAAAGGGAGGGGGGGGAGGGAAGGAGGGAGGGAGGAATAGTAAGGCAAAATAAAGAGGGACAGGATGCATAAAACACATCCTTTCTCCCCCAAAGTGAGGAGTCCAGATGTTGAATAGGGGCCTGGATAAACAGGGAAGAGATTGTGAGGTGAAGTGGAGGAAGCTGAGTAAGGCTGAAAACCTCCCAGATGTCTCCCGATGGAGGTTTAAGGGACCCCAAACAAAACTGAAACACTGTTGCCCTTGATCTCCCTTTCAGGATTCCTCCTATACATCCAGGTTCCTCTACTTAGTTGTCAGCATGCCCTGAGGTGCTCTCTGACCATCCAAGTTTATCACCCCATCCAGAGCAAACCTTTCTTCCAGGTAAGTAAAATGCCCGATAAATCTTAATCCCCGAATACTGTGTTTGTCTCTTTCATATGGATTTAATGAGCTGATCAAAGTGATTATCCCCCCCCCCTTTTTTTTAATCTTGGATTTCACAATAGTTTCTTGGAGAAAGAAAAGTCTTCTAAGTTTACTATAGGTCCAACCTTTCTCTCCTCTGATTTATGCCTGCCTCCTCCATTTTTACGTGGACAAATTCAGAGCAATGGTTCTCAACCAGGGGCTTTTATGCCCCTGGCCCCAACGAATGATTTGGCGATGTTTGCAGATTATTTTTGATTGTCACAGCTGGGTTGCGGGGGTTATACTGGCATCTAGTGGGTAGAGGCCGGGATGCTGCTAAACATTCTAACATGCACAGGACAGCAGCCCTCCACAGAAAGAGTTATCGAGCCCAAAGCGTTAATAGTCCTGAGGTTGAGAAACCCTGAGTTAGAGTCAAATTTATTACGGTAGCATTACCACGCCATCCCATAGACTTCTTCACCCTTGGCTAGTAGCAGAACTAAGCCTCAGTAAATCCTGAGTCACAATGAATCACAAATTTGAACAGGAGGAAATGCTCTGCACTGGAGGCAGGCAGGAGTGCGGGTGTGATGTGGAACACTTCCATATCAGCCTGCCCTGCGGTTGATTCCCCTCTCAGCTCCATCACACTCTCCTGCCTTAACGTCAAGGGTACCAAACCATCTGCTGAAGGCTACCAAAATGACTGAGGAAAATATTTTATCACCCTTCCCACTATTTATGCTTCCTCAATAATAAAATAAGTGCTGGTTTATACAAAAATGTAGGAAAAAGTCTTGTTCTTTGGGTTAGGTTTTTGTTTATTGTTGTCCCTGCCTTTCAAGGTAAAAGATTCCCTTTAAATAAGAGAATGCATTTGGGTTCTCATCTTTTGACCTCTGCCCAACAGTGACGAAGAAGAGATAGTCTGGAAATATTTTTAGGCAGTCCCAAGTACCTTAAAATGAACATTCCCATGACTGAGTGCATTTTTTAAAAAACTTCCTTCATTAGTTTTTAAAACGAAACACAGGCTCTATACCCAAACCTGAAGGTAATGTCTGTTTAGTGGGCAGTTTTTTCTAACTCGTTGGATCTGTTTCAGTCTGGACTACATAGTGTGAAAAAGACTTCTCTCTTTACACTATTACACAGAAAACACATTTATATAGTCATTAGGTAATCAGTTCTTAGATTTTTTATATCAATTGATACAGATTACATTTGTGACAGAGAAAACCATTTGCACGAATCACACGTGGATGAATGGAATGGTATACACAAAGAAAAACAGCAAGTACTATGATGAAGTAAAACTAAGATAGCCAAATTCAGAGTAAAGAACTCCAAACTCAAGCCTTTTTCTCCTAGAGGATAGACGATGTTGAAATCAAACTTAGAAATATACTTCTGCAGTTCCCTTACCCGCTTACAATGGATGTAGAATGAAAAACTGTCTAAAATATATTTTAAAACATATTTTGTTGACATGTATGTTCATATAGAATTATGCTAGTACAGATTTCCTTGGAGGCTCTTTTCTTGAATGAGATATAATTCAATATAAGGTTAGTCTTTGAAGAGAATGTTTAAAAATATTATATTAAAATGTATAATATTAAGGAACATTAAAATATTCTGAGTTCATGACTAAAACCAAATTTTGAAACTTTTTACAAATGGTCAGATGTAAAATATTAAGACCTTTGCTTTAGCTATAAAACTATAAGTAATAAATTTGCATCTCGTAAGTGGTCCTATAATCAGATTAAAAAAATACGCAGTGAAGTACCTTCAGATGAACTATTCTGCTCTCTGTAATTCTCTAAATTTCCACATTTGAAAAAGTATCTTGTTAATTCAGGAGATAGTCTACATAAAACAGTCACTAGAAATCATCTTGCAAACTGCAGGAGGTTAATAGTTACAACTCCCTTCAATTTATATGATTTTACAATAATTGCTATTATTGTCACCTCTTACAGCTTGTTGCCCAACACTTCCTTCTCAGAGTTGATTGCCTTCTTCCAATAAGTACCAAAGACATGAGAACAAGAGCTTTTGTAGAAAATCACTATACGCTTAGCAAACTTAAAGCATCAGCTTAATTCTTTGGCACACATTTTTAGATTATCTCCTACAAAAGAGATACCCTACCCTGAATCTTCTTCTCATGAAGAACACCAAAAGACTGTGTGCCAACAATTTCTTCTTTCTGTAAAGAAAATAATTTCAATTGTATTTTCTGTTTTTGTGTGCTCATTTCATTTTTTTTTTGACAAACAGTAACAACGAATCTCATGTCTTTTGTTCCATTTTTCTTTCTTCCCTTTGACATGAAAATATGGAAGCAAACTGATCTCCTATTTCTAAATGTTCAAATTTAGCTAACCTCAAAACGGAAGTTGGAAACGATGCACAAAATTACAGAGTTCCACATGCAACAAAACAACTATTAGTTACTCAAACCTCATGGGATTCATTTTTATTTGCAATATCCATATATCCTTTAAAGGAAAGTTCCAATTCTCAACAAATTTGCCTATTCTCTTGCCTGCCAGACAGACTCACAGTATTATAATTGATGGCATGTGGAGCTGAACTTCTGCATATACTCCTATTGTTTAATATATGCTATTTTCACAGCTGGCCGTGATAAAAGGACTATGTTGCTCTTTTGCCTGGCTCCCTCCTATTTAAGCATTAGTCCTTACACCACAGCTAATGGTATGTGCTCAATAAATACTTGTTGAATAATGAATAAATCAGTTGCAGCTATGTTTACAAACTTCCACTGCAAAGATATTTTTAACAATCAAGAAATAATGTCAGGCCTTTTTTGGTCACTGGTATTCTGAAGGCATCACTAATCTTTCTCTTTTCTGTTAAAAAAAGCAATGTTTTTGTTACATTTGCGCCATTGCCACAAATAAACCAACTAAACATATTCAAACCCCTGATAAACATAGCCACATATAATTTTGTCAGATGATTTACTTCAAAAATGTTGAGTTTAGTCAGTGGGACGAAAAAGCACATACTTTCTATTCTCCTATTCTGAGAAAATATTTCCTCAAAGGTGTCTGTTTAAAACCAAAGGAAGTCTACAAATAACGCCCCCCCCTCCAATTTACAAACCAGATTAACAGGTCACGGTTCCAAAAGATTAGGATGCATAAGAAAACAAGATGCATGGCAGTTTATGGTATATGCTGTCCCAGAATGAATAACTGCAACTATAGGACAATGAACCAACAGATTCCTGGAAAGTCCATCTAAGAAACTGAGTGCACGTATTTACGTACAAGCATACAGACACATGCATGTGCTCACCACGACACGAAGACTTAAATTCTCTAGTATTTCTTTCACTTTTTCTTTTTAGAATCCTTGCTAGGATATGTGGAAAGTTAAAAGCCTTGTTTTTTAATCTTGAAACAAAGAGACAACAAATACTAAGACATTCTTTTCAGTATTTTCGAGGGGAAGAAAAGTTGATCCTGATTACTGAGGCCATGCCCCTATTCTTATTACCTTCTTGTTTTAGGCAACTTCTGAGGTTAGCACTGAAAACCACAGCCAAACTGTTTACGTAATAACATGAAAATGGTCACACACTCTATCTGCATTGTGGTTATACCATTCCACACTCCACAGTTTAACAGTCTGACTGTAAATGGTCTATGCCCTCTTCAGCTATAAGCTGCAGTCAAGATTGTTCTGTGACTTTATGGTAGGCAGCACTCTAAAATGTATGACCTGGGTCTCTGTCCCTAAATGTCTACATGGCTCTTGATGTAGCACTCATTTGGAATTTGGACTAGTTTATTGGTTTTCAAAGTGTGGTCCCTGGAACAGCAATATTAGCATCACCTAGAAACTTGTTAGAAATGAAAATTATGAGATTATATTGAAACATACTAAATAAGAAACTAGAAGAAAGACCCAACAATACCTGTTTTAACCTCCGGGTGATTCTGATATGCAGTCAAGTTTAAAAACCTCTGGACTGGATGGATAGTCCTGAAGCCTTCTCAAACCATCATAATCCATTGTTATTAAATATATTTTCTGGAACTAGTACCATGTTCAATCAAATGCACTCAATTATTCCTAGCAGTCTGAGTAAAATAGTGTAATAAAAAATACCACATTCTACTAGTAGTGTTTAAAATTTTGCTACATTTTCACAAGGACATTTGTATTAGCAAGTTTTTCCCAATTAAATGACAGTGGTGATCTCTAAATTAAGTCTTTGTTTATTTTATAAGTACATGGTTCATTCCAGCTATTGTAAAAATGAATACACACTTTGTGATAGTGGAGGTCCAGGCATTTTGCAACTATTTCTCAAGACCAGCTGCTACAAGCAGTGTTCTCTCACTTTCCCATCCTACTGGGAGGAATACTGAACTATAACTCAAAAGGCACACTAATATGTTGGTGAAAACACTTTTGAAACTACCAGAAAAGGCCAAAAAAATGAAGCATTTTAGGGTCCCCTCCTACAGAAAGGTTAAAAGTGCACAGTCTCACAGATTTAAAGAATTCTAACCCCAAAGTGATCTGATCCTAAAACGTTGATTCAATGAAGTCTATTTCTACAGTTAACAACATGGAAAATTGTTTTACTTAGGAACCGTAACTCCCAAACATGACAATGTTAGACTTCTGATGATACCTTCAACTTTTCTAAGACTATTACCAAGGAAGGACAGAAATAATACTTTGAAATGACATAAAGCTTGGATGACAGGGACCAAAAGGAAAAGCTGTTAAAAAGCAGCAGGGGTCAAGTTTAAAAAGTTAACTTTTGCTCTCCAAGATAAAGGTTCCTTTCTCACCCAGTTTCTCTTGGGCAGGTGATGGCCTCACAGCAAGCTCCCTCATTTCCTTGAACACTCTCAAGGCTGCCCAACTTTTCCATGGAAACAAATGCTCTTATCTTTTCACACCATACTACTACAAGGGGTTCTTGGTAGCCAAATAAACCGACATATTCTTTAAAACAATGCCCCCAATGTCTCCCGATTTTGTCAAGAAAATAATGGAAGAAGCTACAAAACTCAGAACTACTACTTTTCTGCTCCAGGCACACACAAAATTGCTTTCATTGAGAATCCAAAAAGCATTTATTTTACAGTACTCAGTAAAAGCATATTAAAATCTTCTGCCCTGGCATCTTAGACCTATAAAGAATTTAGTCATGCAAGTGACTAAATCCTGTGTGAAGATGATTAATGCACCCAGCAAGCTAATTCATTCCCCAACTTCCATGTTCAAATATTCCCTTTCAGGACTATATACATGTCTTAAGTTAGTTAGATAGTTGGCAGCACTTTATGTCAAAAGGCTTCTAAAAAACAAAACAAAAAGAAACAGTCACCAAATGCCTTTAAAAAATTCCTTCACATAGTGTTTGGTATATGTCTTCAGAAATCTCAACACTTTAGACCTATCGAAGAACTAAATTTACTCAAATGCAAGACTTAATATTTGCAATACATAAATTTGAGTTGTTTCCCTTTTCTATTTACAGTATACATACTGCCTTCCAACTGAGTCTGATTCTAAACTTATGGGAGATCATAAGAATGAAAAAAAAAATGGCCATAGGACCATCACAGGCAAACTCTCTATTCCTCTTCCACTCTGGAAGAGTGAGTGAGAGGTCACCTGGTCAAGGGCACATTTTAAGGCAAGATGTTAGTACAGCTTTATAAATGCCTGTGGCTTCCCCAACAGTATAAATCTGTCAAAAGACCCTTCAGAAGACTTCAGCTACACTTCACACAGCAAAGATGTATAATGTGCTCTTGATATATAGTTCTATATCTTTCATTCTTTAGAAGTTATATTAGTAAAGCGGCCTTTAAGTAAAACAAAACTCGAGTCAGAAACTCACACTGCCTCCTACTGTTAGAAAATGTCACCAGGTCAAAATGGTACACAAATTGCAGTTTAATGAGTAAGGGGTTTGTCTTAGTTTTTCTTTATCTTCTTTTTTAATCTAATGATCTATTTTCAAATCAAAACCTTAAGTGTTGAGATACCGTCTACAACCCATACAAGTGTACTGCGGAAAACACTACTGGGTGCGACTTCAGAATGGGAAGTCCTCTTCCTCAAACGTGTTTTTGACTTGGTATGTGATGTAATCAAACAAAACATTAAAGAAGAAGAGAAGAAAAGGAGAAAAAGGAAAGAAAAGTTAAAAGCGCTAAAGAAGAAAAGGAGAAGAAAGAAAAGTTAAAGGCGCTACCCTGCCTGGTCAGGTGGATGGTGACTTCACCAAATCTAAGGCAGTATTAGCAGCCGGTTTCTCCCCTTCCCTACTATAGTGAGGTAAACTGCACCATGTCAGCAGAACAGACGCAATATCCTGCTTATATTATAGTAAATGGTAATGGCCATACCCCCAGGGCTTCCTAGACCTTTATGATTTTTCCCATATTTAAGGAGTTGGGAATAATGTCACCCAACTTGTCACTGAGATACTTCCATGGGGTGGGGGTGGGGGTGGGGGGGGAACATCATGCACCTGCCCCTATCCACCTCGGCCACGATCCTCTATTAAATCACTGAATGTGAAACACAGAAACACAAACAATAGTTTTGGGTTTGTTTCTTTAGAAATGACATTTGTATTAAAAGTCTTAAAACGAAGAGACAATGATTAAACGCCGTGTCTGGAATTAAAAATTACAATTACTTGGAATTCTCTTGGTACATCACAACAGTAAACTTTGCTCTTTGCTTCTGGAGGAACACTCTAGAACAGATAACCAAAATTTTTTTAAAAAAATAATATAAAAGGGGAGCTAAATACCTGAACATTTGAACAAAATGAAGCAAAATTAAAACAAAAAAAAAAAAGGAAAAAAAAACATTGCAAGACATGGAAATTACATTTTAAAGGCTGGAAATACTAAAATTCACCAAACAACAGGCCCTATTGTCCTGGCTCCTTCAGGAAGATTACAGAAAGGAAACTGGGAAGTGGTTTGGGGAATAGCAGATTCTGGGACATGGTGGGGAGTTCACAGGTTGGCACCGGCTGGAACAGCTGAGTTTTGAAGGCACTCTGCAGACACAGGGGTGCTGGGGGCCCTGAATCACATTTTTGAAGTCTTTGTACTGTATTTTAAAGAGCTAGTCATCAAAACCTGTCACTGCCAACCAAAAAGAACAAAAGGCTAAACTTAAACACACACACACACACACACACACACACACACACACAATAGTACACACAAAAAATGTGCAGATCTGTAACATTTTTTTTCACAGCTGATTAAAAAAAAATACTACCGTTCTCCCCCAGACTCCCCTTTGATACAGTAGGTAAACAAAATAGATTTTTTTTTCCACAAATATCAGCAGACACTTTCTGGCACCCCACACTGTATTGGCATCAGTGTTTACAGTCCCAGTTCAGATGTGCATACTTCAGATTGGATACACTGTAACAAGAATCCAACTTTGCATAGACATCCTTAGAATCACAATCAGTCACAGGGTTGCCCTTCCAAGCTGGCAGAAAAGGAACCCGATCTTAATTTCCAGCTACTCCTGGAAAACAAGGAAAAAAACCAAAAGTTTCTTCCCTTCCTCCTGCTCCTTCATTTGGTTCTCCCGGACTTCCTTCCATGTATTTAAAACTTGGAACTAGAAAAGGGCTGTTGGAAGAAAAAAAAAAAAAAAATCCCCCCTCCCTTTCCACCTTCTCCCCGTCCTCTTCCTCCCCACCCCATTTTTTTCCAGGCTGAAACTTTCGCTTGCCGGTGTCAAGCTGCCAATAATACAGAGCCCTAACGGCTATTTAAACGGGGGAAATATGCGTCAACCAAAATCAATGAGAAACGTACATGCTGCCAAGAGCCACATTTCCACCGGGTCTCGGATGGTGAGGACGGGACACCCCTTCGGACACAGGGCGGAGGCAGGGGACGCCGGCCGTAGAGGCCAGCCGGGCTCCCGGGACACCCCGGCCAATGCAAAGTCGTCTCCAATCTCAAAGCAAGAAGAGGAATCACATTTAGAGTCGGGTGCGTTTGGCTTTTGTGCGCAGAGCGCGGCCGGCGCGCGGCAGCCGCGGGCGCCTCAGAGGATCACGCAGGCCGAGCAGCAGCCCTCGTCGCCGTTGGGCTGCGCCGCGTAGTTCATCTGCCGCACGATCTCGGCGAACAGCTCGTCCACAGAGGCTTTGTTTTTGGCCGACGTCTCCATGAAGGGGCAGCTCCACTCCTCGGCCAGGGCCTTGCCCTCGCCGTACGAGACCTCTCGCTCGCCCTCCAGGTCCACCTTGTTGCCCACTAGGATCATGGGCACACGCTCGTACCGCTTCACGCGGATGATCTGGTCCCGCATGGGCTTGATGTCCTGGAAGCTCTGCTGGTTGACGAGGCTGTAGACGAGGATGAAGCCCTGGCCGTTCTTGATGTACAGGTCCCGCATGGACGCGAACTGCTCCGTGCCCGCCGTGTCCAGGATCTCCAGCACCGACGGCGACGAGTCCACCTCAATCTCCTTGCGGTAGAAGTCCTCGATGGTGGGGTCGTACTTCTCGATGAAGGAGCCCGTCACGAACTGCACGGTGAGCGCGGACTTGCCCACGCCGCCCGAGCCCAGCACCACCACTTTGTACTCTCTCATGGCTCCGTCGGCGCTCTCGCCGCGCCTGCCGCGGCCCCGTCGGGGCTGCGCGCGGGGGAAAGCCTGGGCTCGGCTGCTGGACTTCTCCTCTTCCTCGGCTCTGCAGGAAAAAGCTACGAGAGCGTGGCTTGGGAGCGCCAGGCTCAGAATTCACCAAACGGGGGGCCGGGAGCCGGCCGGCGAAGGCGGCGGCGCGTCCCTGGGGCGCGGGTCCGGGGCCCCGCAGCAGCCCGCGGCGGCAGCGGCAGCCTTGGCGGCGGACCGGGAGGACAATGCCGACAGCCCGTGCGAGGCGATGGTTGCAGTTCCTCGCCGCGGCCGCCCGGGAGGGCCAAGAGGCGGTGGCGGCGGGCTGCGGAGGTGGCTGCTAATTGCGCGCCGGACCGGGACGCGCGTGGCATGAGTCCCCGTAGAGCGTGCGCCCACCGCCGCGGCCCATCGCGCTCTCTCCCGCAGCCTCCGCGGGGCGAGGGCTTCCTACTCGCCGCGCGCAGCCCGGCCCTCCCCGCCCCGGCGAGCATGCCCAGTGAGCCTGCGGCCGCGCCAGCCGGATCCGCCTCTCCGGGTTTTCCTGCGGGCCCGGCGGGGGCGGAGTTGTGGGTGGGGCTAGCGATTTGAGTCTGCCGGAGCGGACTGCGAGGCTCCGGTCCAGGAGCTGGCTGAGAGATGTGTGGGAGTGTGTAGGTGTTGCGGGGTGAGGTGCTGGGAAGGCTCAGGTGAGAAGACGAAAGTGTGGGAGGATAGGTGCGTGCATAAGGGCGGAGCGAGAGGCGTGTGGGCGCGGTGGGCCGCCTCGGGAATGGGGTGCGCTGTGCTCTTGCCCACTCCCGTTATCAAAAGCTCATGGACTGCGCTCTCCGAGGCCCCAGAGGCTGTGCGTCTCAGGGCCGGAAAGCCAAAGGGCATTTGGGTAGGAGAGTGAAGGGCGGAGCATTTTCCTCCACCCAAGGCACAGCTTGTCCTAAACCCTTCGCCTCTGAAGCACTACTCGGCCTTCCTCTGGCCACTCCTCTTTGCGCTTCATCTCCCGGACAAAGAAGACGGGAACTCTAGGCTGGAAATGCTGTCCCAACAGGGAAAGGATACGCCTCTGGCGACCGGAGCCCTAGCGGGCTGGGACTTGGCGGGTCCCACCCACGTTCCCACTCGGCTGGGGCGGAAACCCGGAGGTCGGACTGAAACCCGATCCCAAAAGTGGCGGCGCCCGAAGCTAGTCAGGGCATGCTCAGTGGGCAGAACAGGTTTTCGGGCTTAGAAATAGGAAGCTTTTGCACCACACACCCACACTCCAGCTCAAATTACCTCTCCGAGACTCGGGACCCATTGGTTCCGGGGCGCAAATCTCACACCCCTAGCTGTTCCTCCATTGGCTGCCGCCAAGGTTTTACCAGTTTGGGTTGCTTCATTGGCTAAAAAGTAGTCTAGGCTGGTGATTGGTTATTTATAGAGATTGAGTTGAGAGGCGGAGGCACAGCTGTTCTTTCTCTGCTGCTCCTCCGCCCTCTTCCTCCCACTTCCCCAACCTAGTCGTTTTGAAGCTCTGAGTGAAAAAATAAGAGGAATTTAGGCGGAGAGCTCAGAGCTAAATATAGTTCTTTGTTGGTGTTTTCGAGAGAGTCTGACTTCTCGATGTCCAGTCACGACCGTCCCTTAAGGGAGGAGAAAGGTCTGGTCACAGTTCTTGGTCCACAAGCAAAGGCAAAGTTTGCAAGTGTTTTGCAGGCAGGGGAGTGGGGGGACTAGGTGTGGAAATGGGCTTCTTTGAGTTGGTGTCACCGGGAGGGGTGGGGCAATGCCCGGGCTTGCCCTTATAAAACATCTTCGTTTTGGGCGGGCGGTCTGCAATTCTGGCTGGGCTCGCACTCACGGGAGGTGCGCGGGAGATGTCTCGACTTGCTCTGAGTCTCCCTCTTTGCTCGCGGAGGAGAGATGTCAAGACCTGTCAGAAGACTCAGCGAAGTTTGCGTGAGCGCCAAAGTGAAGCGGGTAGGAGGGGGCTGAGCTGCGTCAACCCCTGCTCCGTGCCCTGCTTTTTTTTTTTTTTTTTTTTTAACCCGGTGCCACTTCCCACTGGTGTAACCCTGCGCATCAGACGGACGAAGCAGGCTGTGTGCTAAGGCTTGGTTTCGGTTCCTTAGTCTCGCAGTGACTCACGGCCACGTTTTCGAGTTAACGTTACCCGAGCTCCTTGGCTGTAGCTCACAACGTGCAGCGTCTGCTGCCTGAAGTCCCCTGCCTCCGGATCCGGCGGGACGTGGGCGGCAGCCGAAGCGTTGGGTGGGGTGGGTGGTGCCCGCTCTGCCCCTGGCCCCCACTGTTTAGTGGAGAGCACGGTTTAACCTTGATAATCGGAGAGCCTGGATGTAAGTATGCTTATGTAATTCTCCAGAAAAAACTCTCAGAGGCACATTCACCTAATGCAGCTGAAGAGAACCGCCCTCCCCCCCCCCCCGCAACATGTACCCAACATTTAACGTCTGCCAGAGGTTTTACAGGTCTCGTATACTCTACATAATAATTATTATTATGTCTATTGTAAAGGTAAGGACACCGAGGTCCTAGGATGTTCAGTAACTTGACTGCAATGTCACAGCTCGTGAGTGGCCAAGCTAGGATCCCAACCCAGGTGTGCAGCTGCAGAACTTGGTTTGTAACTACTAGGCCATACGACCTTCTCACAAGAAAGATCTCGGAGTTTACACTTTCTTAGGTTCAATCTTAAGGTAGTGTGATCAGACTGTCTTGTAGACCCAAGCAAGAGGGACCTCTGCCCGCAGCCCTGTGGTTCTCTGGTAATGCCCCCTCCCACGGGGTCAAGGAGCTTGCACCCTCTTCTAGACCATGCTCCAGGGAGTCAGAATTCTGGAATCCCTTGGCCAAATAGTACCAAACCCTCCTCCAGGATTTGTTTGGGCCTTTGAACTCTGTCTTGTGTCCAGGAATGGCTCTTTGTTTGGGTGTGGACAGTGCTTGGACCTGGGGCTGACGTGTGCACTCCCAGGCACTTTGGGCCCCTACCGGGTGCAGGAAGGGGGCTCAGTGGAGTCAGCTTTCGTACCTGTCACTTTCCAGCCTCTTCCTTGGAAGAGTTCAGGAATTCATGAGTCACACCTGGCCATCCAGGTCCCTGTAAAGAAGTGTTTGTCAGGGTGAGAGCAGCGATTACATTTTGTTAACAGTTCATTATCTTGATTTATAACTTAAATACATAGATTAAATGCTATGTGGGCCTCTCTTTGTCCTCTTGCCCACAGATATGATATAGTAGAGCATGATATAGTAGAAAATACTTTGTCTACAGGTCTGAGGTCTAATCTCAAGAATTGGTTATCAATTATTACCTGGGACCTTGGGCAGATCCCTTGAGCTCTACTGGCTTAAGTTTCCCTGTCTATAAAATGATGATAAAATATGCCCTACCCGCCTAGCTACACATGGAACCTTGGAGACAAACAAATGACCAGACCTCTCGTTTTGCATCAGAGAGAACTGAGCAGAATTAGAACCCTGGTGTCCTGGCTGCCCTTTACATGGTGCCAGACTGTCATCAGGGATAATAATTAACAGATAATGGATGGAAACATGCTTTTAAAGCTGCAGTGTCCCATAAATACATGGCAATTACTACCCTGCCCTGGGTAGCCTGACAGCCCCATCTAGAAGAATCTGGAAAACCACATCCTCAGGACTTTAGGTAGCCTTGTGGACGGGTATTATTGAATCTTGGCCGCCCCTCCAGTACCAGAAAGGTGCCATAATTCAAATAATTTCTATTAGAGATTCTTCAATAGTGATTTTTATTACATTCAGATGATCTCCACAGAAAGATTTGCACTAGGATTTTAGGATTCAAAATGAAGTAAGGATATTGCTGATGCACACATTTTTAAGGCTGGTCACTTCCTCCTATGAAATCTTAGATGTCTTGACCTCACAGCATGAATCATTATCTATCTTGTACCATAATTGTTTACATGTTTGTGTCTTGTCACCCAGCACCATGTGAATTCCTTGAGGGCAGAGTCCATATCAGGCTTAACTTTGGAGCCACCTGTGTCTATATAGGCACCCAATACAGTGCCTATATAGGAGTCCCTCAATAAGTATTGATGAATATATGAATTACATTTTATTCCTTTTCCAGACTCCACTTGTAGTAAAAGATTATTTTAATCTTTGGTGAGATGTAATGCTTCCTAGAGCCTTAGAAAAATGTATACTAATGTTTCAGTCTCTCTGAGTCATAACAATGACTTTTTAAAAATAGTTTTTAAAATGTTTATTTCTGAGAGAGAGAGACAGAGTGTGAGTGGGGGAGGGGCAGAGAAAGAGGGAGACACAGAATCTTAAGCAGGCTCCAGGCTTTGAACTGTCAGCACAGCGTCCAATGCAGGGCTCAAACTCAACATTACAAGATCACGACCTGAGCCAAAGTCGGATGCTCAACTGACTGAGCCACCCAGGTGCCCCTAACAGTGACTTTCAAGATGAGCAGAGTCTACCTTTATTTGGATGGAAGAGCTAAAACAGTGCTATCTTGGAGAGAGATACCAAAGTGTCCAAGGATAAGCCCTTTCTCTGAAGAAGACTTAATTTTGCACATAATGTGAAAAGGCATCTCTAGAAAACAATCTAATGTAAAAGTTACCAGGTAGGGACTGCCTAGCCATTGACACTGTATGTTGCATAAACAAGGGTACCATTCCTTGGCCTTTGCTCACACAGCGGGACTGCTGAGCTTCTGTGACACTGAGGTTGGGCCTTCAAAGAATTAGATGGTTTGTTAGAATATGAACCTTCTAAGTCCTCAAAAACATAAGTACCTACCTGTCCTCTAACATAGAAAGTAGAGATTCATTTCATCATGTTTGTAGTTATAGCCGATGCCATCTATAGGTAAGCATTTTAACTAGTGTTTTTTTTTTTTTCCTAGAGTTTTTAAGGTTTCATTTTTTATGGTCACCTTTCAGTTTTTAATTGGAAAGGAAGCATCAGTAAAGATGGAGAGATTGAAATCTAAGCAATAGGATGTCCACTGAATGGAAGTTTCTGAGGAGAGGACAGAGGAGGAGTCTGAGGACCCTTGTGGGAATGCTGGACACATCCTTTCTCTCCAACAGGCAAGAAAAACCAAGAGAACTGAACTAGGGTTGAGAGTGTAAACAGTTGAGAAAGTTCAAGTTACAAACAACCTTTGCTCCTTGAATAAAAATGGCAAGGCACCTGCTGAAAGGAGGGAGGTCAGGTGTAGGTTTGGGAATCAGGGTAGAAATGAAACTGTTTTTAACAGTGACTGTGCAGCTACACAGCATGAATTCGCTAGGCTGCTAAATTTGGGTTACATGAATTTGTGAAGATGCCAGTTTGGCTTTTTTTTTTTTCTTTCTTTTTTAAGAAGGATCGTAATAACTCTTCTTAAGTCTGTCTGATCAGGTTCTGTTAAGATTCCTGAGGGCTTTGTATCAATACATACAAATAATTATAAAATCACCAAGTATCTCCCATATGCCAACCTTAGTGAAAATACACACAAAAACCACTGACTTATGTGATTAAAAGTTTCATTACTAATGGGAAATTAAATGAACTCAATAAAACTGCCTTACCTACGTAGTCTCTTGAGTTTTTCTTTCTATTGTGTCCTAAATTAAAATCAAACCTTGAGTACCTAAGCTCAGAAAATGATTCATTTTGAGTAGTGGAATATTTGTCTAGAAAATGTTATACTTGTATAGGGTGTTCTGTTACAATAAGAAAAACATGGGGCGCCTGGGTGGCGCAGTCGGTTGAGCGTCCGACTTCAGCCAGGTCACGATCTCGCGGTCCGTGAGTTCGAGCCCCGCGTCAGGCTCTGGGCTGATGGCTCAGAGCCTGGAGCCTGTTTCCGATTCTGTGTCTCCCTCTCTCTCTGCCCCTCCCGTTCATGCTCTGTCTCTCTCTGTCCCAAAAATAAATAAACGTTGAAAAAAAAATTAAAAAAAAAAAAAGAAAAACAGTTATTATTTTCATTAGATAAGCGGTGTATATATATATATTCTTATATACATCCTAATACATGTTCTTATATAGCTATATCTCTATATCTATATATTCGTATGTAATGAATTTGGAATGTATAAAAGAGCAGAAGGAGTAAAGTAAAAATAACAAATTGCTGCCCCCCCAAGCCCCTCATGTTTTATTACAGTTTTCTTGTCTTTATTATAGAATTATTTACAATGTGGAAAACGAGTTCTAGTTTTCTCGTGGCTCCTTTAACTTAAAGCTCAATGTAGGCTTCTGGTGTTCTATAGATAAGAAATGAAAAGTTGAATGAGACAAATATCTTAAGTATTTATTCCTCAAAGAATTCTTTTTACTTAGTGGGTTTTGATGGGAATTTTTGTTTCTCATGTATGAAGTCCCTTTCTTGACAAAGTCCCTGAGGACAGCCTGGATTGGGGTTATTTGCCTGTTTGTCCAGAAGGTGGGATGAAGCATGTTCAGGTTCATGACCTCTGGGCGGCAGAACACAGCAGCCTGTGTGCACAATTAACTAGTGAATCAAGGGCTTCGGCTGTATTCTCCCAAATGGTTTTGTCCCTATCCAGAAATGATCTTCCTCTTTGTGGCAAACAGTGCCCTTTGATGTGTCAGCACCATTCAAAGCCTGCAGTGACTTCTGCATCATTAACACATTTGTGCTGTCTTTGTCACTTTGCACCCAGGCTTCTGTCTCTTTTCCCCTAAGTTTCCCCTGGGGCTTATAAGAGATCTGCCCCTGACTCTTTCCATGTCTCCTACTGTGTTTGGGAAAGGAATTATTCTCAAGGCTGCAAACTCTTTATCAGGAAAAAAAAAAAAAAAAGATACTTTTGCTGACATGGTTTTAGGCTAAAATATTCTCTAAACTCTTCTCAGCATTTGATTGAATAGAATACCAGGCATAAGCAACATTTAAAATTGTATATTCATTGTAATAATGGAATAGGAATTTCTGAAAATTACATGTCTGATAAATCGACTTTCTCATTAAACCTCATATGGAGTAAAAGGCCCTATCTTGAATAACACGTTTTGTATAGGCTGACCCAGGGGCTTAATATTGGGTGGCTGGAAGATAGAAATAATGTCCACAGATACCACTGTATTTCCTCTGGGTAAGCTGAATAATTTTGTAAAACAGAATAGTTTTGTTATCCTTGGTGAGCCTGTGGTTCTGGAAAGATCCTTCATTAAATGTAAATTAAAATGGAGTGAAGAGGTTGGGTTGGACAAGCAAGATTATCTTTGACTTTCCATGTGTTACTTGTGCTCTGTAAGCAACAGGTGACCTCTAGGTTGCTTTGGGACTGTGCTATGTACTTTCCCAAATATTAAATAGCCTATTTTTATTATGTTTAATTCAGATACACTTTACTAGTGTATAAAGCTACAAGTTAAATCAGGCCAACTTTATGTGACTTTTATTCTTCTTTTTTTCAAGAATTATAGCTTGAACCTAAGGTGTGTGCAAGCCAGGAGAGGAAGGTCCAGGACAGTAAATCAGGCCAGTGAATGCACTACTCTGAAGTAAGAGAAGAGATGGTTGAGCCTCATAAATATGATTCAAGGACAGCAGAAATCATCAGAAAGGGAGATGTCTGGCCAATAGAATGTCTACCTCTCAGGTTGCCTTTTGGGATTGCCCTGATGAGACTCCCTAGGGGAAAGTGACTGCAATAGAATAGCAAAGTCTCTGGACCACTAAGATGGTAAGGTGCCAGCAGCATTTGGCCCACAGCTTCTGCAACATTTGACGCCAGGGCTTGCAGTTTTGGTGGCTACGGCAGCTGCAGAGGGTCCTGGGATGGACCTCTATGGCAGCGCATATCCTCAGTGGATACCAGCAGAAAAAAGCAGTCACTTTGGGCATCGGCAGCTGCAGCTGCAGCAAAGACTTCAATATAGTGAGCTGACACAGAAGCAAAGGAAATGGTCCAACCCACAGAGCAGTCAGGGAAAGGGCATGAGAGATACCCCTAGAAGTTTACAGCACTATCTGCAAAGAATTAACTTCCCACACTGTTGTTAGAATCTAAGGAAAAATAATAATTATAAGATACATCACTGTGGTTGTCCTACCCCTCGGCTGGTATAATGTAAGAATTTAGGTTACATGGCAAATTGTTTAGAACTAAGTTTTCTTAACAAACCACAAAACTTTTCTAACCCCCCCTCCTTCCCTCAGGATTTGCTGATTTTATTTTTAATGTCTTCTAAAGTTGCCTCACACTGAAAGAATTAGAAATACTTATGGCTGCACTTAACTGGAAACCCAACTAAGGGATGAAGAGGCTAAACAAATAAAAGTTTATTTCTCACATAACAAGAAGTCTGGAATTGGAGTTCTTCCAGATTTGGTTCAATAGTTCAGTAAGGAGAAATGAGACACAGAGATCAAGTCTGCTTTTGTGGCAGGAAGAAGGTGGAGCTGGGAGGGCGGGGCCAAGGATGTACAAGGAGGACCTTCTGTTTTATTAAGAAACAAAAGCATCAAGAGACTTCCATTTAAATTTCCTTGGCCAGTACTGCATTGAATGCTCTCTTAGCTGCAAAGGAGCCTGGAAAATTTCTCATTTAACTTTTCCACCTTTTACAGTGATGGAGACAAGAGAGAAATAAATAGAGAATGGTGTTGGGTAAGTCAGCCTACAGCGTTTACCCCCAACATCAGATCGGTCTTCAGAAACTGAGGATTTTTCAGGCAATTGAATTTGCGCATCATTTTTTCATGCCTGTTCAATAAATACTTGGTGAGAGATAAGTACAATCCCTTATCTTTTCAGTGAAAATCACATTTACAAAGCCTATTGGTTTTCAAGTCTGGTTGTGTACATGATACAACATTTTGGGTAACCCAACTTTACACAAAAATCTGCAAAAACAAAACAAAACAAAACAATTAGATTCCTGGTGTTCAACAACTCCTATAAAATAGAAAGAGCATTAGAATTTTAGTCTGACATATGTATTTTCACAATCTGGTTCAGTCACTTTCTAGATGTGAAACTGGATAATTAATTTCTGTGGTGGCTGGTCTCCAGAATGGTTCCCACTATTCCCACCTTCTGGCATTCATACCCTTGAATAGTCACTCCCTTTGCCCAGTGTTTCAGTGTTGATCTGTATGACCAATAGACCATGATAGAAGTTCAAAGGTTAAGTTATCTTCTAAGATTAAGTTATAAAAGACTGCAGTTTCTGGCTTGGGTTCTCTTTTGGGTTTCTCAATCTAGAAGAAGTCAGCTGCCACATCTTCGGGACATCCAGACAACCCTATGGAGAGGCCTGTGGGACTAGGAACTGAGGTCCTCACTCCAACTGCTGTGAGTAACTGAGGCCTGCCAGTAACTCAGAAAGTGAACTTGGAAGTTAACATCCTCTTCCAGCATTCAGATGACCGCTACCCCAGCCAACAGCTTGACTGCAACCTTAGGACGGACCGTGAGCCAGAACCATTCAGCTAAACTGCTCCCAGAGTCCAGACCCTCAGAAACTGTGAGATCGTGAAAGTTCCTTATTTTAAGCTGGTAAATTTGGGGATAATCTGTGGTATAGCGAAAGGTAACTAATACAACTTCTTTAGACTTTAATGGCATCATCTGTAAACTGGGGGTATATCTGCCCAGTGCAGTTCCCGCAGCATAAGAACATAGGAAACTCAACAAATATTATTTGTTTGTAGCCATTTTCACATGGTCACCCTTCTCAGAACTCCTTTTTATTTTTAGATGAGCACAATTTTTAAAAATGCTTCTGCCTTTTGTTTCTCCCTCGTGCCAGCATGGAATACATGTTGTGGAACACAGCAGTGCCCTAGCACTCTACTGCACCGGGGATGGTTTTGTTAGTTAAGTGTTTAATAATGAATGTCTTTTCCAGAATGCTAACCTGTAGTGTCTGATATATCTTCAGTGGGCTACCGACTAACTAAAATATTGCCGTAAATAGATCCTGTCTTCCACTAGCAGCCTTCTGGTGATTTTAACATCACTCAGAGAACATACCCTCAACCATGGATATAAGGGGTACATGATAAAAGTGCCCACTCACCACACACTCTGCAGAGTCATCCGGCCTTACTTTGCTTTGTCCCCAGTCCTCGCCCCTTTGCCCTCCTCCATCCATTTCTAATCACGGACGCCAGGATCACAGCACAGCTGCTGCCAACTTTGCCACACAGCCTCAGGTCATCTCTGCTGTTTTTCCTCTTCCTTTTAAAAAATTACTTTCTTGGGGCGCCTGAGTATCTCCGTTGCTTAAGCTGAAGACTCTTGATTTTGGCTCAGGTCATGGTCTCCCAGTTTGTGAGATGGAGCTCCACAGAGGGCTTCGTGCTGATAGTGCAGAGCCTGGTTCTGATTCTCTCTCCCTCGCTCTCTCTGCCCCTCCATTGCTTGGGCTTACTCTCTCTCAAAATAAATAAATAAACTTAAAAAAATTCTAAAAAATTCCTTTCTTATTTTTTGTCTATGCTACATCTATACCTTAGTTTGTTTATGCCATAAAAAATATATATGGGAATTATAAAAATGTATATATCACCCATATATGTGTATACATATAAATGTGTGTGTGTGTGTGTGTGTGTGTGCGCGCGCGTGTGTGTCTGCGTATAATTAGAATACTCTATTTTTTGGCCAACATAGCATGCTGGCAATAATTTTTGGTTTGTCGAACTAACTTCACTGTCATCTGTTGCTAGATGCTCAGGACCTGCTTCTTTGCCCCAAAGCAGGGTTTTATTGTTGCTGTTGCTTTGGATTGAAGTTTGCTCTGCCTCTGCAGTAGTTCTGAAAGTCTGAGGGTTCTGGGATGCCTGGGTGGCTCCATTGGTTAAGCATCTGACTTCGGCTCAGGTCCCGATCTCATGGCTCATGAGTTCAAACCCTGTGTTGGGCTCTATGCGACAGCTCAGAGCCTGGAACCTGATTCGAATTTTGTCTCTCTCTCTCTCTCTCTCTCTGCCCCTCCCCTGCTCATGCTCTGTCTCTCTCTCAAAAATAAAGTAAAAACATTTTTAAAAATTTGTGAAAAAATAAAAAAAAATAAAAGTCTGAGGGTTCTGAAATACTGGTTTCTAGAGAGCAGAGATTTTCCTGTGGTATTATTTATAGGTCCCAGTCTCTCACCCTGTAATTACCAATACACCCAGCCTCTCATTTGCTGGTCTCTTTGCTCCCTGTCTTGCTCTTCCCCTCATGCCAAACAATCTTGTGTAATCTAGTAGATAGAGCTCAGTAGAAATGTAACTGAGAAAATGAATGAATCACAATATGACGATTCTTTACCACAAAATGTTGAGTGAAAAAAAGCCAGACACAACCAAATACCCAACTATTTACAAAATGTTCATAAAAAATTATTTTGTTCATTCTTGTGTAAACAGGAAATAAACTATAGAAAGAAAATAAAAACTAATGGTTAGCCCTGGGGGGTGGGGGGGCGGGAAACCATACATTTGAATGTGTTGCCAAATGAGGGGTTGGGGACAGGAAAGGCTACTTAAGTTGTGGGACCAAGTGCAAATGTAGACGTGGGGTATTTTGTTCAAAATTATTAAGAATTTCAAGGTGCAACAGTAGAGTGTTCAGACAAGCGAGGGACCCTGCTCAGTGCCAAGCCTGATGCCACCACTCATTCATGTTGTACCCCCATGAAGCCAGCCCTGACTCCGGAATTTCAGGATTCTGCACTAATGCTTTATTTTTTTCCCCTTGGTAGGAGAAGAGTCACTTATATAAGAATTTGTTTCAGAAAAAGCCAGATGCCAAACATTTATAAGGTATGTACTTTTCTGTAAGTTTATTCCATTTTACAACTTTTTAAGACCGTGAAAAACAAAAACAAATCCGAACTGATCGGAGCACTTCCTGCCCCAAAACCTATAGGTGGTTTCCCGTGGATGAGAATGGCTGTGGCCGGATGCTTTCCCCTGTATCCTCATTGTTGCCAGCCCAGCTCACATGCCAGCTCATCTATGAAACATCCTCGATTTCTTTCTTCAAAATTAACCATTTCCTTCCTTCTGCTCCCTGTACACTTTCTCCCTTTAGTATAGCATTTAACTTCTCTGCTTCAAGGTTGAGCTCTTTGAGACTGTTTTTTCTAATGGACCTGAAATCTCGGGAAAATATTTCATTCTTCCTCATCTTCATATTTCGGACCCTATGGGGAGTAAGACAAGTGATTGTTGAATTTAATTAAAATTATATCTAAAGATTGTCATAATCCATTGTAAAACCTAAAACACTCAAATTCCCACACAATGCCACATCCTTAACTATTCAATGATACAGGTTAACAAAGGTAAAGGTTCTGCAAACTAAGATATGTTTATTCACCTGGTGAAAATTTGAAACAGGTACCAAGTGTTTAATGATCTCATCCAACATTTTTCTATTTCACATCGGAGATGAATCTCTTAGCCATCTTTTTTAGCACTGTTTTAACATCATAAATTTGATATTGTGAAGTACTTTGTATGTAACAGACACCCTAGATACCATTTTCACCAGAAATACATTTTAAAAACTGCCCACTAATTTCTTTGATATTTGATGTTGTTGTTCTTGGCATGTTTTAGCTCTCACTAACACTTTGGGCTCTCTTGATAAACATGTGACTTGGAAATTTTCTGACAACAGACAGATGGGTGTGTTCACTGGGTATTATTTCTAAAATGAAGAAAATGTTCCCCTTTACCAGCATCTGGGTAAGATTTGGAGTTCTGTCACGGATTTAAAATATAGACAGAAATAATCATCTCTCTTCCACATAAGGTGTCTCTGCAAGTAATTTTTTCTTTCTTTTCTTTTTCTATGCCAGCTTTGAAATCACAAATGAAATATGGGTTCAGAAAAAAAAAACACTATATAAAACAGTATTTGGACATTTCTTTTCATCATTCACTTTTATGGATGTTCTCCAATCGTACTATCCAGATGGCCAGGTTACAAGTCTGCGGTAACATAAAAGCCTTTTATATATACGTAAAACACTGATGAATAGACTTCTAAATGCATATACAACTAACTATATTTTATTCATCTTTGTACATAATCTCATTGTACAAAGCCTACCCAAGTGAATTATAACATTTGGCTGGCAAACATATGGTTATGAACTCAATGACATGGACGTACAGTAAAAACATTCAATGAAAAATATCTACCATTTCTACAGGATAATTCAATTTAATTGACATGCAGATTTTGAATGATTCTCCTTTTACTCTGCCAAGTAATCATAAACAAAAGAAAAAAAATCAACTCGTCATTCTTTGCCAGAGATGATCACAGAGAATGTGAAATTTCATTAAATTTCATGGTTATTTATGCCATCCCTTTGACAACATTTATCAACAAATGACTGGAGATGAATACCACAGGTGCAATAAGACATCTATTTTTAGGTTGTTGTGTTTTTTTTTTTTTTTGCTTAAATGTTTCATTCCTTAATAAACCCCAGAGTGCAACATGGGGATTCTGGGCTTTCACTGCTTGGGGTTTTTCATTTGCTATTTCCTCTGCCCAGGATACTCTCCTTCCAGCTCTTCCCACAGCTGGTTTCCTCTCATCCACTGAGATGTCACCTTTTCAGAGAAGCTATACCGAGCTCTACCTAAGTTAATTGTTTCCCTTCTCCCTGAATCACATAGTCAGGAGTTTACACAAAGGGCACGCCAATCCATTTAGGCTACTCTAACAAAGTACCACAGGCTGGGTGGCTTCTAAAAAACAGAAACTTATCTCTCACATTCTGGAGGCTGGAAGTCCAAGATCAGGGTGCTAACAGGGTTGGGTTCTGGAGAAGACCCTCTTCCAGCTTGTACACTGCTGACTTCTCTCTGTGTCTGCACATGTTGGAATGGGCTAGGGAGATCTGTGTGGGCTAGGGAGCTGTCTTTAATGAGGCACTAATCCCATTCATGAGGGTGGACCTAAGCACCCCCTAAAGACCCTACTTCCGAATACCATCACATTAGGCATTAGGATTTCAATGCATGAGTTTTGGGTGGAAACAAAACATTCAGACCATAGCAAGGTATGTTTACAGGCCAAATCTGACCCTCCACTTGACGTTGTATACTTCACCAAGCTAAGAAAGGTTTTAACCCTTTTTAAATAGTTCATAGTTAAATAAGTGCTATTTATCATATGTGAAAATTATAAGAAATTCACATTTTAGGGTCTATTAATAAAGTTTTATCGGAACACTGCCAAGCTGTCCATATATAGGGTATATGGCTATGTTTAGGTTATAAGGGAAGAGTAGAATAGATGCTACAGAGACCATACAGTCCACCCACTGTCTACGTGGCTCTTCACAGGAATAGTTTGTCACCTTTTCAGGTAGGCCGTTTCAACATCCAGCATGTTAATTTAATCAGCCTGTTTATTCAATCTGTAATTATGATTTTTAATTTATTAATTCACTTATTTATTTATAAGCCTATTGAGGACAAAGACATTGTCTATCTCCATTATGCCCAGATCACTAAGCAAGTATACTAAGAGAAGTATAATAAATATTTGTTGACTATAAATCAAAGGGACTGCAGCCTCTAGGACAAAGCGCCTTATTTTATTTCCATATTGCTCTATATAGGTGAGGCAGAATGGGGGGGGGCATTTCTTATTATAATCAAAAGAAGCCATTTATAATATTTTAAACGCCTTACAAAGGTATCTTCATAGAACAGGAACAGCACTATTTATGGACATTAAATTTTACTTTGAGTTCTCTAATTTCTGGAAGGCTTCCAGAGTATGATGCATGCTAGAACCATATAGAAGGTGGGTGATTCCACTGTGGTTTCAGTTGTGGATCGAATGCAAGCTCCCAGAGAATAGAGATCTTCTCAGTTTCCATGTCCAAGAAAATTCCTTCCCGGCTAGCAGTGCCTTTCACTGAGTATACTCTTTTTGCTCATTTGGAGGCCTGACTCCCACACCTTCCCTATTATTTGGAGCTGATCTGTTTCCTAGCAATGTCAGAGGTCTTGAGTTCTTACTCATTAGCAATTTAACCTTAGAAATTAGCCAGAGTCAGTAGCACAGACATGTGTCTTTTAATCTGGATTAAGAGTCAAGAGATTTCCTGCATAGACCTAAGTTTCCAGAGGCCCTTTTTTCCAACGTTAAGTGGGGAATATACTGTCCCATGTGCTAATGAGACTATGCTCAGATGTCTTTCCATTACCCACACTCAGGCTCCACTCTGCCCTGCCCTTTATGAAACCCATAGAGTCTAGGGAGTACAGTGACCTTGATGCCAAGGAAACATTGCTATTTAGGATCACAAAATAGTGTCTCAGCATCATAGTTGGGAGTCACTATTTTGGGAGGCAATTTCATGAAGAGGAAAACTATACTCTCACTTAAATAATGGCATGAATATGGACTTGATCCTGTTCCTGTGAAATCTGACTAATGGGTTGTACTCTGTTGTGGAGCTGTGTTGGGAAGCAGCTCATGCTAAAGGAAGGCTAGAGCCGCATCTACCTAGGTGATTTTTATTTATATTCACTTAAACATATGGAATATTAGCTGCTCTACCTGGTGCTGTTAGGTGACTCACCGGCCATGGTTTAATAAAATGTATCCCTACGGCTTCTGTTGAGCTTTGCTGCATGTTCATAAAACCGTGGGTTGTTTTGTCTGTGCCTAGCCCCTTTTTAATGCAAAGAGCATGTCTATCTCTAGTGTTCAGTGGGGAAGCAGTGGGGGAAGCTTCACCCAGAGCCTTTGCAAGAAGGTGACTGGCTATAAATTTGAACAATTCTTAGGACCCCTAAAGTGAATTTCATGTATGCATATAATAGAAACCAGACCATCCCACATATACTCTCCAAGTTTCATAAAAGCAATCTGGCCAGTCATTTTTGAATGATGGGTAACTGAGAAAAATCTTTGATTTGTTTACACATATTTCATGGCCTTAGAATTTTATAAGCTAAAATGCATAAGAAAGACATATATGTACACTCAGGGGTAGGGTGATTGCCTGTACCCTCACTTCAGATGTTCACACTTCAGCTGAGTGTACAATTTGTGAGATGTACAGTACTGAGAAGTCTGGGTTTGATTTTAGGGAGGAGAGGAGGGTTGGTGACATTGTACACGGTAACTTCTTGAGCAATTGGTACCTTTTCTCCTTGTGGACAGTGTGAATCATGTTTCCCCTTTTTCTTTGGCCTCAAGGAGATAAATTCAAAACTCAACTTTAATTCTGAATTCTTAAATTGCTTAAAACCTGAGGGGCTGTCTCTCTGGGCTCTGACTTTTCCACTTGAATATCCTGGAGAGTCAGCGTATCACTCAGCCTTACTAGATCTCACAGTTCTCCTTTAGTAAAATAAAAGCATCAGGAAACATTAGTGGTTTTCAAGTCATTTTGGAAAAGTGTTCTTCCCATGGCCTCCTCCAAAAGGAGAAGCTTTGGGAGCAAGGATGGAACTCGGGTTCTTCCTTTTCAGTTTGAAAGCATTGCCAATGTTGCTAGTTTACACTCTCAGTTTTAAAGACTTTCTTGGAACAAAATATAAGTAGAATTTGAGAAGTCTTGTGCCCCGTAAGTTTTGAGTCCTCTTTCAGCGTTAAAAACTTTGAGTCTGAGATTAGGAATCAAAAGACTGGAATTCTAATTCAGGATCTTCCACTAACTCCCTGTGTCATTTAGGCAAGTTACTCTTCCTCTTTGGGACCTTGATGTTTCTCATCTAGAGATGTAGTGAACCGAATACAGTGATTTTGAAGGTTGCTTCAGCTTTAAGGTGCTTTAACTATTCTCTCTTATCTGATTGCCCCAAGTAACTGCTCCTGTGGAAAGTGGTCTAGCGCGTGGGCTAGAGGGGCGCGTGGTGGCTCAATCAGTTGAGCGTCCCACTTCAGCTCAGGTCACACTCTCGCGGTTCGTGAGTTCTGGCCCCGCGTCAGGCTCTGTGCTGGCAGCTCACAGCCTGGAACCTGCTTCAGATTCTGTGTCTCCCTCTCTCTCTTCCCCTCCCCTGCTCATGCTCTGTTGCTCTCTCTCTCTCAAAAATAAATAAACATTAAAAAAAAAATTAAAAAAAAAAAAGAAAGTGGTCTCAGGTAGAGGGATGGGTGGACGTCAATAGAGGAAGACTACACAGTTTCCTCCCTTGTTTTCTTTTCTGTCACTTTGTATTATAACTGGATCCATTTCAAGGAAAGTAAATAAAGGAAAGGATAAGAAGAGGATTAGATGAGCAGAGACGTAACATTTAAATATGGCATTATTGTGAAACTATTTTATTTGCTCAATGGGAGATTAATGAAAACGGCCTGTGAGGTTCTGATAGAAGTGAGTCAGACCAGGATTACCTCACAACATTGCAATCTTACTTGTTTATAGCCAAACTGACTGCTGACCTGATGGAACACGTTGGGGTTTTCCTCCCTGCTGGCTTCCGCCTTGGTAAGGCTTGGTCATGGTTTCCCTAACCATCCTGGGTTTCTGTCACACACCACACTGTGTGTCACGGGGAGTGGGCAGGGCAGTTTCACCTGAGCTCTTTGCAAGAATTTCCTTTAACAAGCTTCATACACTGTATCCTTGGGGCAACATTCTAGTAAGTTATGAGTGACATGGTACCAGAAGGTTATCCTAAATTATATGTATCCCTTCCCTCACTTGCCCCTGTGTCAACGGAGGAAGGAGGGAAATATTTTGGCCTGAATGTAGAACTTATGAAGGAAAAGCTATTGCCTCAGGGGATCTCAAGAGAGCTCTAAAAGTGACCCCAAAATAGGTACTGACTCAGGAAAGGCAGGAAGACCTTTACAGTTGTTCTTATTTATTATGACATAATCTGCTCACGTGCCCACACCCACTGACTATTGGGGTTAGATTTCAGGACCTCTGAGGTTCTTTCTAAAGGTGTCTAACTCCGACTTTCTCTAATCACTTCCTTTTTGCATCAGGATATGTCCCTTAAAGATTTTTCTCTGACGAAGAGTTAGCTTTATCTATATTTCCTCTCTCTCCTTTAGTACCTTCTGTGCTTTCTCTTTTGCCTAGGACTTTGACCTCCATCTCCTTGCCCCCTATGAGATATCAGATCTCGCCACTTTTTCGTTAGTTCTGTGATCATACAAGAGAATCCCTTCCTGATATTGACGAAAGTTAGACTACTACAGTCAGATTCATCCCATGGCAAATGGGGAGGGGGTGCTTTTCATAAACATCAGGTATTTACAGGCTGGGCAGTAATTACAGAGGCAAGCATTGGAAGAGAAGTAGTTCAATAGACCTTGTAAACATTAATCACTAAGTCAAAGAAATAGAATAATTTCTTCTCCTTCTACACATGTACAGGCTCTGAATGATCATGTTAAGTTTTTGTGACATTTTCTTTCCTTCCAAGTTGTTCTTGAAGATGTTCACTTCACCTATTGTTCGACCAAGTTCAACCTAGCTATTTAACTAAGATGTTCAATGAACCTAACTTTAATTTAAAAAGAGGAAACTATCAGATTGATTTACTTGCAAACCCTTACTTCATTACATTAGCTTGGGATACTCATGATTTATTAAAAAATCTAGATTTGGTATTGCGTCTACTTTATGGCATCCGTTTGACCTGCACTATTTCTAGCCCATCCCAAGAATAAATTTGGAAGTTAGAGAGTTCTGTGTAAAACAATTACAAAGAATCAAGTCTGCTTTAATTTTGTTTTAATAGGGGCAAGTTTTCTACTGAAAAAGTAGAATTTAGAAGAAATGTTATCATTATAAAGAAGAAGCAGTCCAAAGGAGAAACAAAAAATACTTTGTGCTTTTATTTACAAAATATTTTCCCTTAACTGTTTATACAATATGCTAATAGTCTGCTGAAATACTCTATTTTTTTAAATGTGTATTTATTTTGAAAGAGAGAGAGAGAGAGAGAGAGAGTGCACATGTGTGTGATTGGGGGAGGGACAGCGAGAGAAGGAGAGAGAATCCCAAGCAGGCTCTGTGCAGTCAGCACAAAGCCTGATGCAGGGCTTAATCTCACAAACCGTGAGATCATGATCTGAGCTGAAATCAAGAGTCAGACGCTTAAGCAGCGGAGCCACCCAGGTGCCCTGATAGCTGGAATACTCTAATCCATATATATTCAATATGAAAACCACTTAAACCATTATTTTGAAATGGGTCATTGTATTTTTCTATTAGCTTACAAGAAGGGGGCCCTAAAGTTTCCTTATTAGGATATCTTTGTCCATAGTAGACCAATCGACATGAACCAGTCCTGCTTTAGCTAGCAGGTTAGCCAGAGAACAGTTTCTAGTAGTACTCCCAAATAGTATGTTTCAGATTGAAAGGCAAAGCTTGCTTAGACAACACACATGGAAGACAGTTCTGAGAAGACAAGATGCTAAATCAACACAATACTATAGCGCTTAAGCAATCCTATGATGCGGTCAACAAAAATTTATTAAGCAGATATTGACCAATATATGAACTGGCTGGCTCACTGGGACTGGTGCGCTCTATGGATCCTTGAATCATTAAATTCTGCCCACAATAGTTCCCTTTTTACTAATTTGTCTCTCCAATAGATCTTCAACTCCTCTGCCTCCCTAATCCATATTATCACCAATTACTTTCCTAAACAGGTTTCTCTCCCTCATTTCTCTCAACTGTTCTTGATTTTTATCTCTCTCTAGATGTACCCACCAGCCCAATTCTTCCCTCCTCAGATTTTATTATAGCTACAAGGTAAGGGGGTGGGCAAGCAGGTCAGTGGGCATTAAAACCAGGGAGAGATACAGCATTAAAAAGTTGTAAAGGCAGTTTTTAAACATATTAATTTTTTCTACTTAGATAGACCATAGTCTGGTCAGGGTTATCTTTTACAGGAAAATTTCCTGAAATTAATTTATTATTCAATAAAATTGGTATTTAAATGAGACTAAAACACTTTTGTAGATGAGATCAAGACAAACCAACTAAAATATGATCATCTCAACTATGGGAATAGAGTTCAGGCTAGAAGTTCACGTTTGGGGATAGGATTGCCTGAGAGGGGCTCAAGGAAATTTTCTGAGTGCTGGATGTGTCCTGTATCTTGATCTGGGGGTGATAGTTACATGTGTATATACCTATGTAAAACCCACCACACTTTACATTTAAGACCAGGGGCTTTGCCATAAAAAAGCTATATCACAATAAAAAATGTACAAGAATATAATCAATGTAAAATGAGCTATGAAACAGAATCCTAACCCATTGTGACTGTCGTCTGACAGAGCAATGATTGGTATAATAATGGCACCAATAACAGGGGGGAAGTATACACCCTAGAATCTTGGAAAAACAGCCTGAGACCCATAATTTGGTAGCATGTCCCAGGCCATTTCTAAGATGGAGAAATGGTCTCTGAGGGTCCCCAATATCCAGAAGTAGAAAAGAGAGTCAGTCTACCAAGCTCTGTTCAGAGATCTTTTTTTTTTTTAATTGCACACCCAACATTTTAGCCCCTATTCTAAACTAATAAGTTACTTTCCTAGCAGATATGCCTCTTTTGAGTCTGAATGGCTTCATGAGCAGATTTTTCTGACTCTGCTTCTTACTTCATGTACAACCTTCATAGATGTGGTGTTACCAGGATAAGTATATTTCCTGGACTCAGAATGGCCCCACCAACTTGAGGGCTCCATTGTCCTATTCGTTTTCCTATCTTAAATGTTACAGGTAGAAATCCTCCAGCTGAGGATTTGGGCAGAATCGGAAGGGGAAGTAGACTATATGGAATGCCGTGTCTTCTAATCTTACAAGGGGGCAAAAAGGATGAAGCTAATTAAATTGGTGTTAAAAATGCAATTCTCTAAATTCACCTTTTTCCCTTGTAAAGTAATATTGCTAAAGACACTAAATATGTTCCAAAACACTTATTGTACAACAGTTGGTAGGTTGGTATTGCCCATTAAAAGGAACATAAAGAAAAGCCTCTGGAAACATGTAAGGATGGACTTCATTTCTTTTTTTTTTTTTTTTTTTTTTTAATTTTTTTTTTCAACGTTTATTTATTTTGGGACAGAGAGAGACGGAGCATGAACGGGGGAGGGGCAGAGAGAGAGGGAGACACAGAATCGGAAACAGGCTCCAGGCTCTGAGCCATCAGCCCAGAGCCTGACGCGGGGCTCGAACTCCCGGACCGCGAGATCGTGACCTGGCTGAAGTCGGACGCTTAACCGACTGCGCCACCCAGGCGCCCCTGGACTTCATTTCAAATATGTTTAAAATACAATGGTTACCAGATGTCAGTTTTAAGGGAATTTTGAAAGTAGTATCTTTTATAGGACTGTGAGTTCATTCACTATTTTCTTTTCTAAAATTTTTTCTGATCAATTTTCTGCAATTATTTCATTTATGGAGTTAATGAAGAAATATATTTTAAGCATATATCTAATGCCAAAAAATAATACAAAACCTCCTACAACAAAACAAAACAAAACAAAACAAAAATAATATAAGAAGCCTCCAATAAGAGGCCTCAAAAAATAAAGTACAGAATTAGAGGCATCTGGGTGGCTCAGTCAGGAGTCCAACTCTTGACTTTGGCTCAGGTCATGATCTCACTGGTTTGTGAGTTCCAGCCTGTCCCTGTTGCATTCTGTGCACTGACCAGCTGGGAGCCTGCTATGGATTCTCTCTCTCTCTCTCTCTCTCTCTCTCCCTCTCTCTCTTCCTCCCCTGCTCACACTCTCTGCCTCTCTCAAAATAAATAAATAAACTTAAAAATAAATAAAAGTACAGATTTACATTTACTCCAAATCCCAGTAGACCAAACCTAAACAGAAAGAGAGTAGAAATTACCCAAGGTCCTTCTGCTTAAACATCCCTATATTTTAATTTATTCAATGTGGTAAAATCAATGCAAAATTACACTCTCTCCTGCTGACATGTTTTGTTCATTGCCAGACATGCTTCTTTATTAGCAATGACAATATTTTAGACCTCTTCCGTCTGTGTCTCATAAAATCGCCCCAATTTCATTCATTTTGTTGGTCAATACAGACCTGTAACATTTTTAAGAAAATGTCAAGAGAAAAGTGTTCTAGTCATTTACTTCCTAGGAAATAGTTTATGTATAGATACTCCTTACACATTTGCTGACTGGCTGAAAGGGAAATTCATTTCTGAATGATATGCTGACATGCCCAGGAAATGGAAAACACTCAGCCATACGTGGTCTAGGCAGTCATTTATGTGTAAGGAGGTGAAAGGGATTTGGGAGAATAATTCTCTCAAATTTCATAGCCTCTAGAGAAGGCCATATGCCACAACTGTGAAAAACAGATACTTGTCATTTAAACTGTCTTCTTTGCTATTCTCTTTTGGGAAAAAATAATGCTGAAAAATATATGAGAAGCTAATAAAAACTGAGCAAAAAGAAAATAATTTATATTTTATAATTTGCATCTTAAATGTAAAAAAGAAACAAAAGTTATAAAATATTCTTTCTAGCACATTTCAATAACTTTGTTAAATTGTAATAATGCAGATGTCTTTGTTATCATGCAATCTCAGGAAATTATATGTGAGACAGAAAAAATAGTAAAGAACTTTTCAGTGCTGCCTGCAATCACAGGAAAGCTAGAGCTCGGGTACAACTGAAATAAAATGGTTTGCTCCGTTTTAACTATGTTACAGCTTTATGTCTGCTAAAATTCACCAGTGATGTCACAGGACAAACACAGGCTGGTCCAGCCCTGAGGCTCTATTTCTGGACTGTGATTGGACCTGGAGGTCTCTCTTGGCTCCTTCCCTTATCAGTCTAGGGAACCAAATGAATTTTTCAAGCATTTATTAGCTACAGTTTGGTGCCCCCAGGACTATGCAATGGGAACTGCTGAAAAGGAAGTCAAAGCAATGTAAGTCACAACCGCAAGAAGCTTACAGGCAAGGCAAAGACCCCAGGTGCGGAACTAGAAACTTGGCTTCTTGTAACTTCCTTGTAATTGAGGTTTGGGGGAAGCCTCCAAAAAATTTGGTGGGTACTCATTTTGAGGTACACAGCTGTTCCTTATCAAAGAGGCAGAATATACTGTGCCCCCATTTACAGCATACTCCCATTGAAGGTACTAATAGAGAGCTAGGTCATAAGAAGATTGTGAAATCCTGGACTGACACCCATGGTCTAACAAGAGGAGAGCAAACCTTGTCATTCCCAAAGCTTTTTTAACAAAACATTTTTTTGCATGTGTCGAAAGAGTCCAAACTTTTCTTCAGAAAACAAAAAATCTAGAGGTCTTCAAAATAAATTGACTATATTTCTGTTGGGCCTGAGGAAGTATTCATTTTAAGACTTTAAGAACAGGCGAGCTTGTTAGAGTTGTTTCCACCCAAACTTCCCAGTGGGAAAATAAAATCAAATCAAGAGCTCCTTATAAACAGGCATTTAACTTTATATAAATGTTTTAAAGGAAGTTTATGACCTAAACTAAATTTTTAGCCCAGACATTTCAATAACTTGTTAAAAAAATTTTCCATCGTTCAACAGCACATCATTTCTTGACACTGAACCCTTGAAAGAATGCTATGTTGGCTGGGTGATCTTATTGTTTTTATACAAACACATGAATATTCTACTTGTGTATGATCTATACATGAGATTTATATAATAAACAGTACATTGATATGATAAATATTTTATCTACAAAAGAAATATATTTGTATATTACATAAGCATATATATTTATAACATAACTATAAGTTTTAGAAAGTTCCACAGAGACTGAAGCTCAACACTCAGAAGGTTGAAGTGACTTGGTGAGGCTTTTTTGATTCAAATTTTTTAGATTCTCTTTTGGAATTGAGCACACCATCTCCTAACTAGTGGGTAATTTCAGCTGGAATCTTGTCTACTGTATTTCTAAGATTAGAAAGAAAGCTGTCTCATTCACAGGAATTCAATGATTGAAGACCATACCAAATAAATACTGTGAAAATAGAAATGGTATTCTGGTTCAGGAAGTAAGAAGATAGTAAGTTCTTTGACTAAATACAGAGTAATGGAGCTTCACCTACCGTGCTGGTGGTTTGTTACTCTGAACTAGGGTGTGACCAGATAGTCTTGCTAACGAAAAGTCAATATTTGACCAACATTTTGGCTCAATGCCCTGGTAAATTAGCGTGAGTCGCACTTCAGGGAAGGAACATGGCAGAAGACAGGCTGCTGAAAATGTTTCCTCCAGCTCCTTTTCTTTATCCACTTCCAGCGTCACTCTATACCACTCCTTAATTATCCATTTTAGGCTCACCAACTACATGCTCTTTGTTTCCTCTGGACATGTTTTCTAGCCATTGATTTTCAAATAGGGCAACTGATTATAATAGTCAAGAAGCTAATCCATTTAATGTAAAAACCCTGGCTGAAACTGGAAACAACAGCAAAGGAAGAAAGCTGATGAACTGAGTAATTACTCATATCCTGTGGTTAAAAAGTTACACACAGCTCTTGGAAATGACAGCATCGTATCAATACATATTACAACATCATGGTGTGTTGTGAGGGAGTCAAGGTGCATAGTAAATTGATCTTCTCAGATTGGTGTGGACAAATGAGATATAATACACACCCTATATCCCATTGGGTTTGATTAAAACTACCCATATTATTTATACTCAAAGTCTGTGGTCTTTTCTGGGCATTTCTTTAACTGCTTTTCATGTTTCCTGGGCTGAAGTAAAGTACATTAAACACTAAGACAGGCCATGTTGCCTAGAGAAAAGAATCTGAGCCAGATTCCTGTAGTTTTGACTTTGCAACTAACTAACTCGGGCAAGTTAAAATCCCTCAGTATCTCATTTTATCAGTCAAATGAGGATAATAGTGCCTACCCTGCCCACTGCCTCACAGGGTGATGATGAAAACCAAGAGAGATAAGAGATACCAAAAGATTTTGAAGTTAAAAGTGCTGTGTAAATGCAAGTGATTATTATGAAAAAAAAAAAAAAAAAAGCTGTGGTAGGTAACTCAGCTGGAAAAACCGTAGGCTGGTAAGGCTATATGTAAGGAACCTGAGAAATTGAGTCCAGCCCCCTAATTCTGCAAATGGAAAACTTTGACCCAAAGAGTAGTGAAATACACAGATAATTTCCATTATTTTTTATTTTACTTTAATATTTACCTGTTTTTGAGAGAGAGCAAGCAGGGGAGGGGCAGAGAGAGGGGGACAGAAGATCCAAAGCAGACTCTGTTCTGACAGGCTGACAGCAGCAAGCCGGATGTGTGGCTGGAACTCACGAACCATGAGATCATGACCTGAGCTGAAGTTCAATGCTCAACCGACTGAGCCATCCAGGTGTCCCTCCATAATTTTATGTAATAAAAATAATAATTAGGGCTTACTCTGGACCAGCCAGTGTGCTAAGTGCTTTACATACATTATTTCATTTCATCTTTTCCATTTCCCCATTAGTGAGGTACATGATTAGTAACTGGTAGGTCCGTGATTCCAAGTTTTTGCTGCCAAAAGCAATGCTCTTAACCAGCTTGCCATATTGTCATAGCTGTGAGCTTTTTCTTCCTGGTGGCTAATAAGCATGATAAAGGAACTTCTCTCAAGAAGCTGTTCAGCCAATAGACAGAAAGCTAGCAGTGCCCATGTATGGTAAATTACACATATAGGACAAGGGATATATTCTATTAATTAAGCATTGGTTATCCTTCCTTTTGGTATTCTAAAACTACTGTGTAGGTGTCATTAACAGATGCTGTAGCACACAAGCCACACTAGTTTACTTAGTTACAATCTATAAGTCTCTTAACATAAAACATAAGCAACTGAAAATGGTAAGCTTTCATAAGAGTTTTCTATGCTTTGCCATTTGCCGAGGTAGTGGCCAACATCCCACACCAAATAGGTCGAACCTCTGTAACCAGTAGGATATTGCAGAAATAATGGAGTGTTCAATGTATGTGGAAATTTCAAATTCAATGTATATGGAAATTTCCAGTTCCAATATTGGCCTCTTTTCAGAACTATAATGGACCAGTTATCCCTTTTGTGCCTCCAGTTTTCCCCCTTTTCCAAGGGGAGTGTTCTTTGTTCTACCATTGTTTGCTAGGTATGGGAGGGAGGGGGCAGATAACTTGTTTCAGGGCCTTCAGATCGTGGACTTTAACTTTCGACATTAGATCATGAAAGTCATTGTAGTTTCCGCTTTGCTTCCTATTGGTTTACTTGCTCAGAGGGAAGCCAGCAGTCATGTCAGGAAGACACTTCATCTACTCTCTGTGGAGGTCCATATGGGGAGGCACTAAGGCTTCCCACCAACCATAAGCCTTTAATTTGCCAGCAGCCATCTTTGAGAAGGATACTGTAGGTACAGGCAAACCTTCAGATGACCACAGCCTCAGCCAACCTTTTATTACAACCTTATGACAAACACTGAGCCAGAACCATCCAGTTAAGCAATTCCTGAATTCCTGACTCTATATGAGATAACAACTTTTTACTGTTGTTTTAAGCAGCTGAGTTTTGGAGGTTACAGAGAAATAGGTCAGAATATTCAAACATGCTTACCTCAACCATTTAACTCATCTTAGAGATTATTTTTCAGCCATAATTTTAGGACTGAGGACGTTAAAAGGGCAGGTTGAAATATTCATTTCAAGTGTAGTTGTGTGTGTGTGTGTGTGTATGTGTGTATGTAAACTACTATAAATCATTATGGGCCCAGATGCCCTTAGGTTTGCCTTTTTTAAAAAAAATATATGAAATTTATTGTCAAATTGGTTTCCATACAACACCCAGTGCTCATCCCAAAAGATGCCCTCTTCAATACCCATCACCCACCCTTCCCTCCCTCCCACCCCCCATCAGCCCTCAGTTTGTTCTCAGTTTTTAAAAGTCCCTTATACTTTGAGGTTTGCCTTTATTTTATTGTTACCAATTTTTTCTGAGGTGACCTTGAGGATGACCAGTTACCTAACTATAAAAACTCACCAATGGTAATTGTAATAAATAGGACCATAACAGTGATGAGATTAAAAGTAATTTCTGTAACTAAATTCATTCAGAGGTTTCTGAACAAAAATTACCTCTTTTTACTCTTCTTGATAGAGGTGATTAAGGGAATGTCATCTTCCCTCAGAATTTTTAGAGGCAAAATTAAATGTGTTAAGGTATAGCCAATAATTAAAATGTAGCATGGGCTTTTTCTCTCAGGGCTTGCCTCTCTCCCATCCCTTAATTTTATAAAACTTTGGAGCATTATCCTCTCCCTAGAAATCACAAATTTAAAAAATCTCCTGTTTTTGTTTTTTGCTATTCCTTTTTTAAAAGGCCTTATTGTCTCTGTGAACAAGATTCTAAAATCTTTTAGAGAAGATTGTTGACATTGGCATGGCAGGATTCATTTTGTTTTGGGTTAGAAGATCACTCAATTCATAAAATATGCTCAACACATTTCTGAAACTGTAAATTCCCCAAATCCATGTGGAAAAAAAGGAACAAGGCCTATGAATCAAAATAAGAGGTGATGAGAATTGTTTTAAACAACCAGAAATACTTAAAGGGGATTTATGATGATCTTTTTTCTCAGACATTTCAAAAAATTTCCCATAGGTGATAACTTTTTTCCTAGCTTATGCCTAATTTACTTTCTATATTAAAAAAAATAAACAGAAAAGCAAAAAGAAAACAACAACTCATTGGGCGCTTTCTAAGCCCTAAACCTTTTGATTTACACACAGCCTAGATTCTCCTAATACTCCTAGCTCAGAAAGCAGAGTTAGAGTCCTGAAGGTTTTGCTCTGTGGTTCAGCTTCAGCTTTGTCCTTTTTAAAGAAAGGGCAAATGACCGCCCTTACTGAGAAAAGAGAATAGCTTTTCTGTTGCTGAAGAGTGAGTGTGGACAACAAAAAGGTGGATAGAAGAGGCTAAGAAATGCAGGCTATGATACTGTACAGAATAAATATCTAATTTGTCCCCAAATGAGAGTTGAACAAAAAAAGAAAATTGATTTCACTTTAACAGATACTACTTTACTATCGGTTAATAAATTTCTATCCAAACATAACATAGACTTTCCGTCAAATATTATTTATCGGTGTTAAGTAAGAACTGACTATTGAGTCAGAATAATATGTCCCTGTAATACACTTGTGTCTGATTTTCATCAAAGCCTAAAGTTTTTTTGTTAAGTTTTGGCCATGATACATCATGACTCCCATGTGTGCACACACACACACTCACACACACTCACACACACACACACACACACACACACAAAGGCTTAGGCAAAACACTAAGCTGTTACTGAGTATTTTATTTTTAACTTTTCTTATCCCTGGGAATAACACAAAATGGACCTCTTTTGGAAATGTGATAAGGATATAGCTGGTGCATTTTTCTTCTGCAATATTCAAAATAGATTTCCTGCATCAGCAGTGACAGTGTTCTCCACACCAAGCAAGTATATATATATAAAGGGCACTGGCCCTACCTGTATAGCTAGATGAATTGTACATAGGATTCTACCTATGCAACTACCACCCTGAAGATAATAAGAAGCTCCCTCAGCTCCTTTCCTGTCAGCAACTAGCCACCTTCACCCCCAGGTAATAACTATTCTTACTATAATCACCAAAGATTGGGTTTCTGTGGTGACTTTTTAAGATACAATAAATATTAACACCTCATAAATAATGTATTTGTTGTTTCATGGCTTATATTATTGGAAGAGATCACTATAAAGCTTCTGAAGAAACATTTACTGTAACATCTCCTTGTAGGATGCTGCTTCCTTGTCATTCTGAGGTTACAGGGAGAGCAATGGAAACTATTCAAAGTTCATACTTGTCTGTGGGGAGAAATGAAAATGCACATTTTGTATGGTGTATAAGAAACTTTACCCTTGTCCCGTGGGTGACACTTGGACCTTGTAAGTAGGTAGAATCTTGTTGTTCAAGGTCATGATGAGTAAAAGTAGAGCCACACTGCACATTACCAAGTGGCTGTGCATTTCTTTTTAACAACAACAAGAAATCTAAAACCCAGACATGCAAACTTTCCAGAGAAACAGACAGAGACAGAGAGAGACCAACATTTTTCAAAAAATCTAAACACTATTAAGAATTTTTTGTTGTTTTGAAATCACTTCACATAGCTTACCCTTTATATATTGAGGTTGATTAACCCTGCGTGCGTTATGTTCAGAATGTACTTTGGCTGATACTTGCTTGGTTGAGAGAACACTGTCATTGCTGATGCAGGAAATCTATTTTGAATATTGCAGAAGAAAAATGCATCAGCTATATCCTTATCACATTTCCAAAAGAGGTCCATTTTGTGTTATTCCTAGGGAAGAGAAAAGTTAAAAATAAAATACCCAGTAAAAGCATAGTGTTTCACCTAAGCCTTTGTAAATAGCCTGCAATTTAGAGACAGTGAATTAAGAATTCCATGTTGAATTAGAAATTAAAAATAGATGCAGTAGTGAGAAATGTATTTAAGGCCCTGCCTACACTGCAGTAAAAATTGTGTTTGCAAAAATTAGGATGATTCTTGCTAGCATGCTGTTAACACAATTTCTCTGGCCAGGGAAGATAAAAATATAAGAGATTTTTTTTGGTATATTATTTAAAAACCTTATCGATTTTCTTACTGTTGTAAATGCTAATGCATGTATTTTTTATCATGCACTTATCTTTTTGTCTGTTTTATAATGAATTAGATTGAAGGGAGTATGAATTAGTGACATTTAAAATACACGTGATATTTCATAGAGTATGGCCTTATATCAATAGGTTCGAGTTCAATTCTCATGATCAGTTTTACATGTAGAGTCCTGAAGTGCAACTCCAGTGAAATCATTAATAGAGGCGTGTTGAAATTATGATACCATTGTCCAGAAAGAACGTGGCATGATCCTTCTGCTCATACACACACATATAAGCAGGTATAAACTTTGGAATATATTATCAAATAATAAAGGAGACTACTTCTATAAGAACACATAACTGAGAATTATATACCCCCTAATATCCTATTTCATAAGAGCAAACAGTGCTCACAAATTAAAGCATGACAGTGTTTTGCCAATAGATCTCAGAAAACTATCACTTGCCTGAATAGATGTAGTTAATATCTCAATATATTCTAGAGTGGGAAATTCCTTGACACCATTGAAAGAAGTTTAAGTAAACACATTTATAATTTTTGTCCCCTAAATTTCAGGAAGGATCTTTTAGTCTTTATTAGCTCCAAGGGCAATCTCTTGATAATTAATTCACAGCATAAGGTTTTTCTACATTAACAACCCTATCTTCTAAACTTACCATTTATATATTTTATTGGATGGGTCCCCCACCTCTCATCCCCCAAACTGTGAGATGCTCATCATCCAGTCATTTGAAAAGTTGTTGTTTTGTTCTGTTTTGTTTTCACACTGATTCTTTCTTCCCACTTAGGTGGGCCAGGCACATTTTGTGGTCTCCCTCTTTCCTATCTCCCACCTTTCATAGCTCAGTTAACTCCACTTTAGCTGGTGTTTGCTATGTACACAACATCCTCTTTAATTGCATTCCTCTCTCAGCTTTATTCCAGCTCTTTCTCTTTTACCTCAGGAAAAAACCTCTTACCATGTTTTTCTCTCTCAGATTCTCCCCTTCCCTTTGTAATATCAAAGACTATGTTCATCATGGACAGTAAACCCCACACTCTTACAGGGGAAAGTCATGAGTTTTAAAGTAAGAGTAAATATGACTAAGAACTATTCCTTTGCCCTCTCAAGCTCTTGAAAGTATTCAGAAGTTCCCAACAACCATTTTATAAATCTCTACCTAATTCCAAATCTCTTAATAAAGCCAGCTTTTAATAATAAACCATATTAAGTGGTATTATTTTCTGTTTTTTTCATACTTCATTACCATTATAGAAATAGTGCTTCTTTATTTTTCACTGTAAGTTAAATAGCTCCATATATATACTATATATTAATATTATTTCATATAATATTATATATTATATAATATTATCATATAATATTATATTATTATATATTTAATATATATTTATATTATATAATAATATTATATACAATATATTATATAATATATAATATATTATACAACATATATAATATATATTATAGAATGTATATAATATATAATATAATATTATATAATATAATATATTGTAATATTTCACTATAATATTATATTTTGTAATATTATATCTTCATCTAATATATATAGACTATTATCTTTCTATATTCTGTATTTATATTATCCTATATCTCTTCTATTGATACATATTATATATTGTATATATATTATATAATATATAATATATGCTATATATTATATAATATATATAATATATAATATATGCTATATATTATATAATATATATAATATATAATTATATAATATATAGTATATATATTTATATACATTGTATTATATATATATATAATATTATATATGTAATATATATAGTATATATGTATATATTATATAATATATATTATACATAATATAAATATATATATATATACACACTTTTTTTTGAGAGAGAGAGAGAGAGAGAGTGCACACAGGTGCATGAGTGGGGGAGGGACAGAAGGTGAGGAAAAGATAGAATCTTAGGCAGCCTCCATGCCCAGTGGGGAGCCCAGATGAGAGGCTCCATCTCATGACCTTGAGATCATGACCTTGAAATCAAGACTCAGGCACTCAACAGACTGAGCCACCCAGGTTCCCCATATTATGGTTTAAGAAGGCATTCGTGGGCTGGCCTTGACTCTTACTATGCATTCATTTCTAATCTTTTACCTGGAAGTGTACAATGGCATACAACTTAGCTGTTCTCCCTATACCTGTCTTTGCTTTTCCTGCTATTTTTTTTTTACCCAGCAGTCAAAGTGATTATTTAAAAGTGTCAACAGAATCTGCTGCTCCCATGACCTCAAACCTCCAAAGGTATCGTATTTTGAATAAAATCCAAAGGCTTCATAAAATATATAGCCCATCAGATGCCAAATAATGTGGCCCTGTATTACTGCTCCAATCTTATGCCTTTCCATTCTCCTTTCTCACCACACTTACAACAAATGGAACTATTTGCTATTCTTCCAAAAACACCAATTTTGTTCACTTTCTCTAGAAGTCTCCCTCCCGATTTCCTATAGATTGCTCATATGTCACTTGAGACTGGCTAAAATTTCAGGTAATTCTTGAATAGCCAGGTAGTGAAGGACTGGATGATGTGATAGGGGCCTGATCAAAGAAAGAAAAATCTGGAAGTAACACATAGATAGCTCCAAGACAGAGTTTGTCTCACTGTCTAAGAGAAATCATGTGAGAGAGTGCAGACAGGGAAACTGTCTTGGGAATGGCCTACAGTTAAGAGACTTGGGAGACAGTGAAGGAAAGAAGGAAGCAGGAAGTAGGAAGTAAAAGAATCCAAAATTGCTATGTCGTTGAATATCTATGATGTGGGAATTGGAAAAAAAAAACAAGGAAGAAGAATAGTAGATAATAAGTCAAGTATAACAAAGTTTAGGAAGTGTGGAGATCAAGGAAAAAGCCATTGAATTTACTGATTTATTGCATTGTTTGAGTTTGGAAAATATCTTTTGTACTTAAAATATTTGTCTTAACTAGTGAATTTTTTGGCAACTTTTTGAAATGTTCTGTATATTTATGGAGCAAACTTTCTATATGCCTAACACTAATCTTATTTTGAGGATGCTTATTTGTTTTTGATCATATGCACAGTAGTAAGAAAGTCTGTCTGTAATCCCATTGTCCCTTGAAGGTTTCTATGAAATTGTTGCTTGTAAAAGATAGGAGCCAAGATATGTAAAGGATTTGGGGTTATCAAGAGATAGTCACAGAATAAGACTCAAATCAGAAAAAAAATATAGTTGTTTATTTTAAGTTCAAAATATCTTGTATGTGTTGGTTGACAAGTCTATAGAGCTAGGATAAAGTCATCTAAAACATTACCACAAAACCCCTCCTGGGATGTCATAGACTAAATCAGCACACCTACTAGTAAAAGAACCATTTTTTTTTATCTACTGTATTATGGAAGTCCTATACTCAAGCAAAGTTATAATTATATGTAATTAACTTTTCCATTTTCAACTAATTAAATTTAAAAAAGACCTGAAAACCCATCATCCCTGTGTAACAGAGTGTACTGAAGCTTGAATGTTTGAACATTTCGTCAAAAAAAGCATATCAATTTTGGCTTCTTCTTATCCCTCTTGTTAACAAAAATACTCCACTGGCTCTAGAATAGAAATGCCATGCTTTGAAATTAGCTGGTGTTAGGCTGAGTGTAAATTTGCTGTCATACTTTTGACATGCATTTTTAAATTCAGATCTCAAAAGAACTAAGATGGTGTAATTTGTAAATTGAAAACAACATAATTAATACAAAACTATTCAAAGAATCAAAACAAAACAGAAGATAAATCCTCTGTATAATAACATCTAAACAAAGACACGTGAAGAGATATCACATCCTTACTAGTTGACAAATGTACTCTCGTGCGTATACTCATTTAATTTACTCATTCTTATGTCTACTAAGAACCAGATTGCCTATCAAATGTTACTAATGTTAGAATTTTGGACAACAAATTCTGTGTTACAGATAGGGAAACAGGAGAATACCTTATATTTTAACATGATACAACCCCAAATATATAGAAAGAGCATAACTTTCCCATCAAGATGGACTTTATTTACAAAATATAAATTAAAATTAATCATGCAAGAATACCTAATATTGTAGAAGGGAAGAATTATTGTTGCAGAAAAGGACTTTTTGATATGGAAATATTCTAAGTGAAAAAGTCTACAAATATAATAAAGAATGATATTTTGTGTGTATGGATGCAAAAAAGGGCATATGTTTATTAAAGAATGAAATGATGCATACCAAAACGCAATATATTGGGATTGCAGATTAATTTTTTTCTTATTTGCATTTTATGAATATTCTGCAACTTACCTATATTACTTTGGCATTCATTTTATAATCTTTTATGAAACTATGTGCCTGGCATTGTGTAAGACAGTGTATTGAAAAGTAAACCCAACAGACACAATCCCTGCCTATATAGTGTTGATATTTATAGCATATGGTTTATTTTAGAATTTTTACTTCCTACTGATTAAGAGCATAGACTTCAGAGACCAATTTCTTGTATTCAAATCCCAGCTTTGCCACTTACTTGGTAGTGACTTCGGACAAGTTTTAACCCGTTCCATGCTTCAGAGACCTCATAAGTAATAGAGGAATAATAATACTGATCTGACAGAATGTGTTGAGAAATAAGTGAGTTGATACCTGCAAAGCACTTAAATCAGTGCTAGCATCTGGTAAACCTTTTGCAAGTGTAAGCTGTTATTATTATTACTATTACTATTATTACTATTAATTGTACTCTTAAATCCCTGATAATACACGGATGAAGAGTTTCATTGCTCCTTTATTTAAAAGGAGAAAGATGCGCAGGCAGAATCAAAGCATTCATTCTACAAAATCTATAAAGTACAATGGAATATAAGGCGTGGTAGTTTTAATTGAGAAAAGAGAACTTTAACCTAATCCAAACCTTATTATGAGGAGTATGTTAAAGTTTTACTGTTAATCATTGCAGATACGTTATTGCATTGATGTTTCCATTTCTGGTTTACACCATAGTCAGCACACATCTGGCCTATCGGGAAAATAAGGAAAAATTTTCCTGCCCATATTCAATAGGGGAGGAATAATTTTACTTAATGGACTTTATATGAAAAGTCCATTGAACAAATGGACAAAATGTGAGGAACTTACAAAATGTGAGGAAGAAAAGATGCTTTGAAGATATAATGTAATTATTATTTTAAAAATAGGTATAAATTCTGTCTCCCTATTATCAGGTTTAATTGATTACTGTGCTTACCATACTCTCTGATATGCAGTTTAGAGCCGTGAAAATTGCCTATTACTTTTTTTCAAATTGCTTCTTGGAGTTTTCAAATTTTATCCCAGTGGGAATAAACAGGGTTGGTGGAATGGTATGAAGGATGGGATAATAACCCTAGTGAGTATTTTGCCTTTAAGTTCAAAATAGCACATTTTATTTTTTGAATTTAAAAAAAAAAGAAAAGGGGGGAAAAAAGAGGACAATTTCTCAGTCATGTGTTTGCAAATGAAAACTAACCTGAAAAACTGAGCCTGAGGGTTACATACTATTTCTTATGGTTATTTATTATTCAATCATTTATCATTAACTACCTAGGCTAGAGTGTACACGAGAGTATTATCCAGTGCTTTGTTCGGCCACTCCTTTTTTTTTTTTTTAATGTTTATTCATTTTTGATAGACACAGAGAGAAACCGGACCTGAGCGGGGAGGGGCAGAGAGGGAGGGAGACACAGAATCCAAAGCAGGCTCCAGGCTCTGAGCTGTCAGCCCAGAGCCCGATGTGGGGCTTGAACTCACAAACCGTGAGATCATGACCTGAGCTGAAGTCAAATGCTTAACCTACTGAGCCACCCAGGTGCCCCTTGTTCAGCCATTCTTATTGGGAACTTCTTTTTGTGCAAGCAGTGTACTAAAGCTAGCTTCTCTGTCAACAAAGATCAATACAGTCTAGCTCCTGCCCTCAAGAAGTTTACAGTCTAGAAGCAAAGCAGACATGTAAAGAAGTCGTTCCTGTTCAGTACATAATTTCTAGAGAAGAGTTTAAAAGAAGCCATGCATTTCTTCCTGGCAATGAATATGTGAGAGATGTTCATGGCACCATTTGTTATCATAAAACTTCTGGAGAACCTCCACATTTCTATGCATATTAGCACTGGTTTCTATAATGCATGTGTGATCCAGACAAGTAATCAAGGTCTAACACCAGGATTGAATGGGAGGATCATATAATGGGGTCTGTAGAAAGACAGTTATTCCTAGGCAGGGCATTTGTTTGGTAAAACATATAGTACCGGTACTCATATCTTCATGTGCTGTGCTCATTTCTTGATGGATTTTTACAGCCTTCTCCCCTACTTCCACTGTCCTCTGTGTGACCCCCTCCTACCACAGGGTGTAAAACTTACTCTTAATGCAAATGAATCAGTCAAAACAGAAACATTAATTTTTTAAGCAAAACTGTATCAATAAAGATGTAAAGTTGTTGGAATTTCAAAACAGGGTATAAGACCTCTACAAAAAGAGACCGTTGTGAATAGGGTAATGGTCTCTCTTTAAGCCAGTATATGGGGCACAAACTTCCTAATTACGTCATTGATCAAAGTTTTATCCCACTAAAAATATGATAAACACAGACTTTCATTGTTCACAGTCTAATCACCTCTTCTATACTTAAAAACTGAGTGTTAGCTTTGTGATAAACTATTTCGTATAAACTGACACATGTACAAAGCAATGATTTCTTTTATCCAAATTATCTTATTCAAAAAATTCCACCAGAATATGTAAAAGAACAGTCTGTGATAATTTTATTTTGAGTGTAACGTCAATTCTCATTCTTGATTTAAAGAGAAATAAGAGAGTCAATACTTTTGATCTGCGTTTTGATGTCAACTTGGCCATTTCTCCCACTTCATGCAAGTTTAAAGATTAAATACTTTTTAATTAGCAAAATCACAAGCAAAATGAATACAGAACAACAAATGGACCACCCAGAGTTAAGCAAAAATGTCTCACAAATTTCTTCACATGGAAGGAATAAGAAATTGTTAGGAGTTCAATATGTAAATATATATACAAAAAGAGAATGAGTGCTTCTGTTCAAGAATTCTGCTTTATGGTTTTATTACATGAAATGTGAGTTTAAAGAGTTTTTAAATGTTTCTAGTAATTCTAGAGTGAAGACTGCCCAGAAAGAAACTGGAATAAAATCCTTTAATTATATAATGGAAGGAAGAAATATCTATTAATCTTTCCCAAAATGACTGTATTACCTATCTTTCTCCATCATCCCCCCACACACTTCCCACTCATAAAGCTGATAATTCCTGGTTGTATGGGCACAAATAGTGGTATCTAGATAGAACAGTCACATTGAAGAAAATGTTCAAGTCACTATGGTCAGATCAGTCCTGAGAAACATTAGGATATTTGTTATGCATGAGGATGTTTTTCCATAGTATTTTTAATAGAACATGATTGTTTTTGACATTTGCTCCTGTTGTGATGGTAAGTTTTATGTGTCAGCTTGGTTGGGCCAAGGAATCCAGATATGTGGTCAAACATTCTAGATGTTTCTGTGAGGATGTTTTTGAATGAAATTAACTTTTAAATTGATGGACTTCAAGTAGAGCTTTTTGCCCTCCATAATCTAGATAGGTCCCGTTCAATCAGTTGGAGGCCTAAATACAACAAAAAACTGACCTTCCTTGCTCAAAAGGGACTTCTGCCTATAGATGATCTTCCAACCTGAGCTACCACACTGGCTCTTCCCTTGTTTTCCAGCCTCATGGCCCACCCTCCAGATGGTGGACTTGCCAGCCTCCATAATCACGTTAGCCACTTTCTTAAAATAAAATCTCTCTCTGTATACATATACATCCTATTGTACATATCCTCATCTGTTTCTCTGGAGAATCTTAATACCATTGTCTAGATAAAATTCTGATATCGAATGCTGGAAAATGAGAGACTTGACATATATAGTGGCACCAGAGTGAGACAATGTCAGAAATTCCTTTAAAACGTATCAGAGAAGTGGGTGAACAAATTACCGTTTGGTCAATCCCCTTTTAGTATGGAGTATAGTGAGTGCAGAGGCTGGGAAACTCAAACACCTTCAGGTGGCATGACCAGCATGGAGCAGGTAGAAGGTCCCCACTTAAGACAATAGTGTGTCCTGTGGTGTGTGGTAAGCATCTACTGGATCTAGTCTCGTTTCCCTTTTCTTCCTCTTCATTCTCATTTTTGTTCTTCATAAGTTAATACTGTACTAGTCAAATATACAAAAAAGACATTTGGAGACCACATTAGGTCATTAAATTTTTGACTCCAAATAAATTTGAACTTGAAATGTCAAAGGAGCTGGATCCCACAGATATTGACATAAGACTGATACAGGACAGGGGTGCCTGGGTGGCTCAGTCGGTTAAGCGTCCGACTTTGGCTCAGGTCATGATCTCATGGTCCGTGAGTTCAAGCCCCGCGATGGGTTCTGTGCTGACAGCTCAAAGCCTGGAGCCTGCTTTGGATTCTGTGTCTCCCTCTCCCTCTGACCTCCCCTGTTCATGCTCTGTCTCTCTCTGTCTCAAAAATAAATAAACGTTAAAAAAAAAAAAAAGACTGATACAGGACAATATAAGGGCATACTTTGTGAAGAAGTAGCAAATCTAATAAACTGCAGGGAAAATAGCATTGTAGATGGGTCTGTGAGGGCAGAGGCATTAGAAAGACCAGAAAGAATGAGGGGGAGACACAAAAAAAGTTACACAGAAGTGATATTATTAGAACCCCAGTGCTTGAATTGGAAGGTTCTATAAATCCAAATCCTCCAGCTAGTGACTTTCCAAAGTTCACAGCCAGCTCTGTGTAAGGATATTAGGAAATAGGAGAGTCAACAAGGACAGATGCAGAGTTTAGTTTGCTCTAAGGAAAGAATTAGGTAAAAGTTCAGCCCTATTAAACCATAAGTCCCCTGAGAGCTTATGTATGTACAAGTAACAGCTTTATCGCAGTGCCTTGTACAAAGTAGATGCTTGATAAACACCAGTTGTTTAAAATAGAGCTTAATAATAAATAAGTAGTCAGCTTGCTTGCAAAGGCCTTGTCAGTCTAAGAGTAGAGGAAGGGAACTTCCTGTAAGACACAGGGATAGCTTTGGGGCAGTGAGCCCTGAGGCATATGACTGCGCATGGCTCCAGGCCAGGACTTGTCACAAAAATATCCCTCCTTTAGCACTCTGAGCTTTTTGGTTTTTTTATTTTTATACAACATTCCAAATTGCCCCACCTGGAGCCTCCACTTTGTTAGGGCACCCCCTCCCCTTAAAAATCAATCCACATTTTTAGGGGTAATGTGACATGAGTCAGATGAAGATAAAGAGATTGAAATTAGGTAGCTATCTCTTACACATTAGCTTAAATCTTTATTTGTAGAGATGGGGGATTTTTGGTTAATTTGGGAGTAGGAAATATTTTAAGAGGAGAGACAACAGGATGTCACAGTAAATTGGGAAAACGATCAATAAAGGGGGGGTTGGGCAGAGGGATTGCAAGTACAGATGTCTCATGACTCATTATGGTAATCTAAGATCTTGTCATTCAAAGTATGGTTTGAGGACCCCACTCTGGCATCACCCAGAAGCTTGTTAGAAAAGCCGAATCTCAGGCTCCACGCTGGGCCTCCTAAAGCAGAGGGTGTGTTTTAACAAAACCCTCAGGTGCTTTTATGCTCATTAAAGTTGGAGAACCCCTGCTCTAAAAAACTGTTTTTTATTATTTCCAAATATTACCTAAGGGAGTCTCTGTGACTAGGAAAGTCAGGATTTGCTTCTAATCTTCCTTCTGTTCCAAATGACTTCCTTCTAGAAGCCAGGACTCATGCCTTTGCTGTTACTAATGTATTTGAATTACCTTGTGGGTTAGGTAGGTTTTGAAACTGGCCTAAGAGTGACACTAAGGCATGCAATATAGCACCCCTAGGGAAATGTGTTCTGATTTGGATAGCTAACTACAGTAGGCTATCAGAACATGACTCCTTTATACACTTGAGTTGCCTTTGTCATCCACAGGAAAGTCATATTAGTTCAGGGACAAAACTAAATTTTCATGCACCAGTTCATAAATAGCAGAAGTAGCAACATTAAAATTTCCATATTCAGATGTCTGTGACAGTGAGACAAAATCAAATATCTAAACAAAAAAAAATCCCTCAATAGCATAAATTTATGTATGATATGTATTATAAATCATGCTAAAAAACTTAAAAATCTCCATTGAATGAAGAAATAAAAGAAAGAAAACAACAACCAATGAGTGAGGAGGTAAGATTTTTTTTCTAGATGGCTCCTGTCTTAGAGACAGAGCGAAATCTTATCTATCCCTAACATCCAGAAATGTGCGTGGAACAAAGAAAAGTCTCATTAGTTGTGAATGAATTAATAAATGAGTAAACCAATACCTAGTACAATGCCATATTCAAGTAGATTCTGGGGCGCCTGGATGGCTCAGTGGGTTAAGCGTCTGACTCTTGATTTCTGCTCAGGTCATGATCTCATGGTTTGTGAGTTTGAACCCTGCATAGGGCTCTCTACTGTCAGCACAGAGAAGGCTTAGGATCCTCTGTTTCCCTCCCTCTCTGCCCCTCCCCTGTTTGCACTCCATCTCTCTAAATAAATAAATAAAAATAAATATTTTAAAAAATAAAGTAGATTCTAAGAAAATGTTTGTGAAATCAACAAAAATGTACAAGAGCACACTAAATCAAAAGAATTTTCCAGTAAAGAGAAGGTGAGTCAGGGTGACTAGCACATATATACTAAATCAGAATGGCATGTTTTATGCCAGGAGGATAGAAAGTGGAAAAATAAGATTTTTTTTAAACTGCACATTTTTGTTTAGATGTAATGAAATAGTCTCTCAGCAATGGAGGCAAAATTTGTAAAGGATTACCAAATGCATTAATTTTCTTTGCAGATAATCTCTCTTGTGGAGTGCTGCCATCCATGTTCATTGTCAAATTTTTAACATCTAAAAATATAGAAGAATAAAAACCAACTTGCTGATTAATGTGCATTTTGAATATTTTGTTCTAAGTTGTATCTTCCAATATGTAAGTGTGGAATTAAATAATTATAACAAAGTTAACCCAGGAGTTCTAGATCCTAACCTAGTCTTTTTAAGACTTCTAGCACATTAGTCTCCCATGGCAAATCAATTAAATACCTGAAATGTGAAAATTTTCATAAGCCTTTACCTTTAATCCAATTCAGATCAACTCAGAAATTTGACAAGCTAGTCAGTTTTATGAATGGAGTGAAAACTTAATAGACTTCACTGTCACCAGTAGCCAAGGACGAGGCTGCTCTTCATGTTGATTTTTCCCAAAACTGAATTCAGGATTGGAGTTTGCCTCTCACTGGTCTGTGTACAGTAAGCATTTCTTTCCAAACAGGAATCCAGCACCTAAATCATTCTGGTGTTTACCCTCAACAGGAGCACAGTTGATCACAAGGGCTATATCTCCAAGAAACTAAGCACTTGAATCTATGTAGTCGGACTGTCTTTTGAGTAGAAGTAGTCATCGCTTTTGTTTATTGGTCATTATTTTTGTCTTAAAACTACCTCTGTTAAGAAGTGCCCCTCTTAAGCCTAATGCACTGCAATTGTGTGAACGGTGTCCAGAGTCCATGTTCACACTAAGCACACTTTATTTTTTTATTATTATTTTTTTGTTTATTTATTCTTGAGGGAAAGAGAGGGAGAGAGAGAGACAGAGTGTGAGTGGGGGAGGGGCAGAGAAAGAGGGAGCCACAGAATCTGAAGCAGACTCCAGGCTCTGAGCTGTCAGCGCAGAGCCTGACTCGGGTCTCGAACTCACAAACCGCAAGATCATGACCTGAGCTGAAGTTGGACACTTAACCGACTAAGCCACCCAGGCTGCCCCTCACACTAAGCACACTTTAAATATGCAAAGTGTCCTTTCTGCCACTGAAGACCTTTGACCTTTCCAGAATAGATTGCCATACATTTGTGTCTACATCAATACCCTGACTAAAAGATGTTGGCTGAGTGCCCACTGTGAGGTGGGCACTTTGGGACCTGGGATATAGCCATGAACAAGACAGGCTAGGTCCTGGCTCTCAGGGAACACACCTTCTAGAGGGGCTAGAGTGGCCAGAAAAGAGACACAAGAAAACCCAAGCAAATAAACTCTTCAGCAAAACCAAAACAAAACACAAATAAGGAAATACTAGTTAAAGAGAAGTGCTATGATAACAATAAAATAGACTGATATATGGTACCAGGTGGGTAACTTTAGACTGTGTTCTCAGAAGAGGTTCATCTCAGGAGATTACATTTAAACTGAAATGCAGAGAAGATGTCAGGCAGGCAAGCCTCTGGGGAAAGGAAGTTCCAGGCAGAGGGAGAATATCTAATGAAAAAGCCTTACAATGAAGGGAGAGAAGCTGGTCTTGCTTACAAAAGAGAAGGAAGTGGGTGTGGAAGACAGTGATTGGAAAATGAGGTCTGCGGGGTAGGCAGGAGTGAGATCACAGGGGACTTTACAGACAAGGTAAAGGACCTGAAATTTTTTTTTTTTTTTCTAATTGAAAATAGGAAATCTTTGCTCTAGTTTAAATACAGGAATGATATGATCAGATTTAGGACTTAAAAAGATGACTCCGCTATTCTGTGAAGGATGGACTGTAGAAGGGCAAGGTTGTCCAGACAGGAGACAATAGGGCTTTGGACAGGGTGGTGGGAGTAGACAGGGAGTGACGTGGGTGTATTTTAAAAAAGGATTTGGAGGTAGAGGCAATAGAGGCCTCTACAAAATGCAAAGATTTTGTAGCTTTTCACAAGAGTATGTTGTTCTATTCCTAATACCACGATTAATATTATTAGAATTCTGTTGACATTTGTGGACCAGGCTGGTTCATAGCATCAATGCCTTCATAGAAAAGTCTATGTAGACTTCTAAGTTTCCTTCCCCTTATACCTCTGGGCAATGAGAAACCTCATAACTCACCACCTTTTTGAGCAGTTTGGGATAATTTTACAAAAATGCATTATTTACTGTTTACCTCTGAGCTCTTTGAGAGCAGGGACTGTGAAAAGTTTATTTATCACCTAGGCTCAGCACAGAATGCACTATAGATGCCTCATAAATACATATGCAGTAAATGAATAAATGCCGACATATTAAATTTCATTCAAAATTTCATTTCATTTCTACTTATATAAACTTTACATGGGCTCCTTAAAATGTATCCCATTTGCTGTTCTGTCACTCAGGTAAGATTCCTTTTTTTTTTTTTCCCCCAGGAGAATTCATGTTTATGTCTACTTTGGGATTGTTTGATAATGCAGTATTTTATTTTTAAAATATTGAATTAAATTGATGTCCAATATATGGATAACTGTGTTTATAGTTTCTATCTCTTTGCTAGAGCTGCCATAACAAATACTACAAACTGAGTGGCCCAAACAACAGAAATTTATTTCCTCACACTTCTGGAGGCTGGAAGTTGAAGATCGGTGTCGGCAGGTTGGGTTTCCACTGAGGCCTCTCTTTTTGGCTTGTGGGTGGCCACATTCTCACTGTGTCCTCACACGGCCTTTCCTCTGTGTGCACGTATGCCCCTGGTATCTCTCTGTGAGTCCAGATTTCCTCTTTGTTTAAGGACACCAATCAGATTGGATTAGGGTCCACCCCAAAGGCCTCACTTTAATCTAATCACCTCTTTAAAGGCCCTATCTCTAAACTCAGTCACCTTCTGGGGTCCTGGGGTTAAAGCTTCTACACAATTTGGGAGGAACACAACTTAACCTATATTTCTTTGTTACAAATGCTAATTCATTAACAATAAGAAACTAGACACATTTTTCAGTGATGACTATATGCCTGTCATTAGAATACACACGTGTGTGCATACACATATGCGTGTGCACTAGCCCCATAAGGTAAATAGTATTATTTACTAATGAAGAATCTGAGGCCCAGAGAAAACAAATTGGTAAAGATCCCAGAGAGATAATATGGGGGCTGGGATTTAAACCCAGATCTTCGTGATTCCAAGGCCTGTTTTTTTAACAACTGTAGAGTGCTGCCATCCCTAATAGAATGATTGGGAATGTATCCAATAAAATAGTGCATGTCAAGTACTTGGCACATGGACTGACACATAATGACTGGACGAATGTCAGGTTACTGCCCCTAACACTACAGGCTTAAAGGACGATAGCATTTAAATCGCCTCTTTCTGGCTCTCCTAGCTTTTCTGGAATGCGAATTTGGAATACGCTTTTTTAAAAAGACTGGCCATAATGGTTATTTCTCTCGACTCAGTGTCAAAGCCTGTTCGCTATTTCAGTAGATGCCTCTGTGTACATAGGAATTCATAGGAGCTAGATAATGAAAATGCTTTTAAATATAAAAATAGTTTTCACAATTCTAATGCTTAGCAACTAGCATTAAAAAGGGAAAGAAAAGCACAGTAACATTCCTTTTCCTTTAAAGACCATTCTGTTTATAAAACCATCTCTAGCTGTGAGTGCTTTAAATCAGCAGGAATTAAGGCAAAATATAATAAACTCCAAGTTTAACATATAAGTAAATTAACTATTCAAGCCCCTACCATGCATATATACACCAATTTATAGAGGTAAAGGTTGATGGTAAAATGAAATGTATATGCTGAAAAGAAAATCAACTCAGAACTAGAAAACACCCAACATCTTTAGAAATGCAAAGAGAATTCGAAACAGAATTTCTCCTTTTGTGATTTCACTGGTTACTGCTTTCCCTGCGATCTCAAAATGCCTAATAATAATAATAATCAAGGCTTGTTTATGAAATCTGTAATCTATTTTAAAATGTTCCAGCATAGATGCTATAATAGCATATATGTGTCCATTGGTTTCAGCTTTAACCCGAAGGGCAGTCAGTTGCCTTCATAGAGATTCCAGAGACAGGAGGCAAGCAATTTATCAGAAAATGCCACTTTTCAGAGCGAACTGGTACAAGTGCTTTAGCTATCTGCATCTCAACACCTGAGACTTGGCTAATTAGCATACTAAATGTCAGAAGTGGTTTTTATCTGGGAAATTCATGGTTTATTTATAGGTATCATGAATGTTAGAAATGGGCCATCATTGGTGACGTTAAAGGTATTTATGGATCGCTGAGGAATTTTAGAAACACTTTTCTACTTTTGTATGAATCTGGTGAATCCCAAAAATTGTTCCAGAATGAAGGGGCCCAAGGCTGGACTCCTAGATGATCTTGTGTCCATTCAGGGTTCTGCAGTTTACTGGCTGTCCCTAGCTAGGACAGAATCCTGCCCGTGCGTTTTTGGTATTGTTTTTGTTTTTTATCTATCCAGAGTAAACTTCCAAGCCGAATACCTAAAGAATTCCGCTGGCACATCCTCAAGCTTTAGAAGCTTCTAGTTATTAAGTATTTGTTAAATGATTGTCTACATGTATGGTAAAACTGGGTCTGAGATTTATTTTTCATTATAATGTGGTAGCCAGTTTGTTGGGGACTTTCCCACTCAAAGTCTTTTGGGGTCAAATAGAATTCAAGATATATATGGGTATAATCCAAATGGCTTGGGTCACTCAGAGCAGCATGTTAGGTGGTACTTTTTATTTCATTAAAAAAAAAAGTTTACTTCGGTGTTATTTATTTTTGAGAGAGAGAGAGACAGAGCACAAACAAGGGAGTGGGGTCAGAGAGAGAGGGGGACATAGAATCTGAAGTAGGCTCTGTGAGCACAGAGCCTGATGTGGGGTTCAAACCCATGAACTGCTAGATCATGACCTGAGCCAAAATCAGACACTTAACTGACTGAGTCACCCAGGCGCCCCTTTTTATTTGATTTTAATCTTTAATTTTCTCTGGGAATGTTGAGATGACTCATAAAAAATAAACTATATTAATCTTATTAAGTATGTGATTCTAAATAGACCCTTAATGATACTAAACATGAAACCACTTGAATGTTTTCCTTATTTCTTAGTTTTCAATTAACATTCTTTTACATCTTTCCAGATAACAGGGAAAAAAACAACAAAAAGTTGCTTTGAGAATTTAGATATTATACACCAAGAAAAGCTTTGTCCTCAAGGCAAAGAATTCAGAGAGAAAAAAGCAGGAACTAGTGCTTTAACCTTATTTAAATTTCATAAACCATTTTGTCCTGGATTTGGCAGAACACAAAATGCTTTTGCCAAAATTTTCCCTCATTATTTAAAGCCACATGTTCTACGAAGGGAATTTAATGCATATGTTACAAATGTTTTTATAAATATGTTTTACTAGTAGGGATTACTAAGCTAAGGTAACCATGCCTAAACATTAGCCCATTATAACACAAGCCATGGGATTGTTTTAATTAATCAATCCCTTTCCTAAAGTATGATGGAATGGAGTTTACATACAGAGGAAATGGGTTTTAGTTGAACCATGAGGAACTGAGGTTGAATATACTTATCACCAGTGAGATTTATTAAGCCTTACAATATATAGAAGGCTTAGGAATGTAGATTCACTAGACAAATAAAAATTCAGAGTTGGAAGGGGATTTTGGCAACTTGCAACCTCATTTGGCCTCAGTTTCTGCTTCTGTAAAATTTAAGAGTTGCTGTATGCTGTTGAATCCCAAACTATTAATATTAAGGACCACCTTTATTATTCACTCGCTCACCATGGGCCCTATATTTTGAAAATTTTGCTAACCAAGTTGCATCTAATGACTAATAAATCCTTTCTCAGATTTTTATTAATGAAACATATTAATCACTGGTTCTGATCAGTAGAAGATATCCAGGATTACCACACTGGGTGGGTATACTGTTGGCCAAAGGCAAAGAAATTTGATACTTTAGTTAACCTGTGCAGGTTGACTGTGGTAAAATTTATTGTTTCCATCAGACATTTTAAAACATAGGCAGTGCTGATTATACAAGGATAATTGATTCCAGAAAAAGGCCATTTACAGTGAGTCCATGTAAATCAGAGGTCATTCTGCCTTGAAATTTGAAGTTTATAATTATGAAAATGAGTTTATTTATTTCAGTTATACTTGTAGTTAAGGGTATATGTGTACTTGCATACATCAAAGAATAATAGAGTGACAAGAATGTTTTATTTTGATGTTCCGACAAGCCTTCACCTCACATTTAATTTTGAAGTTTGCAAGAAGGGTCATTTTGAATGGGGGAGGGGTGGTGTGAGGCATAGTGGGTGCAAAATAATCAAGGCCCAAAGACTTCCTTAATCCTTTGGTCCTTAATCAAATTGTATATATATAATCAAATATATATATATATATATATATATATTTTTTTTTTAAAGTGTTCATTATGAGTGATGTTTTCCATGTTACATCTACTTTCTTTCCTTTGCAAATTTGTAACCTTGTACCCCTTCCAGGGGTCTCTGGAGGAACTCCTATAAGGGAAATATCTCATTGTCATCTATTGAAAAGCATCATTCACCTGGCTGGCCCAGGAACCCTAGATTGGGGATCAGTCGATCTTTATTGTAGTCCTCTGGTCTCTGATATTCTACACATTTGGTTATACATTCTTTTTTCCTGATGTGGAAATTGAGAGGCTGAGGGGTTATTATTTGCTATAGGTCACATGGCTACCAGTGGCTAAAGCAGGTCTAGAATCTGGGCTCCTGACCTTTTTTTTTTTGGACACTTAAACATAATAGTTGTGGTTGCAAGTGTTTGTGATTTTATTAATTCAAATCATGCCTTGTCTTTAAACTCTAAGATATTATAATTCAGTTAACTAGAAATGCTTAATGTCAAGAACAATAACTATCTCTTCTTCAAGAAACCTCATGGGTTGTAAAAGAATATCTCTAAAAAATACATTATATTATGTTAATTTTAATCTTTTAATCACATTTTTCTTGTCTGGAGATCAAAATTAAGCTACAATTTCAGACATTGGCACTCCAGCACAGCATATTTGATACAACTCAGCCAAGGGAATTTCATTTGTTAAAATGTTTTGAAGAGATAGTGTCATGTGGTCTAAGTGGTAACAACACCCTACATGCTGAACCTTCAAGATGGGTACCTGGAGTGGGAGGGAAGGAGACAGTCTTCAGGCTCCCACAGTGGAACCAGGGGAAAAGGGATGAGTTTGAGTATTAAAATCTGGGGTAAAATTCAGTATTATTGGTCTTCAACCTTTTAAAACTTACCCAGAGTTTGGATTCACCTTAAATTAAATTATGGAACATTTCCTGTATAAGTTGATTGATGTGACATGTTTTTTTCATGGATATCTTCAATGGAAACTCCCAAATAGCAAACACATTATTATTTTTACTAATCTTCCTCTCTGAGGAACTATATTTATTTATTTATTTTTAGAGAGGAAGAGAGAACGTGTGGTAGGGAGAGAGGCAGAGGGAGAGAGAGAGAGAGAGAGAGAGAGAGAGAGAGAGAGAGAGAATCTTAAGCAGGTTCCCCACACTCAGTGTGGAGCCCAACACGGGACTTGATCCCATGACCCTGGGATCATGATCTGAGCCTAAATCAAGAGTCAGATGCTCAATCAATTGAGACACCCAGGTGCCCTAGAGCTTTTTTTTTTTTTTTAACAGAAAAAAGGAAGAACAAAACCTTATTCTGCCATAAGTCATATCTGAATAATATCACAGGAGAGTTGTATACATGTTCTAATTAGCCTTGGTCAAGTTTTGATAACCTCACTTGAAGAGTATTAGGATTTTTTTCTTTTCTTTTGTTTCCCTAAATTCATGGAGAACTTAGCTTTCCACTAGCCATTAATCCATCTATCTATCATATGATAAATGGAAGTGGAGCCCTCTTGATTTACAGTGGTGGAATGGGTAGTCAGGAAGAGTCAGGAGATTTAAAAATATTTGAGTTACTTCTTGCTTCATGGTGAGACTGTTTAAATTTAGAATATACCTATAGTGTAATTGTTGAATATATGTGGAAATTCAGAAAGGTTTTAAAATTTAAAAATATCACTAATAGGTACACTAAGAGCTTCAACCTTTCCAGGTCACAGTATAAAACAGAGTGGTTAGGTGCCTGGATTTGAAACTGGACAGGCTGGGCCCCATCACCAGCTGGGTGACCTGAGGCAAGCTGCTTAATCTTGGTGGGCCTCAGTTTCTATCTTTTTAGGATGGGGATGATAATAGTACTTACTTCATTGGGTTGTTGAGAGGATATAAATGAGCTAACATATATGGAGCTCTTAGAACCATGTAAACATGGCACATGTTAACTTCCATAGTAGTGTTCATGATACTGTTACCATTTTCTCCGCCTAAATCCCTGATAGACATATAGATGAATAACTTCACGGATGTATTTTAGAATTGCACTAAGAAATAACCAATAGTATGTAAAGGATCAAGGCTAATCTGTAGCTTTGTATCTGCAGAAACTGGTGTCATTAAAAAAAAAAAAAGAAGAAAAGACATGACCAGACATTTTTCTTGTGAGAAATATAAACACCAAATGTGAAAAAGGATTTGGTGAGATTGGTGGAGAAAAGTTCAGAGTTGATCAGTGGTTAAGAAATGAGTGTCACAGTAATTTGGGAGATTTCATAAAATGCAACCACTTTCTTGATAGTCTAATGGGAAAGAGCAGTGGTTCTCAAAGCTGGGTCTCCAGTCCAGCAGCATCAGCATCACTGGGAACTAGTTCGGAATGCATTTTCTTAGGCCCAACCCCAAACCTAGTGAATCAGAAACTCTGGGGGGTGGGCCCAGCAATCTATCTTTTTAGAGAGAGCACACTGAAGTCAGTGAGCACTGGAATAGAGAGATCACATAAAGATTGAAAAACCACCTCTTGTGATTCTCATTCTGACATATATTTGCATCAACTGCCCTAAGTCAAGACCCACTGCATGGATGGAAATCACCTGTAAATTAAAGAAAAAGAAAATTCATTTTGAAAAGAAATTTTATCAGTGAGGCAAGAGGGTTTTAAAATTATTTATGTACTTATTTATGTATGGACAAAAGGCCCTTATTGTACTAATAAATTAAATCTGAATTCAAAGGCACCCAGTTCTGCCTTAGAAGAGACCAAAGTGGTTGAAAAATCTCTGAAGGGTTTTTGTCTCTATAGTTCTACTTTCTGAGCTGAATTGGATGTGTTTGCTTAACTACCAGCCTGCAAGGTCCATAGCAGTTTCCATGTCTTAGACATCTCTCTATATATATTTTTAAAGTATTTATTTTTGAGAGAGAGAGAGAGAGAGAGACGAAGATGGGGAGGGGTAGAGAGAGAGGGAGACACAGTATCTGAAGTAGGCTCCAGGCTCTGAGATGTTAACGCAGAGCCTGATGCAGGGCTTGAACTCATGAACCGTGAGATCATGACCTGAGCCAAAGTTGGATGCTTAACTGACTGAGCCACCCAGGCACCCCAGACATCTCTATACTTTTGATGCTGACCTAATGTAAGCACTGATAAATGTTTCTCAAAATAACTAATTAATTAATTGAACCAGATGACTGTTACTTAAGGAAGATTAGTGGCTGAATTAATAAAGAGATGGCAGAAATGGCATTTTAATTTTCATGTACAATTTAAAAAGCAATTGTATAAAGCTGCAAAAGGAATTATGTTTTTTTTAGCAGGCACATTGTTTTAAAATAGGTGAAGAAATTAAAGTGTCCGATTAAAGCAATATTATCAGATTTTTGTTTTTAAAGTGACAGTTGAAATTGACTACTTTCCAAATATAAATATCATAATTCTTAGCAGAACTTGTTGATATTTCCATGATGTGACATAGCAAATCACATGGAAAAAATATGTATGTATATATATTTTACCTTCAATCTGCAGGTAAGACAAATTGAAAATGTTTTCTATAATTAAAAGGAAATTTTGTGTTTTTATTGATAGGTGGAACTATAATTGTAAAGGCTAGGTGAAAGAACAGTGAGGAAAAAATAAGTTTAGATTCAGTTGAGTCACTGGGCAAGAATCTGGGAGATATGCTGAGCTCACAGCCTTCCAGGGAAAAGACTGGTGTGCGCATGTGCATGCGTGGGTTCTCAGCCGTGCGCACAGCCGATGGCCAGATGGTGACAGTTTGGGGAGAGGCAGGGCTGTCAGCACTGAGAACGTTCAGGTTGCATACAGATGTTCTATGTGGGCTGTGACAGAGGGAAGCCTTGCCTGAACAAAGATAGACCCTTGGTTAAATAATTGTTTAGGAGCAAGCGATTCAACCTAAATTATGGAGAAAATAGAAAAAATGTTTTATAATATTTAATGTATTAGTAGCTATAATATACAGGAAACCACATCTGAGATCTTTGAGGTCATAATTCTTGAATTTGAGTCAATGAAGTAAGGAAGATGTTGCTTTTAGTCAGCTGACTGAAATGTAGCAGAGTGCCTGGGGAATCTTACAGGTTAAAACACAACAAAACAAAACACCGGATCTATATACTGTATTCCCAGCTTCACTGGATTCCAGCCTATAAGTTTGCCAATAGGCTTTTCATGCACCAGCTAATGATATAATCACTCTGAGGAACGAGTACACTTGGTGCAATGGCAGTTTCCAGAGTCCAGAGAATCCTATTTGGTGCTACATGGTTAACTTTGCCCTTGTCCTTAAACCTTGCTCTTGGCACAGAGGCTAAAACATCTATTACCAAGTTGAAGTGTGCTGAAGAAAAGAAGGGAGCTGAGTGAGAGAAAGAGGGCGATGAGAGCAAATGGCAGGGTACTGGTAATTGAATCATAAAAAAATAAAGCTAGAAGGAACCACTGGCTGGAAGGAAATTCCAGGAAAATCTCTGTTAAGTTGGCTTGTCTTGGCTCTTTGGAATGATTTTCCCTTTAGATAGTTAAATGAGTAGGAACTCTGTGGGCCTAAAATGGTCATGAATTCCATCATGATATGTATGTGTGGATGTCAATTCTAGCCAAATTACATTGCAGAATAAGGTCTATGCTATCAAGATTATGTTGAGCACCCTGACTACACCCACCGAACTTCAAAACAGAGGGTGACTTTCAGTCTTCTTTTGAGGTAGACTCAGAGATCTGGTCTTTGTAATTCTGCAGCCATTGACAACATGGCTTCATTCATTGGACCAATCTTGAAAGTGCTATGTCCCTTCAGAGGGCTGTGAGATGGTGAGATTGTGGGACATGCCCTTTAGCTAGCAATCCCCCTTTTCCTCCCTGTCATGCCTGAGGATGGTGATTGGAAAATGTGGTTGCCTGAAAGTATGTCCACGTTCTCCTTGTTTTTGGACACAACCTACATGTAAACAACATTATATAGACCTGTAATTTTGTTGACTCTTGGCCATCAATGAAACAGAAACTTGGGGGGGGCTGCTCTAGTTGAGAAAGCTGAGGCCAAGCAGCTGTCTCATGACAGACTTCAGGAGGCAAAGCAAAGGCTTCTGATTGTAGTGTTTTCTAAGGCTAGGCATTTCCAAGACTTTGGAGTTTGGAGGGTGTTGGGATTTGACTTTGGCTCGCCACTACTTTTGGCCCAGAACAGGTGTATAACCAGCTTTCAGTATGTTCATGCTTGGAGGCAGGAGTAGAACCATTCCTACCTAATGTACGGAGAGACGGAGTGTAAAGGAAAGAAATGAACATGCTCTTTGTCTAAGGAAGGGGAAAGACCGCTAAGTAAACAAGCAGGACACTACAGATGTTAGCTAATTTCCTCCAACAGAGTTTTGGATTTAAAAGTCTTTAAAAATTATACTTTTTGGGGGCACCTGGGTGGCTCCGTCGGTTTAGCGTCCAGCTTCAGCTCAAGTCATGATCTCAAGGTTCATGAGTTCAAGCCCCACGTAAGGCTCTGTGCTGACAGCTCAGAGCCTAGAGCCTGCTTCAGATTCTGTATCTCCCTCTCTCTCTGTCCCTCCCCCACTCGCGCTCCGTCTCTCTCTCAAAAATAAACATTAAAAAAGATTTGTTTTTAATTACACTTTTTCTTTCATATGCTTAAACTTTTTAAAACTCTTTCCCATATATATTCTCATTTTAACCTTACTGTTAGCACTCTGAAGAGGCTGTATATATCACTGATTAAGAGCACAGATGCTGTGGCCAGTGTTCAAAACTTGTCAAGCTGTATGATCTTTGGTGAATTATTTAGCCTATTGGTACCACAATTTTCTCATCTGTAAAATAAGGATTATATTAGCAAGCTCTTCATGGGTTGGTTGTGCAGGCTGTGTAAATTAATACATGTAAAACCCATAAGGTACCTAACTCATACTAAACCATCAGTAAGTGTGAGCTCTTATGAAGAAACTGGGGCCCTGAGAAGAGAAATGGTTTAGAGGCTAAATTCCACCAAAATCTCAAGGTCACAAGACCAGGAAGTGGTGGTGTCAGGACTTGAATGCTAGTTTAATCATATCAGCTCTAGCATTACATTTCAACAATAGAACACAGTATGAAAATTTAAATGCACACAAGAGAGAAGGGAGAGGCCCAACGCATTTATAGAAAATCATAATGTATGTCATTGTCTTATAATTATGTGTGAACATTTTGTCTGTGATTCTGAGCTTTTGAGGAGATAGGAACTCTGTCATTTTCTTTCATTTTACTGGAACCAAGTACATAAAGTGCCTACCTGTATGTATAGATGTTATAGAACAAAAGAATGGAAGAATGAATGAATGAATGAATGAACATACATGATTAGCTAGTAAAGTAACACTCTGTGTCATAAATTGAAGCAAATTGTTTGGAGAGATTGGTGTAATAACAAACCCCAAACCATGTCACCAGGAAAGCACTTGATGCAAGAAATGTCTACCATCAACACAGCCTCAAGTGGTGTTCTAAGAGCACTTAGTCTTAGAAAATGATAATGAAGGGGACTAAAATGATCAGGTGCCTTAAAACATTGGGATTCAGTGTTTCTTCAGCATAGTGCCCCCACCCACCTCATAGCTGTAAAGACTCAGATTTCTTTTTCTCAGCTAAGATTTTCCTTTTAGTCTGAAGTCTTCAGTGGGAGGATGAAGGGCTGTAACACTATTCTTTAGCGGTCATCTAGCTCTGCAGCCTGTTTTCAGTCTCCTTGGTCACTCAGATCCCTGTTGCAGCCTGCTAACACACAATGAAAGCTTCTATGATCTGTCCTCCCACCCCCCCTCAAATGAAACCATTATTTCCTATCTTTCCATGGCTGGCTACTTGGTGAGCAAATAACTAACAGCAAATAACGATCTGAACTCTGTAAATGAACAATCTAAAAATAAAAGTCTAGGGGCACCTGGGTGGCTTAGTCGGTTGAGCGTCTGACTTCAGCTCAGGTCATGATCTCACAGCTCGTGGGTTCGAGCCACACCTCGGCTTCCTGCTGTCAGCACAGCGCCCACTTCAGATCCTCTGTTTCCCTCTCTCTCTGCCTCTCCCTCGCTTACCCTCTCTCAAAATAAAAATTTTAAAAATTAAAAAAAAATTAAAAATAAATAAAAATACATAAAAGTCTATAAGCACCTTCTGGAATTCCCTAAGCCATCCATCCTTTGTTTCAACTTTTTGTTGAAATTATACCCTATCCTAAATGGCATTTCATTATCAGAGCGATAGATGGCATGGAGCCCTGCTGCATCCCACTTGTTAAGATGTATGTTACTTTGCCATGATTTGTGGATCTGCCTGATTTCTCCCAATTTTACTTTTCCAAATTAAGTTCATTAGTTCTCCCTATAAAACCATGATAACTAAATTTCTGCAGCAATCTGCTTCAGAGACACATAGTAAATTTCCCCTCCACTCTCTGCTTCTTTCCCAACTCCTCTGGGGCTTAATTTTTGCCCCCTGCTTCAGCGTTTAACAATTGAGAAAGTCAGATTTTAAGTTATTGTCAGGACCTTCATTTTCACTTCCATATTTAAGTAGTTTAGTCTATAGGATACATTTGCAAGATTTATAGTGATGAGCATGTTAGTGAACTTCTTAAGGCTAAATGTAAAAACTTGGGTCAAAATATGCCACCAACAGTCTGGAGTTATTTATTTATCATAGGTACGAGAAGCTATTCTTTATAGGTACAGCTATTTATTATAGGACAACTCCAGCATGGACCTACTGAAGATCTTCGGATTTCCTCTGGTTTACAATAATTCCAAAAATCAATCTGCTTTTTTTTTTTCATTGTAAATATCATTTAGGAGGGTGCATGAATTAGTTTGATGGCAAGAACTCAGGATAAAGAGTTGGGAGATATAACTTTAATTTCTCATCTTATTGTTGACTCATATTTTGGCTTAAGGCAACAAGGTCATCACGATTTGTACAGAGAGGGTAGATGTTTACAAAATGTAATTTGGGAGGGTACTAGTTCTGTTTTCATACAGGTGCCAAAGTGCCTGTTGTTCTATTTTGAAAGGTCAATTTGCTTGTGTTGTCTTTCTTTCTCTTTTAAAAAGCGAAAGGAAGTAATGCATTAAGATCCTGATAACATGCTATGATTTACTATACAATATATTCTATTGCTGGGCTTTTAGCCATATGACATCAGTGTGGTATACATCCAGGGGAGGGAGTGTTAGGGTTAGGTGTCTAAGAGGGCAAAAGGGGGAAAAAAGATTGTTTTACAACATTAAGGGCAAATCACCTTTTTCAGTTTCTTAAACTATAAAACAGAGAAGAGCCCTGAATCTATACAGTCATTTGAAGATTTGTCTGCTAATGGTTGATCATGTATTTAGAAATGAATGGGAGACATATACAAGGTATCAGTTATCCAGCTGAGAACATCTGACATTCCCAGTGACTCTTGACCTTTCATGCCTGATAGTGAAGCTGTTAGTGCCGTCAGGAAGCACACACACGAGCACGCACACGCACACAGGCACACACATGCACACACCTAATGCTGTTATATAATACCTTTCATAGCGAGCCATTTAAGCTACCAGGTAATCATGGCAGTTAAAATAACATATTTTTTTAAAAGACCAGAAGTCGTGTCTCCTCCTTAGATTTATACTTTTGATAAAATGCTATTTTGTTTTTTAGTCCTTCCAGTACAACTTGTGGAAGATAATGATAGGCTGCAGTTTTGAATCCATTTAGTTTTCTTTCCTCTGAATAATCCTATTTGACAGGCTCCCCTCTGCCCCTTTTTCTTGTCATTAAGAACAGCCTCAGTGTGGTCTGAGTAAAAAGTAGATTAATTGTATAGCTGTAGGAACATGACTGCTGTGTTCTGAGAGGTAATTTCGGAAAGGGATCTGTCTTTAGCAGGAGTAAGTACACCTAAAACACGTCTGAGCTATAAGGTAAGAGTCATCCATTTGTATCATATTAGTGGAATATTACATGCCATGACTTCGTTTGTAGTTTGAAATACAGACAGATATTGTTCAAACCTTTTGGTCAGGATCTCAGTCTTCCCAGAATTCTGTTTTGTCTTATCTTTTGGAAAGCAACAAGAGCAGTAAATACTTATCATCTTGATAAGTTGTCATTCTTTTAATGTTTGTTTATTTATTTATTTAGTGCAAGCAGGGGAGGGGCAGAGAGAGAGAGAGAGAGAGAGAGAGAGAGAGAGAGAGAGAATTTTAACCAGGCTTAGCGCTGTCAGCACAGAGCTGGACCCTGGGCTTGATCTCATGAACCGTGAGATCATGACCTGAGCCAAAATCAAGAATCTGATGCTTAACCAACTGAGCCACCCAGGCACCCCCCAAAATTGCCATTTTTAATGCAGTTTTTAATTTGGAATTGACAAATATTTTAACACCTTACACAATTATGGTGTATTCATCCCCAAAAGTTATCCAAAAAGACCATTTCTCATAGGAAATATATATTTTTTCCATTTCAAAAGAAAATTTAAAAGAACAATTTTGAGATGAATTAGTTGATTACAACGGGTGTATGCATTTTCACTATTTTCTCCACAAAGCTCCATTTGGGTTTATCTAACATTTCAGAGGGTTTGGAAGAGGCATGTGTTACTCCTGGTGAAAAAAAGCTATTATGGCATCTAGACGTTAAGTGGCTTGCCAAGATCACTAAGTCAAGCAGCGGGACTGAGGCTAAAATGAGAGGTTTCCTGCCTTCCAGATGGAAACAGAATGAGATGAAACCTATATATCAGGTGTTTCTACACAGGAGGAGGGGAAAGACAATCCTTCAAGAGCAAGGGCCTCACCCTCTTTCCACAAGGCAGCTGAAGTTTGACGTTCTTATTTGAGCCCAAGAAGGCAGGGAAAATTGCACTTTAAACAATAAGACTGCCTGTGAGAGAATAGCCTGGGATTTACGTCTTGAACAGGTGTTGCCCTCAGCAGCTTCTACTGCCTCTTCCGCACTGTCTGCAAAGGAGTAACTATCTCCAGGTGGAAGGACTTGAGACCTGTTGCTTTCCTCCCTCTTCCTTAAGGGTTGAATACTACTAGCACACCAGAACATGTCACCAACTTTTTTTTTTTGAGGGGGTGGGTGGGTAGGGGTACTTTAGGGTGCAACGGAGTTTAACACAAATGTACAGAGTCAGTTTTCCCAAGGCAGCCCTGGAGGGGGGTGGAGGGAGTGGTCCCAGTGATTTGAAAAGTGCTTACAGCTTGCCTGGCCCTCACTTACTCCCCGCCAGAGTCCCTGAGTCGGGAGGGAGCCATCACTCTGAAACCAGTGGTAAGAGACCACCCGGGGCAAGTGGTTGTTCAACAACTGAAAGAGAATAGAGAAGGATGAGGAGGGAGGGAGGTGCTGAAAGGGTCAAACAACAGAATCCCAGTGCTTGTGTAGCTGATCCCATCCCGCCCCCCACTTGCTGAAACTGCATATCTACCTAGAAGGGCAATGACTAGATTCCTTTTGACCACACCTGGTTTCCAAAGATTAGAAAGGTAATTTAGGAGATAGGAAGTGTCTCTCTAAGGTTTGCTGGAAAATTCGATTCTGGTTAAGCAGCTTTCATTCAGTAGCTTCCTGTTGCCCATGCTGTAAGAGATTGGAGGAGGAAGCTATGGGGAGAAAGTGTAAAGCCTTTAACTCGATTTATAAAGCCCATCCCCCTCCTTACTTAGGTATTTCTCTATTTAACTCTGTCCCCCTCAGTCATCCTTCCTTGCACACTCAGACACACTCACCGCTCCAAATTATTTGCAGTTTCCCAAACCTACTACGCTCCCTTACTTACACCCCCCCCCTTCCTGGGGGTTATCTTCCCCAATCTGTCCTTGTTGGCCTGCAAATATCAACAAGTTTATCTTTCAAGATTTAGCTCAAGCTTCACCTCCTCTGCAAAGCTGAAGCTGGTCCCCACCACACCAATAAGACTAACCATTTTACTTTTACACCCCCATGTAGCTCAATTGATTATGCCTATTTCTTTACAAGTCCATCTTCCCTGGCTAGCTTGAGAGTGCCCCTGGGGTGGAGCCTAAGTCTTATCTTTCAGTTTCTTGAAACAACACTAGTGTCCCAGTACGTAAATATGTTTGTTGAATGAGTGGTGGTCAATATTCTCTGCTGTGTTCTGTCTTCCTAGAGAGAATAATTCATAGTTGCAGATTTTTAAGCAGTGGAGAATTTGGGAGAATGGCATGGAAGGATTGTGGAAACTCCCAAGTCCAACTCTGATTTTCAGGCAAGTTTTTGTCAGGGTGGAACAAATTCACTGCGTGAGAAACATTCTTCTGATTATAATGAACTACATTTAAGTCAAGTCCTAGCTGTTTGGACTTGTTAGCTGAGTACTAACTGTTTGGAAGCAATTTATTCTTTCTTTTTCTCCCTCTTTTTTTTTTTTTTTTTTTTTTATATATATATATAATTCAGGGAAGTTTTAAGACAATATTGATGCCTGGATCCTACACTGTATATTCTGGTTAAATTGGCCTGGAGTAGGGCCTGGATTTGGGATTTTTAAGTTTACCAGGTGATTCTAATGTACAAACAGGCTTGAGAACCACTACTTTAAGAGAACTTATCCAGGACTAGGGCTTACATAGCCTATGCATATTGACAATTACCAACTTTTTAGGTCCAACTTAAACCTAATGGATATCTTCACCTCTACATGTCCAAAAGCAAACACTTTCATGCATTAAAATAAATGGCATCTCCATTCTTCCAATGGCTCACACCAAAATCCTTGCAGCTGAGAAGATGAAAGAGGAAATTGAATGGTGGGGGAGGAAGCCAGATACATTTTAATGAGGACGAGGAAATCGCTGATGTAGTAGAATAAGGTAAATGCCGTAAGAATTATACAAAGACCTAAAAGTGTTCAAAGAATGAGAATTGTTCACGTGAGATAAGAGTCAGCAAAGACTTCAAGGAAGAGGTGATGTTTGAGGTTAGTTCTGAAGAACTAATAGCATCCCTACAGCCAGTAGGACTGAGGAAAACATTCCAGATAGAAAAACTATCTTGGCAAAAGCACAGAACTGTGACAGGACCAGGAATGTTCACCAGTCTAGCACTGTAGGCTCATGGTAACATGGTAACATAGGCTATGTGTGTCTCAGGGGTCGGAAACTAATCTAGAAAGTCTGGTCTTTGTAGTTAGACAGGCCTGAGTTTGGACACTGGTGCTACGCCTCAATCACTGTCCAATTCAGGGTGAGTTACCTGACCACCCTCAGCCTCAGTTTACCCATTTCTAAACTTGATCTAATCATGCATTTCCTGGGATTGTTTTGAGATTATCTGTTCTGTAATAGTTGTTTAATAAATGGTAGGTATTATTATTTTGCAGAGATCTTGAATAACAGGATAAAAAGTTTGTGTGTTTTTTTGTTTTTTGGGTTTTTTTAGTGAGCTAAAGGAAGATTTGCAAAAGGTAACTACAATTGGAACAATCTGCCAGCCATATAAAGTGGGGAGAGAATGGGGAGAGGGAAGAAGCAGGAGAGAAGTTAGGAAGCTGTTTTGTAGTTAGTTGGGCAATCTGCAAACCTCAGGGTGATGCTACTTCATGGTCAGTAAATGATTTCAAAGTTTTATCTTTGAGTGTTCAGAATATACAGATCTTGTTTATTTTATTCCCATTGGGTTTTTCTACCAGCAGGTAAAAGGAAAATCAGCTGGAACTTCAATCAACCAATGTTACCATAAACAAAAGAAGAACTTACATATTTGGGGTTAATATGTGAAGGTAAGCATCTTTGAAAGATTTGGATGTAGCAGGCTAAAACTAACAACTTGAATTTAATATTTTACAGAGAGTATATGTTCCAATAATTCTTAACTTCCTTGCGTTCCAAACAATACAGCTGAGTCATTACAGTGTTCTAAGAACTTCTATGTAAACACTTTTCTATCAGTTAATTTAAAAAGGCAGTAGGGCAGGGCTCATTTAGAATCAGAGGATTTGCCACTGACTTGCCCCATTGGACCTTGGGCAAGTCATGTGATTTCCCTGAATAATGGACTCCACATCTGTCATTTTGGAAAGGTAATTTATTTCCTGCCTCGTTCTCAGTGTTGTTGTAAGGATGAAATGAAGTAACTGATATAAGAATGCTTATGTTTTATAAGCCACAAGTGCAAAGAATTATTATTAAGACAAATCTGCATCCATTTCAATTAGACACAATCATCGTAAACTTCATTTGAAATGTTCCCGCTTTGTTTTCTTCCCTGTCCTTTGAAGATCTGCTTAGTTTGTCTTTAGGTTGGTGAACATTTTTACTTCCCTATGTTGACCACAGTTAATGTCACATTTTTGGTGAAATGTCCAAAGTATAATTTCAAACTAAGTAGCCATTTCATCCTTTTGAATTTGTGTTGTCTGTCCTCCCCTGTGTTTTGGGATAAGTATGGGAGGGTTTGGTTTCAGATTTTGGTTATTTCGCTAAGGGCAATTTTGGAAGAGGAGAGGTTATTTTTCAGTCATTTAATAAAATAACTTCTTGTACAGCAAATTCTCTCTCATTAGGGGCTATGCTGTAGACTCCAGGGATGATTTAAGAGACTGAGTCAGCATCTTTATCTTGTGATGCATTGGAAGATGTGTTAGTTCCCCTCGGGAGAAAGAAGGGAAATTGAAAATAAAATCTTATTGCCCCCTTTTTGGTTAATTTCCTGTTTTTGCCAACAAAACGAAGCAGTTACTTCTGAAATATAGACACACAGATGAGAAAATGTGTGTAATTACTTAATAAGAGGGGAGACTTGCATAATTAAATGGAAATTCAATGCATTTTAAGGAAAGAGAAAGCATTCCAACTAAGTTTCTGGCAGATAATAATGAGGGAGAAAAATTAAAAACATTTGAGGCTCTGAAGTCACACTTCTGTTGATACATATGGCGTTAATGGATTTTGAGCTCCTCTGCCTCCTGGTAAGCAGATGGTTTGATACTTGTTCTAAAACTAGAGGTTAGATGGCTTGGTGGAAAAAAGCAATGACCTTTCAGCTCAAGTTTAGTTTTGGACCTAATGATTTGTGGATTTAACTGAGCCAAAGGATGAAGACAACAAACTTTTCAAACACATATTCTCATGCTTAGTACTCTTTGAGATACCTAAACACAGACTGGGCTTGGTAAATAAGTCACACACAGTTGATCGTCTCCTCCTGGGTGAAGCTAAGAGGTTAACAGTTTGTAACAGTTACTTTTCTTATCCTGGGCAAAAGGTTAAATCAGGGAATTGTTATCTCTCCTGGGATTACCTGCTCAAGTGTGTAAGATGCAAACGATAATAAGACCCTAAAAATATACACTGGTTCCTTGATAGGTTAACTAGGAAGTAATATTCCTGTAAGTAATTATGCTGCCATGGAAGTATAGTAATAGGCTTCCCCCTTGCCTCCCACCACGCACACATATTTTATTAGAACATTACTGGGCTCATTCCAAATCCTAACTAACTTAATTTAAAACTGTATGTTCTATACAGTGATCACATATATACATATATATATTTTTAAGTTAACTAACATCGGACTATCAGCTCATAGGTTTTATGAATGGAAACAGCACTTCTCATTGATAAGCATAGCATGCTTGTAAAAGAAGCTTAAACAACATTGACCCTCTGGGAAACAAATGTAGCCATTTTACTACTTTCCAGAAGTAGCCTGTTTAAAATTTTTTTTTTCAACGTTTATTTATTTTTGGGACAGAGAGAGAGCATGAACGGGGGAGGGGCAGAGAGAGAGGGAGACACAGAATCGGAAACAGGCTCCAGGCTCTGAGCCATCAGCCCAGAGCCTGACGCGGGGCTCGAACTCCCGGACCGCGAGATCGTGACCTGGCTGAAGTCGGACGCTTAACCGACTGCGCCACCCAGGCGCCCCCAGAAGTAGCCTGTTTAGAAAAGATCTAAGAAAATTACATATCTCTGCATTCAAGACTGGTGGCTGGAAGCTGAAATGTACATGGAAGACAAGAAAGGAAGGAGGAGCTGATCCTTTCCTTTTGGTCTGGCAGAGGCGCTAGGAGCCAACTAAGGGGACAGGATGCCCTAGATAGAGCCTAGAGAATTACATCAGGAAACACATTCTTACTCGGGCTCCCTGGGTGCCAGGATGCCAGGACTCTTTCAACACCAAACACAATAACTAAGAGACAACTCCATCTAAAGAAGGAACTCTCACCTTCTTTACTGTTTAGTGTTTACAGAACACCCTGGAGAAAATATATAATACCCTAATTGATTGAATAAAATTATTTGAGTCAAGAGAAGATTGGATAGATAAAATGTATTATGAGGGAAACAGCATGTGCAGTAAGTGTAATTCATTTTTTTGTGTGTGTGAACAATAGTTCTCTAAATGTACATAAGAAAGACTACAACGAGGCATTCAAACAAACAAACAATAAGGAGGAGGGAATACAGACGATTTTCATTTTCTTTTGAATTAATATGCATTTTCAAACAATCATATATTACTTTTAGAATAAGAAAAAAGTTCTTAAAAATGACTTATGGGAATAAAACTTCAAGTTATGAAAGCATGGGACAATAATTATTACTTAGACTAGTAAATAAATCTCTAGATTTAAGGGAATAGAAAGCAATTAAAATGTAGACATAAAGAACACAGTATTTATATTTCCTTTCATACCCTGGAAAAATACATATTTGACAAGTGAAATATTTAGCTAGGTTAGGCTGTATATATTCAAAGAATCCTGTAATATAGAATGATTAACTGAAGAGTATTACACTAAACAAAAAACCCAATTCATATGCATATCATCGTATATAAGAATAAGTTAGTTTTGAAAAATAAAAACTGGTCCTTATCTCTCTGAAATAACTCAGAACTTGAACTGAGAAGTATTGTCATTAATAGCTAGAATATGCTGAGACCAAAAACCCTCAGAAACCACAAGGTTGAAAGAAAATTGTAATGTGCAGTGATGGAGAGGATATTGGGAAACAGGCTCTCACACATGTTACTGTTGGAAATATATTTTTACCACACTAAAGGGCTGCCTGGCAATACTCTTCAAAAATCTTAACATTGTGATATCTTTACAACCAGCATTTCCGTTTCTAGGAACTTATCCCACAGATTGTATAAGAATATGAACAAGCCAATAGGGATGCTGATAACAACCTTGTCTATGACAGTGAGGAGTTAGAATTAGCTTAAATGTCTCATAGATGACTTTTTTTTTTTTTTTTTTTTTTTGCTTTCATTCTTGGTCAAGTCATAGTAAGCCATCCGATAGTATACCATACAGCCATTAATAAGAGTTGGTGCACGATTGTATCTAATAAACACAATGCTGGACAAAATAAGCCAGATGCAAAAAAGCATATATATCATTTATATCTAGCTCAAATGAGGCAAAAATAACTACTGCTTAACTTTTACAGTGCGTCATGACTGCAGGTGAGCGCAGGCATTCTATCAATGCTGGTTTCTTGGTCTCAGACTGATACATAAGGATGTTCACTTCGTGAATGTTCATCAAACCTCATGATTGTTTAATTTTATGCATGTCTTTCAGTCTTATTAGAAGAAAGTTCATAAGTACTAATCACATAGAAAGAAGTTCAGCTTATAGGACTGATATAAAAAATATTAGAAAAATCCTTTTCTGTCGTAAAGGATTTTATAGACAAATAAATGGATGGATGTTTACCATGTGGCATTGGTGGATATCTCTGAGTGATGGGTTTATGAGATGATTTTAATTTCAATGTTTTAAGTTTTAATATATTCTTAAATTGTTAAATTACATGCCTATTTTGTACAAGAGAATAGTCATAAAAATATCATTATAAAAACCAGGAAAGTATGTGTAAGTTTGTTGAAACAGAGAACAGAATTAACAAGAATATGTGGATAGTAGGACCTAGAGAAAGAGTTGCTTTAGATCAGTTACAATTTAGTAACCTGGCATTTTACAAAGCCTTTATTCAGAAAGAGAATACTTTCATTCTGAAAACACATAACATGTAGCTTCAAACTGAAGGTAGGATATTAAAATTCTAACACAAGTATATAATAACTAACTCTGCCCCACTAATTTGTTAGGTGATACAAAGCAGTCTGGACTTCAGTTGTCCTCTCTGTAAAACGGGTTTAATGATACCTTGTCTGCATCCTCCCAAGGGTATTTTCAGAATAAGTGATATAAAGATATATCAAGAGCTTTGAACTTTTCAGAGATGTTGGTTCAAGGCATTATTACAAGGGGAGTTTATGAAAAAGTATGGGGTTTGATGCACTTGAAAACTTTGTGAACTGTGTGAAACTATATATTAGAAAGATCTTAGGATAACACCATATTGAGACTTCTTTTTTTTTTTTTAACATTTATTTATTTATGAGAGACAGAGAGAGACAGAGCATGAGCAGGGGAGGGGCAGACAGAGAGGAAGACACAGAATCTGAAGCAGGCTCCAGGCTCTGAGCTGTCAGCACAGAGTCTGGCACGGGGCTTGAACCCACGAGCCATGTGATCATGACCTGAGCCAAAGTCAGGTCACTTAACGGACTGAGCCACCCAGGCACCCCACCATATTGAGACTTCTGTACAAGAACATTTTTATAAAGAAAAAAAATGAACATAAATTAACCTATTTTCAGCTTGAGAAAAGTAGAGCCCTTTTACAGATCCAAATTATTTAAAAAATTGGATAACACTAATTCTATGATTCTTGTAATCAACTGGCTATTTCCTACTAGACAGAGATAAAGACGAATCCTTTACCCCAGAAAACACATTTGCCTCAGTTCCTGTTGGAATCTTATATATCTCTTTATTGCCTGTTGTCTTTAATTGCAGATGCATGGTCTTCTAGGATTGATTAGATAAATACTAAAGAGCTGACAAATAAATTAGTCTGAAGCCTAGAAACTTCCCTCTCTACCCTGACTCCTAACCCACCTCCATTCAATGGTCTTTATTTCATTACCTAAGGGGCTTGGTGTTGATATGCACTTAATATTTTACAATGAAATCTCTTTTGAGCTGCCACTTTTATTTAGCAAATAGTGTCTCTATTGTTTGCCCATATCCACTTTGTGCAGAGGGCAAAGCCATGTCTATGGCATTCATTCAATCTAGTGGCTCATTGAAATGGATTTCGTCAAATGGTTGTAATAACCCCAGCAAATATATCTCTGCAGCATTCTCTAGAGCAGTGACTCCAAAGTGTGGTCCTTGGACCAGCAGCGGCCGCATCTGGGAACTTGGTAGAAACGGAAGTTATTGGGCCCCGCTTCAGACCTACTGAGTCATAAACTTGAGAGGTGCTGTCCAGCAATCTGTACTTTAACAAACTCTCCAAGGTAATTTTGATGCATGAAAAGTTTGAGAACAGCTGCCCTACAGGAATTATAGGTGCCTATAATTATATATAATCATATAATTATAATAGAGGCGCCTAGAGGCAAAGTATGCTCCCTCCAGGGATGTGATGAAAATTACCAGTATACACCGGCTTACTTTGAAAACAACATTGAAATCTCAAGATAGCTTTTTATCATAAAAACACGTGGTAGTACCAGCAGACTCACTTTGCAGCCGTTTGACCACTTTTCAGCTCACCACTATGGTAGATCAGAGCTATTCCCAATTTACAGACAAAATAAAATCAGGGCAGGGAAAAGACTCTTAGAAGTTTGGCACAGCTTAGCATCCTCTGAGTTTTTCTGTGAATTGCAATAGAGATGGCTGTTACATCACCTTTTCAAACCCTTCTCCATGGCAAAACAGAGACTGAAAGCCTGAATACTGGCCTTATTTCCACCAGTAAGTCATCCTGGTCTTTGAAGTGTGATTCAAATATATGAAATGCCTGAAGAATGGAAGATCTGTACTACGAAATTGTCTGTCCCCGTTCAGTGTCTTAACCTAACCACCTCCATCTGTATCAATGAGATTTGGTTTGCCTAGAACTTCCTGGAAACCAGTCACAGAAAAAGGCCTCTTCTCTCTAAAGTAAACTCAGTTTACACATTATATGATTGCTCCTTGTCTTACAAAGGATGTATAAGGTAAAACCAGAAGAGACATGACATGAGAAACACTACTATTCCTACTGAAAAAACTTTTGCATTGAAAGAATACCATCTAACTGACTAGTCTCTTTACTAACTTTAACTTACTTTCCCTGTCTTATAAAGATTTTGATGTACTAGAGGCCCTACCCAATACCCTGGATTTGATCATCTGCCTCTTATTTAAATAGAATTGTGTAAACTGAATAACAGTGGGAAATATAAAAGGATTAATCTACTGCTCTGAATCTGTAAACAACTTTTAAACGAAATCTCTATCTTGACTCTGGTGAAGAATCAGAATAGTAACTGTTTTCCTAACAAAGATATACCTAGATAATAGCTTAAAATTTTTAATAATGGATTAATTCTAGAAAGTCATAAAAACAGTGGTAAGGCTCTGCAACAGTTACTTAATTGTCTGAGCCTTGGTTGTCTCATCTGTAAAAGGGAATAACAGGATAGTTGTTAGCATAAATGAGATAATTCACGTAAGTTGCTTAGGACAGTGCCTATCACGTAGTAAGTGCTCGAAACGTTAGCTGCAATTGTTATTGCTGTAACTGTCAATGCTATTCTATTCTGATTTCAGATTAAATTAACTAAAAAATGCTGGAGTCAGTACAAACAAATCAACTAAGTTTGGGCAGTTAGTGATCGAAAATTTTTCATAATAACGGATAGGGTTGCCTTATCCCAAGGCACTACCATTTACCTAAAGAATTCATATAATAAAATACATTTTCTCTTAATAATCATACTTTGAAAACATCTAGCTAAGTTTCTGATACACAGTATCTTATTGAAATTTGATTTATCTATTTTAAAAACAAAAACTATTCTTAAGCCCTTGGAATAATCACTTTTAAATTCATGGACATATATAGGTCATATTTAAAACAGAAAAGCTGGGAAAGGGTTACTCCATAAGGTATTTGGCATTTATCCAGTTGGCCCCTGATGTGAAGAACTCTTATTTGGTCTGGGAAATCTATAGCAAGAGGACAATGGTCCTAGGATAGAGTAGCATGACAAAATCTCTTTTTCCTAATTCAGTATCATTCTGTAATGAGGTCCCTGTTATCAAAATAATGCACAGATACGTTTTAGTTTTTAAAAGAAAATTTTTTTAACGTTTATTTATTTTTGAGACAGAGAGAGATAGAGCATGAACGGGGGAGGGTCAGAGAGAGGGAGACACATAATCCGAAACAGGCTCCAGGCTCTGAGCTGTCAGCACAGAGCCTGACACGGGGCTCGAACTCACAGACGGCGAGATCATGACCTGAGCCGAAGTTGGCCGCTTAACCGACTGAGCCACCCAGGCGCCCCCATTTTAGTTTGAATAGAATTAAAATGCACACATTAGAAAGGAAACTAAAGGTAGAAAAGAAGCCCCTTTTTATAGCTTGTCTCAGTTAATCCATATAAGAATATTGAAATATGTTTTGTGTGTGGGTGTGCACGTGTATGTATGCATGCACACACATACAGTTTTATAGATGAGAAAACTGGAGTGCTGAGAGATTAAGGACAGGAGGGGCAGAAACCATACAGAAAACTCACTAGACATCTGGGAAACAAGCATGCCTTTTAGAAGGAAACCTGTCCTGTGCTTGGAACAATTTCACATTTCACAACCAAAGAAAAGCTCTTTTTTTTCCCTTTCTTTCCTTCTTTCTTCTACCCACCCCCTACCTCTCTCTTTCTTTCCTTAATTTTTTGTGATGTTTATTTATTTGAGAGAGAGAGAGAGAGAGAGAGAGAGAGAGAGAGAGAATGAGTGGGGGAGGGGCAGAGAGAGAGGGAAGCACAGAATCTGAAGCAGGCTCCAGGCTCTGAGCCGTCAGCACAGAGCCTGGCATGGGGCTTGAACTCGAGAACCATGAGATCATAACCTGAGCCCAAGTCAGATGCTTAATCGAATGAGCCACCCAGGTGCCCCTCTTACTTTCTTTTTAAAATAGATGATAAGTTGGGAGGCTGGGGGGCTCAGTCAGTTAAGCATGGGACCCTTGATTTCCTTTGGGTCATATCATGGTTCGTGGGTTTGAGCCCCTTGTTGGGGCTCTGTGCTGACAGTGCAGAACCTGTTTGGGATTCTCTCCTTCTCTCTCCCTGCCCCGTACCAAATAAATAAACATTAAAAAAATAGGTGATAAGTAAAACTTTAAAACCTACCATTCAGACCTCCCTGCCAGCATATCACAAACTGATCTCTAGGATTTACTGATCTTGAATTCTAGAAAGGTTTTAAGGCAATGCACATTTCCGAACTTTGAAGTCTGAGGATAAACAGCTTGGCTCAGGCATATTCTAATTTGGCACTCAGAGTGCACATTCCTGGGTCCAAGTCTTGGCTTTTCTCTACGCCTGACTGGGCACTGAAATATTTAACGTATTAACGTAGGATGCAGATAATTGGGTGGGTAGGAAAACGCGCCGAATTAGAAGGTATTACCTAACTGGTATTTCTTGTTATATTTTACAACCTGAAAATCTTAGTAAGTGATACTGGTTGATTTCTGAAAAAGGAATCTTCGAAAGATGTTATTGTATAGACCTTTGGTACGTCCGATGTTACAGTTTTAGTGATCTCTGTTTTTCAGACAATAAGCATTCAGTAAGAGCACCGCATGTATATCCTATAGTCTAAGTACCAAACAAATATGTACTCAGCCAGTCAGAAGCCTAATACAGAGTTTTAGCCTTAGTTATGGGCTAAAATTAATGGTAGTAACTATAAACAGTGACAGATTGGATGGCAAACCATCTACAGTCTCAATTTGCAATTTTATTTTTGGCAGAACTCATAGGTTTTATGACCAACAATATATTGCAATCCAAGGGAAAAAATGGAAGCATTATGAGCCATTTTCAAAGGCTGTCTCACAAAATGCACGCTGTAATTACTGGACTGAAGAGAATGATTCCTTCCTGATATGACAAGGTAGGGGCTGTTTATAATGTTGCTGTTATTATTTGAAGGACAGGAAATATATATAATATTGCATCTTCCAAAAGGGAGCAATATGAAAGCTGTGTGTTTGGATATAGCCAAAAGTTTGCCTAGTACCATTCAGAATTAACAACAGACACCCCAAAAAGGAAATTCTGTTTCAGGGAGTGGCTCAAACATCAAATGTTTAACAAAGGTGTAGTTTGATTCATAAACACGGTTTGAAGGAATACTGATATAAAATAACTGAAGATAAGACAGATCACAGCAGATTTATTTTCAATTCTTCAAGCTTAAACTCCGGGATAGTACATTTAAAATTTTACATTGAGCTACAGACATGTACAAATTTACTCTTCCATATTTTAATCATATAAGCTGTGAATTCATGAGTTATTGAAATGAAACACCACTGGTTTCACTCTTATTTACTGTTTTCTGGTAGGATTACAGTGATATTCAAGGATTAGCTCAGATCTGTAAATAAAATTAAGCAATATCTACACACAGATCCCCATTCTCTTGTTTTACTTCACTTAATTATTCGTAGGTCCCATTTAGATTGGCAATGTGGGAAGTACTTCTATTCAGAAACATTTCCATGAAAAACTCACAGACAGCAAATATCTCAGAGATAAATTTCCCACAAATTGTATTTGGAGGGTAAAAACAAAAACAAAACAAAATAAAAAAAGTCTGATTGACATTTTTGTATGACAAGTGTAGAATATGAAAAGCAGAAAGAATTTTCAAGTTTGGTGAAAAGTTAATTTCATGTAAAACTTAAAAGGCAACACAGAAAGTGAGATATGCTTTTATTTGTAACCAAACCCTTAACTAATCTCTACTCCCAATGATTCATTTCACATCTCACTTTCTTTTTACTGTCTATCAAATCACCTTGTTTTATTTTCTTCTCAGCACTTATCACCATCTAAAATTATCTCTGTGATATCTTTACTTGTTAATTAGCAATTGACCTTGCCAGCTTTATTCACAAATGAATCCCTAGCATCCCGCACAGTAACTGATACACAGGGCCTCAAAAATATCATAACACTAAACTTATAATTAAAGGAAACATCAGTGGGGCATTCTCTTTAGATGTCTAGTCTCCGAAAGTTTTACAGATTCCATTCTAAACTTTTTTTTTTTTTTCTTTTTCAAACTTCTTTCTTTTTCTCACTGTCTCTTTCTGGCTAGGAAGAAGAAGAAACATTTTGTTGTGAATGTTGAATGAAAAGTGTTCCTTGATCTGAAAATTTAAGAATAGGCCACAGAAGCATGGGCTTTTATTTACAGATCATAGAGCCTGTGAAAAGTTACATATTGTTACATTATTTCCGCAAAACAAAACCAAAACAGACAATAGCCAGGCTTCTATTTAGGTAAGCCAGTGAAAAGTTTGACTTCTTCAAAAATCTGAAATCCAACTGCAGGTATGGATTCTGATTAAATACACATGTTATAAAATAAGCAGATTGTAACCGTACTTCTGTCTTTTTTTTTTTTTTTTAATTTTTTTTTCAACGTTTATTTATTTTTTTGGGGACAGAGAGAGACAGAGCATGAACGGGGGAGGGGCAGAGAGAGAGGGAGACACAGAATCGGAAACAGGCTCCAGGCTCTGAGCCAACAGCCCAGAGCCTGACGTGGGGCTCGAACTCACGGACCGCGAGATCGTGACCTGGCTGAAGTCGGACGCTTAACCGACTGCGCCACCCAGGCGCCCCTGTACTTCTGTCTTTTGAATAGCAGTCCAGGAGAGGGGCTAAAACATGGGCTCATTTGACTCCTGGCCTTTCTGTTCGGTAGCTATGTAATTTTAGGGAAGTTAAACAACCTCTTTGTGCTTCGGTTTCCTTATCTGTGTTATGGAGATAATAATGGAAGTTTCTTTTTAGGGTTGTAAAGATTAAAGGCGTTAATACATGCTGAATCTTTGGAAAAGTGCATGGCATACGGAGTGTGCTTAAAGTTTTCTGTAATTATCTATTCCAAGATAAAGTATCCAGAGTGGTATCAGTAGTACAAAATTATTTACCCTAACAAATATCAAATTGTCTTTTTTTTTTTTTTTTTTAATTTTTTTTTCAACGTTTTTATTTATTTTTGGGACAGAGAGAGACAGAGCATGAACGGGGAGGGGCAGAGAGAGAGGGAGACACAGAATCGGAAACAGGCTCCAGGCTCCGAGCCATCAGCCCAGAGCCCTACGTGGGGCTCGAACTCCCGGACCGCGAGATCGTGACCTGGCTGAAGTCGGACGCTTAACCGACTGCGCCACCCAGGCGCCCCTATCAAATTGTCTTCTTAGAGAAACTTCAGACCAAGAGTATTTAAGAGCTTTTAACACGCATTACCTGGTCACCATCTACAGGCCAAACAGACCCACATTTCTCAGACTGAGACTCATTTCAGGGAATAACTCATATTGGATAACTAATGTTAGTTGGGTGACAAATGACAGTATTTCTAACTTTTTCAGTTGCTAGGGGGATTTAATAGCGCCTTCCAAGGCAAAGTCATAGAAAGATAGTAAAAAGGGAGGTTTGAACACTAAACCAAGATTTGTGGAGTCTCCCTTTCTGGCTACTGTCTTCTAAAGTAGACCTGAGCAAACAGGAAAAAAATCGCATCTACCCTATCAAGTCTCCATGTCGAGGTATCATATGAGGTATCATATGTCCTTCCTAGTAAAGGATCGTTAAACTCTGGTGTCATCTGAATATGCTAACATGCAGATCTGAATCCTTGCTTATTCAACAAAGACTTATTAAGTGGCTACTTAATGTGCCAGGTTTAGTGCCCAGCTCTGGTTCTAGCCCTGGAAACAAAACAAACCCCAAATATAAAGCCTCTCTACTACTGTTTAACAGCTTAGAATGTAGTCAGATAGAGATGAGCAGTGGGCACATATGAGGCAAAACGAATCCAGTTCGGGGAGGAGTAGGGGATTTTGATTTCAGAAATAAGAAATGGCAGTTAAGTAAGCTTAGTAAGGAGGCAGGAGGGGAAAACTGTTGTCAGCAGAAGGAAGAACACAGAAAAAGCTCAGAGGCCAGATGCAGCAAGGTGGGTTCTGGAACTGCAAGTAATTCAGTAATTCAGATATTCAGGACTCCAGTAGAGACTCATGATTCTCGTTACATAACTGAGTCTCCTGAGGAGTTGGGTTTTTCTCCCTCTGGTCTTTCTTTCTTTCCCTTTCTTCCTCCCTCCCTCCCCACTTGCTTGCTTGCTTGCTTTCTCTCTCTCTCTCTCTCTCTTTCCCTTCTCTCTCTCCCTTCCTCCCTCCCTCCTCCCTTCCTTCCTTTCTTTCTTCCTTCCTATCTTTCTCTCCCTCCCTGCCTTCCTCCCTCACTTCTTTACTTTTCTCTCTTTTTCCTTCCTTCCTTCCTTCCTTCCTTCCTTCCTTCCTTCCTTCCTTCCTTCCTTCCTTCTTTCCTTCCTTCCCTCCTTTCATACTAAAACCCTCTTTGGATTCTTTCCCCTTTGCTCCCAAAGATTTTAAAGTAATGGGTCAAGGGGTAGTGCACATTCATTGGTATTTTTAAATGCATCCTTGGTGATGCTGCAGTACAAGCAAATGAAAACAACAGAAGGTGGTATCAGGCAGAAGGCTGACTTTGACTAGTACAGAGTGTACCTTGAACCATCTCTAGAGCAATAGGATGACCTTGAAGAGTGTCATGCATGGGCGGGATATACTCAGAAATTCGCTTTGACAAAATTACTCCTGCAGACCTGTGGGCTGAAGAGGAATGAAGCAGAGGCAGAGGCCACTTAAGAGGCTCATGTGGTAATCCAGATTACTGCCTATGGCTTTCCTGGTTATTTCTTAACCCTGGCCTCAGAAGTGGAGCAGCGTCCTTTCAAAAAACACATAGGCTATCCTTAAGTGCTCAACGTGAGCGGAAGCCACTGAACTATGAACCCTCACAAATCACAGGGGCAATCATTCAAACAGGGGTTCGTAGCTCTAATGGGTTTCAGCCGTCTACCGACTCCCAAAAATTCTGTGCAAACTTTTGACTTTTCTGGGCATGTGTGTTTTTCTAAGAGTGCCGGTCCACACTGTTCATCAGCTCTGCACAGGCTTATATGATCCCACAAGTCAACAGCACATGAGGAAGGAGCATGTAGGGCCCTGCTGTGGATGAGATGGGCTTATTTAGAAATTAGAAATTCTCTTCCCAATACAGCCGATCTAATATACGGGTATTTTAAAAACTGTCTCTTAACTTGAATTCTCCTGTGGTTGCTAAACTGAAAAAGCATCAGAATCATCCAGAAAGATCATGAGAAGTATAGAGTTACAAAATTCATCTAAGAATTATTGAATAAGGACCTATAGGGGAGGATTGGAGTGATTTGAATAGGTAACCAGGTTTGGGAACCACTGAGATGCTTTTGTACTTACAGAAATAGTTACTTATGGTCTCTATTATCTTGCCTTTATTGTTATACATCTTCATTATTTATGCACACAAACTGAACCAGGAGCTTTTTAAAAAAAATAATACAACATCGGTAGTAATAGTAATAATAATAATAATAATAAAAATAATAATAATAATAAATAAAAATACTATCACATTACTAATTCTATAACTCTCCATATATGGGAGCATATTGATAACCCACTTTATAATTCTGAAGAATTTTTTGAGTTGGAAGGTTTTTATTGTTTTGTCTGCATCTCTGTCCCCCCTCTCTCTAGCAAGAATTGCCATCCAATCCTTTTCTATTAGTACTGTTTTCTACTTAAGATTTTGGTGCCAAGGTGAAAATCATTCTAAATTGCCTTATCTCAGCACTTGAAATAAATGGATACTGTTTTTAAGAAAGAGGCTTCCTGGTTTGAGGAAATTATTTTTGCTCTCCTATGAATCTGGCCCTCCCATGAATAGCCTTCTTATTTTCCTCTCCTTATGCTAACTGCTCCACATCTGGTATCCAGTACAAGGCAGAAACAGCATGTTATCAACCACAAGAAGAAAGAAACATAAGGCTCTTAGAAATCTTGGATCTCATTTATGGCACTATTGAAGGCGGACTCTGGAGTCTCTGAAAAGCTTTAGATGATTAAAAATGAAATGTAAGAATGCGTTGTCCTGGACAATTATGAAGGCAGAAAGGAAACCTTTTGTATGTGGTGGGGCTACTGCTATCTCCAAGGACAGCTTGGAATAGCAGCAGGAACGTTATGATATTCAGAAGGGCTGATGATGTAGGATTGATACAGTTTGTGGTATTATTTCTTGTTCTACCAGATTTACTAATATAAATTTGACACAGTTAAGTATTCTAAATCACAGCAACACACTTGCTGTTTTGACGCACAACTTTCTAAAAGAAATACTTTGAATAAGTTCCACAAAAGTCATCCAATCTGGAAAAATCTACGTTTTTGAAAATTGGGTTTTTTTTTTTTAAAAAAGATGTCTAAATTTTTAAGTCATCTCTACAGCCAGTGTGAGGCTCCACATAACAACCCTGAGATCAAGAGTTGCTCACTCTTCTGCCCGAGCCAGCCGGGCGCCCCTAACGATGGTTTTATTGGGACTCGGGTTAGAATCTTCTGGTAAGTTTTACTTTATACCTACTTCCCATTTTGTATTTTTTTCTCCTGCTTCCTCTCAGGTTGCTTTTCCCCATATTTCTGTATCTCACTGTAATCCTTCTTCTCTTCTGTGGCTTATCCCACTTCCTGTCTGAGTTCAGCACCCATAGCTCTATGGAGCTTGGCAGAGGCTCTCGGGAGAAAGAATGCTGTGTGCTGCTTCTGTAAGAACAGCCACGAGAAAGGAAGGACCAGGACTTTGAGGGGAGATATGTGCACTTTGAGGGGAGTCTGTATGTGCACTTTTCAATGTTTTACTTCCTGTGCACTCCCTATTGTCATTCCCTTGCATTATAGGACTTATCTTCCTATTATTTTTTTTTTCTTATTTAATGTGTAATTTCTTATTGTTGTGGTAGTCACAAAGTACCAGACTCTTTTAGGTTTAGTCTTTGCTCTCAACCTAAAATACTATCATGTAAAGAAATAAAGTCTGGCTCTAGAAGCCTGACAATTTGGTAATTTGCCTGAAAAAAATGTATTCCACATCCCAAGTGTAGTTCACGTCTGTGTGCAAATCTTTCCTCTTCCTGCATTTAGGATCACCCTGTGAGAGAAGGGCCTAAACCCTGTGGTTTAAGGACTGCCCAGTGCAAAAAGGCTTTTCTCATAGCAGTGGTTCTCAGTGGGTTGATTTTGTCCTTACCTCTTGCCCTGAGACATTTGACAATATCTGGAGACATGTTTAGCCGTCAAAACTGAAGGAGTGCTACTGGCAGGGAACAGGTGGAAGCCAGGAATGCTGCTGAACACCCCACAACACACCCCAGGAGCTCCCCCCTTAACCCTCTGCCACTGAACAAAAAACGGCCAAGCCAAAATGTCAATAGCAATGAGGTTGAGAAACCAACTCTGTTCTCGACTTTGACCAAGAACAGGCCCTGTTAACAAGCCTTGCTTGATCCATGGGCAGCAGTAGGAAAATGTGTTCATGAGACCTGATGCTGAGTCACTGGTGATACTTGTGTGAACTTTGGGAAAACTGGCTGCGCTTGTTAGACTTGATGGGTGTGTATGTGTCTGCCAGACTCTTGGTTTGTGTGTAATGGAAAGTGAAATGGAGGCTCTTAAGCAGGGGTTGGGGCGGTTGGAACACAATCTATTTAAAGACAGTAGACATGTCTACGGCCATGCCACCCTGAACGCACCCGACCTCGTCTAAAGACAGTAGACATACTGCCCTTCCATTGGTCTGCTTTTGGTTGGTCAGGGGCTTGAGCAAATCACCCCTTGGGGCCTCCATTCTCTTATCTATCAACTAAGGGTTTGAACTAGCTTGTTGCTCTCTGTTCCACAATTGTAGAATGAATGAAAAAATTACCTCACAATTAAATGGAACTATTTAATATAATTTAGACTGGACATCTCCTTAATCTGTAGTTCCCTAATTTTTTTTGTCATCAAAAATGAGGGTCATCTTTAAATATCTGTACTCAAGAGTTATTGTGTCAAATCTGTACTCAAGATTTATTTTATATTCTAGGAAGACAGAGTATCCATTGGTGTTTAAAGGTTGCCCGTCTATGATGTGCTTCTTATAGAAAAATCTAGTTTGTCTAGCTACTTGTTCTACCACTTACCTTGAAGAACTGTCAGTGTTGCTCCACCAGAACTACACCAACCTGGCTGACCACTAAAGCTCCCTGGAAAAGATAGTACCGTAGAATCAGGCCTGAGGAGAGAGCTGTTGGGAATTGTGGCCTGTAATGACCTCAGTCTTTATGCAGTACCACACCCTTTTCTGAAAACTCCCTGGATCAATGGTGCATTGGTCTGACTCATCATTGCCCAGAAGTATGTAAGATGGGAAGAGGAAATGAAAAGGAAACGGGCTCAAATAGTTGCTGCATGGTCAGCACATAGCATACCTTACAAAAGTTATCTGATTTAATCACCACAAATACCTGACAAAGGGGATTATATTAACATCCCTTTACCTGATACGAAACTAAAGCTCAAGAAAAGCTGATCTATTTACAAGCTATAGAAAACTGACTCAAGGGGACATAAGTAATAAAATTAATTCATTGGGTCGTGTAGCCAAGAAGTCTAGAGGTAGAAGTGGAGCTTGTTCCAAAGCCTTAAGATACATCACCGTTGTCCCAGTTTCTATTTCTCCTTTGTGTTTTCTCAAGTCTTGGTTTTGGCTTTAGGCAATTCTGTGCCTCCCAGAAGCCCTAGGTTCTCCCAGCAGGACCTCATACCTCATTGCTGGAGTAGACTGGAGTGCCTGCACAAGCCCTGGATTCACTCTTTCTCAATGGCTCTTGTCAAGTCACACATTTTTCCCAGAACTAAACACTCAACTGAGGAGGGTGAGTTGGTACTGGGAAATGATGCCTGGAGTTTTTCATAAAAATTATTTTATTTTATTTTATTTTATTTTATTTTATTTTATTTATTATTTTCAGAGAGAGAGAGAGAGAGTCAGGAAAGGGCAGAGAGAGAGAGAGAGAGAGAGAGAGAGAGAGAGAATCTCAAGCAGGCTCCACACTGTCAGCACAAAGCCCTATGTGGGGCTCAAACTCATGAACCATGAAATCATGACATGACGTAAGCCAAAATCAAGAGTTGGATGCTTAACTGACTGAGCCACCCAGGTGCCCTACAAAAATAATTTTTAAAACAAATCTAAAATCCAAGTTGGAATTCAAGTATCAAACAAAAAAATTATTGTCAGAATCTGGGCGGCTAAGCTTTAATTCCCAATCACGCTCTAGAACCTCTTGAGATTTTTATTAGTAATTTAGAGTTTATTATTTAGTGATATTTTGAAGTTGGTCTAGATAAGGTATAGAGACTAAACAACCTTTCCACTAGTGTAATTTTTGTTCACTGCTTATATTACTGGATATATTTCTCTCCCTGATTGGTGGAAGTCCTCATGAAAAGATAAGCAAGACAGATTAATTCCCTGTATCCCACACTCTGATCATCTTGGAAAGGGGTTATAAGAAAGAATCGGAAAGATCTCTAGATCCATCCTGGTATCTTTTGCTACTACACATCTTCCCAGTTTCCAAAGATGACTCCCTTTGTTTTCAGCTATGAGTTATTTCATCATTATTCATATGACGATTTCTAAAGCAGTTTGAGTCAATTGCATATGATTTAAAAATAATGAAGCTAACAATTTTAACAGGAAGACTACATTACTCTTCCTATTGCAGAGATTTTTCTCTCCATAATATAAAATGTAAACATCTTCAATTAAGAGAATTCATATGGGCTGAGGAAAATTGTCTGAGCAGCAGCCACTTATTCTGTAGAAACAAAGACCATGGAATGTGGATGTGAAACTTGTTTGTCCTCAAGAAGTGAAGAGAAATCAATAAAATTTATTCTGAAATGGAAGGAGTTATATTAGTTGGATGTTTCAGCCTTTACTTGTGCAGATGCATATCAGGCAAAAACAGGTTTCTCATCCGTCACATAACTATCAATATGCCAAAACCATCTTTGATTATCCACAGCCCACCCGGATGGAAAATGCATTCCCCCTTTTTAAAAATTACTTGTTTTGCTAGGTCAGAAAACTAACGTTGAACAAAACAGTGCTTGTGAGGGGCGCCTGGGTGGCGCAGTCGGTTAAGCGTCCGACTTCAGCCAGGTCACGATCTCGCGGTCCGTGAGTTTGAGCCCCGCGTCGGGCTCTGGGCTGTTGGCTCAGAGCCTGGAGCCTGTTTCCGATGCTGTGTCTCCCTCTCTCTCTGCCCCTCCCCCGTTCATGCTCTGTCTCTCTCTGTCCCAAAAATAAATAAACGTTGAAAAATTAAAAAAAAAAAAACAAAAAAAAAAACAGTGCTTGTGAAGAAATTAGCTCAAAAATGTCAAATAGTAATTTTTTGGTTTACCTCAGGCTACCTTTAGACCACAGGGTAGAAATGATTTAAAAAACAAAACAAGACCTCCTTTATAACATTAGATTTGAAAACAGAAAACAGACCACAATACTGAAACCATGGTGAATCACTTATTGTCTCTGGGCAGAAGTCAGAGTTGGCCTCCTGCTGATCCGTCTTTTCTTGGGCGCAGCTCAGGACATCACAGCTTGAGTGACCACGAGGTAGATGGCATATTCAGAGAAGAGGGACTTTGGTAGCGAAAGGCCTCAAAATGAGTTCATGACCAGTCTGGATTTGTTGAAGGAACTTGAATGTTTAACCTAGGAAATGGCAAGACGTTGTTTCTTTCTCCAAATAACCCAGAGGTTTAACTTGACATAGAGAACTAAGTGCCCTATTCTGTGGATCCTTAGGGAAAACCAGAAGCTGTGAAAGGAGGCTCAAGAAAGTGGCTAAGTACACAAATGATAGAGTCCAAAGTCAGGGTTCAAATACCTGTTCCACCACATACCAATTATCTAAGCTTGGCAAGATATTTGCCACTCTGAGTCTCAATTTCCCTGTCTGATAAGTAGGGAAAATAACAACTAACTTGGGGGGTTGTTATGATAATCAAATGAGTCAACAGTGTATGCATAGTGCGAAGTGTAGCAACTGGTATTAATAAGGGTTTAACAAATGGTGGCTGAATAGTTGCTTCATAAGTCGTCATCACACTGTTACTATCACTTGTCAGAAGTATCCAATGATAAAAATTCTTGCCTTTGGAAGCAGTAATTTCAGCTATCACTAGAAATATTCCTTACCTGGCAAATGGGCTTCAAGACTTGAAGTCACCTGATCTGGATTTATTTTTATTTTTTCAATATATGAAATTTATTGTCAAATTGGTTTCCATACAACACCCAGTGCTCATCCCAAAAGGTGCCCTCCTCAATACCCATCACCCACCCTCCCCTCCCTCCCACCCCCCATCAACCCTCAGTTTGTTCTCAGTTTTTAAGAGTCTCTTATGCTTTGGCTCTCTCCCACTCTAACCTCTTTTTTTTTTTTTCCTTCCCCTCCCCCATGGGTTTCTGTTAAGTTTCTCAGGATCCACATAAGAGTGAAAACATATGGTATCTGTCTTTCTCTGTATGGCTTATTTCACTTAGCATCACACTCTCCAATGGAGTACTACATGGCAATGAGAAAGAACAAAATATGGCCCTTTGTAGCAACGTGGATGGACCTGATCTGGATTTAAATTGCAGTTCTAACATTTACTAGCTCTGTTACCTTGAATAAGGTATTTAATTTGCATGAGCCTCAGTTTTCTTGTCTTATATGATGATAATAACACCTCTTTCACAAATTGGCTTTTTTCCTGAGCGATAACTATAATAGTCAAAACAAGAGTATAATTTTTAGCATGTTCTTAGTTCCAGACACCATTCTAAATGCCTTCTATGCATTCATTTAGGTAATCCTTTCAACAAAACTGGAGGAGCTTATGACTGTTATTCCCATTGTATAGATGAGGAAACTGAGGCACACAAAACTAAATCATTTCCCCACGGTCACACAGCTAATAATAAAGGGTAGAACAGGAATCATGAGTCCAAGATGTCTGGCTCCTGGGACCATGTTCATGAGCATACCCAACACAGTGTTTTACACTGAACGTATGTTTGTTAATTCCTTCCCCATGCACTGGAAGATCACTTAGCTGCCATAGCCATACAAAGGGTCAAACTTCCCAAGGGTGGTAATTCAAGAATCCAGACCTACCTTTCTTGAATGCCAATACATGAACTAGGGTCTGATTGCCAGTTCGTGAAAGATCACTTTGAACAGTACTAACGGGAAGATTAAATCTAATGAATATGTTCAAAACCCGAGTGTAAGCCAATCCCACAGTCTCCAGATATTTTGGATAGCATAAATAAACAAACAGAAGCAGTGGCGTGTGGGTGGCTCAGTCAGTTAAGTATCTGACTTCAGCTCAGAGCATGAGCTCATGGTCCGTGAGTTTGAGCCCCTCATTGGGCTCTCTGATGTCAGCACAGAGTCCACTTCAGATCCTCTGTCCCCTTCTGTCTTTCCCCCTCCCCTGCTCGCTCTCTCTCTCAAAAACAAACAAACATTTAAAAGAAGCAAAGATGTAGGGCATATTGAATGTAAAATAAATGGGTATGGAAACTCTACCTCTGCCTCAGGCATGCAAAGCTGCGCAATTTAGAAGGAGTAGGAGAATCAACATCTGGGTCCAGGGCAGATTTTGTCTGTGAAGAACATCCTTAATTACAGCATGTATACAATAGGAAAAAGGTGAGCTTTCAGCTCAGGGCATAATACTTAGGAGAGAAAAATAACTGGTTAGAAATAGGGATCAAAGACCCTGATTCAAGTCCTGTAAAGGTGGGCCCCCTGAAGGGCTCTTTTCCTATAGTTGAGTGACTGTGACACTGTGTGGAGTTGACAAAGAGCAAGATTGTGTGTGTGTGTGTGTGTGTGTGTGTGTGTGTGTACTCTCACACACACATATAAATGCACATTAATTCATGCACATACATATATATTTCAAGATCATACCCATAAAAATAATTTTAATAGATCATCTGTCAGTTATTCCTTAACTAATTATTTAGGCAAAAGATTTTCCTCCAAGTTTTAGTACAGAATATAGAAAGGAAAACAAAACTTTTGTGATCCTTCAGTTGGAATTTGATTCACAGCCAAATTAATTTCTCTTTCCAGTGTTTTGTTTTTCCCCCCTTCCCTGAACAGTGCTTGGGAAATGATGAATATTTTTTCGAGAGAGCAAACACACATATTTTGGTTCCCTAGATTCCAGCATGGCGTAAATACCTAAAGGAGATATCAGTATTGTGAAAACTCCAAAGTAGCTGGAAGGCAGACGTGCAATGGGGAATTTTCCAGAATGCTCTTTGACAGCAAGTTGTGGTGGAATGTTCAGCAGGGAGTAGAAGATGACATTTGGTAATTCTTTAATTCCCGAGAGAAGAGAATGACTCAAGTGTTTCTAAAGAAGCAGAACAGTGTATGTATCAGAATAAGAGAAGGGCAAAATAAATAACTGCTGTTGTATAAGATAAAGGAATAGAAATGACTTATTGTGAAGGAAAGGCCTTTACAAAATTGTAGTGGACTTGAAAGACTATTTTTAAAATTTACTGTGAGTGCCAGATAATAATGAAAAACATCTGTGCATCTTTCCCCAAATAACAGATAAATAAAATAAAAAGTGAGCAGAGAGCAGAGATTTTGTCCCTATTACACTGGGAAGAGTTACTGTTTTACTTGTGCATTTTCTCCTGCCAATTGGAAGGAAATAGATTCTTTGGGTGCCATCTAGTGGCTAAGTGAAGGAAGGCAACTAAAAGAGCTGGAATTTGTTTTATTTCCCACACAGGAAAAAAGAAATGAGTATAATGAAACAGGGATAAGGCATTAATTTGAAACTTATTAAAGAAATAAACACTCATTCGTATAATCAAGAATTTGGAGGTGATTTGGAGAAGGCAGGGACTTTTGCCTCTCAGTTTTTGCTCAATTCCCAGCACCTAGAAAGACATCCAGCACCCTGTATAAACATTATGTTAGCCTGTTTGAAACAAAATGAATAAATGGAGACAAACATTATAGGATTTGAGAGACCATGTATATCTTGTTCTGCATAGATATTTCACCTCCCCAGATTTTTTAAAGGTATGGTGCAACTTTTACAAATGATTTTAAATAACAAAATTAGAATTCTTTGCATTAAAGCATTGTTATTGTAGATTCTTCAAAATCATGTCAGGAATTCTTTGCAGAGTTTGAAATGGGATACAGCAAATCTAGACTATTAATCCCTAAAATTCATATTACTTGGCATTATCTGCTAATTTCTTTCTTTCTTTCTTTCTTTCTTTCTTTCTTTCTTTCTTTCTTTCATTGTGCACATTTTCAGGAATAGAAGGAGATTAATACACATTGTATCTCTCTGATGAGCTAGTTGTCTTGTTTATACATTAATTAATGTAATCTTCACAAAGAAGACAATTGGGTAGCTTAAAAACCTGAGGCTCAGAGGTTCAGTCAGAGTCCACCCAAGGTTTTTGGCTTGAAAGCTTGTCATTTTTGTACCATTGCCTGCATCCAAGAAGTTGGTTTAGAGTTGGACATGTAACTAGTTTATGGCCAATGACACAGAGAAGAGGTCTTCCAGAAAAGTTTCTCATCCATCCATCCATCCATCCATCCATCCATCCAGAAAAACGCTTTCTTTTCTGCTTCTTGACATTGGTTTCTGAAAATGTGATGTCTGGAGCTGCTGCAGTCATCTTGTGGCCATGAGGGGAATGACTTCACACATCAACGGTGACAAAGTAAATAGATGAAAAAATGGGCATTTTTGACATTACAGGAGCAACTAAGCTAACCGACTCAGAGGCTGCTCTACCTTGAACTTCTTGTTACATGGATAATAAAGAACCTCCTTTCAAAAGCCATTGAGAGGTTATTTTTCTGTTACTTGCAGCTGAAAACATCTTCATTCAAACAGGCAAATGGAATAGAAGAGATAAATAATCAGAAATTGTTTAAACACTGTTAGAAAGGAGAATTAATACAAGTCTTGTCTTAATAAATCAGAGAGATAATCCTACATTTAAAAAAAGTCAACAAATGACACATTGAAAAAAGTCCAACAGAATGTACTTGGTGAACTTTCAATTGTGGAGGAGCTACGTTCCATACAGAGAACAATAAAAAGACAAGAAAACAGAAACCCTGAAACAGGCTCCAGGCTCTGAGCTGTCAGCACAGAGCCCGGGTGGGGCTCGATCTCACAAACTGCAAGATCATGACCTGAGCCGAAGTCGGACGCTTAACCGACTGAGCCATCCAGGTGCCCCAAGAATGCCCCTAATAGACTGTTCAAAACTAAGCTTTAATAACTTTCTCAGATGCTCTTTCATGCAAACAGAAAAATAAGTAAGCCAAACGTCAGCACACAGGATCCATACTGCAATAAGCATGCGGTTAATTGTAAGTGGTGCTCACATATTTTTATACAGTGATATAAATGTTAATCCAAATTCACTTTGTTTTTCCCATCTCAGGTTCCTGATTCCAGGAGATGATTCCAAAAGTGAATTCTCCACACTGAATGGTGAGTTCCAATTACTACATGTATTTCCCACATAATTAAATGAAACTACTTTTTAGCTGTCTACCTTCATTTTCTGGAAAACAAATCTAAGTATGAAACCACCCCCACCCCCGCCAAAAAAATAAAAACAAACACTTCTAATTGAGGTGAAAATTAAAAATAGGGGCACCTGGGTGGCTCAGTCAGTTGGGTGTTCGACTCGTAAATTCAGGTCAGGTCATGATCCCAGGGTTGTGGGATCGAGCCCCATGTCAGGCTCTGCACTGAGCATGGAGCCTGCTTAAGATTCTCTCTCTCCCTCTCTTTCTCTCTCCCCCTCACTCTCTCCCTCTGCCCCTCTCCCCCATTGGTGTGCGGTCTCTTGGAAGTAAAAAAAAAAAGTTTATTAAAAGAAATTCAGATAAAAGATGAAAATAAGTGAAATAGGGGGCACCTGGATGACTCAGTCAGTTAAGCCTCAGACTCTTGATTTCAGCTCAGGTCATGATCTCCCAGTTTTGTGAGATCGAGCCCCATGTCATTCTCTTCCCGCTGCTTGGGCTTCTCCCCGTCTCTCTCTTTCTGTCCCTCCCCCACTCCACTATCTCTGTCTCTCTGAAAATAAATAAACTTTTAAGAAAGAAAATAAGATAAATATTTTCAAAGTTAGCTGAGGTGTTGATTTTAGTAAATATACAATTACTTGGATTACATCTAAATAGCAAGACTTGAAAGTCATAGCTGTTTGCACTGTGTTGTGTCTCAGCAAACACACACACTCACACACACAGACATGAAAACAAAAGCAGCACAAAACAAACTGAAATGATCATCTCTTTTAGGATAAGATCTGAATCATTTCCTTTGAAATGACTTTTTTGGGGTAAAAGATTAAAAAGTAAACACTTTAGGGACACCTGGGTGGCTCGGTTGGTTAAGCATCCAACTCTTGGTTTCAGCTCAGGTCATGATCTCATGGTTCGTGGGTTCAAGCTCCACATCGGGCTCTGTGCTGACAGCACAGAGCCCGCTTGGGATTCTGTCTCCTGATCTCTCTCTGCCCCTCCCCTGCTTGCTCTCTATCTCTCTCAAAATTAAACAAATAAACATTAAAAATTTAAAAAAAGTAAACACTTTATTCTTCTCTTTGCCTTTCTCAAGAAGTATCTGTAAAGGGTTAGCAGGGGGAAACAGAGGCTCCTCCGTCATCCTGCTCCTTTTCTTGGTTCCTTTTGGTCAGTAGAGCCATCTTGTCCATGCAATCAACTTTCAATAAAATTTAATTTCTTCTTACCTCGGGCTTAGGAAAGTATGGTTTACAATTTGGTATGACTTTGAAGAGGTTATTCTGTTACCGTCCTACATTTCAAAACATATTTTGCCATTATTTCACTGTGATCAGTAATGTAATAAGTTCCAAGTCTGAAAGAATTTATGTGTAAAACCATCATTAAATCACAGCTTAGAGACATTCTCAGAATATTGTTCTTATACATTGTTAGACTATCACAATAAAGTGTGTGGTATTTTTCATTAACCTCATATATACGTCTTTGCAATTATGTCATAAATAGTAATAAATCAAACAATAATTGTACCTTCAGAACACGCCTATGAGATAGGTATATTATTATTCCCATTCTACAGATAGAGAAACTGAGGCTGAGTGGAAGAATAACTCATTTGAGATCACACAGCTATCAAGTGGCAGAGCCAGGATTTGAACCCAGGCAGACTGAACATAAAACCTCTGGCAATAGCAAACAGTCTTAATTCCCTTGCTCTGGTGAGACGATAGTTATTTTAATTAGCTTGTTAAAATTATGTCAGAAAGGATCACTCATGCATGCATGGCTGGTGGGAATGTAAAATGGCAAACCCTCTTGCCAACAGTTTAGTCATTTCTTATAAAACTCAACATGCAACGACCATATGGCCTGGCAATTGCACTCTTGGGCATTTAGCCCAAAGAAATGAAAACTTGTATTGATGCAAAAATCTGTGTTCAAGTGTTCATAGTGGTTTTATTTCTAATAGCCCCAGCCTGGGAACAACCCAGATATCCTTCAGCGGGTAAATGGTAAACAATTCAGCCATACCCTGGAATACTACTCAGCAGTAAAAATGAATGAACTGTTGATACACACAGCCACTTGCATGCATCTCCAGGGAATGATGCTGAGTGGAGAAAAGCCAACCCTAAAAGGTTAGATACGGATTTTACTTGCATAACATCTTTGAAATGGCAAAAATCATGGAGAGCTGACTTGTGGTTGTCAGTGGTGAGGGATAGGGTGACAGGTAGGAAGACCGTAGATGTGGTCACAAATGGGCAATGCCAGGGATCTTTGTGGTGATAGAATTCATTTGTGTCCCTACTACACTGGTAGACCCAAGGATCTACACAAGTGATAAAATTGCATAAAACTAAATACACACACATACACACAATGTAAGTGAAACTGGGGAGATTTGGATAAGATCTGTGGATTGCATCACTGTCCATGTCCAGTTTTGGTATTGTAGTATGTTTTTGTAGGTTATCATTGGAGGAAAACTGAGCCAAAGGTACATGGGATCTCTGTGTTATTTCTTTACATCTACATGTGAATATATAATTATCTCAAAATAAAAAGTATACTTAAAAAGTATTGTAGATAATCCTATTATCTTCATTCAAATTATTTTGCCACGTCCCTGAGAAAAGTGAACTAAAAATTTTATAGTACCTATTTTTAGCCGCAAAGTAAGCTGAGCTGTAAAAATAAGGTTCCATTCATCAAGTAAAGCAGCCATCCTTCACTGATGCACTGCCTTTATTGTTAGTAATGCATCCACTAACAAGTGATTCAGTAATACCACATCTTTGTGCTCCACGGACATGCATTATACAGTGTGTTTGTGTGTGTGTGTGTGTGTGTGTGTGTGTGTGTGTGTGTGTTTAAGTGTGAAAAGAAATCCCTTAACAGTACAGCTTTCCTCTTGCATTAATTCATTATCTGAGCTTGGGCATAGATGTCTGGTTTTCGTTTTCTTTGTGTGTGGCCAATGTCAAAGTCATCAATTTTTAAATTTAAATCCACTTTATTTGTCAATGCCCACTGATTTTAAAGATATACAGAATTTGAACCACTTATTTTTCTTTAAAAAAATGGCATGATAGTTTCTTTCACCTTTGATTTGAACGGGATGGAGGAGGGGAAGTATCTTTGAAAAAAAATAGCTTTTAAAGTCTGCTTTCTTCAAGCACAGTACTAATGAATCAAGGCGGTCTGAAGTTACAAGCTTCTGGTTTTGAGCTGTCATTTTCTTCACTCACTCTGGCTCCAAATTCCCCAGCTTCTGCTCCCCTGCCACTTTTGTTCAACCTGTGCCTGTTGTTATTGGTGTTGATATAATATACACAAAGCGAGATTTGCCTTTATGGTTGCCATGGAAACACTGCTTATTAATAAAAGTCTTTCTTCTGAAAGGAATTGTGATGTGATGCATTCACCCAGGTCTGTAAGCAAGTTTTCTACATTCTGAAATTACATATTTAATAAAGACCTCGCTCTGAAAAATTGACCTCTGGCATTTACTGTCCCCTTTAGTGACCTTGTACTGTTTCACAAGATACGCACTATTTTTCCAAAGTTGTGACCACATCCTTCTGGCCACAGGGAACTAAATATAATAAGTAAAGCAGGGAATAATTCTCTTCTTCCCTACACCACCCTCCTTCCAATTTGAAAACTTGTGACAATTATTTACATGTCTCCCTGCTCTATGCTCCAATCAAAATTATGGCTGAAAATACTTTGTAAATTTATCCAATAGCATGGTGCTTACAGCTGGCATGATCCAGTTGAGAAATTTATTGCAGATTGTCTTATATCGTGTGTTGTGTCCTATATATTTACATTGTCACTTCCACTGACTATGAGTCAAAGGCAACAGCACCCTGTCCTGTGCTAATTACATATTCCTCTCTTTCTTCCCTCTTGCTTGACTTACTAGTTTAGGGATGAACAGTAAATCACTCAGTTGACAAATGTTTATTAAGCTCCTACTGTGTGCCTAGCACATTCTAAGAGCTAGAGATACAGCAGTGAATAAGATATGTTTCTAGATTTTAATTATATCTGGAGAAAACTTGATTTGCTTTGGGTATAAATAATCTTTTCCTTTTGCCCCTTTTGATTAAAAAAAAAATGCCACCCAAACTGTTTTGTTGGTGCTGTTCATCACTGAGACCCTTTTGTTCCTCATTTAAACACATAAAAGTGACAGTTGTAAATGGAAAAGTTAAAAAGATGCAGCATTGCTCAAAAGCAGTATCAGTAACTTTGATGGAAAAGTAGTGAGGCAGAAGCTCTGGAAATAAAAGCTAGAGAATGGCTGGAATTTTAACTCCTGCAGTGTGAGATGATCAGGAGACCAGAGTCTGCCCATTGCTTGAATTAGAGGCCTGGGGTAAGGAGCACCCCAGCCCATGAAAGGAAGAGAAAAACAGCTTTTGACCAACATCTGGGGTTACAGCTTATGTGAAGTTACTTAACCAAGATGATCCGGCACCCAGGTCTCATGCTCACCTGCCTACTGACACAGTGCATTCATCTATATTTGTTCCAATACAAATACAGATGAGCTCAGAGTAAGCTCGGAGTCTGGACTGGGGTTCCCAGTCGTCTAGGTGGTGTATTAGTGGGAAAGGTAAATATACAGAGAGCATATGGGATGCCTGGGTGGCTCAGTGGATTAAGCACCTGACTTCAGCTCAGGTCATGATCTCATAGTTCATGAGTTCGAGCTCCACATCAGGCTTTGTGCTGACAGCTCAGAGCTGGAGGCTGCTTCAGATTCTGTGTCTCCCTCTCTGCCCGCCCCCCCCCCCCAGCTTGCACTCTGGCTATCTCTCACAAAAATAAATAAACATTAAAAAAATTTTAAAAATATACAGACAGCATAAGAAAACAAACAAAGAACATGGGAGGAAAAAAAAAACTTCCCTAAAAATGAGCTTGAAAACCAAAATTCCAAAGTACACCAGAAATATAACTGAAAAGATAACCAAGAAAGTTAAAGATTGGGGTAAATAATCACTCTGAATAAAGTGAAAATAACAGAGCAATCTGAAAAATTAAAGCAAGTATGTTTAAGATTTTAACAAGATATTTCAGAGAGCGAAAATATAATAGTCTTAATATAAAGATTATGAAACCAAAAGCAATAACATATAAAGGAATCAAGTAAAAACTTTGGAAAGGAAAAATATTATTATAGACAAAATAACAAACAGAATGAACTCAAGACTAAATGCAGTTGGAAAGAAAATTTTAAGACATTAGGAAAGGGGCACCTGGGTGGCTCCATTGGTTAAGTGTCTGACTCTTGATTTCAGCTCAGGTCATGATCTTATGGTCCATAAGATCTAACCCCTCCCATTGGGCTCCATGCTGACAGTGCAGAGCCTGCTTGGGATTCTCTCTCTCTCCCCCTCTCTTCCTCTCTCTCTCTCTGTCTCAAAATAAATATAAACATTTTAAAAATTAAAAAAATAAAACATTAGGAAAAGTGTGCTTAGAAATATAAACAGAATGCAGCCCCAGGAGGTAAGACATTGAAAATACGTATATTAAATAGCAGTTATGGTATTATACAGAACTGAAAAGAATAAAATTTCATTTTGAAATACCACATAATACATAGCAGGATGTATTTAAAAATAGACAATTATTTATTTCAATGAGAAGATTCCCCCAAATAAGCCTTTGTCCATTATGACAATGTAAACTTCAAAGGATGTTGGCGAAACAGTGAATTGTCTACTTACAGAATTTATTACTTTATTCACACATGTATTTAAATTACATATTATTAAAATACAGTAATTTAGAAATGTTGTTTTTTCTTCCCCACTCACACTTTAAAAAAAATTCAACCTTTTCAAATGCATCTTTGACATCAGCATCTTTGTTAGTATTTTTTTAAAGTTTTTAAAATGTTTGCTTATTTGTGAGAGAGAGAGAGAGAGAGAGAGAGAGAGAGAGCAAGTGGGGGAGGAACAGAGAGAAAGGGAGACACAGAATCTGAAGCAGGCTCTAGGCTGTCAGCACAGAGCCCCATGTGGGCTCAAACTTACCGACCAGCAGACCATGACCTACCTGAAGTCAGACGCTTACCCGGTTGAGCCACCCAGGTGCCCCTGTCAGAATACTTTTCAAGCATCATAGCAGCATCACCTGTGCCTCAGTTGCTCTGAGATAGTCTGACTGTATGTGCAATGTTGGCACTAGACGTTCCCATTCACATACATTAGTATAGTTTTATTTTAATTTTTATTCTTCTTCTGGGTTTATATTCCTCATCCTCATAATGCAAGAACCACTTCTGATTTTTTTTTTTAAAAGATGTATTCATTTATTTTGAGAGAGAGAGAGAAAGGGTGTGTGTGCATGTGTGTGCGTGGGGGAGGGGTAGAGAGCGAGGGAGACAGAGGATCCAAAGCAGGACTCCGCACTGTCAGCACAGACCCCGATCCTGGGCTCCAATTCAAGGTGCGAGATCATGACCTGAGTTGAAACCGAGTTGGACCCTTAACCAACTGAGCCACCCACATGCCCCGAACCACTCTTGCTTTTTAAAGTAATCTTTAACAGCCTTATATCTGATGGCCTCCAAACCTTGCAAACATAAACTCAATTCCAGAAATAAATATTGAAATTGTTCATCCTCCTTGCCTTTTTAAATACTAATTTTAGCATATGATCTTTGTAAACATCAAAACTGACATTAATTGTAGAAAAGACACCGCAGGGTAGTTTCTGGCTGACATGTTGTCCTAGGCAGTATTTTATGGCTTATGGAAGTGATCCATAACATTAGAGATTGTGTAGGGACCCATATCTATACGGTCATTCCTTTTCTATAATTTTTGGGGGAAATTTTACCTTATATTTGAGTTACGTCATCACAAGCCTGGCAGGCATGTCTCTCATATACACCACACACACACTTACACTCACCCCCTCATGCTCGCACACACACACACACCTGTTGTGTGCTGCCTGGAACAGGTCCCAGCAGCTGCTGGGGTGGGTGGAATAAGACAGCTGAAGTTGCCTTTCTGTCTCGTAGAACAGCTGGTGGTGGAAGGAGACATGTTGGCAAAGATGCAGGTGAAGAGTCCAGTGTTTCCTGCCAAGCTTTTGCCTGAAAACAGTGGCAACAACACCAAATAGGCCCCGCTTGAACTTCATGAAAAAGGCAAATGTGTGGAGAGAACCTATAAAGCTCAAACTAGGACAAGTCAGGTGAGGCAAATGCAATATTTAAGGTGGCCCTCAGTGAAGGTGCTGACTCTGCCCCTGCAGGACCTTGAGGGTGAGTGCCACCTTAAATTTTGTGCCGCTCCTCTCATCCTATCCCTGCCAACTTTGCTCTTTGATGTGTAGCCTCTCTAGGCTGTAAGCCACCCATGACCAAGAATAACGTGACAAGAAAATCTCAGTGAGGTAGCAAGTGTAGTTTTCTCCCATTGATGCATCTGGGAGGTATTTGATAATGGACTTAAAAGAAGAACTGCGTTGCGAATTCTGAATATCAGTGTTCTTCTAGGTTAATTAAGGTGTGTTTTAGGGGCAGCTGGGTAGGTCAGTTGGTTAAGCGCCTGACTTCAGCTCAGGTCATTATTTCGTGGTTCCTGAGTTCTAGCCTGCGTTGGGCTCTGTGCTGACAGCTCAGAGCCTGCAGCCTGCTTCAGACTCTGTGTCTCCCTCTCTCTGCCCCTCCCCTACTCACACTCTATTTTTCTCAAATATGAATAAATGTTAAAAAAATTTTTTAAAAGTATGTTTTAAAACGGTATTTTATCTGCACACATACTCATCCGCGTGAACAACAGAGAAACGCTTAGGTTGATCAAACTATCTATTCTAGCCTCTTGTTTGTTCTTTGTTCTGGGTTGGTATCCTTAACTGATCCCAGCTAGGCTGCTTTTTTTTATATCATTGACTTAATCACCAGTTACAGAGAATGTTCTCTTCATCAGCAATTACTATGAGTTAGTATCTAAGTAATGTTTGTCTATGGCTACAGTTACCTGTACTCAGAATTTCACAGGGCTTAATGACATTCTTTTGCTCCCAGCTATATTAACAAAATGCTTGCCCTAACTATTTATTCTCCAGGAATGATATCTCTGTATTTGTGCAGCATTCCACATCTCTGATTGGTCCCCCATTGAGAAAGTCTCATCCATTTCTGGATTTTAGCCCAACAACTTCCAGGTTTGTTGCAACCTGAGCAACTCGTCCAGTGCATGAAAAAACTTGACTCTCTGTTGCCCTCTGAATTGTCTACAGAGAACACCATCGCTGGGTTCTAATATTTAACCATTTCATGTTCATTATCATGCTGGTTTTCCATATGACATATGCCTGTTTCTGTTCTAAGTTCTGTGAAAAATGAGAGTCACCAAAGCACAGGTGGAAAGTCTTTTAGCTCATTTATGCTTCTGACCATGAGATCCTAAAGTCCTATTTAATGCCCTTAGGGCCAAGCTGGCCTCCAATGTATGAATTAATCATCCATTCATAAGACAAACTCTTTCCTGTCTGCCTTTTCGCCTGTGTGCCCCTGTCCTTCCTGGCCTGATTCAGAATCCCTAAGGCAGGAATCACAACGTCAAATGCATGGGGTCTGGTCAGAATACATGGATGAATGAAGCTGACCGTTGGAAGAGAAGGGTTACAGCTGTGGCAAACTGGCTTACAGGGCTTCTCTACAGGTCCTGCATGGACTCCAAGTTCAAACCCAGACGTAAATAAGATAGCACAATCCATAGATATAAAATAAAAACGTCACGTAAAAGGTGCTTATGCACGTAAGTGTGCACGCACACATGTGTCTGTGTTGCATTCCGATCACCCCACTTGGAAGGGGGCATTTGTTAATGTAAAGTATCGTATATTATTAAATTTGTGGGCATAAGATACACCTCTTTTTTTTAATGTTTATTTATATTTGAGACAATGCATGAGACAGAGTGCAAGCGGCAGAAGGGCAGACAGAGGGACACACAGAATCTGAAGCGGGCTCCAGGCTCTGAGCTGTCGGCACAGAGCCTCACGCAGGGCTGGAACGCATGAACTGTGAGATCATGACCTTAGTTGAAGTCGGATGCTTGACTGACTGAGCCACTCAGGTGCCCTTGATATACATCTCTTAATAGAGCCAAGTAAAAGTGAAAATTTGGGGTCAGAAACATTTCACAGTTGATCCAGAAGTCCTGGAGGTAAGCTAAGTATAAGCCAGTAGTGTCTCCAGGAAGGAGAAGCCACAAAACTCAATTTCTAGATGAAACAATATGCTAAAAATAAACTCGGAGCGGTGAGCCTGAGAGGGGGATTTAACAGCAGTGTCAGTGTCTCACTCACGCTACAGGGGAGATCAATGAGAAAACATCTTTCCCTACAATTAATGGTTGTAGCATTTCAACTTGAAAAAAATTCCAGAGCAAGCAAAAGCACCCCTGAGGCAGTACTAAGAGCAAATACACTGATGATTCTGCTGCACTTGTAACTTTCCATACTAATTCTTAAATAAATATACCCGATTCACTTGGAATCTTGAGCTATGAAAGCAAATACCACACGCACAAAAACCTTATTCAAAGCCCCATACGTTTTATTTATTTTGAAAAGCAAAGCTCAAAAATTGGGGTGTCCTGAAATCAATCTTCTAAGTGAAAACTTAAAAAAAAGTTATTTGTACTAATATTCCCTACTAATTAACTAAATTTTTGGTATTATTCATAAAAAAATAGCATACAAGCTTAAATGACCAAGGACCAAAAATTTAATTTCAGACAGTAATATCAATATAGCAAGATGATTTGATTAAGTAAGCATCAACAATGATTAAATGATATGTAGGGCCGGGTCTGAACAACTATTCTTAAATTGAAAATGTATCTACCTTTAACGAGGACATGGGAAGAAAAACAGAAAATAATGAAAGAGAGTTTGTTTTATAATGCCATATTTCTTGGTAAAACAAACAAAAACACTGTTGTTCTCACAGTATTTCTTGAAAAACAACTCTTTCAGACAGGTGAATTAATACTTGGTACATAACAGAAATGATCTGGAGCCACCTTGTGGTAGTCACCTGTAACTGGCTGTGGTTTTGGAAACCATCCTAGAACTGTATTCTAGAATAAAGGTTTTTTTACAGCTAAAAAATTATCTAATTTCTTTCAGAATGCTAATGTTTCAAACGTAGACAACATATTTATATGGCATAAGTGCCAAACAAAAATATTTTTGTAATGGAAAGTGGTAATAATAATTACAGTAGCTGTCAATCATTTATTCAGTGCCTTCTGAGTGCCAGGCACTGAGCTGTGGGTCTTGTGTATCTTCACGCGCCGGATGGAAAGAAGTTTTTAGGGAAAAGACTAAATCACTCTCTTACCCATGGCCCCACAGGTTTAGTAACAGGCGTAGCTGAGACTTGGAGGTCAAGTCCTTAGTAACTACCACCCCTTTAAAAATGCCTGCTGTATATCAGCCATCATGTTAAGCATTTTCTATTTGTTATATAATCATGATAATATTCTTATGGGATAAATATTATTACATACATTATATAAATGAAGAGATTCAGGCAGATTATATAAACCTGCCTTAAGTTTTAGCCCAAACTGACAAAGCTGGAATTTGAACCCAGGAAAGTTTAATCCTAAAAATCGCTCTCTTATACTGTTCTATGTTCGTCTACATCATCTACATCATAATACTTTAATTAATTGTTTATATATGGATTTATTCATTCATCACTCAGTCACTCATACACACACACACACACACACACACACACACAAATGGAGGGTGTGGGGTAAGGAGAAAGAGAGAAATATTAAGACACAAGCTGCTGGGTTTGAGGCTCCAGGGTCCATCTGACAAGGTCTAGGAAGGATCTATTTTCTGCAAAGCTGGTAAATATGGTTAATGTGGCTTCATTTATGAAGGAGAAAGGTTGAGGGAAAAAACACACAGATATAGATACATCTGGTTATTATGGAGGACATGTTGAGTTGTTCTCTCTCATTTACGCACAGACACACACACACACGCACGCATGCACACACATGCTATGGTGCATCTTTCTTTAGCTGGCATACTCTCTCCTCCTTCCCTTGGGTAAATATTCCTTTCCAAGTTGATACTTAGACATTGGTTCCCAGAGAAGCTTCCCTGGCCTGCTTCCCCAATCTACGTGTCTCTGTAGCTTCCACACACCCTACCTTCTGCTTTTCCTAGCACTTTGCACACTTCACTGTGATTGTATTTTCCTATCCACCATCAGACTCCAAACTCCGGGGGTCTTCATGCCATTTCCTCCCTTGGTGGACCACCAGCGTTCAATAAAACTTGTTGGCAACTGAATTAAGATGCTCAAGGAAATCAAAATATAGGTCACAAAAATAAAAGCAATAAGTACCAGAAAATGCCGGGTACAAGTATAACTAGGGTAAAGCGGAGGCACGGAAGGGGCAAAGAGTCCATTTTATTTGAGGAAAGAGAAAGTTAAAAAGATTTTTCTTAAGGAGATGATATTTGATCCGTGGAAGGGGCAGATGGAAAGGACAGAGGTGTCACCAAAAGGATTGAGATGTGGCCTGCAAATATTAATGTACGTGAAAAATAAATTGCCTGGAGAATTTGTCAAAATGTAGATTCCTTGGCTAAATGCCCAGGAATTAGATTTCAGTAGAACCTCGGAGTCAACATTTCTAAAAATACCCCCAACTGATTGTAGTGCTGATGATCTTTGGACCTCATTATGAGGAAACCAGAGGCATGAAAAGCATGATATGTCTGAGGCCATATGCAAGAAGTTCATTGTGGCTGGGGTTTGTGATACAAGGGAAGAATGTCGGAAGGTGTGGTTAGGAAATAGTTGAGGCCAGATTCTGAAGAACCTTGTGGGTCATGCCAAGGAATTTAAGTTTTATTCTGTGGTACTATGGAGCCATTAGTCACCTAAAAGAAGAGAGGAGATAAGAGCGAATTACATTTGAGTTCACTGTAGAGTGTGGAATTCATGGGAGAGACCTTAGATGCTGTGCTCACCAGACACCTCCCCCACCCACTGCCTCAATGGGTGTTTTTTTCTTTTTTTATTATTTATTTATTTTTTAAATTTACATTCAAGTTAGCGTATAGTGCAATAATGATTTCAGGAGTAGAATCCAGTGATTCATCCCCTATGTCTAACACCCAGTGCTCATCCCAATGTGTCTTCCCTAGTGCCTCTTGCCCATTTAGCCCATCCCCCCACCCACAAACCCTCTAGCAACCCTCAGTTTGTTCTCTATATTTAAGAGTCTCTTGGGGCGCCTGGGTGGCTCGGTCGGTTAAGCGTCCGACTTCAGCTCAGGTCATGATCTCACGGTCCGTGAGTTTGAGCCCTGCGTTGGGCTCTGTGCTGACCGCTCAGAGCCTGGAGCCTGTTTCAGATTCTGTGTCTCCCTCTCTCTCTGCCCCTCCCCTGTTCATGCTCTGTCTCTCTCTCTCTCAAAAATAAATAAACGTTAAAAAAAAAAGTCTCTTATGTGTTGCCCCCCTCTCTGTTTTAATATTATTTTTGCTTCCCTTCCCTTATGTTCATCTGTTTTGTATCTTAAATTCTACATATGAGTGAAGTCATATGATATTGGTCTTTCTCTAATTTCGCTTAGCATAATACCCTCTAGTTCCATTCACGTTATTGCAAATGGCAAGATTTCATTCATTTTGGAGTAATACTCCTTTGTGTATGTATGTGTGTATGTGTGTGTGTGTGTGTGTGTGTGTGTGTGTGTGTACATACCCATCTTCTTTATCCATTCATGTGTCGATAGACATCTGGGCTCTTTCCATACTTTGGCCATTGTCAATAGCACCGCTATAAACATTGCCAATGGGTGTTTTTTCAAAAGCCTCCAACTTCCCAGGCATATTCTTGGGATCCATAAAGTTTCTATGATCATCTCCTTTGCTGTGTCAGTAATAGTTTAAAAAATATTTTTATGTTTATTGTTGACAGAGAGAGAGAGAGAGAAAGAGAGACAGAGTGTGAGCGGGGGAGGGGCAGAGAGAGAAAGGGAGACACGGTATTGGAAGAAGGCTCCAGGCTCTGAGCTGTCAGCACAGAGCCCAACATGAGGCTTGAACTCACAAACCACGAGCTCATGACCTGAGCCAAAGTTGGATGCTTAAATGACGGAGCCACCCAGGCGCCCGAGTAATTTTCGATGAAGGTAATCTTCCCTCAAGTCATCTCACTGGTCGTTTTATGACCAATACCTGTAGAAAATTCTAGTGGCTGTTTGCATTTGTGTTTCTCTCTGCATCAGGCCTGTGAACCAGTAAGACAGTTCAGTGTGGCAGATATGAGTGTGCACAGTAGTTCCAGGCTACATAGGTTTAAATCCCGACTTGGTCACACTCACTGGTCGTGTGCCCTTGAGCAGGTTATACACCTCCTGTACCTCAGTTTCCTCACCTGTATAATGGCGATAATAATAGTGCTACCACACAGAAGTGTTGAGACGATTAAATGTGTCAATAGCACACATGTGAAGTGTTAGAATAATGCCTGGGACAGACTAAGGACTACTTGAGTTTTCACTGTTTTTGTTACTGCTTTTTGTTAGAAACCTCTCCTAAGCTGTGGGACTTCGTTTTACTGCCATAATTGCAGTTACTTCGGCAGCTGCCTGACGCAGCCACAAACCCCTTCCAAAGCCTGAGAGGTATGTTCCGACTTGGCCTTACTCACATTTACTTTATTATTACCTCACTGTTAAGGAAGGATCCTCTTGACTTTGTAGCTGAGATCCCTATGCAGAGAACATACATCTCTATCGTGACCTCGCTTACATGATTAATTACCCAGGGTCATAGTGTCAAGCTTGAGATAGTAGGGAGCTTGTTTGGGCACTACATTTTATTGTCTTCTTTCCGATATCTGAGGACTCCAAATGGTTACCGTACGTGTCCCTTATTGCTTCTCCTCTATCTGGGTTGGCGGAGGTTTATAGGAATAAGGCATTTGGGAATGTGGGATTTTATAAGGTTGAGCATGTGAGGGTAAGTATCATGAACTCCAGACTCTCCTCCTAAAAGAAGTTCTTACCCTGGGGAGCCTGGGTGGCTCAGTTGGTTATGCGTCTGACTCTCGATCTCAACTCAGGTTATGATCTCATAGTTCGTGAGTTCAAGCCCTGCATCGAGCTCTGCACTGACAGTGCAGAGCCTGCTTGGGATTCTCTCTCTCTCCCTTTCTCTCTCCTTGTCTCTCAAAATAAATAAATAAAACATTTTTTTAAAAAGGCAGTTCTTATCGCTCATGTCCACTCTATTGAGGCCAACACCTTAATGTTCATGGACTAATTAGAAAGCAACAGAAGCACATGTGTTATGTGTAACTCTCATACTTACGTGGAATGATAACAAAAGGGTCTTATCACTAGCAAGTTACACACACACATAGAACCCTGGAGAAGGTTCTACTAGTGTGTTACTTCAGAATCAAGGGATCTACAATAACTCATCCAGGGTTCTCCAAAGAATTAGGACTGGTTTTTCTGTTCTATCCAGCTTGCCCTGGGCACCGGACTTTAGCCCTGGATTTTTGGCACATCTCTCTCTCTTTTTTTTAATATTTATTTTGTTATCTTTGAGAGAGAGACAGACAGAAGGCAAGTGGGGGAGGGGCAGAGAGAGAGGGAGACACAGAATCTGAAACAGGCTCCAGGCTCTGAGCTGTCAGCACAGAGCCTGACATGGGGTTCCAACTGGGGAACAGGGAGATCATGACCTGAGCCGAAGTCAGATGCTTAACTGACTGTATCACCCAGGTGCCCTACTTAGCACATCTCTCTTGGACTACTTGTCACCTACAGTCCCCAGGCCCATCTCTGCTAGAAACCTCTCCCTCAACATTTGTTTCCCTTTTTTCATCCTGCCCTGACTCCTGCCCTTGGTTTTGTTGACCGCTTTCCCCATACCTAGAGTTGCCTCTCCTCATTCTGATTCTGCCTGGATTGAGCAGGGCTCACCAGGGCCCTACTTGAAGAGCCATTTGTTACTCAGACCTCTGCGTATTGGTGTCAGTGTCCAGGAGTCGGGTATACTGCTTCACACAAATAATGCTTCTCTCAGGCCACACTTCACACACAAGAAAGTGGCTAAAATCTTCCTCGGTCCACCAGCAAACGCTGGCCCTCATCGCCCTTCTTATGACTTTGCATTATACTTACGTTCTGTAGGAAGGCCTAATGGCTGATCCTACATGTGTAGTTCATCACTGTTTTTCTGTATCAAGGTATTATGCCAAAGGCATGTGGTAGCCAGAAGGAAAACCCACTCTGAGTTTCTCCTTCAACTTACATAAATGAAGGGAGGTGGCCATTTTTGCCCCTGTAACTGCAATGGAGAAAAGTAGTTGAAGTTCCTACCTAAATGACAAGAAATGGGAGTGAGGAGGGGGTTATCGATCGTAATGCAGTCTATCTGTTCTTTGGTGCCATTGTCTCTCACCTTGGGCATAGAGTTCCTAGAGAGTTCCACTCTTTGTTAGGAGGTCTCCTGGGAATAATAGGATATTTGATTCGCTAATTGAAACATACTTCAGAGAAAACCAGGTCCCAGAATTCCTCCCTTGATGGGAATGGGCTCAAGCTGGGAGCCCTAGGATTTCTGGGCCACCAGGAACAGGCTTTGAAGTAGCACCTGAAGGGAGCTGTCACCCTAGACAAGTCATTTAGATCAAAGCTGCCTGGTTTTATTCTCCTTCAGGATAGAGTCAAAATCAGATTAGAATCGAGTTTGCTGGTTTTTATCAACTTCTGCCAGTCCACCACTGGAGGCAAGGTTTGCCCCTCAGCACCCTAGTCATAAGCAGATGATGTGGAAGGGGTGAGGGTGGGGAGTTCTCACTCCTTAAATTTGACCCTGAACCTATTGGCTGCTCTTTCCTAGGCCAAGGCATCCTGACTTTAAATCACATGGACTGTTCAGTGTATAATAATTTATATACTTGTAGTTTTTCTAGATTTTTTTCTCTACCATCGTGATTAGTTATCTGAAATGCAAATGTATTCCCAACGACAAAAAATGCTTTATGGTCACTTGAATCATTAAGCTCTCTGAAAGTGCCGTCCTTGTGGAATGCTTCTGTAAAGGCCACAGTCCCTCAAACTCCATTCAGTACCACCCTTCTTTTTTTCCAGGCTTTGTCCCTTCTTTTGGAGGGAAGAACAAGCACTTCCAAACTTGCAGCTTTTGGTTTTATCTTCCATACCCCACATGCTCCAGCTAAGGTAAGTCTGCCACCACCCCATTTTCACTATGGGATCTGTCCTGAGAGCCTGCAGTGGACCAGGACCTTAGAAGGGACTGAGGTGATACCGACTGATATTGCTACTTTGGCTCAGATCTGGGGTCTGGGCCAACTCCCTGCACGGTGCCCACAACCTCTTACCCCACAGCTCCCTCCAAAAATCCCAGATTGATATAATGCATTGCACCTTCAGGGCACTCCCAGCAGCTCAAGACCAAGAGGCCTAAGATCTGAGGCCTTGCAAAGGGCGTATGGCCAAATGTCTTTCATAGATTTGAAAATAAGTGACCTTTTGCCCCCTCCTGGCCTGGCCCTCCATCTATCTGTACTCATATCTTTGCCTGTGGAATTAGTGGCTTCAGAACAAGTAACCCGGTGCTAAAGAGTGGCAATTCTGAGGGAGAGGGAATCTGATGAGGTTATGGAAGATTTAGCCTAATAACAGGCCCAGGCCTACAGCCAGAGGACTTTCTTTCTCTGACATTCAGCATGTTTTGTCCTACAATAAGAATATTAATAACTAACGGCTTATAGTGCTTGCCCTGTGCCAGGCGATCTTCTAAATTCTTCACATACATTAACTCAGTCCTGTTAACCCCGACACTACTGAGAGATTTATGAGGGAGCAAAACCCCAATTCTGTAATCTCACCCATGAGTCACTTCGCAAGCAATCCAACTGTTTCTAATTCTGTGTCGAAGTATAAGACTACTGTAACAATCTCTACTGGTTGTTCTCCTTGGCCTTTCTGTAGGACAACTCCCATCCAAACTGGGAGTTAGCCTGGTCCTGACTCTCTATTGAATGTTGACTCAGCTACAGCCCTGAATGCCCCCCTGCCACTGACCTCCCCACTTAGAGGGCACCCTATACACCTTTAGTGTTCACACCATGCCCACACTCAGCTATGTTTGGCCATTAGAGTAGAATGCCCATTACCTCTGATCTATATGATGATGCAGTTCAGATAAAGCAGAACACTGTAAAGAATTTCCAACAATTCCACACAGTAACTTTTCAAAATGTAACTTCAGCATATTGCCCCTGTACTTCATTGCTAGAAAAAATAAATACATTAAAAACATCTATTTCCTTTATTATCCTTGACAGATATTTCAAAAGTCCTCTTCTATTGCTTTAGAACTCCTCTTTGGAGCCCTTCTTCATTCAATTCAAATAAAGTCATGACAGTATACTCCAGGAGGTCATCTGTCTCACGTAACTGGCAACCTGGATGTAATTTTAAGCTCAGCTGGGAATCTCCATGTACAGAAATATTTATTAGTTGGCTGACTGGAAATAGTGATGTGTTACATAAATGATGTGTCCATTTCTTTCCTCTGAGTGGACAGCCTATAGCTTACTTAAACATAGCACTTCTGTTCTGTCTCCTTTGTCCTTTCTAACATAAGCTGCTTCTCTGTTATGCATACAGTTTTAGTTTTCCACACACAGAGATACATTCCCTCTTCATAAACAGTACTTATTTGCCTCTGTTTCTTTTGAGGAGACAATACTATTACATTATTGTATTAGTTAGGATGCTTTTGGTACCAACTACAGAGACCCTAACTCAAATTAGGTTAAGCATTAAAAACAACTTATTGGTTTATGTAAAATAAAATCAAGAATTAGTCTAGGTTCTAGAAAAGGCTTGATCCAGTAGCTTAGCAAATAATAACTTAGCAAGTGACTGGACTGCTTAGTTATCCTGAAGTGTTACAAATGGCTTTCAACTGGTTCCAGTGGCCATATTCACACCTAACAGTAAGGATTCTTCTGTGGATTTCTAGTAAAAGCAAAAAAGTTATTTTTTTCAACATCCCCAGTGCACGTTTTCTTGTGTCTCAGTGTCCGAGTGGGTCACATGCCCAACTCTAGGCAATCGGTTTTAGCTGGCAAATGGCACATGCTGACGGGCTTAAACTATGCAGTGCTCACCTTTGATAATGAAAGTGGGATCAGCTTTTGCCAGGCACAGAGGCTGTATTGAGGAATGTATTTTCATAGGAGGAAGTAGAGCTTGGATAGAGCAAACTACCCTACCATAACCACAATTGTACCATAAATCTAATCCCGCTAATCTTCAAGGAAGCCTATGAAGTGTTACTTATCAACTCTTGATAGCGTGTGTTCCAAACGTGCTTTGTGTATTTCCCATGTTCTTTGCTTTGGTATGCGCAGATATCTGAGGCCGTAAGCACTCTTAGTGGAACCCTTCTCAACTATTCTCTTTGTGAATGGCTAGGTCCTGAGCCAAGTGCTTTATATGTTTACACATTAGAATTTCACAAAAGCCTTGTGCAACAGATGCCATCAACTTCTTTTTACAGATGAGGAAACAAAGTTAATTAATTTGCTCAGTGTCACATAATTAGTAAGTGAGGGACGCAGGATTCAAATGGAGGTAGACTCCAAAACCTATAGGCTTAATTCAGGACAGTCCATGCCAACTACCGTGTCTCTAATGACCTGATATTACCAAAAGTGCTAGAAGAGCAACATGCACTATTTAGTTATATTCAGAAAAAATCAAGAGAATAAGTAAGTTATAATCTGTTAGTTGGGGCTAATAACTTAGTATTAAAATTATTAATTTTAATGAAAATGACAAAGAGTAAGTAGATCTCTTTTATTTCTACATTGCTTTTCATCTTTTCTGTTAGGGGAGTGATTTTTGGTCTGAAATAGTAGCTCAGTGGGGTGCCAGCGTGGCTCAGTGGGTTAAGCATCCACTTGGGCTCCAGTCATGGTCTCACAGTTCCTGAGTTCCAGCCCCGCGTTGGGCTCTGTGCTGACAGCTCAGAGCCTGGAGCCTGGTTCACATTCTGTGTCTCCCTCTCTCTCTGCCCCTCTGTGCTCTCTCTCTCAAAAATAAATAAACATTAAAAAAATGGAAATAGCAGCTCAAATACTGGCAATAGGGAATAGATTTTGAAGCTGGGTGAAGACATTACAGGAGAATATGCAGCCACTTCTGTGAGTTCTTGTCCTCATGCCTAGACAAATTCAATCCCGGGACCTGAGAGAAGCTGTGCCTGAGGCAGACTGCTGAATCAATGGCTGATCTATGGCAATGGAACCTACTCCTGAAGGCTAGAGACTGACAAATGTAAAAAAAAAAAATCCTAAATAAATAAACAAATGAACAACAAACGAACAAATAAAATTTTATACTAAAGATTGAAGAGGTGTTGATTGTGGCCAAGTGCTAAAGTAGCTACCAAAAACATAATTTATTAGCACTTAGAAAAGAACCAGCTCTTCTAAATAAAAATGGCAGACTGATGATGGATGTTTACTTCCACTTCTTTCTTAAGGCTTAAAAATCACCATAAAAATTTTAAAATGCATACATCTGAGTATATGTAGTAGCAGATGAGAGGGCCTCATGTTTTTGAAGCTAAAAATGAAATACATGCACTATTACTAACCTAGACATCTATAGAAAATTAAACCCAAGGTTCTGATAAGGCCGAAAAATCAATGAGAAGTAGGTCTGTCCACTACAGACCTAAAATGACTTGCGGAAAGGAGACAGAAGTGGGGATAGCCATCGTGCATAAATGGGGGATTAATTATAAGTTATGAGGACTGCTTTTTCCTGCTTGGATCATATAGTCTGGGGTCCAACTATACACCATGGGAACCTCTACCATGCCTATAGTTGGAATATTTCTCTCTAGGAAAAATGACATATTCAAAAGAAAACCCTAATAGTTGCATAATGAAACCACATTGCTTTCATTATTTGGATTCAGGTGTGTCCCCCTTCTCATTAGGCCATGGGTTTCTCAAAGATAGAGACCACATTCTTTTCCAGTCTGTATTCCCGCCTCTAGCCCGATATCTAGAAAAAAGAAGAAATGTATCATAAAATATTTTTATTGTTAGTTGGATACAATGGGAATTTATACCAGCTGACTCAAAAGAGTTCTCTTTGAATCCTGAGATACAATGACTATAAAACAAAATTAGTCTCCCAGGAAATTATCAAGATTGTGTGTAAATGGAATGTGACATTTAAACTGTATAATTGAGAAAGTGGGAATTCATTGGAAATACATGGTATAATATTTCACACAGGAAGTAGTGAAGAAAATTCAATCATTTCCTCAAAATATTAGTGTTTTTCATTCTCCATTCATATATAGGTTACTTTTTCCTTTCTCTTCAATCTGTTCACTACTCTCTTCACATTTAGAGAGCATGTAATTTTGTTCTGTGTGTATGGTGGATATCATGTATATCAGTGACTCTCAGTCTTTCAGAAACCAGATAGTGCCTGGTGTCCCCTGGTTAGTCATTCCTTGTGTTTAGAGTTGAGGACTTTGAGGACACAATCTTAGGAACCAGTTTCTATTGGAAAACTTTTGTGATTAACTCTGGGGAGATTTTGGGATTTATGAGCCATGAGCCATGTGTCTATAGCATGTTTTCTTACAGATAGGCCTCATGGAGTTGTAGGAATAGAGTTAATGGGCTTTTATTTTCTTATTATGACTGGCAAGGCTACAAAATATCTCTTCCTAGCTACATAACCCCACTGATTTATCTGGATCATCATTCTTGTTTTGGAGATAATTCAGTTCCATAAAATTACATAGACATATTAGAAGAAAGTAGGTATAATACAAGTAAATGAGCCATATTTCATTTAACTGAAAGGTTCATGAGGGCAGGAATCATATGTGTTGTGTTTCCCACTGTATCTCTAACATCTAATACCATACAGAGTACATATAATACAAAGTAATAAAGAGTAGACACTCAGTAAAATTTGGTAAATAAATGAAACACATAATTATAGTGAGCCTTTAAATTATCTCCTTAGATATAAATTTACAATGCTATTATAAATTCTGAACCAATTCGATGTTTTTGATTATTGTATGCATATAAACAAAAATCTCTTCCATAATCAGGACAGTGTGCTATTGGCACAGATTAAGCAAAACGATCAATGAAACAGAACAGAGAGTTCAGAAACAGACCCACATAAATAGAGTCAACTGATTTTTAAGAAAGCAACAGAAACAATACAATAAAGATAGTATTTTCAACAAATGGTGCTAGAACATCTACATGCAAATATATATATCTCATTCAAAAATCATCAAGAATTAAAAGGTATACACACAAAAAAATCTTCCTTCCTTTCATTGACTCCATACACTTCTTATGTATCCTTCTAGAGAGCTTCTATACAGCACATAAAAATAAATATTCCTTTATTCCCAATTTTACACAAAAAGGAACACGCCATGTATAATGATTTGCACCTTGCTTTTTGGTTTGTTTGTTTATTGCTGTAATAATATACCTTGGAGCCCCTTCCCTCCAGTGTATAGAATGTCTTCATTCTTTTTACAGCTGCCTAGAGTTCTTTGTGTGAATATGTAGTTTATGTAACTGTAGGAGTTTCACGACACCGACTCCGTCTTTGGCTCTCCATCTGTTCCCCCCTCTGACCAAAAGGTGGAGCCAGTTGAGATTACTAGTAGAGATCCTTTCCTGCCAGATGGTGCTACTTTAGATAACTAACTACCCCGTGACCTCATTACCATACCTCTCCCTATATAAAAGCTGTGGGTTGAGGTCCAGGCTTTGTAGAGACTATGGGGGCAGAGGATAGGCATGGAGAATGTCCAAGTACTGCCTTGATCATCTACCTGCCCACTCACCCGCTGGATACCTTCTGTGAGTAAGTTACTCTGTATAAACCTGTGTAAATGGTATGGAGTGGCTTGCTTTGTTTTTTAAAGTGTCTTTTCTTTCTGGAGGATACATTACTGATCCTCCTCCATTTTCTAACATTAACGAGCTTCCTATTGGCGGGCACTTGTTTATAGCCTTCCTGACTTTATAAACAATACCGCAATAAAGAACTTGGCATGTATGTGGTTTTACAAATACTCGAGTATTTAGAATCTTATGAAACTATCTGACTTTTGCCAAACTAATGGATAAAAATGGTTATCTCAGTGAGTTTCAATTTGCATTTATTTTATTATCATTGAGTTTAAGAGCCAGTTGTACTTTCTTTCCTATGGTTTTCAATCTTCCTTTAATAGTTTGTATTTTATATGCTGGAAAAGTCCTCTTTTAAAATGTAATAAATGTTTTTTGACTAATGCATAACACCAGGGTCAAATTTTAATGAATTAATTTTACCTAAGGTTATATTAATTTTACCTGTGGCTATATTAATGAGGTTCCATTGTGTTAAGTGGCTTAGGGTCACAAATATAAAATGTAGCATGCCTTCATTCTTGATCTCATAATTTACTAGGGATGATAAACATATTTAGAGATAACTTGGATAAAAGGTGGAGGTGGGTAAGGGAGAAGTTAACCCTGACTAGGGAATCAGAGAAGACTTGTGTTGGAAATGTGGACAGGGGTGGGTAGATTTTGTAGAGCAGACTTAAAGGAGGAAAGATCTTAAGTGACCCTTGAATTGGGGGTCTACTGGGGGTTATGTGAGCACAAATTGCTGGAGAACAGGTCTTGAGGTGATGTTCTGTAGCATGAAAGACAGCTTGATAAGGAAACTCAGTTTTTGAACTTTAAAGGATCATAATGCTCATTAAAAATCATTTTGCAAATGAAGAAACTGAGGCCAGAGAAATCAATGGCTTCTCCTAATATCTGAGTTATGAAGAGACTGTGCTGGGACTCAAAGTATGGATTCCTGCCCCATATTTTTTCTCTACTTATACTCCCTCTAGAAGACAGTGGTCATATGGAAGGAGGCTCTGAATGCCCTCAAGGAATATGGAAAGGACCTGGGTTGATTAGATTTAGAGTTAGGGTATATTAGAGGGAAGAGAAGGTAAATGTAGGAATTAGGTGAAATCTGCGTTATCAGAAAAGCCAACCTCCGTTCCATTTTGAGGTCTCACAATGTCCTGCATAGGAAGCATTTTGTTACATTGCTTTCTACCCTTCTGGTTGGAGGAATTGTATGGGCATGCAGGAAAATCTAAGTGTCTGTGTCTGTATTTCCTGTGCGGGGTCATTAGCATGAATAACAGAATGAAGACTATTTAATATGAACGTCCAGCTTTGCCCTTTTGAGTCACCCTGGCCATGTCCCATGTATTACCATCACTCTAAGGACACTCATCCGAAAGTTCACTCCTCCCCAAGATTGCCCCACAGGAAGGAAATAGTAATCTAAAGCAAATGACTACTTCATGCGGGCATAAAGTCAACACATGTAATTTAATACTAAGTCTGAAACTCATTTCTATGAGCTTCATTCAATATCAGCACATAAATACAGGCTTTCATACTTTATCACTTTTTTCTCCATCAACAGCCGAATGTTTCAAGTTCATCTTTTGTACAAGCAATCAATTCTCAGGAAAACTGGCTGTCAAGCCTAGAGCTTGAAGGAAATAAAAAGGGAAGAATATCAATAAACTTCCTGCTGCTTTGTCCTTTATAAATGGTCAGATTTATGCCTTGTATGCTACCTATTTTCTGAAGCTAAAGCAGTTGGCTTCCAAAGGTGGAAAAAAAAGCCCATGAACTATCCACTTGAAAGATCTTGCCATTTACCTCTGGGACTAGTTAATTAGCTTTTTGGCTCTTTGCATTTAGATGAAAGACAAATTAGAATCAAGAGGAATAATTACATTCACTGGCATTATAGATCTGATTTTATTATTACTTTAGGCTTGCTCATTGTTGTGGTTGGCTGTTAGGTCTAACAGCCAGAAAACAGGATTCACAGTTGAGACGATTGAGTGACCATAGGAAGTATAATTACTTCATAATTGGGTTTTTATATTCATGACTAATGACCGTAATTGTTCAGTTTAAAAGTAAGGAAAATAATGTCCATGGTTGGGAGCTTTACGATGAAATACATAAGTAATTTGCTAATAGTGGGAGCTCTGTGGTGATTTCAGCCACAGAGAATTTAGCAATAATTAAAATAACCTTACATTACAATCAAACAATTACCTCTGGGGACTGATGCAAGCCCATAATCCATTTGATTGTTGCCACAATCATGCTCTAAGAAAAAGCTTTTCAGATGGTACCAAGAAATTTACTCTCATTGAGATCTCAAAATTTGGAGGCTTATAGAACATTCAGTTTAGTCAGCACCCAATCTGAAAGTAAATGGAATCCTTTCAACTTCAAAGTTTGATAAGCTTGCAGATGGGAACTCCACTAAGCTATTGATTTGCCAGTAAATTGAATAAAGGAAAAACAAGAGATGTTGTGACTGCATTATCTTCATCCAGACAGATTAAGGCTTCAGTACATAAATCAGATTGTTCTCTAGCAGCTGCTTACTTAGTGGATCAATCCTTGAAAAAAGTTTCGGAAATATGCGTCATAATAAGTTGAAAGTTCAAGAAAATGTGATCTTGGAAATCTTTAGAAAATCAAACACGCTTTTCCCAAATATTCATATTTACTAGGAAAGTGATATACTACTCTAAGAAGGTAGGTTCTGAGTTAGGAAACATAGAAAGGCCATATGATTATGTCTTTTGAATTCTCTAATGTATTACCCATTTGCTTAAAATGTATCTCACCTTGAGTAAGTAGCTTAATTTTCCAAGTCTGAATCTATCTTTATGCGTAACAGGAGAATACTGTTTATGTGTAGGTGTAAATCCAGGCAAGAGTGGATGATTCACAAGAGCAGCTGCTATGTTTGCAATGGGATGTGAGTTAAAGGGGTCCAGTATTGCACCCCAATAATGCAGAAGGAAGCCTTCTTTTGGAGCCCTTCATGTCAATATTATGGTTCATATGTTATCTTTACCACTTGGGAGTTAGATGGAAGTTTAGTTTTCTTCTCAACCTCCTCTCCACTAAAGCATTTGATTTTTTGCAGTGACTTTGAATGCAAGAATAATTACTTCTCTATGCAGGAATTGGCAGATTACAGCCAACGGGGGTCTGTATGGCCTGAATCTGTTTTATATTTTTATATATTGCAAATAAAACAAACAAAAAAACAAAAAACAAAACCAGAATATGTGCATGGTCAAAACTGTACAGGCCTACAAACTCCAAAATACATATTATCTGGCACTTCACAAATATAGTGTGTTAACCCCTGCTCTATGGGCTTATATAACTTTCCAGGATCCTTAAATGAGAAATACTAGATAATGTATTTTTATTCTTGATTGTTTCAAGCCCCTGTGGTAAAAGTGCTTTCTTCTCTTTCACCCTGTCAATATTTGCATTCAGGGTTGTGGCCACTCACGTCAAAGATGCTGTGTTTGTTACATGAGTTCATTGCATATCAAATGTTTTAAGACTTCGGACATTCATATTTTATTTTATAGTTTGAATCTATTAGGTTTATATGTGTATCTCTTCTTCAGATGCTCAACATTAGAATCAGTCAGTTATTGGAGTGGCAGTTTGGCCAAGGGCTAAAAAATTACATGATGTCAGGGAGTCTGATTTGAATTTGAGCTTTACTACTTGTCCAATGTGTGACCTTGGCCAATGTAGCCAAGTTCTCAGCTGTATTTCTACACTAGCTACACAGTCTAATAGCACCTTCCAGAGTTGTCTGCCTTAAAAAAATTTTTTTTTGTTTATTTTTGAGAGAGAGAGACAGAATGGGAGCAAGGGAGGTAGGGCAGAGAAAGGGAGACACAGAATCCAAAGCAGGCTCCAGGCTCTGAGCTGTCAGCATAGACCCCGAGGTGGGGCTCAAACCCACAAACTATGAGATCATGACCTGAGCTGAAGTCAGACGCTTAACTGACTGAGCCAACCAGATGCCCCAAGAATTGTGTGACTTTTAATGAGAAATCATAATTGAAAGCATCTTGCTCAGTTTCTAATGCATAGATTCCCCCAAAATATTAGTGAACTCTGAATTTGAGGTCAGAACAATGAATGAACATTCACAGATTTAACTCCATCTTGGACCAAAAAAATAATACAGTTTCTTACAAGTAAGAAATTGATTCATGATCTTTTTATCTGGTTGATCTTTATCATTTTTCTTGTAGTCTGAATTTATTATGCATGACAAGTTTTATGACCTATGTGGTTTTCTATATTCTTTACTATGAGAATCTACCTTAAAATGTTTTTAATACATAAAATGATTTTATTATCAGGCACATTATTTTTAACTGGGAAATAAATTTATAAAGTGAATATTTAAGGGGCATATCCATGAATATTTGTGTAAATGTAATGAGTGATGCAGGGTCACTGAGTGCCTTCAGGGAGATCTATTTCTTCCCACATGTGTGTTTATTTTTTAACATGAATTCGTTTGGAAACATGCTTAAAAGCACAGTACCAGCAATTGCTAGTGGCTTCCCAATATCTATTCTCTCTGTTTCTTTTTAGTAAAAGAGCCCTTATTTTTAACTTTACCTATTAGTACCTAGGAAAAGTCTACAGTATTTGATCATGGATGATTGCTGAAAAGTTGGTGGTAACTTCTAGGTAATTTCCTACAAGAGAATGGTTATACCTTTCTCTCTCCTCCATCTTGCTGTCTGGAATGAAAATATAGATGGCTGGAGCTCTAGCAGTTAAACGGGAACAGGAACATGAGGACAAGCATCGCCCTTGTAGGGAGGGCAAAGTAGGGAGGGCAGAGAATGGCAAAGTGCCTGGATTTCTGAATTTTTCAAAGTCTTCATAAAATCTGTATTGTCTTCCTCCAGAGGTACTTTATGTGAGATGGAAAATAATCTCTATCTTGTTTCAGTTACTATTTTCTTTTCTGCCATAGGTGGTAAAATCCAGTTCTATCTGGTGTAGATATCAACAAATTTAATTTATTCGTAGTAAAAATGAAACATCAATGTATTTAAAAAGTGGGACCACACTGATGCTATAGCAAGGGTCATGAAAAGAAAATGTATTTAAATTTGCATCTTGACATTGTCTTTAAACCCATCGTTCATACCACTTAATAATTGTGTGTGTGTGTGTGTGTGTGTGTGTGCGCGCGCGCGCGCGTAATGACTAGAATACAAAAAACTTCTGTAGACCACTGTATTAAGTTACTTGAAGTTCTGTTGTTGTACCTGTTCTTGGGAAGAACGGATTAGTCAGTCAGAGACCTTACATCCATGAAGCAAGAATAAATACTATCCAGGTACATTTCTTTAGCACTAGTCAACTTTATCATAGAAAGAGTTAAGAAATTCTGCCAAAAATGTGTGGGTTATATTACTTTGAAAGAAAAGTTATGCTTTCCATTTTACTTGCATTTTGTTCCTTCATTTACAACACTTGTCAGGTGATACTAATTCATTAATTGTTACCAGTGAATAAAACTGCTATTTTTGTGAATAAAACTGCTAACAATCACATAAGATGTCTTCAACAAATAGATGGTATAGTTGTACCTCCGCAAATAATACACACTAACCATATCATAATTTTAAGTATTTGTTATCTATGAATTTTAATAACCAGGCAGTGTGGAAAAGTGTTAGATCCAATTGTGAAATAAGAAAAAATACACATGTGTAATAATTCCCAGAAATTTATTTTTGAATTTTTATTAGGAATAATGGATTCAAAGATGAAGTACAAATGACTTATAAAATACTAAAATAACCAACTGCCTTGTAATTCACTCAAAGTATAAGCATGAATCTCCTAAAAATAGGAAGCATCTCCTTTTTAAATATCAGAAAACTGAAGCATAGTAAGACTTAAAAGTCAAATTAAGTAAACACTAAAAGTAGATGAGAATTCATATTTCTTCATTTCCAAACTGGTGCTCTCTTGGATATGTTACACAAAGTTTTAGAAATGAATTATTGATAGATGTCACACTGTTGTTGACTCTTCTGAGCATGAGATTGAAAATTCAATTCTAGCTTGTACAAAAGCTTTGGAATTAATTGTAGACACCTGCCAATTTCTTTGCTCTGTCCTTTACCTGAGGAGATTATCACTAGACCTCTGCCATTCTTGTCATCACATTCTGCCCCCAGCTGGGTTCCACTACTTGCTCATCAGAGAAGCCACGGAATCCCCCTACAACTCAGAGGCTGAAAATGATAGGGAATCAAATCATACTCAGGGAAATAGGAACCCTGAAGTTTTAATGAAACAACTAGTTTTGGTGTTTCAAATTCTCTGCTTCATTAATAAAAACCTTACATTTGCTGCTACTATCCCAAAGCCTATAAATATTGTAAAAGATCAAATGCTTCTCAAAAATATCAACATTACTAAATTATTTACAAAGTAACCAATGATATTAAACTACAGAAAATGGAAAGAGGGAAGCTACCGGACAAAAGTAAGTCACATGGGAAATATTCTGGCCAGTTGGCTTGGGACAAACTCAGAGAAAAGCACTAAGGAGGTAGTTTCATAAAGAGGAATGAGGGTCTAGATAATTCCTGGATGTTTGTTGTTACCAGTAGTACCTTCTAGAATAAAGTCACAGCTAGATGGGTGCCCAATGGGAGACTGTAGGCATAAAGGGGGAGGGGCAGAAGGCCACGTTCGGGATCTCTCTTGACAGCCTTCCCCTATATTACTTGATGACAGCCTTCTAGTCCTTCCTTGACTCCACTGTCATTATTTCTGTGTCTCTAGGCAATAAATTTTCTTTTCGCAATGAGAAATAAAACCATATTAGCTGCTTTGTTATCAGATGGTCAAAGTTGTTAACCACTTATTTCTCTTCACTGACTATTTAAGGCAAAGATGTTGTGTGGGTTATTGTTTAGTGAAGGAAATAGATAAAATGAGCTAACTGGATGATACTGAGGAAGTCTGCTGGCATCTGCCTCCATGCAGTGGTACAAAAGGCCAAAGGCTGGTAAAAGTTCTAGAGCAGGGGCACCTGGGGGGCTTAGTCAGTTGAGCATCAGACTCTTGACTTCAGCTTAGGTTGTGATCTCACGGTTTGTGACATCAGATGGATCCCCAGAGGGGCTCTGTGCTGACAGTGCTGAGCCTGGTTGGGATTCTCTCTCTCCTTCTCTCTCTCTCTCTCTCTGCCCCTCCCCCACTCACTCTTGCATGCATGCATGCTCGCTCTCTCTATCTCTCAAAAATATATTTTTTAAAAAGTTTATAAGTAAACACAAGTCCAGGAATAATTTGACATACATGATGTCAGTGGGTGGAAGAGAGAGAAACAAAAAGACTAATCCAACAGGAAAAGTAATGTTACTGTTATATATTGATCATACACAGATAACTGTTGACAATAACTATGTATCATGCACAGGAAGAACTGTTCACCTGTACACTCCAGAGTTACTTCAAGTGTGTCTTTGTGCATTCACATCATTCTTAGGAAGAATGGATGAGCCTACTGTCAGAGGGGGAATATGAGCCAAGTTTTGTGACAGGGTTCCAGAAAAGGAAACTTGTTAATGCCTTTGCGGAATGTGGAGGGTGGAATGGAAAGTGTTTCTTACAGGAGAAAGGGGAGAACAACAGAAGGAATTGAGTGACAATTCCACCTCTCTGGTCTACAGAAATGACTTGCAGCTGTGACCTCAGGGTATACAGGAATCAAGACTCAGAAACGGGAGGAACAAGTGTGAGGCTCAGAATGTTTAGAAGGAGAGTTACTGGCCAAAGAGTCTGGATACCTGAGAGAATAAGGATGTTGGCACTGTGTGCAGGTTGCATAGAGTAAAGGCTGGCCCCAGCACTCAAATATTTCAGAATTCAAGCGAGTTTCTGGTTTCCTGTGCCATTCACATAACTAATACTTGTTGCATCTTTAGTCTCCATTACTCCAGTTAAATGTCTAATGCACAGAAGTGTCAAGTAGCCCCTGTAACACCTCTTTGGAGATTGCTTGGAAGTGAAGGGTCTCCAAATTCCGTGAAGCACTTGACTTTCCACCACAAAGCTCAGACTTGAGCAATTTCAACACAGTGGTGTCTATTAGGTATGAATAACTCTTACTCTTAAGGGAATGGTCTTAAATTCTCAAATTGAGAATGGTCTTAGATTCTCAAATTGAGAGGTGGGGGCTGTGTCTCTGCCTTTGATCCTGGGCTCTGTGGCTAATAACACGCAGCATAGGTGACATAGTGCCAGTGTCAGTCTCCAAGATGAAGAAACTGGCAGCTCCCTCTTCCTGTCTCTTGGGCTAGTGGCTCTTGATACCCAGCCATCGTTCGATGAAGAAGCCAGTCAGTCACAGGGGAGATGACATGTGCATACATTCTAGCCAACAGCCCCAGCGGAAGTCCTGGCCAAGAGCTAGCATCAACCCCCAGATACTGAATGGATGAGACTTCAGATAATCTTACCCCCAGCCCTTGAGTCACTCTGGTCTTCCAGCCACTAGAGCTGGCAATGCACGAGCTCTGTCCAAAAGGCAGATTCATAAGCAGCATAAATAACTGTATAACTGTATTTTGGTCCAATAAGTTTGGTGTGCTCTGTTCTACAGCAGTAAATAATGAACACTAACTATCCTGGATTCTTAGTGGCTACAGAAATCTATCTAGGTACATCTCTCACTGTGGATACTGGATTTTTCTGAGTGAAAAATTTTGCTCTGTGTCTTTCAGGATACAAGGTGGGAGACATTGTAGATTTCTTCTTAGATTATTAAAATTTAGGTTTGGCTAATGGATGCATTTTGTGAATCAACATACTTCATATAAAATGAGAGCAAAATTAGGTAAAATGTATTCCTAGAGCATTGAATAGGTCTGAGAAGAAATCTAAGGATTTTTTAGTCTAGATTTTCAACCATCTTATAATTGTCTATCTCTGTCCTTCTCAGAAACTTTATGCTCTCTCATCAGCTCCCTTCACACCCATTGCCTGTATCACTATGTTAGACAGACTGCTACTTTGATAAGCCTCTGTTTTCCTTCAAGTAGCACTACCACATTTTCCCTATCCTTCATGTCCCACCTCTGAAAAGTATGCTTGACTTGAATCCATGCAGATTTATCTGTTTTGTTAGCTTCCAAATAGTACTTAATTCTGGCTGGATGTCAAAGTTGACGTGCTAAAATTGCAAATTTAGTAAAAACTGCACATTTTCAGGAAGATTTAGGGCTTATCAGCATCTGGAACTCTAGAATATTAGGTTTATTTGGATTAAGTATTCCCTATCCAGCTTTTACGGATTTACTTCATTTTCTTCTTTGTTTATAGTTTTTCTGCACTTCTAGAAACCAAAGAAATTAAAATAGGGGCCTAATTAACGGAAGCAGATTAAAGCACTGAGCTATATAATTTGTAGTAACAAGTTCAAAACTGATTGTGCACAAACTTCTAAAAAAAAAAAAAAACAACAAACTGTCAGACATTTCAGTTTTCAGATAAATACTTATCGTGACTGGAAGAAAAAAATGAATATGTGATTCCATGCAGAGTTATTTTTATTCTTGGCATTTATATTTGTAAATGTTGGTAACATTACTTAATTTAAAAACATTTATGTAAGTAAATTGTGTGAATAATTTACATGCTATATTCTTTGTTAAAATTTGTTTCTCTTTTGAAAATTACAAAATACATATTGTAGAGAGTCCAAGCAATATATAAAAATATGATATTAACAGAAAAAATCTGTTGTAATAACTCTGACCTTCCCTATGAAATCTTTTCTAATTTGTTATTCCTATTCCTACCTGGTCCCCAAACACACCTGCCAAATTAAGTCTTCACTGTGGGAAAATTCATGAATCCTTTTTACATCATGCCTTTGACATTCACTAACAATGTAAACATGACAAACCATTAGAATCAATTTGAAAAAGTTTATTTTAGAATGACATACTTTGTAATCCATAAAGTTAACTGTCATGTCTGAAGATGGAACTGAATCTTGTCTCTTTCCTAATCTAAATGTCAACAGATGAACTTTTCAGATTTGTTTTGCAGTAAGCATGAGAATATTTTAAAATACATTGTGCCTTTATATTCATTATCTTAAATTGTCTGAGGAATTTATTTCAAAGAAATGAGCACTGTCACTTTGCATGATAAATTGGGGGCTCAAAAAGTTAAGCAAATCTTCCACATATATAAATAAAAAGCAGAAATGGCAGTAACCTAGAGCTTCCTTGCTCTCCCAAGTCTGCATTGCTGAGCTGACAGCAATTAAGTAGAAGTTATCATTGGAGAATTCAGGTAACTGCAGTATAAATAACGTTGTTCCCATTCTGTCTGTTGTCATTAAATGCTGCTTGTTATTCATAGAGTAAAACCTGTCCCCTATTGAACTTTTTTCCCAAAGAGATGGGACAAATTGAAGGAACACCTAAATTAACACTTTGTCACAAAAAACTTCTGTTGTAATTTAAGCCATGGACTTATATTTCAGGATTTCCCATAGGTGATACAGAAAAAAATTACCAGGATGACATTTTCATCACAACTGAAACTTGATGATATTGCCATAATCTTATCAGATATTAGAGCATCTCTTAAGGGAGCAGTGGCCTTATGCTAGTTAAGAGTGTATATCATCTGGGGAAGGAAAACACCTGATCACAGTGTATTGTACTTCATTCAGCAAACTTTTACTGAGTACTTATTATGTGCCAGACACTGTTACAGGCAAGGAGGATAGAGCAAGGAACAAATCAGATTTAGTCTTAGCTCTCATGGGGCTTATAACCTAGCGAAGGGAAGCAACAGACAACCAAACAACAAACAGGATAATTATGGATCTGAATAAATTCAGTCAACAAATAGAGTGGTGAAATGGGGGAGAGGAGGACTAGAATGCAGATGGATTGGGGAAGGCCTCTTGGAGGTAAGAACAGAGCAATGTCCTTGAGGAGGATGAGTTTCAGCCCTGACAAGCGTAGCGCAGGGGACACTGAGGCAGAGCTAATCCAGGTCTGATACTGGACACATGAATGTTTCATAATCATCATATGCCTAAATTTGAACACATTGTTTTCTATTTTCCAGAAACTAGCTTTCTTTACCAACTATCTCATTTTCTGTTGCTGATCCTATAATGCATTTATCATGAGCAGAAATGGCTGCTTTATAAATCTGTGGCAGCTAAGTTGCCCTCTCTTGCTGGTTGGTTCAGGAGTAAATTTGGTTATTGGACATTAATGTTCCCTAGTGAAAAAGCAGAAAATCTAATGCAGGATAGACAGTTCTGGCTCCTGTTAAAGAAGGAACAAATCAGATTGAGACTCAAAAGAAAAATAATCTAAATCAGAGAAAGAATTAGGATGTCAAAAGAAGATTATCTAGCCCATTAACAGACAAAGACCATGCTCTAAAATGGGTTTAGAATAAGTTAGATCCATAATATAAGTTAAGCTATCCTATATCCCATTTATAGTGATAGTTATATGTACCATGTGAAATAATTGTTGAATTAGTATACAAATTATCCATTTAAAAACCTGTGGACAGTTCATACGTGGTGTTGATTTAGGTTTTCCCCCCTTTTCACAAGTAATCTTTTTCATGATGTTTCCAGAATTATAAAGCAGCATTATTCCTTCCAACCACCAATTGGGCTAAATATTCCATATCTGAGCTCTTAAAGTTCTCTGAACAAAGCCCTTTGCCTCTTGCCAAAGCAGAGCAAGATGAGGCTATAGCTACTTCAAAGACTGGGCCGGAGTCTTACCAGTCATTGTATGTAAATGGTGCTTGATAACTTCTCTGTAAGTGCTCAGTACATGTTAATTGGAAATGATGACTCTGACTCAACTGGCATTGTAATCGCTATTTCTATGTTCTGAAAAGGACTCGTAGTTAATCCAGACTTTTCATAAGAAAACATGGGAGAATTCGTTTAAATTGATCGAGTAAGGAAGACCTGTCTCAATTATGGCTCAAAATTCATAAACCACAAAAGAAAAGACTGGACACACATGCATGCACACACACACTTTCATGTTGTAAGAAAACCTTACAAGCAAAAGCAAAATGTATATTCCAAGCAAAAGCAAAATGTATATTCCAAGCAAAAGCAAAATGTATACTCCAAGCAAAAGCAAAATATATATTAATTACAAGCAAAAGCAAAATATATATTAAAACCCCAGGAAAGATATTTGCATCTTGTACTCTGGATGTAAAGACAAATTTCCCTAATTTATGAAGCAATCCTAGAAAGTGAGAAGAAAGCGACCATTGAATTCAATAGAAAAGAGGTAAGAGGCAAGGATGGCCAATTCACAGAAGTAAATGAAAAAAACAGAACACTTACTAATAAGAGAAATAGGAAGTCCACACTGAAATCTCACTTCTCAGATTGCCAAAAATTTACAAGGTTGAGAACATACTCCATTACCAAGGTTTTGGAGAAAAAGGCCCTAAGGAAGAGAACCTGGCAATGTCCTCTAGGTCTGAAGATGTATTTACCTTTGACCCAGACATACCACTTCTGGAATTCTATTCCACAATTATGCCTATACTTGTATGAAATCATATATTTATAAGGTTACTCATTGTGACATTATTTTTAATAGCCAAAGATCAGAACAAAACCCAACTGTATATTGAGGGAGCACCAGTTACGTGAGTTATAGCCTATCCACACAAGTGAACTATTAGGCAAATGTAAGAATGCAGAGGACATCTAGTTACTGATACAGGCTGAGCTCCAGCATAGATTGCCAACAAAAAGACCAAGATGCAGACCAGGATAGAGAGCGTAAGAGGGAGGAAAAGGCTACATATTCATATTCTCTTGTGTTAAAGAATCATGGAGGCCAAACAGCAAACTAATAAAATCATTACCTAGAATGGGTAGAGGAAAGAATGAGGAGAAAAGGCAGGGGTGGGGATAAGACTCTGCTTTCTAGAAACTCCCTTCCTTGCATATAATCATATACTATGACAATTCTGACAGCAGGCATAGTATTTTCTTGCTTTCTGGTCATCCTAACAACTCTAAAAATGTAGCTGAAATCCTACTTCCAGCATGAAGACTTCTTTCATAGGGATTCGATTCCATTTATATTTAGGTATACAAAATTTATGAGGTTTTTAATTTTACATACTATTTGTCTCTTAAAAACCATAAGATTTTTTTCTTTTCCACATTTAAAAAAATAAGCACATAAGAATGCTCAAAAAATTTTTGTTGTCTATTTTTTGTGTCTATATAAGACAGCCTAAATATTAAGTAGTGAAGCCTAACTTAAGTCTACACCACCAATTATTTTATTTTTTGATCTGTGCATCCTTTAAATAATGACTCTTTGCAGTCTGCTAAATGTAAATTTTTCTCTGTATCTAATACTTGCAATTATTAAGATTACTTTCAATGAAAAAGTAGTGTGCCCAGGAATTACTAAAAAGCTTATATTTTGGGCATAATAGCATTCAAATATTTTCCATGCTAGTGTTTTATATCATTATAAGTAAGGTTTTAGCACCATAGAAACTGACATTTAATTGTAAAAATGGCTGGGAGCCTGGGTGACTCAGTTAAGCATCCAACCTCAGTTCAGGTCATGATCTTATGGTCCATGAGTTTGAGCCTGGCTTTAGGCTCTGTGCCTATAGCTCTGAACCTGGAGTTCTACCTCTCCATCTCCCTCTGCCCCTCCCCTACCCGCATTCTGTCTCTCTATCAAAAATAAATAGGAATTGTAAAAATGGCAATCATCATAATTTTTTACTTGGCGACTTTTTAAACATTTATTTTTCCTTGTATTTTTGAATAAACTTTATTTTTTTAGAGTAGTTGTAGATTCATAGCAAAATTGGGCAGAAGGTAGAGTTGCCATATATCCCCTGCCCCATTCATTCATAGCCTCCCAACATCCACCACAAAGTCGTCCATTTGTTATAACTGATGAAACTACATTGATACAATCACCCATAGTCTATAGTTTACATAAGGATTCGTTTTTGGTTTTGTACACTTTATGGATTTGGACAAATTTATAATGACCTGTATCTACCTTGATAGCATCGTACAGGGTATTTTCATGGTCCTAATTCACGGTCATAAAAATCCTGTGCTCTTTTTATTGATCTTTCCCATTCCCTGAATCTTTGGAAACCACTGGTATTTTTGTTGTCCCCTAGTTTGGCTCCTCCAGAATGTCCTCTATTTGAAATCATATAGTATGTAATCTTTTCATCTTGGTTTCTTTCAGTTAGTAATCTGCATTTAAGTTTGCTCTCTGCATGACAGCTTGTTTATTTTTAGGGCTGAATAATGTTCTACTGCCTGGATGTACCACAGCTTTTTTTTTTTTTTTTTTACCCACTTATCTACTGAAGTACATCTTGGTTGCCTCCAAATATTGGCAATTATGAATAAAGCTGCTATAAACATCCATGTGCAGATTTTTGTGTGAACTTAAGCTTTCACTTCATTTGGGTAGGTCCCAAGAAGTGCAATTGCTGGATCATATGGTAAGAGTATGTTTAGTTTTGTAAGAAAGCATCAAACTGCTTTCTAAAGTAGCTTTATCATTTTGCATTCCCACCAGCAATGAATGAGAGTTCTTCTTATGCCATGCTCCTTCACTCGTTCTCCTCACCACCATTTGGTGGTGTTAATGTCCGAATTTTGATCATTCTAGTAGGTGTGTATCTCATTGTTCTAATTTGCAATTCTTTGATGACACATAATGCAGAACATCTTTTCAAATGCTTATTTGCCATCTGTGTGTCTTCTTTGGTGAGGTGTCCAAGTCTTTGGCCCATTTTTTAATTGGACTGTTTGTTTTCTTACTGTTGAATTTTAAGAGTTCTTTCCATATTTTGGATAAAAGTCCTTGATCAGATGTGTCTTTTGCAAAAAATTTTTTCCAGTCTGTGGCTTGTCTTTTCATTCTCTTGACATTTTTTTTTTCCCACAGAGCAGAATTTTTAAATTTTAATTAAGTCCAGCTCATCAATTCTTTCTTTATCAGATTGTAACTTTGGTGTTCAATCTAAAAAGTCACTGCTAAACCTGGGATCCTCTAGGTTTTCTCCTAGAAAACATCTTCTGAAGTTTTATAGTTTTGCATTTTATATTTAGGCTTGTGACCCATTTTGAGTTAATTTTGTGAAGGGTGTTAGACCTGTGTCTCTGTTCGTTTATTTTGCCTGTGAATTTTGTTCCAGCACCATTTGCTGAAAGGACTATCTACTCCATTGTATTGCGTTTGCTCCCTTGTCAAAGATGAGTTGATTGTATTTATGTGGGTCTATTTCTGGACTCTGTATCTGTTCCACTGGTTTGTCTGTTCTTTTGCCAATACCACCCTGCCTTGATAATGGCATTTGATTACCCTTTAACGTGCACTTACTATGTTTTAGCATTTGTCATTCTAAGTTACCTACACAAATATTTAGCAATCCTGCAGAAAATGGCATATTATTAAAACTAAGTCAGAGGAGTGGGCCTATCACTTCTTAAGAAATTTTCACATCTTACATGTAGTTCTCAGTTTCACTGTTTCATATTTCTTGAATGTCAATTCAGTGTTATTTTTTGTTCCTTTTTGTTTTTTATTTAAGCGTTTATTTTGAGAGAAAGAAAGAAAAAGTGCGTGAGCTGGGGGAGGGGCAGAGAGAGAAAGAGAGAGAGAGAGAATCCCCAGCAGAGTTTGTGCTGAAAGCACAGCTGAGATTGACAGGGGCTTTGAGATAGTGACCTGAGCTGAAATCGAGTTGGATGCTCAACTGACTGAGCCACCCAGTTTCTCTGGCACTTCAGTATTATTATAACTTTTTCCATCTTAACTTGGCAAAATTGAATTTTTGTTTTTGTTTCTGATAGCATAAAATTATAGTTGAATTGAAAGAACACCCAAGAAACAACTTAAAACATAAAATTAATACCGATTTTATATAGATGGGCATGTATTTATTTCTGCTTGATAGAGTACAAATTGGGGTGAAAATTGGCAAATGACCATGGGATACAGACTTAATGCTACTCCTCAAAAACCCTTTATTTTCTTCTTTTTAAGCATACTCTCATACTGCAGGCATACAGGTGTGTGCCCTTAGACACTGAGAACTGACAAAATCTAGTTTGTCTTTGATGTTAGAAGCTACTTCTTTATATATACTTCTTTGGGTTAAAGAACTTGGTGAGGTTGGAAGGTCAGGAAAGAGCACACGTGGGGGAAAATCAAGAGTTTGCTTTGCTATGTTACTTTCTTTTTTGTTTGTTTGTTTTGTTTTTTGTTTTTGTTTGTTTTTGCCCTGTTACTTTTGGAGATAACAGACAGCTAGAAATATGAGCCTGAATTTGTGGAGTGTTTCAGGGCTGGTGGTAAGAAGCTGATAGTCATTGGTACAGAGATAATACTTAGAGCCTAAGTATTGAATGAACTCACCCGGTGATAGTACATAATGGAGAAGAGAAAGTGTCTTGTCTCTCTCACCAGGGGGCAGTCATCTGGAATGGTCACTGTGGATAAAACTCAGTATAGGCTTAGTATATTTTTTCAAAATAAATGGCGCAGTTTGGGCTTGTGTGAACAGCAAGTCTGATTGAGGTAGAAGGTGAGTGTCTGGTACAGGATGATCTACTCCCAGAACCCTCACTGAGATAGAGCAAAACGCCATTAAAAAAATCAACTTCGGATACTTCTTGCTTCTCTTCATACATATTTTTATTCCAAACCCACTTAATAAACTCCGAATGTTCTCCTTAATGCTTTTCTGTTACTTCTTGTGCCCATTACTCCTATGAAATTTGAAGAGACCTTTGAGGAAAATAAAAATCAGACCTTTTAAGTTAACAAATTACATACTGCCTCTTGCCAGTATCAAGTAGCTCAGTCCAGCCTCCTCCCTTCTGGAAGAGGATAAACAAGGGCTGATATAAAATGGAGTTAGTTATAATGACCCACTGAATTGAGACAGAAAAAAAATGATTTATGATTCACATTAGCCCTTTGAAAGTGTGACAAAATCAAATGCAATTCAGAATGTGGTCTTGGCAACTAGAAGTGGCTCAAGCAGAAAATATTTTTATGATTACAAATCCAATAACTTCATTCATTCACTCATTCAATATTTCTTTTTTTCGATTTCTTTTCTTTTTGTAAACAGCTTTTTTTTTTTTTTGGAAACAGCTTTATCGAGATAGAACAGCTTTATTGAGATAGAGCTTTATTCATATACCATACAATTTACCCATTTAAAGGGTACAATACAATGTCTTTTAGTATAATCACAGAATTATATATCCATCATCACAACCAAATTTATCATATTTTTATTATCTCAGAAACTCCCCACGTTAGCTCCCACCCACCAATCCATCACTGCCCAAGTCCTAGGCAACTAGTAGTCTACCTCCTGTCTCTAAAGATGTGTCTATTTTGGATATGTCATAGAAAGAGAATCATAAAATATGTGACTATGTGTGAATATGTGTCTATTTTGGATATGTCATAGAAAGAGAATCATAAAATATGTGACTGTTTTTTTTTCACTTAGTATAAGGTTTTCAAGGTTTATCTATGTTTTTATTATTTTTTTATTTTTTAATTTACATCCAAGTTAGCATATAGTGCAATAATGATTTCAGGAGTAGATTCCAGTAATTCATCCCCTATGTATAATACCCAGTGTTCATCCCAACAAGTGTCTTCCTTAATGCTCATCCTTAGCCCATCCCCCTACCCACAACCACTCCAGCAACCCTCAGTTTGTTCTCTGTATTTACGTCTCTTATGCTTTGTCCGCCTCCCTATTTTTATATTATTTTTGCTTCCCTTCCCTTACATTCATCTGTTTTGTATCTTAAATTCCACATAACTAATTCAACATTTATTAAGAAGCAACTATGTTTTCAGCATTTCCCTGCCATCCAAAGTGATAAGGGAACATGACAAGCTGAAGTCTAATCAAATGTTTCTACCTGGAACATCGAATCTGGAGCATATGAAGCTTGTAGCTTCCTGTTAAGACAGTTCCAACAAACAGACGGTATTTTACTTGTTCTTTATGAGTCTCTGATACTATCCTAGTTCTTATTTAGTTCCCAAACTTTGGTCTCCAGCTTTCCATTAACTCTGTGAAATTTGTTAAAAGTCTTATAAAAATCTTTTCTGCTTAAGAGAGCAGGGTCCCTTTCTGTCATTTGAAAACATGAGTTCTGGTTGCCAAATGTCAGAATTGGAGAACTACAAGGGGTTAAATGAGACTTTCAAAGACTAAATGTATAGACACAGAAAATGGCTTTATATCAAGAATTAACTATCCAAGACTCAAAATTTTCTCCAGGAAACCATTTACTGATTCAAGAATAGGCAGAAGACAAACTCTGCTTACTACCCAATTATTTCTTGCTTTAGCTCTCTTTTACTGAATCCTAACAGAAAATGATTTCTTGATGTTCGTCTTGCCATAGTTGAAGACTGGAAATTTGGGCTAAAGGATGGAGACAAGTATAACTAATTGCTAAGTCAAGCAATGTAAATTAGATGCAATGTCTAAGGGCTATTAATAGAAACTCTCCCCAGAACCTTGGGGTTATCGAGCTAAGTGCCACAGAGAATAAAACATTGAATTGGTCTAGCCAATCATTTCCAATTTGATGATCAAGAAATGAAAACACTTGGGGGAGTCTATTCACAAGCTCAAAATATTTCTAGTTCTCTTTGTCAGATCTTTAGGGTAGACTTTGGGCTTTAAAAGCCAGGAGTGATAGCAAGTCATTCTAAAATGTGCAGAAATGGAAGCATGATGAAGCATGAGCACCCAGTTTTCTTGTTAGCCTTCTGGGTGGAAAAGATAAAGAAAACCAGAAAAAAAATGACCATATCTTTTTTCCGGCAGCCATAGACACCTTCGTTTCTTTGCTCTTAAAAGAAATGCCACCAGAAGGCATTTATTTAAAAGGGGAAAAAGTGTTCTTTGTAACTTTGGGAAGTTAGAAATAAAAGGAAAGAGGTCTACTTTCCAACTTGACCTGCATGTTAGAAATAATTCTGTTGCACACATTTAAACCAATAGAAGCCATATATTTATGCATCATTTTACAGCTTTTAACACTTTTTTACATCCATAATCAAATCTGAAATATGAGGTAATTCTCCAGGGATTTCAGTAAAGTTAATGTCTCCATTTTGTAGATAAAAACTCTCAGCTCAGAAAAATCAACTTGCCCTAAATAATACAACTAAGGAATTCTGGAGTCCAGATCAGAAAATGAGTCAGGATCATAATGATTTCATAAAGCAATATCTTTAGTTTGCATTAGCATAGATAAAACATTTTTATTACATATATAAATTTATAGTAGTAACTCCAGAAGAGACACATGCGACATTGTCAACATCAAGTCACCATTTCTGGCCTAATTGACCACATGGGTTTATTACTATGCATAACACAGAGTCATGATAAAATAGGATGCCATAGTCAAAATAGTTGTGGTGCCTAACAACAATTCCTCAAAGGCCTATTGTTAGGAGATAATTAGAATGAAGATTCTAGAAAGAGAGATTTGACAAAATTGGACATATCCTTACTGGGTTGCCACTATGCGTTTGGTTTCAAAATATGAAATTGCCTGTTTGTTTTATAGGGATAGATGATTTTTTTAATTAACTAAAATTTTAAAATGGACTTGTAAATTATTGTATTCTATATTATAGGTTAATATACATCAGTTAAATTATCAATGGACTCTACTTGACATTGTCATGGGGTTGGATCTACCAAGAGACTTACATATTGAGTGCTAATTTTTCGAGAAAGCTTACAGAAGATATACTACCAGCTCTTGCAATAATAACAATGACAGCTAGTATTTATTATTTAATATGAATCATATCATTTAATCCCTAAAGCAGTCTGTGAGACTGGTGCTATTGTTCCCATTTTACAGTTGAGATAACCAAGTCCCAGAAAAGATAATTGTCTAAATTATCCAAAGTTATGCAGCTGGGAAGTAGATGAGTGGAGAATTTGAACCCAGGTAGCTTGGTTCCATCATCTCTCCTCTTGATAATTACTGCCTTCATCAGATACAACACAGGTCAATAAAGGTGGATTCCATTTACTAGACAAGAGATGGATTTTAATGCGTTACCTTATATTTGAGATAGTGTGACCTGAGAGATGTATAAATAGCTAGCGCACCACCATGTGCTATTGGAGTGAAAATAATCCCAAGCTCTCATCTTAAAAGGTTGGGATTTCATTTCTTAACCCGCTACTTAGGTGGACTGCCAAGGGCAAGTCATACAGGTTCACAAGTTGCTGCTGTGGGAAATAGATGTAGTTAATTATTGTCATTGTCTTCACCATCATCATCCATATCTCTTAGGAGATAATATATGAGAAAATATTTTCAAAACTATAAAATACCGTATGATTTAGAAATTATTTACTTAAATGATAAGAAAAACTGAGCCTAAGAAAAATAATGTGGGAAGTAATATGGCTCAAAAATATGTTTAGGACTATTTGTTCTTAGGGATTCCAACTTGCCTTCTGACAACCTTATTTTCTCACTGTCAGTAAGATTAACAAGAGTTATTTACAGTAGAGTTGGCATTCATTGAGCCATTTGTTATCTGTGCCCTGAAACCAGCCAAAATATGTCAGATGGGGAGGGTACTGGGACTTACAGTCTGGTCAGTGGTCTCTTTAAAGAATGGTTACCCAGTTGCATTATTCTGATAATGCATATCTTCAAGAGAATGAACTGCCATTTTCATATTAGGCATTGGAAAATCTGGAGATAAAAACAGAAGAAGAGATGAGAAAGATGAGAAGTGATTTTATAGCAATCAGGAGTAGAGAGCCAATGAAAAGGGTTGATGATACAGATAGAAAAGGAGCTCCATGTGGTTTAGAAACAGAGAAAGGGGGCAAATGAGATGGCAGATGAAGAGAAGTGGTAAGGTAGAGCTGACATTTAAATCTGAAAACTCAAATAGCAATTATATGATGAGTGAAGAACCTGAAACTGACATACCATCCTAAATTATGGGAGTGGTGCTTCAACTAGTAGGTCCTTCTCATAAAGAAATGAAATCCAAGCCTTCTAAGATGAGAGCTTGAGGTTACTTTCGCTCCAATATCACATGGTTACTTACACATCATTAACTATTGTGCTGACAGAAAGTGTTGGGTTTCCGGTTTGAGAGGCTTGGGGAGGGGGATGGAATTTCGAGGTGGGGGGAAACTATAGTGACTCAATAACTTTTATTGCCACTGTAAATCCCTAAGGGGATATTTTCTATATGTGAGAACTGATAACCCCCTTCTCCCCTCCCACTTTATCCTAAAATACACTTGATCTCAGCTTCAGAAAGCATAGAATACATTTATGTGTGCACACATACATTCATCTATTTGTATACACACATAAATACACACCTACTCATCCAAGGCTTCAGAGAGTTCATTTGGTTACATATTCATTTGGGATTATATTTTTTATAGTGGAGAATGTAAGCTCTGTGAATACCGAAACTAATTGTCTTATTCATTGATACATGCCCAGTGTCAGGCAAAGAATCCGATAAAGATGCTCTGTAGATAATAGCTGAGTGAGTGAATGCCATTCATTCTTGGTCTTGTAACAAATCCTCTAACTTTCTGAGGCGGACATTAAAATCCCAGTGTTACCATGGAATTACTATGGAAGACCTAATTTCGAATGGTAACCTTCTTTGGAAATAGTTAAAAATAAATGCACACTTTAATGTATGAAGAAAATCTTAATACTTAATAGTACTCTTTAGTCCTATAAGTAGAGCGTGGTATTATTAGGATCCATATGATAAAATGTCCAAGAATTCAACAATTAGGAAAATGTTTACATCTGTCCAGAATATACAGAAATTGATGTGTTAATTTGCAAACATATTTCTTTGTGAGCTAAAGTATTACTGAAAGTCATTGTCTTTTACAAATTGGAAGTATGCAAAGCTCAGTTAAATAAAGATATAAATGAAAACTAACTTTTAGGAACTAATATTGAAATGTCATTGATGTCAGTTGAGCAGTGGTGGAAGATATTAAAAGCTTCTCAAAACTGACATTTTTAATCAAAGTAATATTTTTCATAATAGCTCCTCCGTGATCATGGCAATCACTTGTGTTATTCAAAGTCTATTTTTTGACACACGTACATAGGTGCAGCTCTAAATGTGGGTGGTGTAGGCAGCACATAGACAGTGTGATGTGAAGGTCACCAAAAGGGCTGCACCCTCAAATCCATCCATACAGTCAATAATATGGTGTTAGGTTTGTAAAGAACTCTATAATATTATTTGAATATATTATTATATTAGTCTCAACTCCAGCACATCAAATAGGGTAAATAGTAACAGATGCTTGAACAGTTTAAGTGACTTGCTGAGGCCACATGGCTAATAAGTAATGGCACTGGGACTGGAGCCCAGGTCTTCTTACTCCTAATCTAATGTTCCTTTCACTGTAACACATCAATTCTTGGCACCTAAATCCCCTGTGCTAGGATTCTTCCTTTAGGTTAGGCCCAGTTGTGTCTCCAGAAGATCCTTGTCAAAGTTCAAGTTGATTGACAGATGTAATGCACTGAACCAAAAAAAAAAAGCATTCTTTCTAACCCCTAGAAAGAAAAATGAGTAAACCAAATTAGATGCAAAAAAAAAAAAAAAAAGTCAATTTGGAAAAATTCAAAGCTCCACAAATGGAGCACTGCTGTTGCTGGAGACTCTGGACCAGCCAGGTAACACCACGGGAGGGCGTGCATCCTGGGATGTAGGTCTGGAAAGCGTACAAGTTCTGGAGATTCCCACAGGAGCACAAGGAACCGGTGTATTTGGGAAGTTGGTCTGAGGAAGGTCTGAAGCCAGAGAGCAACACTTCCTTGTTTTCAATGAGAAGTTACCCACATGTATTTTTATCAAAACAAGTAATTTGCTTTGAAGAGATACCCTTTTTTTTTCCCCAAAAAGAAAAGTTTTCTAAAGGTCTAATTTTCAAATGTTAGACATTTTAAACTCAAATTATTATGATTTTCTAGATGGTTGGACACTTTCACCAAAGTTATTCCACAGGGAATAAAAAGGAAAGACCACCATAAATATGTATATCACCGCCACCCAGCTGTTCCCCACTCAGCAAGGCACACACATATCTAGACACTAAGGGTGAATATATTCCTTGGGAAAAACCCGGACTCTATTCATCAACTCACTCTATTCATCCCCTAGGACTTCCAGAACCCCACAGGGATTTCCATGCTAAAGCACCATGTTTACTGATCTAGACATCCATGGAAAGTATTGTAGTCCATGTGCAGGGGTGCCTGAAAAAGAGATTTGAGCCCCAAAGTTGGCACATGAAATCTTCAGGTCCAGTCACCGTAGGTGACCAAGTATTTGTTCAGAAAAGCCAAATAAAGAGCTAACATTTAGTGCCTTCTGCAGAGCCTTTTAACCTTCATTTCATGGCCTGGTATTAAAACATCTTAGTTAAGATACTAACAGTTGATAAAAAAAAACTCAGATTAGGTTTTGCTAAGAGAAAATCTAAGTTAATGTCAAACTCTGTTTGTCTTTTTTCTTTATTTTCTTTCTTCTTCTTCGTCTTTTTTTTTTTTTTTTTGCATTATCATTTTGAGGAAACTCTCTTGAGACAGAAAGTGTAAGGCTGTGAATAGGCTGTTTCCTGAGGAGAGGCCAGGACTGTTAATGGAATGGCTTTACGTATATAAAGTATTTTGAAGGCTGATTTTAGAAGCAGCATTTGTAGTTTAGTTTCCATTGTATATTTTATTCTTTTTCTTTTAAATCAGTTTTCAGTGTGGCTCACCAAATTTCCAGCAATAACTTGGCATTTTATAAGATGCTATAAAGACAGAGGCTTATTTTCCTAAATCTGACCCTTTTCTTCCCCACATATTTTCTTGAGCAGCTAGTAGATAAATTTATGAGGGAAAAATGAGATAAAGAACTTTCATTAACATGGAATCACCATTCATTTAACAAGTATTTATTGAGCACCTGCAGTATGTCAGGTTGTTCTAAGAGGTAAGGATACATCAATGAAAAAAAAAATCAAAACAGAAATCTCCACCTTTGGGGTTCTTTTTTTCTAGCTGGGGGAAGACAGAGAGTTAAAAAGGAAGTAATTTACACAGGATGCTAGAAGGTGGTAAATGCTGTGGAGAAAAATAAAACTTGAAAAGGAATAGGGAGTGTCAAAATCTGGTGTGGGTTGCAGTTATGAACAGGACCACTGGGACAAGCCATGCTGAAAAAGGGATATTTGAGCAAAGACTTAAAAGAGGTAAGAGAGCAATTGCATGGGTATCTAGGGGAGGAGGTTTCCAAAGAGAGAAAATACCAAGTGCCCAAGAAAGGAGGCAAGTGAATGCCTGGCAAGTCTCAGGAAGACCAAGGCAGCCTGTGCAGCTGAAGTAGAATGATCCAGGGGGAGAGCAATAGGATATAAAATCAAAGAGGTAATGGATGGCCCAAACCACATTGGGTCGTGAATGCCAATGCAAGGTTTTAAGGCTGAACAAAGTGGGGAGCCATTATAAGGTTTTGAAAGAGAACTGACAGACTTACAGTTTAACCGCCTCCTCCTGGCTGCTGTGTGGAGAACAGACTGTAGAGGGAACAGGGTGGGAGCAGGAGACCAACTCCGAAGTTACTGGAATAATCCAGGGGAGTGATGATGCTGGTTTGAAAACAGCGTGAAGTGGTCAGATTCTGGATATATTCTGACCAAAGCACCAACAAGATTTGCCCAGGATTTGAATGGGATGACTAGGGTAAAGAGAGCAATCCAGGAGGACCCTGAGGTTTGGGTCTGAGCAACTAGAAATATATTGTTGCCATTTATTGACATGGGAAGGACAGTTTGGTAGAGAGACCAAGTTCTCACTCAATTTGGACACAGGAGGTTGAGATGCGTGTTAGCTGTCCGAATGCAGATCTCAAGCAGGAGGTGGTTAAGAGTCTGAAGTTCCAGGGAGAGGTCAGTGCTAGAGATTGGGGATACGTTTGGGGATTGCCAGTCTGTGGGAAAGTATTTAAGGCAACAACTGGAGAAGATAACAGAGAATGAGCGAGAGAAGACACAGGACCAAGTGCTGAGCCCTAAGACACGTGGATATTAAGAAGTTCAGGACAGGGGCGCCTGGGTGGCGCAGTCGGTTAAGCGTCCGACTTCAGCCAGGTCACGATCTCGCGGTCCGTGAGTTCGAGCCCCGCGTCAGGCTCTGGGCTGATGGCTCGGAGCCTGGAGCCTGTTTCCGATTCTGTGTCTCCCTCTCTCTCTGCCCCTCCCCCGCTCATGCTCTGTCTCTCTCTGTCCCAAAAATAAATAAAACGTTGAAAAAAAAAAAAATTAAAAAAAAAAAAAAAAAAAAAAAAGTTCAGGACAAAAGCAGAAATCAGCACTTTCTCCTGAGATAAAACAGCCAGTGACCAATGAAAGAGAAAAAAAAAAAAAAAAAATAAGAGGGAGGGTTATCTTCCAGGCCAAGTGGAGAAAGTGTTTCAAGGAGGATGGACGGATCAGCTTTGGAAATACTGCCCATAGGTTCAGTAAAATGGCCATTGGCCATTGTATTTAGCACTGTGAACTTACTTTTGGGGTTAGATTTAAAGTTTCTTCTACTTTGGCTTTTGCTTGGCATACTTTGTGACAGGTAGTCTTGTTTTCTGAAGCTAGGTTTGACTCGTCCTGGAAATAGAGCTTGCAAATTCTGGCCTGGTGCGAGGTCATGTGCCAATTTTCTCTGCCTCTTCAACTTCTAAAGCAGCCGATCTCTCTGACAGGGTTAGGCCAAAACCTCTCCTATGTCTGGTGGGCAGTAGCACAGAAAAGGCCAAGAAGAATTGTATCCCATTCTCCTGGTGTTTTTCTATTGTGGCTTACTTAGGTGCAAGCTCTGGAAGGTATAAAGGACGTGAGTCATTACACTTCAAGAGCGACAGGGTAGGTGACCCTATGATGTTGTATTAAAAAAATATGGAAAACTGAAAAATATGGGGGAAATACAGGTGTTACGAACTCGGAATTTAAACAGTAATGTTGTACATCATTTATTATGTCATAGGTTGCTCAACATCTAGTCTAGTCTAGTCACCCAGCTCGTAAATCGGGCATTGTAAACTATATAAAACTATATATAAACTATACACAAAATATGAGCAAAAAGCACTTAATATGAAGGAATTTAGAACTTCTTTATAAGTAAAATTTCCTCAGGAAAATAAATTTTTGTTTTCAGCACAGTGCAAACAACAGATAACTAAATTCCAATAGTTTGTAGGCTGGTGTAAAGAGAGCTTATATATATTTTGACTGAAGAATGAAGTTAGGGAGATGCAGGTCACAAGTAATTTTATTATATGATTTTATTATATTTGTACTTTTATGCTAATTTTTATAATTATGGTTTTGCTTTGTATAGGACTTTAATAATGGAAAATGAATACATAGGTCTCAATAAACGTGTTTGAATTTTGCAAATCTATTATAGACTAAAGATCCAATTTCAGAATGCAATTTCTTTTTCATTTATCTATTGTTACATAATAAATCACCCTAACACTTAAAGGCCTAAAGCTATAATTTTTTAAAAATTTATTTATTTATTCATTCTAAGAGAGAGAGAAAGAGAGATGCAGGAGGGGCAGAGAGAGAGGGAGAGAGAGACAATCTCAAGCAGGTCCGCACCATCTGCGCAGAGCCCAGTGTGGGGCCTGAACCCAGGAACCGTGAAATCATGACCTGAGCTGAAACCAAGAGTCGGTTGCTTAACCGACTGAGCCACCCGAGTACCCCTAATTTTTTTTGTTTAATCTTTGGGATTGTTTTGTTCAACTGGGTTCAGCTTAATTGTTCTTCTGTTTCATGGAATGGTGTCTAGGGCCACAGCCCTGGGATACTTGGTTGAGTTAGAACATAAGTCTGCTCACTCACATGGCTGGCAGCAGTGCAGGCTCTTCTGAGGAACTCAGCTGAGGCCATAGAATACCTTGTTTCTTCTGCGTGACCTCTCCATGTGTTGGGGGATTCCAAGAGGCAGAAAGTAAAAGCTGTCAGTGATCTTAAGGACTGGGCTTGGAAGGTTAAGAATGGCATTTCTGCTTCATGCTCTTGGTCAAAACCTGATACAGGATTAGCCCAGATTCAAGGGGATAGAAAATTAGCTCTACCTCTTGTTATAAAGAGTGGTACATGCATTCAAAAAGGGAAGAAATGGTTGAGGACCATCTTTGGAAAGTAGCTCCACAGTTTGTCCTCTGACCCCAACAGTCCATGACCCTATATGAAAAATACCCTCTTCCCTAAAACCCCCAAAGCATCATACCGTTATGACAGAACTCAAAGTCCAGGATGATGTAGTCTGGTCATCTAAATCTGGTGCATGTGTGAATGGGGCTCTTCAGGTACAGATCCTGGGTTGCAGAGACCTTTAACAGACAAAGTATCTGTGGTCCACACTCCTAACTTAAAAATGATAGTAAGCACAGAACAACTGCAATAGATACTCCAGTTGAAAAAGGGAGATAGCTAGGTGACCCTTAGAAGTCACCAGTCCATAGCAATTTTCAAATCCAGCTGGGCACATGTTGCCGTTTCCTCTGACTCCAGGGAGGTTCTGCTCCCTACAAGTGAGTTCTATTGTTCTATGGTTCTTGGGTTCCCCCTGGTCCTTGGACTCTTCACTCTATCGTCTGAAGCATCCTTCTCTTTCCATAATAAATTGCCTACATTTACAGTGGAGTAGCTTCTCAGTCTGCTTCTAGTCTGTAGGAGGGTATTGGTGGGGGTTCCAGAGACCCCTCAGTTTTCAGTTCTGTACCATTTGACTCAAGTTTGTATAATTCTTTTAAGAAACGTAGGTCTTCTGTGCATCAAATTAAATCTTCGTTAGACAAAAACAATACCTGTATACTCCTTTCAGCAGGCTCTTCTACCCCTTAAGCTATGGGAAAGCACCTTCAAGAGTCTTAAAAGCCCCCCTCCCCACTTTTTTTGTAACAGAAAGAATATAAGAATCGTGTCTTTATGATTCCCGAAGGGCAAATTTTTTAATTGAAAGGGTCTGTAAGACATGTTCTTAGCTTCTTAGAAGTTCTGTAGTCTAGCTCAGATGGTATACAAAGTACTCCATTACATTTTTCTGAAGTCCCAACAAAGGGTCTTACAACCATACCCCAAACTGATCTTGACCCTGGGGCCATGTTTTACTGGCTGGGCTCTGGCATTCCCTTCAGGTTTTAATTTTCTTTGAGTATATTTTGTGAACTGGGATTTGGGGAATGACAACAAATTTTATTTTCTAAACTAGTAATTCTGAGATTGGAAATTTTTCTTCCATATTCTACTTGAAAACATAACAAGTCTTTCTTCAGTTCATCTATTTTTATCTTACCAAACACAGTTAAAAGGAAAACATTTGGCACTTTAAAAATAGTGCCTAGAAATGTTCCTAGCCACATTTGCAGTTTTATGAACAATATACTCCTATTCAGGGCGCCTGGGTGACTCAGTTGGTTGAGCATCTGACTCTTGATTTCGGCTCAGGTCATGATCTCAGGTTTCGTGAGATTGAGCCCCATGTTAGGCTCTGTGCTGACAGTGAGGAGCCTGCTTGGGATTCTCTCTCTCTCCTTCTCTCTCTGCCCCTCATCCTCTCTGTCTTTCAAAATAACCATTAAAAAAAGAATATACTCATCTTCTTTATTATAGGTAAGAATGTTGCCGAACTTTGTCATTACATAATGTGGGTAATGCTTTCATCAGTCTTTAATAATACTGTCCTTTGTCTTCCTGGGGAACAATTTGCAATCTCCTTGAGGCCGTTCTGGCCTATGCTAGCTACTAGTCATAAAGCCAATGTCACATGTTTAAGGATTTTGTTACAGCAACCTACTTTTAGGTATCCATTTTAATTTCAGTTATAATGGTACTGCTAAAAAAAAAATTAAGGGTATTTAGAAAAAAAAACTTATCCTTAGGAATAGTAATGCTAAGAGAATGAAAATTCACAAATTTGCTAATCATTTTCCATGCCTCTTGATATCAGAGTTAGTCTTTTACCAATAATATACACATGAGTTACATAGCCCAGCTGTGAATTTTTGTCCAGTGATGAATTGGCCTGTAAAAATTATTAAGCCAAAATCAGGGCATCAAAATTATGGTTTTAGGGACTTGTCTAAGATTATTTTCTGTTAAAGATACTATATTCTCCTCTATTCTCTGAGTTACCTTTAGGCTCAAAAATGTGAAACTTTCTTGACTTTTTCTGTCCTCAAGCTAATCATCTATTAGGTTCTCTAGATGCAACCTTTACAGTATCTCTTATAGCTATCCCATCCACATCATCTTTCACCTCAGTTCAAATTCAGCCCTCCTTGTCTGTCTAGTTCAATAGCCTCCTCATTTCCAGCCCCTTGCTGTATCTATTTCCCCTTCTCACCATTCATTCAATAAATATTGAGAAGTGATATGAAGCACGTGCACTCTAATGGGCTGTAGACATTAAGTGAACTAACTATGGTCCTTTATCTTGAGGAACTCAACCCTATTGACAAAGGAATTTTCTTTAGTGGTGTCTGGGTGGCTCAATTGGTTAAGTGTATGACTCTTGATGTCCTCTCAGGTCACGATTTCGCTGTTTGTGAGATTGAGCCCCATGTCAGGCTCTATGCCGACAGCATAGAGCCTGCTTGGGATTCTCTCTCCCTCATTCTCTGCCCCTCCCCAACCATGCTTCCTCACTCTCAAAATAAATACATAATTTTTTAAAATGAATTTTCCTTAACCACAAATTGAATCTCTTTACTCACAATTCAAAAACAGTAGAAGAAAATCAGATTCTGTTCCAGGATCCACATTTCATTCACTTGAATAGCTCCTTAGTCTACTCCAATCTGTGACCATTCCTCAGTCTTTCCTTATCTTTCATAATCTTGACACTTTTGATCAGTACTCATCAGTTATTTCATAAAATTTCCCTCAATTTTTTCCATATAATGTTTTTTTCATGATAAAATTTTTGTATCTTTGGCAAGAATACCACAAATGCCATGTTGTGTCCTTTCCAATGCATCATATCAGGGGGTACATGATGTTGATATGTCTTAACTACAAGAGATGTCAACCTTGATCACTTAGAGTGGTGTCTTCAAGGTCCTCCAGTTACTATTTCTCCTTTTATTATATATCTTGGAAGAGACTATAATAGTATGCTATTTCTCCTCAAATCTTCACCCACTGATTTTAACATCCTCAGTGGATTTTGCTTACAACAGTTGTTACTGTGATGTTTTCTGATTTTATATATTCCCCATTCCCTCTATATTTATTAATCAGAATTAGTCTGTAAGGAAGAGCTACCTCATTTATTTATGTATTCAAATATATCTTGGCATAAGTATGGACTCCAGCATATTTATTTGTTGGGGAAAAAATCAAATGCTATATTTATTTTGTTGCTTATAGTTCAATAGTCACCTTTTTAAAGGAAGGTTTTTTTCTCGAATTACTCCAATTGGATGTTACCGTGCTCTGCTCTGAACCTGAAGAGCATCTCATCTGTGGTGTTCTTATGTTTTCCCCTACATTTAGCATTATATTGTAGAAATTTCTGCATATGGCCATTCTCCTAACCCCCCCTCCACTTCCTGCACTAGATTATTAAGGTTAGAGGTGACATATTACTAACTTTCTATTCCCTCCATGGTTGATGCACATTGTAGGAAATCAGTAAATATGTGTTGAATTAAATTCAATTGGCTAAAATATTCTTGGACAGAACATAATTTAGCAACACCCCTAAGAGCCTGACACTGATGTCTCACTCATTTTTACACCTGCTTTTATCTCAAGGTTTCATTGTCTTTGAATTCTTAAATGTTTTTACTTATGTCCCCATCTCTCAGTGTTCTATAATATTTGTGTTTAAAAAAGAAAAAAAAACCCTTTCTTTCAAATACTTAAGACTGTTAATAGAAAGATGGGAAGTTAAGCAGGAACATCACAATTCAAAACAAAGTAAACATAAGACATAATTAGGTCCAGATAAAGACAAGGGATGAGGGGAAAAAAGCAACTAAAACACAGACCCTAAAAAGAATCAGACACAGGCAGTAAAACAAGAACTAGAGAGCTAACTTCTATTCAGCTAGAACAATGTGGGTCTGAAATGTGGAATTTGGATTTTCACAGTTTTGATCTGATTCTCCTGACTGATTTAGTTATCTATTGGCTGTATCACACAAAATGTGAGGATTGTGTCCAGGTAATATTATAGTGCAATGTGTGTGTGTGTGTGTGTGTGTGTGTGTGTGTGTGTATGAGTGAGAGAGAGAGAGAGTGTGTGTGTGTGTGTGTGTATGTATATACACACATATGTATGCTGAGATTATTCTTTATATCTGTGTAATTAGTCTTATGGAACACTCTTAATTAATTTATTCAAAAGTATGTGCTAAATACTTATTAAGAGAATACTATGAGCTATTGATGTTCGGAAAATACAGATACCTTGCCTTCCACATAGCTCTCCAATTAATCATGTTTGTACCATTTTAAAAATACAGAGTGAAGTTACTACTGGTAATCTGGGATTTGAACACAGTTGATCCCAAAGCCTAACCACTGATTCTAAACTGCCTCTTACTAGGTATTTATTAAAATGTTAGGAGCACCTGGGTGGCTCAGTGAGTTAAGCTGCTGACTTCGGCTTAGGTCATGATCTCAGGGTTGGTTCATTGGAGTCCCACATGGGGCTCTCTGTTGTCAGCACAGAGCCCACTTTGGATCCTCTGTCTCCCTCTCTCTGGCCCTCCCCCACTTGCACTCTGTCTTTCCCGCTTTCTCTCTTTCATAACTAATTTACAAAAAATAAAAAATAAAAAATAAAATGCTGTGTTCTTTGTGAACTACAAAAATAATTGTATATAATATTAGGGGGCAATTCTATATTTTGTGATCTCCTAAAAGCTGGGTGAAGTACGTAAACAACTGTAACCCAGTGTAAGTGTGACCTACTGTGAGGATGGGCACTACAGTGAATTGCTACAGGAAATCAGAGAAGAGAGTATGTTCTGTTTGATAAAGTGTAAAGATTTTGTGGAGGAGTTGACATGAAAACATTTGATTTGTACAGACAGAGGTGGGCATGAAAGAACATTGCTAGCTGGGGGTTGAGGGGGGCAGACTGAAAAGCAGCAGGTAGATAATTTTGCTGGAGCACACATTGTGTGAATGAAAACAAGGGAAAATAAGCCTGGTTAATACTATACAAAAACATTAAAGGATCTTCCATGTGATAATGATTTACTGTGTTAAGGAAAGTAAATGAAACATCTGGAAATATGCTTAAAAAATTAGATCTCCCACAGCGTTTTGAGTTAGCAACACGTTTTAGATTTATAGATTGAGAGTTGAATTGATCAGGTGTTTATTTAAATACAGGAATATTACAGCTCGTATTTGGGTAAACTACCACCAGGTGGTAGCAGATAGGCTGATTTTTCAGTCCAGATGATTTAAGCTACAAACATATGTGCATGAGAGTCCGTTCAAAATTCTGTCATCCAGGCTCTTATGTGTTTGAAGGTTTGTTTGTATAGCATATAATTATATCAAGGCCCAGATTTGTATAAAATAATTTACTTTTAACAGTATAGTAGCAGCCCTATTTCAAGAAACAATACATGTTTCTTTGCCAGACATTTTTATTCTTAGAAGTAGAATGTACAGGGATATACACTAATCCAATGGGGTGGTTGGAAATTACTAACCTAAATATCATTTCAAACAAATTAGAAAATATAATATGTTTATCTGGAAGTCTTGTGTTTAAAGGAGTGAGGCTGGAAATTGGGTTAAGATTGAGAGAGAGAGAAAGAGAGATAGAGAGAGAAAGAGAGAGAGGGAGGGAGGGAGGAAAGGCCCTTGGCTTATTCACAGATGGTGGGTGGAATCTACAATGCTTCAGACTGTAGGCAGATCTGCCTTGAAGACACAGCTATCATCTTCTCCTTTTATCATCTAATTTAATCCTCCCAATAGCCCTATGAAGTAGAAAGTATTATCTTTATATGAACAGAAGGAGACTGTCGCCCAAAGAACTTAAGCAATTGCTTAATTTATTTATACAAGTGCATAACATCTGCAATTTGAGCCCCCAACTGCTTTCACTTTCTGAGCCCTCTCTTCTCAGTACCCAAGACCTACATACTCTACCTATTTCAGAAAACCACTGATCTTTGTCTTCATCAAAGCAGGAGAGGAAGTGATAATATTTTATAGTGGGTAATTAATCTCTGCATTTGCTCCACATTTCATTAAGAGAAACTTCAAACAAAAAATGTTTAAAGAATTTTATATGGCACCCTTCATATATCCACAACCTAGATTCTACAATTTGCATTTTACTTTGCTTGATTTATTACATATCTATCCACCTTTTCATCCCCTGTCTAATCATTGACCCAATTTTCTATGCATTTTTACAGTAAATTGAAGACATCAGTACACTTCACCCCTAATCACTTTGGCATGCATATCATTAACCAGCACTCAAAATTAACTTAGAGGCTTTTTACATTTTTGAGATAAACTTTGCATATAATGAAATGCACCAATCTTAAGAGTATCATTCAATAAATTTCAGAAAAATGCATGCAGTTATACAACCCAGATTTCTCTCCAGATACACAACATTGCTCTCAGACTATATATTTGTTTTATGTCCCTTCTCAGTCAAGCTCCATTTCCTCCATCTCTCCCAGGACATGGCCATTCTGTTTTTTAGTTGGCTGTTTAATTATAGGTTAATATTGCCTGTTTTAGGATTTTTAATAAATTAAATGAAAGAGTATGACAGTATGTATTTTCTTTTCTGTAAGGCTTTTGTCATTCAGCATGTTTTTTGAGAGTCATTCATTTTGTTCTATGTGTAAGTGGTTTATTTTTATTCCCGTTGATGGACAGCTGGACTGTTCTGGTTTTTGTCTATTGTGAAACAAAACAGATGTGAATATTCTGGTACCGATATTTTATTTCCTTTGGTAACTACTTGGAGGTGTAACTTCTGGGTTGTAGGCTAAGTATAGGTTTAGTTTTATAAGCAACTGCAAGAACTTTTTCCAGAATGTTGTACCACTTTACACTCCCACTAACAGTGTATCAGAGTTATGGTTGCTCCATATTCTCATCAACACTTGATATTGTCAGTCTCCTTAATTTTGTTCTTCTGGAGAGTTTGTATTGTTTTCTCATTGGGGAAGAGAGCCATGCACACTCAGCTTTGGCTGGACCATTTATTCCATTTGAGTCACTTCCGTTGTGAGCTTTTCCTACATTTTTTTGTCCTACCATGTAACTATTCCCCAACTTCCCATTCATATTTTTTCTGCTTCCTCACAACATTTTGTTTTGGGGGAATTCTCTGACTTCAACATATTCTATTTCTAAAAACTAGCTCTGTTAATGCCTCTTCTTTCAATGCAATAGCTTATTCCTTTTGTTTAATATGACTTGTAATTTTCATGTTTCTTATTGTTAGCAGTCAGGTGAAATAATTTATCTATGCAAGCTCTTTGTAGTCCAAGTTGTACAGTAGTTAAGTAAAGAATTCTGTTAGACATTTGAATAGGATTTCAGGCTCAACATTTTAAGTTATATAGGAAGGAACTGCTTTCATTTTCAATGAACTTCTAGGGCTTGAGTAGAAGTAGAATTGTTTTATGGCAAAGTTGGGATTGGAAGTTGCTTGATCAGTTCAATAATGGTTTATGTGAAAAACTGGTAAATGAAAGAGTAAAAGGTGATGAGCATCAGGTTTTGTTTGTTCTAATTTGGCAAGACTCAAATGAGCAAAAAAGCAAAATCTAGGGATTGTCTATGTTAAACTTTGTTCATTTGATTGTATTGGTAACACGTTGTGAGTGACAGAGGTTCTTTGTTTCTAACCTGCTTCGGACTTAGGAAAATCTACTGGAAGCCTTCTTGAGAGAGTATGTTGAAGTCTGAATATTACTTTTAAAAAAGTTGCTACTTTGTAATTTGTAGTATTGTGTACTTTATCAATAATTAAAATAGTTTTATCTGATTCCTAAAAGGCACGTACCCCTGCTAGAATCCACATTTCAAAATGACATTTAAAAATTTCATGACAGTATGCTTTACATTGAGTAATGCTCGAAGAAGCTCGTAGCATAAATTTATATTTTCATTAGGGAAACGTTTCACAACAACTTATACATGTGTCTACATTCATCAAGAAAAACTAAAAAGAAACATGAAAACTTCCTGGTCTGAAAACCTGGCTTGAAATCAAAAGAAAATCTTACTAGTAACAGAAAAAAGAAACAAACTTGAATTGGATGACTGGATAATATAAGTTACAAAGCATGGAGATAAAAGTAAATGGATTCACAAAATAATACTTTGGATATCAGAGCAATCTCTTCCACTTTTTAGCTGTGTGATCTTGGACAAGATTTTTAAATTCTCTGAACCTCGTAAGGACTTTTAAAATGAAATAAAATAACAACCTACTTTCGAATATGCAATACATAATGATTATAGTCACAATACTGTACATTATAACCTCATGAATTTTTAATTTTATAACTGGAAGTTGTGCCTTTTGACCCCTCTCACCCATTTTGCTCATGCCCAGCTCCCCCTCTTCTCTGGCAATCACCAATCTGTTCTTGATATTTATCAGCTCAGTTTTTTGTTTGTTTGGTTTGGTTAGATTCCACATATAAGTGAAACCATATGATACTTAGATTTCTCTGACTTGTTTCATTTAGCATAATGCCCTCAAGGTTCTACTGATGTTGCAAATGGAAAGTTTCCATTCTTTTTTTTCTTGCTAAGTAATACTCCATTGTATTTATATACTGCATTTTCTTTATCCATTCATCTATCAGTGAACACTTGGGTTGCTTCCATAGCTTAGCTATTGTAAATAATGCTGCAATAAACATAGGGGGGCATTTCTCCTTGAATTTGTGCTTTCATTTTTAGGGGCTAAATACTGAGTAGTGGAATTGCTGGATCATAGGGTAGTTTTATTTTTAATTTTTTGAGAAACCTCCATACTCTTTTCCATAGTGGATGCCCCAATTTACATTGCCACCTTTTCTCCACATTCTCGCTGACACTTGTTATTTCTCCCCATTTTGATAATAGACATTCTTACAGGTGTGAGGTTATGTCTCATTATGGTTTTGATTTGCATGTCCCTGATGAGTGATGCTGAGCCTCTTTGATATGTGTCTGTTGGACATCTGTACATCTTCTTTGGAAAAATGTCTATTCAGGTTCTCGGCCCATTTTTGAATTGGATTCTTTGTTTTTGTTTTGTGGTTTTTTTTGTTTTGTTTTGTTTTTTTTTTTGGTATTGAGTTTATAAGTTTGTTATATGCTTTGGATATTAACCCCTTATTGGATATATCAGTTACAAATATCTTCTCCCATTCAATAACTTGCCTGTCATTTTGTGGAGGATTTCATTCACCGTATCGAAGCTTTTTATTGTGGTGTAACCCCAGTAGTTTAGTTTTTGCCTTTGTTTCCCTTGCCTCGGGAGACATTCTAGATAAATGTTTCGGTGGCCAATGTCAAAGAAATTACTGCCCATGTTTTTTTCTAGGAGCTTTATGGTTTCAGGACTCACATTTAGGTTTTGAATCCATCTTGAGTTTATTTTTGTGGATGGTATAGGAATGTAATCCAGCTTCATTCTTGTGCATAGGAAACTGTCTAGTTTTCCAGCACCATCTGTTAAAGAGACTGCATGTTCCCCTTTGTATATTCTTGCTCCTTTGAGGATGTGTACTTACAGTGAAATGCAATTGGCATAATCATGAATAGGAAATAATAAGGTGATATTGTGAAAAATAATGCAAAAGAAATGAAGAGTCAAATATTTATTTTACCAAAAACAGAACTATCATGACATTTACATTTTCCCTCAAATAATGTATTTTGGAGTAATGTAAGTGATAACAGTCATCTATTTCTCAGGACACATTAAGTATGAATTGTGCATACATCAATAAGTTTTTGTGAGAAGAGATCTTTTAGGTGCACTTTGACCAACTGTTTCATTGATGAAATAACTGGGCATAGTCTCCAAATACAGCTAGTGGTTCGTGATTTTAGAACTGAGATTTCAGGACTTCATTTTCCCTAATCACTTTTTTTTTCACTATTCTACATTTCCCCTCATATCATTTGCTCAGCTTTTTGTGTACTTTACATAAATTTTTAATTTAACCTGACCTATGCTTTAATCAGTTGTCAGAACTTCCTTCTACTAATACCAAAGATTCTTCCTAATTGTCCGTAATTGGAGATAAACCTACATTGGCTGCCATACTAAATTTTTCTCTATTCAGATTGAAAGCATTTTTCCACTGTTACAAAATACCCCAGATTGCTTATTTAGAATCAAGAGAGGCATGGTTCAGTGTAATAATGTGCTTCAACTCAATTAAATGTAATTACATTCCCCAACTGGAAATGACACTGTAGAAAGGCAGTCTGCACTATCATTAACTTTACTTAGTACATGTTTAGCTGTAGGCACTGAGGCATGAAATGGCTAACGATGTTCATTATTGTTTTGGGTTTTGTAGGATTCTGTTGACAATTTCCACCAAAGCTACGTTACCAGAATAAATAAAAAATGTACTACTAATCACCATCTTATTATATTCCCAATACAGTAAGGAATACCTCACAAAATACAAATTTAGAGTTCGAAGTGTGTGTGTGTGTGTGTGTGTGTGTGTGTGTGTATTACATGAAATATAGGTTTATTTTAGTATACAAACTCTGACTATCTGAATATTCCTATACATTATAACAATACCACACCAAGCTACAAAACTTACAAACTACTCACCGTGCAAGCCAAACCCTGCTATAATGAGTTTGCTAATGCAAGCCAGCAAAAACATTTAAGTTGTGCTGGAGTTCAGTGAGGGAAGTGAATGCCCGGTGTCTCCGTTTTTCTCCTGATGAGATCCAGTTCATTATCTTCATCATCTTCTGTGCCCTTTCCTTGACAGATCTCCTAGGTGCTAGCTTGTTGCAGCCAGTCATTCTAAAATGCATAGGGAGGGGCACCTGGATGGCTCAGTCTTTTAAGCATCTGACTTCAGCTCAGGTCATGATCTCATGGTTTGTGAGTTTGAGCCCTGCTTCAGGCTCTGTGCAGACACCTCGGATCCTGGAGCCTGCTTCAGATTCGGGGTCTCCCTCTCTCTCACTGCCCTCCCCTGCTCACGTTCTGTCTCTCTCAGAAGTAAACATTAAAAAAATTAAAACAAAATGCATTGGGAGATGTAAAAAAAATGTTTAATAGCCGAGGTAATGTTGAAGTGTAAACCTGTACACTTAAACTGTCATAAATCAAGACCTATTGTAAAGCTAGATTCATGGAATGTAATATAACACAGCAAAAATATGGTAATATATTACCAAGATGTGCTGCCAAGATCCAGGTTATAAAATGTTTCTTATATACAGAGGAACTTGAAAAAGAGACTTTCACTTACCCCAATGTAGTGTGATATTAATCCCCCTTTCAGATAATTTGTTTTCAGGCTTTTTTTTTTCTTTTTTAAATCCTGCCCTAGGATTGACTGATGAGTCACAAACAATGCAGTCAGCAGGCAGCTTCCACCTGTTCACCTCTTTCAGCATCTGCCTCAATTGCAAGTAGTTGCTTTGCCTGGGGCTTGCCCTTCGCACAGCCCCTATGTGGGAACTGAATAAGGGAGAGGAGTAAATACTTAGTCATTTCAGCTCAATGCAGGCCACTCTATGGGCAATTTTCACTTGAGCCTTTGTCAGGTCTGCTTCACAGTTCAACTGCTTTCTCTGCCCAATCTTCTTTCCTCCTTATGGAGCAGTAACTAGCATGTTGCAATCCATACAGCTTCTCCGCATTGGTCTTTGGAGAACCCAGCCTTCAGTGGAAAAATAGTGAATGAATTGTTCATACCTAAATTTGCATAGGAGAGGGGCACCTGGGTGGCTCAGTCAGTTGAGTGACCAACTCTTGGTTTCAGCTCAGGTCCTGATCTCATGGTTTGTGGGTTTGAGCCCCATGCACTCTGTGCTGACAGTGCAGGAACTGCTTGGGATTCTTTCTCTCTCTCTCTCTCTCTCTGCCCCTCCCCCACTCGCTCAAACTCTCTCAAAATAAACAATAAATAAATACATTGCACAAAAGAAACCAGACACTAAAAGGAATATATTATATAATGTATAAAAATTCGTTTCAAAAACACATACATTAAAAGAATCATACAGAATGATTAAGTGGGATTTATTCCAGGGATGCAGGATGGCTCTACATCTGCAAACCAAGGTGAAATACAACATGAACAAAATGAAGGATAAAAATCATATGATCATCTCGATAGATGCAGAAAAAGCATTTGGCAAAATTCAACATCCATTTATGATAAAAACTCTCAACCTAGTGGGTATAGAAAGAATGTACCTCAACATAATGAAAGCCATATATGACAATACCACAGCTGACATCATACTCTGGTGAAAAGCTGAAAGCTTTTCTTTAAAGATCAGAACAAGACAAGGATACCCACTCTCACCACTTTTATTCAACGTAGTATTAGAAGTCCTAGCCAGAGCAATAAGGCAATAAAGAAATAAAAGGCATCCAAAGAAACAAAACAAATGAGCTAAAAGGGGGAAAAAGAGAGCGGGCAAACCACAAAACAGACTCTTAAGTATAGAGAACAAACTAATGGTTACTGGAAGGGAGGTGGGTAGGGATGGGTTAAATAGGTGATGGGGATTAAGGAGTACCCTTGTGGCGAGCAGTGCATGTCATATGGAAGTGCTGAATCACTATATTGTATACCTGAAACTAATACTACACTATGTATTAACTAACTGGAATTTAAATAAAAACTAAAAAAATTTTAGAGTCAATATACAAAAATATGTTGCATTTCTATGCACTAACAAACTATCAGAGAAACTAAGGAAACAATTCTATTTATAATACGTCAAAAAAAATACCTAGGACTAAATTTAACCAAGGAGGATAAAACATCTGTACACTGAAAGAAATCGAAGACTACACCAATAAATGGAAAGATATTTCATGCTCATGGATTGGAAGAATTAACATTGTTAAAATGTCCGTATTACCCATAGCAATCTACAGATGCAGTGCAATTCCTATCAAAATTCTGATGCTATTTTTTAAGAAATAGAACAATCCTAAAATGTGTATGGAACCACACAAGACCCCAAATAGCCAAAGCAATCTTGAGAAAGAAGAAAAAAGATAAAGGCATCATGCTTCCTGATTTCAAACAACATTACAAAACCATAGTAATCGAAACAATATGCATTGGCATAAAAAGACATATAAATCAATGGAATAGAGCCCAGAAATAAACCCAGACACATATAGCCTATTGATCTACAACAAAAGTGGCTGAAATACATAAAGGACACTATATTCAATAATGTCGGAAAAACTGGACAGTCACATGCAAAAGAATGAAACTAGACTGCTATCCTATACCATATATAAAAATTAACTCGAAATGGATTAAAGACCTGAATATAAGACCTGTAACCATAAAACCTAGAAGTAAAATGGGCAGAGAACCTGAGTAGACATTTTTCCAGAGATTATATACGATGTCCAATAGATACATAAGAAGATGCTCAGCATCACTCATCATCAGGGAAATGCAAATTAAAACCACGATGAGATATAATTTCATTGTGAGAATGGCTATTATCAAAATGATGAGAAATAACAGGTGTCAGCAAGAATGTGGATAAAAGGGAATCTTCACATGCTGTTGGTGGGAATGTAAACTGGTATATCCACTATGGAAAATAGTATGGAAGTCCCTCAAAAAATTAAAAATAGAACTACCCTATGATCTGGTAATTCTACTGGGCATTTACTCCTCAAAAATGAAAACATGAATTTAAAAAGATATGTGCACCCCTATGTTTATTGCAGCATTTTTATTTACAATAGCTAAGATATGGAAGCAACCCAAGTGTTCATTGATAGATGAATGGATAGAGAAGATCTGGTATCTATACAATGAAATATTGCGCAGCCATAAAAAAATGAGATCTTGGGGTTTGTGACATCTTGAATAGATCTAGAGGGTATAATGCTAAGAGAAGTAAGTCAGAAAGACAAATACCATATGATTGACTTTTCTCATTTAAATGGAACCTAAATGAGCTAAGAAAAATAGATACAAACAAAAAACACACTCTTAACTATGGAGAACAAACTGATATTTACCAGCAGGCAGGCGGCTGGGGGGATGGGTGAAATAGGTGATGGGGATTAAACAGTATGTCTATGTGATGAGTACTAAATAATGTATGGAGTTGTTGAATCACTATTTTATACACCTGAAATAACACTGTATGTTAATTATACTTCATTATACTTCAGTGTATACACATACACATACATTGGTATACAGAATCCATGCCCTGCATAAACTCACCAGTTTTGACTTTTTCATATGAGGAACAGGATATAAGTGACTAAACGAGAGTTTCAAACCTTAGCATTTGTATTAGTTTCCCAGGCTTAAGAGTGCTCAGCATACCATCAACTTTGATAACCACAGAGCATAAGGAGAGGTATTAACAGATGAATTGCTTCATTTTGCTAACTGATTGTATCTGCCTATGTTTAACAATGCTCTCCCACCTCCCGTTTGCAACTAATAATTCTGTAGTTCTGGGTTGACCTTTGGTGCCAACACTAATTTTGGAAGTGACTGGCTTTAAGACCATGTTGAAGAGAATTCTGAGGCCCCCTTTGGGCTTGGAAGAAAATGCAATGTAATCAATAAATGACAACGGCTCTAGGCATGGAAGGAAGCCATGGCCACACATGTGCTACAGATTGGCCAGCCCTCCTGCTTTTACTACTTCATGAATCACAGTGAGTGTAATGATTTCTGAAGTGGAAAATACGTCATTATCATTTGTTGGATACATTATATATCACATAAATTATATTAACAGTCTTTCGTCCCTCCTCCTGCCTTTCTGCCATCCAGCTGGAGTGGGACATAGGTTTATAGTCGTGGTAACACTGTATCTACCACTCTCATGGGAGAGCCCTGAATGCCTTAATTTATAGTAAGCATTGTAGCCTGATGCGATTCAAATATTCCATTTTCTTCTCAACAGGGTTAATGTCTCAAGAGTCTCATTCTTTTCTATACACAAAAAGAGCCCGAACCCACAAAACCTTAAATAGCATTTAACATCTCTTTAATGTCTCTCTAAGCACCAATTGTTCTGAGTGCGCTGAACGATGCTTCAGAAGCAAAGTTGCCAAAATACACAGGTACTGAAGAGTTAGGATTCTATCTGTTGAAGTAAAAAGACCCAATTTCATGAGGCTCAGTAAATACACATATGCTCTGAGACACAAACAAAATCCACATGTTCAGACTCCCCATTTCTTAATTCAAAGATCATCTTTGTTTTCTAACAGCTAGAGTAGAACATAGCAAGAGATCATTTTCCCTCAAGACTGAAGAAGCTTGGGAAAAATTACTAAGAAGTCACAGCAACATGCTAGCAAAGCACAATAATAAAAGGCTGAGTATAAGGTACTTCAACAAACATTATACCTAATGGCTTGCTCCAAGCCTGGTGTGGGTTATACAAAAGACTCATCTTATCTTCAAAACATTCATGGTATTATTGAGTGTACAAAAAGTATTCCCCAAATTATTGGAGAATTAAAGACAGAATTATAAGCCAGTAAACAAGGAAGAAGAGAAATGGGCCATGATAGAAGTTGCTAAGAATATCCGCAAATAAGTTGTAAATAATGATGTGTTAAAAATCCAATGTAGCTTTCAGGGATCTATTAATGGAGACTTTTCCATGTGTGTGGTGATATACCATTGCACGGAAGTTAATAGTATATGCTTGGGAAACAAAACCTGTGTACAAAGTATGACTCTATCAACTAATGTTTTTTTTGACCTTGATTAAGTTACTTAACTACTGAGCCTGTTCATTTATAAAATGGACATAATATCAGTATTCAAAGTCTTAGAGTTTTATACATAGTAAATGAGATATTTAATACTACATTAACTGAATGTGTACCATATACCAGACACTCGAGAGCTATGTAAAATAACAAGGCAAAACTCCTGTCCTCATGGAGAGACTATTCCAGACAGTTTCATTAACTTACCCATTCATTTAGCGAACATTCATTAAATGTGTGTCACTAATGAAGGGGATCATATTTGGCAACACAATTAAGAGGTTATTGTGGAGGTCCAGGTGAAGATTTAAGGTTTATATTTGGGTGGAAGTGGTATATTCTTTTTTTTTTTTAATATTTATTTTTGAGAGACAGTGAGTGAGCAGGGGAGAGGCAGAGACGGAGGGAGACAGGAGATCCTAAGCAGGCTCTGTGCTGACAGCAGAGAGCCAGATGCAGGGCTCTTACTCGAGCACCGTGAGATTTTGATCTCACGTATGAACTGACTGAGCCACCCAGGTGCCCTGGTGGTAGATTCTTAAAAGGATGGGTTGAAATATGTTTTGGAAGTAGAATTAAGTAGTGGATAGTACATGAGACTTGACGGATGGTGAAGAGTCCACTAAAGAATGGTACGCAGGCGTCTGGCTTAAACAACAGGGTTAATGGTTTATTTGAAGTGTACACAAAATGCTTGGCACAGTATCTGATGTATGTTAAGTGTGCGATAAATGTTAGCTTTGGAAAGGTAATTGATAAAATGTGACTTAGGAAATCAATTCTTCTTAAGAACCTTGCTTTACCTGGAAGTGTAGCACCATGATCAGAAACTTGCTACTCAAAGGTCAATAAATTAGCAGTGCCAGCATCACCTGGGGATGTGTAAACAAATCAGTCCCAGGTCCTTTCCCAGATGTAATGAATTAGTCTGTGCTTTAAAAAGACGGTCAGATGATTCTTAGGACACTCAGGGACGAGAAGAATTGGCCTGGTGCGAGTAACAGAAAACTGTGGTCTGAGGGTCTGACCTCTCTGCCTGTTTTTGCAAACAAAGTTTTCCTGGAAGACGGCCATCCCTGTTTGCAGCGGTTACTGTGCTCTGTTGACTGAGGTGAGTAAACATGACCTGCTGTATAGCTGTAAAAACTAAAATGTTACCATTTGACCTTTGGTGGAAAAAGTGCATAGATTCTAAGCAATGTGCGTTTTCATATTCGCTCTTTAAAATGTGTAACATTGAAAAAATTCTGTCACTAATCTGTGCTTTAGTTTCATCTCTAAAATGGAGATAATAATAGTACTGAACTTGTACGGTGGCTATTATAAGGAATAAATAATATAACTCTAGTAACTTATCTGGCATATGGAAAACATTCAACAAATATTAGCTGAGTTTTTTTTCCTAGTTAACAGTGAGATTTTTTTTTTCCTGGTTAACAGTGAGATTGTTTTTGCTTGCTTAAAATTTTTCTATATGTGTTTCATCATGACAAGTGTATTCTTTAATCGCCATCACCTATTTCACCCTCCTCCAACTCCCTTCTCCTCTGGTAACGGTCAGATTGTTCTCTATAGTGAACAGTTTGTTTTTTGGTTTGTCTCTCCTCCTCCCCACCCCACCCATGTTCATTTGCTTTGTTTCTTAAATTCCACATATGAGTGAAATCCTGTGGCATTTGTCTTTCTCTGGTTTACTTTGTTTCACATTATACTCTCTAGCTCCATCCATGTCATTCAAATGGTGAGGTTTTATTCTTTTAATGGCTGAATAATATTCCATCATTAGCTATTGTTGTTTTTCACTTGCCATACCATTTCACTTATCAGAACATGTAATATTTCATGATGAACACTGAATGGGAACAGAATGTGGACCAATAACGCAGCTCACAGTTTTCATGTCCTGTTGATATCTGCACAAAATAGTTTTCTAAATCTGCTGCAGGCAAACTACGGCCTGTGAGTAAATACAGTGTGCTGCCTATTTTTGTATGGCTATCAGGCTAAAAACTTTTTTTTTTTACATTTTTAAGAGGTTTTGAAATGAAACAAAAGAATAAAGACCAGATGATAGAGGCTATTCATGGCCCACAAGCCTAAAATATTTACTATGTGGCCCTTAAATGAAGTTCTTTAAGTTTATTTTTTATAGTTTTAAACTTAATGAATTAAAGAATTAAGAACAGAGTTAAAAATCCAAGTTTGTTTTGAGGCTCCTGGGTGGCTTAGTCCATTGAATGCCAGACTCGGCTCAGGTCATAATCTCAGGGTTCATGGGATTGAGCCCTGTGTCAGGCTCTGGGGTGTGTCCCTCCCCCACTCGCTTGCTCCTTCTCAAAAATAAATACTAAAAAAAATCCAAGTATGTTCTGTGAGACTATTTTCTCTTTTTGGGTTATTAGATTTATGAAATTTGTTTTTACTTCGTCTACCTATGACATGAAAGTCAATCTCCTTACTGAGGTTCATGGTCTTTCTCATGGTAGCATCTCGCCAAAAATATGCATCTGTTTCATACTGTACCATTTCTTTTAATCACTACTATAAAAAGCCAATCTACAGCTAGTAGATCATTTATCTACTATGCAAATTGTATCTAGATGCAAATTGTTCGCATCTGGATGAGACTAGAGGGGTTTAAAATGGCACTCTTGTTGTTTTTTTCTTTCTCTCTTTTTTGCTTTTGAGTTTTTTATTACCTAATTGGTCCCACCTTGGAAGTTAGCAAAGCTAGAAAAGTAGTCAGAATTCTTAAAGCAACTGTCCAGTGACTCAAGAGAAGGATCTTAAGTAGGTGGACAAGCTGGGAGGAAAAAAAGGGCGAAGGAAGGAGAAAGAAATAGACACTGAGGACTGCTTCAATATTGCCTCAGCAGGGCTCCCAAAAGCCCACCTGCTTCCACAGTGACCTCTTTTTCAATCTCTCTGGGTTTCAGATTCAATTCAAGTAAGGATAGTTTGCCTGAGTCTCACAGGACTGGCTAAAAGCTGTTGTGACATAACCGAATCTGCAATCTTTTCCAAGATACCCACAGGCGTTTCAACTATGGGTCTACAGGGGCTCGCTTCACATCAGGCGTTCTTTTTTTCTGAAGGCATGCGGACTGTAGCTTATTTGAGGCAACTCTATCAGTAAACATATGCATGATAAATCTTCTAAGTTAGTTATTTTTAACAAGTATCTGCAAATTTGGAAAGAATGACAGAAACTTAGGTCCCTGACATAAAGAAATTTGTGATAAATACCCTATAAACTATGTGAGATGCTTGAATAGTATTCCAAATAACTCAGGAATTGACAACATCTGGCAAATAAGTCTAAGGTTTTCAAATGGTACTCTTATCAAATATACAGCAAGCTTATTTTTAAAAAGTCTCCTCTGTTCTTTATAAGTTGCCTGTTAAGACATGTGAATTGGAGATAGAATTCTGTCCCAGGGTATAAGGGTAGAAATGATGAGTAAAAATACAGCATGAGAGAGACTTTGGCTTCTGAGAGGTAACATCTAGAACTACATTGTCTATGGTAGCCATAAGCTACATGTGCTTATGGAACATTTGAACATAATTTGAGGAACTTTTCAGTATTATTCAATAGTAATGAATTTAAATTTTAGTTTATAGGGGTACTTAATTATTGGGAAAATTTTAAATAAGTTGGCAACAACTTAGTATGAGAATCTACTTTTTTAATGTAAATTTTATGAAATTAAAATACAGATCAAATATCTTTTTAAAAGGTAGCTGTCCAGGGCACCTGAGTGGCTCAGCTGGTTACACGTCTGACTTTGGCTCAGGTCATGATCTCACGGTTCGTGAGTTCGAGCCCCATGTCGGGCTCTGTGCTGACAGCTCAGAGCCTGGAGCCTGCTTCAGATTCTGTGTCTCTCCTTCTGTCTGTCCCTCCCCAGCTCACATTCTGTCTCTCTCTGTCTCTCAGGAATAAATAAAACATTAAAAAAAAAAAAAAAACCTTAAAAGGTAGCTGTCCTATGGGGCACCTGGGTGGCTCAGTCACTTAAGCATCTATCTCTTGATTTCGACTCAGGTCATGATCTCACATCTTATAGGATCCAGCCCTGCATCAGGCTCTGTGCTGACAGGTTGGAGCCTGCTTGGGATTCTCTCTCTCTGCCTCTCCCCTGTGCATGCGCGCTCTCTCTCTCTCTCTCTCTCTCTTTGTCTCTCAAAATAACTAAACTTAAAAAATAAAATAAAAAGCTGCCCAACTTGAAATGGGTTGGGAATTAAAGATACACAACAGAATTGGAAGGCTTAGTATAAAAAATGTAAAATAGCTTATTAATAAATTTTATATTGACTTTCATTGACATCTAGGGTTACGGTGAGTTCAATAAGATGGTCATAAAATTTCACCTTGTTTTTCCCTTTTAAACATGACTACTAGAAAGTTTAAAATGACTTTAAGTGGCTTGCAGTACATTTTCATTAGAGCACACTTACCTATAACAATTCAAAATGAAAGAGTGGTTTCCAGAGACAGTGAGTTTAACATTGCTAGATGTGCTTAAGTTATTTCCTGAATGCCTGAGACAGCTAAATTATCAAGTCCTCAACTCTCCCTCAGTTCTGTGTCATCCATTCATTCATTCATTCAGCATGCATGATTACTTGTCCACCGTGTGTCATCACGTTGCTAAGCATCGGCCCCTGATAGCAAGATGAAAGTGTAAACTACTTTAATATAAACAGTGGGTATTATAATTGGTATGCGAAAACCATGGTGTTAAGAATATCAGAGAAGTATGAAGACCTTCCTGAGGAGTTGTCATTTTGAGCTCCCAATTAAAGAGTAAGTAGGAGTTTTAAAGGCGTAGAGGGGGGAAGGGGGATGCCAGAAAGGAAGAAAAATAAATGCAGGAGAGGGCTTGGAATGCTGGTGGAACTGTGGGGCCAGTGTTGACGTTACTCAGCACAAGGGCAGGAGACCGAAGCTGGCGAAGGAGGAAGAAATCGATCACGACCGACCTTCCACACCATTTAAAGGACTTCAGGTTTTACTTTGTAGGCAATAAAGTCACTGACGATTCTAAATGTGGTGATGTGATTATAAGAATTAAGTTTCAGAAACACCATCGTGTTGATTCTGAGGAGGATGAACAAGGCGTACTTTTGGCCAGAGGTAGACAGTTTGGTAAGCTATTGCAGTGGTCCTGGCAAGAAATGATGCGGCCCTGAGCAGGGGCACACAGAGAGGGCAAATGATCGCTAAGGGAACAACAACAACACGCTAGATACGCCCAGGGTTCCAGTTGGGAAGGTTCCTTTTACCCGGGGCACAGGAGAGATGAAGACATCTGGCGGAGTAATAGTTCAGTCTTGGGCATTTGAGATTGAAATACCTATGGGGAATCCATACGGAGAAGTCTGTTAGATCATTCTCTGTACATTAACCAATAAGGCAAAGAAAAATGCAGAGGGAACGGGAATAACCTTAAAACTTGAAGCATCAGAAAAAATCCCAGTATAATTTCATCTTGAAATGAATGGTCTTAAAAGTATATTATGTACTTTGTCTTGCTTTCCAAGCAAGGAAATGTAAGGAGAGATTTACTCTAATTAATGTTCTGTATAAGCAACTGCTGAGAAAGTCAGTTATATAACAGGGAAGCTTTGGCAGCCCCCTAAATGAGCAGTGTTAGGGCAGGGGTTAAGTAAACATCAATGTGTACTATCTTTGGAACATTTTGTAGACATTGAAATTATATTTCAGAGGATACTTAATCAGTAAAATATTCATTATACGATAAGTGAGAAAAAAAGCAGGATATAAAACTATGAGCAGTACAATCCTAATTTTGTGTAAATAGGTATCTAGTGATAGAGAAATAGGGGCAAGAACTCCCTTTATGAAATAGGATTATAGATAACTTTAATTTTCCACTTTGTTTTTACTAAATGTTTGACACTTGAAAATGTACCAAAGACTAGGGAATAAATGGTTTCTGTAAAAACAAGTATTCAATTCCACTGAATTTTAATTTTTTTTTTCAACGTTTATTTATTTTGGGGACAGAGAGAGACAGAGCATGAACGGGGGAGGGGCAGAGAGAGAGGGAGACACAGAATCGGAAACAGGCTCCAGGCTCCGGGCCATCAGCCCAGAGCCCGACGCGGGGCTCGAACTCACGGACTGCGAGATCGTGACCTGGGTGAAGTCGGACGCTTAACCGACTGCGCCACCCAGGCGCCCCAATCCACTGAATTTTAAAAGTAATATTACTGAGTTATAGACAAAAGTAAAACTGAAATCCATTCGACCTCTCATTTTGGATATGAGTATGGCACGCTCACATTTTCTGTCACTGTTATCCTGGAAGTAGAAAAGTTCATTTATTTATACAAGTTAATATACATGCTGTGTGCACATTATAAGCTTATTACCCCAAATTAGGGAAAACTTTTGCCCTTCAAACCGAGACAGTTTTGAGAATTGAAGGGCCAGTAATAATTACTCTCGGCAACAGGTACCCATCTAGACATATGGTCACACATTCACCTGGATTAAAATTTAAGGTTTCAGATTGTGAATAGAAAGTTAACCTTTAATATTATGTAATATCCTTTTACTTTTTTTTGTAGGAGTAAATATTTTGGGGCTAACATGTATGAATGAACTAAATCACAAAATGTCATAGGCAGCTCTTTTTCCAACAATTGGCTTGCTCACTAGATTGCAAAATTCAGGTGTGAGGGTAATTCATTCTTGATGGGCTGATATAACAGGGCAAAAGGGTAAAAATCCACCTGTTTCAAAATTGATTTATGCTATGTTGGCTTTTCTGGAGTTTATAAAGTTCCATTTGAAACAGAGTGTGGAGTACATCATATTCTGACCTTTGAACAAATTTTATCTTCTGGCTGTTTTCCTAAACAATAAAATGGAAAATCTTTTGATGGTAAGCATTCACAAGTATTAATACCTGATGCGCTAAGTGTATTACAAATGGCATGAAGTTTCACAAGGACTGATGTGACTAAATATATATTCATAAAGTCATTTAAACAGCTAAGATTTGTGCTAACTTCTGTAGTTACTGAAAGAGAATGACTAGGGGGAAAACACTTTCATAAACGAGTATAGTAAATGCTAGAGAATACATTAAAAAGATCATGTCTCCTCTTTGTCAGTAAATACTGTTAAAAAGAGGTGACAAAGGAAAAAACCCAACAGTCCATAAAATCATATGTTTAAATTTATGCATAGTACTTTGCACTTTTTAAATTTTTTTAAATGTTTATTTTTGAGAGAGAGACAGAGTGTGAGCATGGGATGCAGAGAGAGACACAGAATCTGAAGCAGGCTCCAGGCTCTGAGCTGTCAGTACAGAGCCCGATGCAGGGTTTGAACTCCTGAGCCATGAGATCATGACCTGATCCAAATCGCTTAACCAACTGAGACACCCAGGCACCCCTTCATTTTTTTTAAAGCTTATTTTGAGAGAGAGCATGGGTGTGAAAGTTGGGGAGGAGCACAGAGAGAAGGGGAGAGAGAATCTCAAGCAGACTCCATACTGTCAGCTCAGAGCCCCACACAGGGCTCTGTCTTAGGAACTGTGAGATCATGACTTGAGCTGAGATCAAGAGTCAGACACTTTAACCAATGGAGCCACCCAGGTTGCCCCACTTTTAATTTTTTAGTAGAATTAAAATCATAAGCTGCTTAGTTTTCTTAGTTAAATAGAGCTAGTAAAATACTAAGTGCACTTTATAATTTGCTTTTAACAAAAAGTATATTAAAAATGATGACAAACAAGCTTATTAAATATTTTGAATTTTAGAGTGAATTTTTGGTGGTATTGGGATTACTGGATGGAGAGAGACTAAGATTTCCACAAAGGGAGCCAAGGATTTAAAAAACCTTATTTTTGTTAAATTTGACAAAAATCTGAGAGAAAGCTTTACAAATAAGAAACCTGACAATTGAAGTATTTATATGTTCTTGCTAAAAATAAAACCAAGAATTTCAAGTCTTGATACACATGTGGTTAAAAATGCATTGGATTGTCTGTTATTTTGAAGCACAAATAAATTGGTAGGATAAACATAACTCAGTTTTTAAATGTCTGATGGACCCATGTTCCCCTAGTTTCTATAAATATCACCAGGATGTTAGAAGTTTAAAGTAATGTTGTCATTTCAATGCTAGAAATAAGTTTATGGTAGCTTTGGAAATAACATTCCTCCCACTTGGATAATGTTTCAAGCTACATATCCATTCAAAAGCCTCTATCAAGAATTAAACAGATTTAAACACCACATCAAGGCATGAAAGCCAACTTTGTGTTGTTTTGATAACTCATAAGATAATTGGATTTTAGAAGTTGTACTGGAGTGTTAACAGAGAGAAGTCTCTTGTGGCAGGGACATCATGGCATGACAAGAAAAGAGGGGCAGCTTGATGGAAGACGCACAGCAGTGAGAGAAGACACCTGGATTTGAATCCACATTTTGTCTCCCCAGTTTTCTGACTTGAAATTAAATGCTGGTCGCCAGTGGCTTCATACCTTCCTGTAGATATGATTCCGGGCTCCCCACCCCCATAAAGCCTAAACTTCTGAGGATGGAACTCACACATGAAAATGATAACCAAGTAGCTTATAAAGTCCCTGGAGGAGATAATGACTGTAGTGATCATACTGTAATGCTCTCTAAGGTTCACCAAGCTTTGAAAGTAGAGTATTCTATGGTTTATTCCCATATTTGTTACAAGAAGGTAACTAGTACTTAGGAAGCTGGTCTGTGATTCTATCCACTAGAGGACAGTAGTAAATGTGCATACCCATATTTGTAATCGTCCTAGTGGGGCCACTGAAATAAAAACCTGTGTTGCAGAGACATGCGTTTCAAAGAAACACGTGAATAAAATTAGGGTCAATATGCTGAACACAACCATAAGCATTGTTACAGGGTTATGGAAACTCCTGATCTAGAAAATATTTAAGTACCATAGTACAATAAATAGGCAATTGCTCTGAGACTAGGTCCCCTGGAAGAAGTCTGCTGGTTGAGAAAAACCCCAACACTGGCAGTGAGGTGATCCATGAACAGCTTGGGGTTGTCCCATCCCAAGGTGGGGGCTTGAATCTCCCTGCAATGTGCTATATACTTTTTTTTTTCCATCTTTGTAGCTCAGCCCAGTAGTTCGTGTGCAATAAATGTTTAATCAAAGCTTGTTAATCAATTGGAGGTATCCCTGGGAGTTGGTTCTCTGTATGGCCACTTGTCAGCTTTTTGATTTTTGATAAATCACTGATTTCAGACTCTGTTGGCTTTGTGGATTCAAGAATTTCTGAACATCTTTCACATCCTAAATTGTGTATTTAGCAATCTCACCTTTTCAGTCATTTTGTCTATTTTTTTTAATGTTTATTTATCTTTGAGAGAGACAGAGACAGAATGCAAGTGGGCAGAGAGAGAGGGAGGCACGGAATCCGAAGCAGGCTCCAGGCTCTGAGGTGTCAGCACACAGTCTGACGTGGGGCTTGAACTCAAGAGCTTTGAGATTCTGACCTGAGCCAAAGTCTGATGCTCAACCAACTCAGCCACCCAGGTGCCCCGATTTTATCTATCTTTCCTGCCCTTCTCTCCTTGAGAATAAGGCCTTCTTACCATGCTTTTTAATGCATTTTTATCTCTGATTACTTCATTTTCTGATGCAAAATTTTTGCAAAGATGAAGTTTGCTGGCAGGTAGACTGTACCTATGTGTAAATTTCTTAATCTTGCTGAGATTCACTTTCTTGAATAGCAAATGAGGGTACTATCTGTATCACAATGTGGTCAAAGATAACATGAGATGTAATACTTAAAGTATCTGGTATAACCTTTGTTTGATTTCTCACAAATATTAGTTCTGTACTTTTCTCTCTGATAGGCCTAATTGTGTAGTGCTATATTATCTTCTCATATATAAGTAAGAATTTATGGGGAATCTTAAAACAGACCATTTTAATGCATGGTGGGTCATATTATGTCCTCCACAACAATACACTACTAAATATAGAAGTACCTTGATATCATTAGGACACAGGTAAGCAAAATTCACCTTCTCCAATAATAATAATAATAACAGCAACAACAGGAGTCTAAATTTTCTAAAAGAACTGGAAGAAACATGTATCCTATGTATTAACCAAATGTGATAAAAAATATTTTCATTGATGAATTTGCAACAAAATAGAAATATTTTGAGTTTTCAATTATTTCTGACTGAAACACAGTCTTCTCTTTATAAAGTACTCAGTCACGCTGTAATTTCCTGCATATTTAAATGTTCATTTTGTTAGAATTAGCAAGTATTGTCATCCTTACTCCCAATGTGATGAGATGAAAACGTCTCCACTGTCTGAATCATTTATCCATTAGTGGCACTGAAATAAAACCATAGCTGAAATATAATTAAGAAATTAAGTGTTTGAATTCCAACAAAGGCAAAATGACAGATTGGTTTTGGAATAGCTTTTGGCAAGGCATAGATATAATGCCTGTGACCAATATAGACATGGCATTTTATTATTTTCTGGCTCTGTATTATTTTCTGGCTCTGTGTGAAAACCCTGATTCTTCTTGCCCCATCAAAAGGAATGAAGAGATGTCTGGACTACGGGGGTTCCTTCCTACTAAGTGCCTTGTCTCTGTAGGAAGAATCAAATCACAACAACGGGACAGCAGAGGCCCATGAAAGAGGGTACTCAAAGTGCAGAAACAGATTTTCTTTTACCCAAAATGTGTTTTATGCTTCTAGACCAACTGTCTCACTTTAATTCAAGATCTCCCTTAAGAATGGCGTCTTTCTTCTTAGCCATAAGATGACTATAAAACATTTTCCAAGGAAATGTCTTTTTTGAGTAAATCCACTCACACCATAATAGAGGATGTAGATTACGTCTGACTGGAGCTAAAGAAAGGAGCCTCCTAGGTACTCCGATGAAAGCCAGGCAGATGCCCAGAGCGCACACACCACACCAAATCTACAAATTTTTGAATCGCTCAAAATACAAAATGGAACACCGAAAAGCCAAGATGTAAATGGTAACGTGAAGAATAGCACTGTTTTTCCCGTGAGGACTATCACCAAGAATCTCTAAAATAGAAGACAGGATTCTGCTTTTGACACTTCTCTAATGCTCCCAGAGCCACATATCTTGCAGCCTGGCCTATAGGCACCTCATAGTTGTGCCCTACTTGAAGTTGACAGCTCTGTCCTGGCCACTTCCAGGGCCCCTTCACACCTAAATTCCATGCCCACACTTCTGTCCCTGAACCTTTGTTTGATTGCTTCCTCTTCTTGGAATATCTCTCCTCTGCTTCTAGTGAACTGTGACTCAACCCTCAAGGCTAGCTCAAGTGTCAACTCTGAAATCAGTCACTTTCTGGAAATCTCTTATCTCTATCCACAAGCAGAATTAAGTTCTTTCCGCTTCTGTATGCCTGTGACTCTTGTGCTTACCTGCACATGGCACTTGACACATTGCATATAGCAAAATACAGTATCACTAGTGCCATTTGTATTACACTTTTTTGCATGTGCCCATCTCCTCTGTTAGTGAGTTCTCTGCATTTCCCCCCACCCCTCCCCACCCCTTCCCACCCCTTTCACAATCCAGTGCCTGAAACATAGTAGTCATTAAATCACATCATGTATATGTGAATATTCTCAATGGAATTAGTAAAATCCACACCATGCTTGTGTACAAAAGTCTAAAGCCCTCACATGCAAATGAAGTGGTCTCTGCTCATCTGCAATTAAAAAAAAAGGCAGTGCTATCTTTATAAATCTATGTTTTCCGAGGATTTATTTACTGATAAATCATTAAGGTGCTTTTCGCTTATCAAAATTGAATTGGTTGAACTTGGCAAAGTGCTTTTCCTCCTCCTATTTCCCAAGCTAATTTTTGTGTTAAGAATGAATTCTCGGGGCGCCTGGGTGGCGCAGTCGGTTAAGCGTCCGACTTCAGCCAGGTCACGATCTCGCGGTCCGGGAGTTCGAGCCCCGCGTCGGGCTCTGGGCTGATGGCTCAGAGCCTGGAGCCTGTTTCCGATTCTGTGTCTCCCTCTCTCTCTGCCCCTCCCCCATTCATGCTCTGTCTCTCTCTGTCCTAAAAATAAATAAACGTTGAAAAAAAAATTAAAAAAAAAAAAAAGAATGAATTCTCAGTAGTTCAGTGTTGCTGGAGGGAATGCTAGAAGAAGGGATTGGTTGAGATGAGGCCCCAGAGCCAGAAAGGTCCAGAAGTTTGTTCTGCCACATAAATATCTGCAATGACGTGGCTGCCTGAAGTGGCCTATTGTGTGGAGAGAGAGAATAGTTGCGGACATGTGCTTTTGATATCCAAACAATATTGAGGGTTATTTTCTGGGTTTCTTTATGTGTCAAAATTTGACAAAGATAATCTTCTGGGAGAACTTTATCCCTGCTCTCATGAAATGTTTACTCAAATGCATCTAACAGTGTTTCATGTCTCCCAGTGTGAGAATATCACCAGGAGCTTTCCGGTAATTGTTAGAAGCCTTTCCACATGTGCAATAAGGAGGGTGTGGTTTATAGGGCACACAGAGATATTTCCAAGAAACAAAATTCTGCCCAACAGGTTTAGACACAAAGTCTCAGCTACACAAATGGCTAAACATGCTTGGTTATGACATGCACAAGGAGTCATTCCAAGCTAGCAAAGCCTGCCAACTTGAATGCAGAAAAGGCTGAGGGTCAGTCTTAGCCATTGGCGGCTCCGTTTATGAAATGCACTCCAGTCTGTGTAGAAAGCCAGTTTTCCCTCCTTCTGTGTTACTTAAGTAATCTGAGAGAATGTGGGGTACCATTGCTTCCAGTAGCTCCAGTTAAGGCTTTCTGTAATGATAGGTTTCTACTGAAATAATAAGTTTATGCTCATCTACTCACCAAAATCCCCTTCGCCACAAAGTCTTATGAGGATCAAAACTATAAATGGTAGAGAAAACAAAGGCAGGATGTTTTAAATCTATAAATCTGTTGTCTGGACATAATTGCCATTGTCCCTCGTTCAGCTCTTAAAACAGCGAAAACATAAATATAGATCCTTAATTTCTCCCTGCTGGTCTCTTAAATTTACACATATATTTACACACACATGCATGTGCATTTGTGTGTGTGTGTGTGTGTGTGTGTGTGTGTGAGTAGTTCTCCCAGAAATAGGTCTGATGGCATATTAAAAAGGGAGTGCCTTTGGCTTTTGGACAAACCTACCTTTTCCAGATAATAGATTCTCTCCAGACAGGTTTAAACACAAAAACGCAGTCACCAACTGTTTATAGGAGGCAAAATGAAGTCTATGAATGTGTAGAATTCACTCTTTAATTGGTGTTTTATTCTTTATTGGTGTTTTATTGGTGTTTTATTTTTTTAACGTTTATTTTTGAGAGAGGAGAGAGAGAGAGAGAGAGAGAGAGAGAGAGAGAGAGTCAGTCACAGAGTGTGAGCAAGAGAGGAGCAGAGAGAGAGGGAGACACAGAATCCAAAGCAGGCTCCAGGCTCCCTTGGAGCTATCAGCACAGAGCCTGACATGGGGCTTGAACTCACAAACAATGAGATCATGACCTGAGCCCAAGTCGGACCCTTAAATGACGGAGCCACCCAGGTGCCCATGGAATTCTTAACTTAGATGTAATTTTATTATGATTTATTTGGCGTGACAAATTTCAATGCCAAAAATATTATAGGAAAGCATTAGTTGTATGTAAAAATACATCCAAAGAATATAGTAGTTAAGGTGTATCTGCCACGTTTAGTATGTACACATACACAAAGTCCAAAGTATGGACCATTATTACATCCGAGAATGGTTTATATGCCTTATCTTGCTCTGTAGAAATGAGTCTTTGTAACCATAAAAATGACTTTTGTTAGTCATCCAAAGGGAAAGTTGGGAGATGGTTCAACTAATTGTAAAGAAATGACAAGTTTTTGTTTTTTGTTTTTGTTTTCTGAAATTCAACTCCTTGGTAATCTTGATTCCCTAACTCATTTGTGGCAACAATCACTGTTGCCAGGGCAGCAGCCCATCCCAAGTTTCTCTGCTGACTCTATTGCCTCATCCTGGCTCAGAAGAGATGATGTATTGGATTGACCACTGGATAAGTGGTTCATTACCATATTGACAGAGAGAACATGCCAACTCTACAGGAATTATAAGCCTGAGACAAGAAAAGAAACAGTAGTGGTTACCAGGTCCAGGGCTCTAGTAAATTACTCATTCATCTTCTGATACCCTTCCATTTCTTCTGGGAAACCTCTTCCTTTCAGGCTATGTGGTTTGAATAGGGTTTTCCACACCCTCACCTTCAGGAGTGAGCCTTAGGTTGGTTTAAGCCAATTAGCATTTTGAGTAATTAGAGTAATTGATGTGGGGATTTACTTGCATCCACATTTGAACAGTAAGCAGGCTCAATATGTTTATCTGTTAATAGACAAAAGTTCTACTTTGTGAACTTGAAGCTGAAAAAATATAAATTCTCTTTTTTCAAGTTTTTATTTAAATTCCAGTTAACATACAGTAGAATATTATTTTAGGTATTGAATTTAATGATTCATCACTTACATACAACACCCTGTGCTCATTACAAGTGCCCTCCTTAATACCCATCACCTATCCCTGCTTATCTTCCCTCCAGTTACCATCAGTTTTGTTTCTTCATTTGCCTTCTTTCTTCTCCCACTATGTTCATTTCTTTTGTTTCTTAAATTCCACATATCAGTGAAATCATATGGTTTTTGTCTTTGACTGACTTATTTCACTTAGCATAATACTCTCTAGCTCCATCCATGTCATTGCAAATAGCAAGGGTTTCATTTGAAGAAACATAAATTCTGAAGCTATCTAGATCCCAACAGAGGAAAGCTTACTTGAGAATGCACTGTATTGAAAATATCCAAGTTCAGAGACACAGAAAATCAGGCCTTGGTGACTTCATTAGAACCCCTGAATTAAGGCCTATCTAAAGCCAGCATTATTCTTGGACTGGTCATTACAGGACTCAGTAGATTGCTTATATGTTTAGGCCAGTTTAGTTACTTGCTATGGGAAGAATCCTTTCTAATACAACTTATCACCTTATCATCGAAGCACCAGCTTAGATTTTTACCTTCTTGGTTGTGATTCAGAAAGGATGATGGCAAGTAAAACCATATCCTGACAGCTGTCCGTGGCGTCAGAATGGGATCTCATGTTTGTTGATGTGTATGATTATATATCTATGTATATGCTATGCATGTGTGTCTTTGTATGTGTGTTTATCATTGCAATGTATATAAGTATAACACATATTGAAACAGAGTTCAGTAGGTTAGTAAATGTCCTGCTGTCTAAGCAAAAGGAGTTTGGGGTGGCTAATTTTGCTTCCAAAAATCCATAAATCATGAAAGTACAACCTGATGCTTCAGTGGGAGAAAATAAGCCATAGGAAGATCAGGTTCTAATATCCTAAGGATTAAGCAGTGTTAGGGAAGGAAGGTTGTACTGATTAATAGAGACCCCTCTAGTGGCCATAAACAGGTACACAGAGGGAATCAAAATCGTATTTTCTCATCTGTCCTGCTTGAGTATTTGGCTTCTTTTCGTACCCTGCAGCTAACGTTGTCTTTTTTTTTTTTTTTTTTTAATTTTTTTTTTTTCAACGTTTATTTATTTTCGGGACAGAGAGAGACAGAGCATGAACAGGGGAGGGGCAGAGAGAGAGGGAGACACAGAATCGGAAACAGGCTCCAGGCTCTGAGCCATCAGCCCAGAGCCCGACGCGGGGCTCGAACTCACGGACCGCGAGATCGTGACCTGGCTGAAGTCGGACGCTTAACCGACTGCGCCACCCAGGCGCCCCTAACGTTGTCTTATTGTGTCCATGTAAGTTCAAATAAAGCTAGATGCTGAAAAACGCCCCACAGGCAAACAGCAGTCTTGTGCATTGGATTATAGCTTAGAAGCTGACAGGTTTAAAGTGGCTCATAATATACCCGAAAAGAGATGGGGTCGGCTATTTACTCAGTAATATTCAATGACATTATAAAAAATCCACCAAAGCAAGTGTGACACCTTGTTAAGTCCCAACAGCACAGGCCAGGAGAAATGGTATTGGTTATGCAATGTTTTACCATGTGAAAATGAACTTTGTTTCAAAGATCATCTCAGTAACCATTAACCAGTATTGAAGTCACAAGTGTTATATGAGCTGCTCAAAGGTATTCTACATTTTGTATTTATACCAAAAAATGCTAATATATCTGCTGTAAAAATGTAGCAATTAAACCTAGCTAGTAAGCCAACAAGAAAGATAATAATGAGGGGCACCTGGGTGGCGCAGTCGGTTAAGCGTCCGACTTCAGCCAGGCCACGATCTCGCGGTCCGTGAGTTCCAGCCCCGCGTCAGGCTCTGGACTGATGGCTCAGAGCCTGGAGCCTGTTTCCGATTCTGTGTCTCCCTCTCTCTCTGCCCCTCCCCTGTTCATGCTCTGTCTCTCTCTGTCCCCAAAATAAATAAACGTTGAAAAAAAAATTAAAAAAAAAAAGATAATAATGAAAAATAGATGATATACTGTGTGACAGAAAGTATCAGCAATCATCCAGGAGTATTCTAATATCCCTGGAAATCTATTAGTAATTAACTGAAATAATTTGAACTTTCTAGATTGAAAACTGGGATAGAAAGCAAATAAACAGATAATAATAAATATCCACACATACTTATTTCAAAGATAATCTTGATTTTCTGAAAGTACAATGAATATTGATCAGAAACTGAAGTTAAGTCTTAAGATGTTTCAAATGTAATAATTTGAAATGTATTGTTTAATGGAAGTCTTTCAAGATTAATTTGGCTGTATGGTGTGTTTCTGATAACAGGTTGGCAGACTTGGCCCTTTGAGTGCCCATGTTAATGTGTAGAAGTCAAGGACAAGTCTGACATACAGAATTGTAGAGGAGTTTAATTCATAGTTCTCACAGCCTATTATTAAGAGCTCTTGCAGTTTTGCTAGCTCAGAGGATGCATAATCTGACAAAGAATGATCCATCAGTCAGTGACTTCTACAAATAACTTAAAATACCCTCTTCATTGCAACAGTTTACCCTCTTTTCCCAACCAAATGATTCAACTATCAAAGGTGTTATGGGATAAGGTGTCAACTGGCCAACTGTTAACTTTTTTCCTAAGTGGGAAATATTTGTACTGGGATGTCTCTTCCTATCTTCTTGAGATGAGCGATTGGCCTCTTATGACCTTTAACATCAGCTAATAACTTTTCAATTCCAATCATCAGTAGATCAAACAAGCCATTGAAAATATGCAAGTTCCTAATAGGTAAAGAAATTCAATGGCAAAGGACTATAGTATTGCCTGATGAACAAATAGGATATGATCAGAACAAAAACCACTACTTAAGTGGAGAGTTCACAAATGTTTACAACTGAGAAAACTCAGAGGTACAAAGTAGCTGCCCAAATCATGTAGCTGAGAAATGAAGGAGTCAGGATTTCAACCCAGGTGAGGTGACTCCAGAGAACTCCCTTTTAACTACCATTCCTTAGCAGAGTGATCCAAGTACTATAAGTATGTCTTGAGGAAATACTCTAACTCATTAGCAAAATTATTGACCCCCAAATTTTTAAAACTAGATTTGAAGCTTCTGAAAAGACTTAAAATACGAGTTTTGTTTTCAGAAACATGCTTGATATGTTCATTATTACAGTTATAATCTCTTTAGAAGATTTTTTGTAATGTTATTTAAATTTACACAGCGAGCATATATGCATGTGTCACAATGTTTTCTTGCGTATATCATTTATTCAACTAATATTTATGGAGTGCTTTTAATGTGGCCAGGAACTCTTCTAAGAACTGTGAATACATCATACCTTATGAAGCTTATATTCTAGTATGGAGAGATGGGAAAGGAAGATGAGAAATCACTATATAGTATAGAGAGAATATGTTAAGTACAATACAAAATAAAACATGCTAAGTAGGATTGAGCTGCTAGAGCAGGGGATTCATCCAAGGAGGATGGACAGTGACATTTGAGTAAAGATTTGAAAGAAATAAGGAAAGCAGCCACGTGGATATATCTGGTGGAAGAAAACCTTGGATCTAGGAGACACCAGTGCAAAGATTCTGATTTGTCTAGTGTGTTTGAAGAATAGGAAACAGATCTATGTGTCTGGGGCAGAATAAACAAGGAGTACAGTAGGAGGTGATGGTATTAGACAGGTGTTAGATGAAATCTTATAGGTCCTTGTAAGGAACTAGAGTTTTCAGGATATTTATTTATTTTGAGATAAAGAGAACATGTGAATGGGGGAGGGGCAGAAAGAGACAGAGCGAGAGAGAGTGAGAATGAATGAATACCAAGCAGGTTCCATGCTGTCAGCACAGAGCCCGATGGGGGACTCAAACTCATGAAATGTGAGATCATGACCTGAGCTGAAATTGAGTCAGATGATTAACAAACTTAGCCACCCAGGTGCCCCAGGAACTACATTTTTAATGTGCATGCAGTAAGCCACCAGGGACTTTTGAGCCAGAGAGTGACATGGCCTGACTTAGCGTTTCAACAATGTTACTCTGGCTGCATTGAGAAGAGACTGAAAGAAGACAAAAGTAGAAGAAAGGGTACCAGTTATTGCAATAATCCAGGTGAGAGTGCGTGTTGATTTGGATCATGGTAGTCATAGTAATGGCGGTGACAAATGATAGAATTCTAGGTATGTTTAGAAGGTAGAGCTAACAGATTCTAATGCATGACATGAATGGTGGAAGAGAAGGTCAGGAGACAAGAATTTAGCACAAGATTTTTGGCCTGAGCAAAATTTGGAGTTGTCATTTACTGAAATGTTAAGACTGTATGTGGAGTGAGTTTGGGAGTAGTTAGATGAATCTGGAGTTCAGACAGATTGACTAAGATGCCAGACAGACTAAGATGTCAATTGAGGAGGCATCTGTTTAAAGCCATGAGATACATAATGGCAAATAGATAAACACAGTTTTTATTTTAAGCAATTTGTCAGAGTGAATATTCAGAGAAATTCTTCCAGGTGTAGAACACCTAAAATGCTAGGTAAAATATAATGAGCTTATAAGTAAGTCTGAGCTCTAGTAATGAAAACATTCAGAGGCCAGACAAAGAATAAAGACTGATCATAGAGTGTTAAGCCAAATCTAGACTTTGCTTTGATCTGAGGGCATCTGCCAATTCCTGATAGCTCAGTTCCTGGATTTTAACTGGCCACACATATTTAGGGTCAGAAATAAAGCTCTGAGCTTCCAAAGTATGGTGTTCAGATCAGAGGTAACTCTAGTAAGGCAGAAAACTTCAAATTACAACTTTCTTAGAGAGTTCATTAGGATAAATTAGCCTACCACTAGAAAGGAGATAGTGATAGACTTAGGACTGGTTGGAGACATGCATTTATGTGAATTAGGGCACAGGAGTAATACTACTTGTGTGACCCATGAAAACCCTCCCTCTGAAAATTATGTTTCTAGCATAGTGTTGAGCTGTTGGTGACATCAGGAATAAAGGAAATCAAAAGCTCTTCCTACTTGGAAGGTAGGATTCAAATACTTATATGTGTTAGACATTTCTTTCTTCATGACTCTTTTCCCCTGCCACTTTTATCAGGATCTTCTTTCTATTGTCTCTCCTCTTGTATGCTTTTCCACTTTGATTCAATTCCCAGCAATTTTGCTCAGAGTTGGATCCATTCTGGAAGAGAACCAAGTGCGGCAGTTGTCAGAGTTCACAGAGACAAGGCTCTTGCCCCTCCCTGCCACTGGAGCAGATAAAACCCTTCACAGTTTGAGCTGTTGTTCCCAAATGGACTCACTGTACTTCCTGGTGGATCCCTCGTGGCTATTTTATTGTTCTGTTGTTAGACACCATGTTGCTTCCCATTGCTGCTTCCTGCAGAGAGTTGCTGATAGCATTCGGGTCTTGTGACCGTTGGTGGATTGTCCCCACTCGTAGTTTTGATTTCAGGGGGACATCATGTTTCCTAGGTATTCTAAATGTTTTCTTTGAGTTTGGAGTTTTGCTCTCCATTTTCTCTGTTTTTATACCGGGATTTGTAAAGCACCACAAACTATGTCCACCATAGAGAGAGATGTGTGTATATATATACATATGTGTATATATATGTGTGTATATATGTATACATATATACATATATGTATACATATACATGTATGTATACACGCACACGTGTACATATATGCATATGTGTGTACATGTATGTGTATACATGTATGTATATGTATAAGCATATATACACATATCTATATACACTTATCTATATATATCTATCTATATTACAAGTACACATGTATAAATACCAAAAAAAACAAGACATTCTTGGAATAATGGTGCATGAAGAAAGAACAAGCAGAAATGGTTAAATAGTAAAATGCATACATTGAAATAATTATAATGCGTGGTAATTAGGCCAGCCACAGAATAAAATTATTAATAGTCATAGAATTTCTTTGACTGGTTCTGTGGTCAGTTGGTCTCTTCTGCATGGCTTGCCACACCTAGCGTTCCAGTGACCTTCTAAGTTTTTTGCCTACCTATGATCTATCAAAACCTTCTCTTTAACCCTCATGTCCCAGTCAACCATAATTCAGTGTTAAGAATGTTAACTAGTATTTTTGAAAACACTAGACTGAATAGAAATATCAACTTAGACATTAATTGACTGGAACAATGTCTATTTGTATGTTCTGCCCATTTTTAATTGGATTATTGTGTGTGTGTGTGTGTGTGTGTGTGTGTGTGTTGACTTGTACAAGGTTTTATATATTTTAAATACTAACCTTTCATCAGATATGCCATTTGCAAATACCTTCCTGTATTCAGTAGGTTGTCTTTTAGGTTTTTTGATGGTTTTCTTTACTGTGCAGAAGCTTTTTATTTTGGCATAGTCCTAATAGTTTATTTTAGCTTTTGTTTCCCTTACCTCAACAGACATCTGGAAAAATGTTACTATGCCTGGTGTCAGAAAAATTAGTGCCTGTGTTCTCTTCTAGAATTTTTATGGTTTTAGGTCTTACATTTAGGCCTTTAATCTATTTTGAGTTTATTTTTGTGTAAGAAAGTGGTCCAGTTACTTTTTTTTTTTTTTTGCATGTAGCTGTCCAATTTACTTCAACCATTTGTTGAAGAGACTGTCTTATTCCCATTGCAAATTCTTGCCTCCTTTGTTGAAGATTAATTGACCATATATCTATGGGTTTATTTCTGTGTTCTTTATTCTGTTCTGTTGATCTATGTGTCTGTTTTTGTGCCAATATCATACTGTTTTGATTCCTATAGTTTTTGTAGTATATTTTGAAATTTTGATTGTGATAGCTCCAGTTTGGTTGTTCTTTGTCAAGATTTCTTTGGCTATTTGGAGTTTTCTGTGGTTCCATACAAATTTTGTTATTACTTGTTGTAGTTCTGTGAAAAATGCTGTTTGTATTTTGAAGCGGTTGCATTAGATCTGTAGGTGCTTTGGGTTGTATGGGTATTTGAATAATATTCGTTCTCCCAATCCATTAGCATGGAGTATCTTTCCATTTGTGTCATACTCAATTTCTTTCACCAGTGTTTTATGGTTTTCAGAGTATAGGTCTCTTACCTCCTTGTTTAAGTTTATTCCTAAGTATTTTATTAATTTTGGTGCAATTGTAAATGGGATTGTTTTCTTAATTTCTCTTTTTGCTGCTTAATTAGTATATAGAAATGCAACAGATTTCTGTATATTGATTTTTGTATCCTGTGACCTTACTGAATTCATTTATCATTTCTAGTAGTTTTTTTGATGGAGTCTTAAGGGTTTTCTATATATAGAAGCATGTTATCTACAATTGGTGAAAGTTTTGCTTCTTCCTTACCAATTTGGGTGCCTTTTATTTCTTGTCTGATTGCTGTGGCTAAGACTTCTAGTACCATGTTGAATAAAAGTGATGAGAGTGGACATCCCTCTCTTGTTCCTGAGTGTAGAGGGAAAGCTGTCAGTTTTTCCCCATTGAATATGATGTTAACTGTGGATTTTTCATAATGCCCTTTATTATGTTGAGGTATATTCCCTCTAAATCTACTCTTTTGAGGGGTTTTGTCATGAATGGACATTGTACTTTGTCAAGTTTTTTTGTGTCTATTGAAATGATTATATGGTTTTTGGTCTTTTTCTTGCTGATGTGATATATCACATTGATGGATTTGTGAATATTGGACATGCTTGCATCCTAGGAATAAATCCCACTTGACAATTGTGAATGTTTTTTTTAATGTACTCTTGGATTCTGTTTCTTAATATTTTGTTGAGAATTGTTGCATCTATGTTCATCAGAGATATTGGCCCATAGTTCTTTTTGTAGTGTCTTTATCTGGGTTTGGTATCAGAGTAATGCTGACCTCACAGAATGAATTTGGAAGCTTTCCTTCCTCTTATATATTTAGGAATACTTTGGGAAGGATAGATATTAATTTTTCTTTCAATATTTGGTAGAATTCACCTGTGAAGCCATCTGGTCTTGCACTTTTGTTTGTTGGGAGGGTTTTTGTTTTGTTTTTTATTAAGATTCCATTTCATTGCTGGTAATTGGTCTTTTCAAATTTTCTATCCCTGATTCAATTTTTTTGGGTTATATGTTTCTAGGATATTATCCATTTCTACTAGATTGTCCAATTTGTTGGCACATAATTCTTCATAATATTTTCTTGGAATCCTTTGTGTTTCCATGGTGTTGGTTGTTACTTCTCTTTCATTTCTGATTTTGTTTGACTCCTCTCTCATTCTCGTTTTGTTTTTGTTTTTGATGAATCTGGCTAAAGATTTACCAATTACCTTTTCAAAAGTCCTGCTCCTGATTTCATTGATCTGTTCTATTGTATTTTTCATTTCAATTTTATTTATGCTCTAATCTTTATTATTTCCTTCCTTGTGGCTTGGGTTTTGTTTGTTCTAGTTTTTCTAGCTCCTTTTGCTGTTTATTTGAGATTTTTCTTTATTGAGGTAGGCCTGTATTTCTATAAACTTTCCTCTTAGAACTGATTTTGCCACATCCCCAAAATTCTGGACTATTGAGTTTTTATTTTCATTTGTCTCCATGTATTTTTTGATTTATTCTTTGATTTATTGGTTGACCATTCATTGTTTAGTAGTATGTTATTTTTTTTAATTTTTTAAAATGTTTTATTTATTTTTGAGACAGAGAGAGACAGAGCATGAGCAGGGGAGAGGCAGAGAGAGAGGGAGACACAGAATCCGAAGCACGCTCCAGGCTCTGAGCTGTCAGCACAGAGCCCGACGCAGGGCTCGAACTCACAAACCGTGAGATCATAACTTGAGCCAAAGTCAGACACTCAACCGACTGAGCCACCCAGGTGCCCCTAGTAGTATGTTATTTAACCTCTATTTCTATTCTTCCCAGATATTTCTTGTGGTTGATTTCTAGTCATAGTGTTGTGGTCAGAAAAGATGCATGGTATGACTTTGACCTTTTTGAATTTGTTGAGATTTGTTTTGTAGCTTAACATGCTATCTGTTATGGAGAATGTTTCATGTGCACTTGAAAAGAATGCATATTCTGCTATTTTAGGATGGCATGTTCTGAATATATCTGTTAGGTCCATCTGCTCCAACATGCCATTCAAAGCCACTGTTTCTTTGTTGATTTTCTGTTTGGATGATCTATCCACTCATATAAGTCCCCTACTATATATTACTATCACTTCCTTCATGTTTGTTTTAGTATCTTTAGGTATTTGGGTACTTTCATGTTGGGTGCATAAATGTTTGCATAAATCTTGTTGGATTGATCCCTTTATGATTACATAGTGTTCTTCTTTGTCTCTTGTTACAATCTTTGTTTTAAATTCCATTTTGTCCGACATAAACTACCACAGCTTTCTTTTCACTTCCATTTGCATGGTAAATGCTTCTCCATCCCCTCACTTTCAATCTGCATATGTCTTTAGTTCTGAAATGTCTCTTGTAGGCAGCATATAGATGAGTCTTACATTTTAATCCATTCTGTCACCCTGTGTCAGAGTGATTGGAGCATGTAGTCCATTTACATTCAAATCCATTATTGATAGGCATATATTTATTGCCATTTTGTTACTTGTTTTATGGTTGTTTTTATAGTTCTTCTCCCTTTATTTCTTGCTTTTTTTTTTCTCATGGTTTGCTGGCTTTCTTTAGTGATATTTTTGGATTCCTTTCTCTTTATTGATTTATTTTGTGTATATCTATTACTGGCTTTGGATTTGTGGTTACCACTAGGTCTTTATATAACATCTTATGCATATAGAAGTCTTCAGTTGATGGTCACTTAAGTTTGAACCCATTCTAAAACCAGTAATTTTTTACTCCTCTCCCCCTTTTATTTTAGGTATATGGTGTTATACTTTATATCCTTTTATTCTGTGAATACCTTGACTGAGTTTTATAGGTATACTTATTTTTTTTATTTTTTTTAATTAAAAAAAATTTTTTTTTCAAGTTTTTTATTTATTTTTGGGACAGAGTGAGACAGAGCATGAATGGGGGAGGGGCAGAGAGAGAGGGAGACACAGAATCAGAAACAGGCTCCGGGCTCCGAGCCATCAGCCCAGAGCCTAACACGGGGCTCGAACTCACGGACCGCGAGATCGTGACCTGGCCGAAATCGGACGCTTAACCGACTGCGCCACCCAGGCACCCTGTAGGTATACTTATTTTTACTGCTTTTGTGCTTCCTACTTTTCTTATTCCTACGTACAGTCTTTACAGTCTTTCCTTTCCACCCAAAGAGTTCCTTTAACACTTCTTGAAATGCTGGTTTAGTGGTAATAAATTTTTTTAACTTTTTTTTTTTTTCTGGGAAACTCCTCTTCTGAATTATAGCCTTGCTAGATGGAATATTCTTCATTGAATTTTTTTTTTCTTCTTTCAGCACTTTGAATCTATCAGGACACTACCTTCCGGCCTACAAACTTTCTGCTAAAAAATCAACTGATGGTCTTATGGGGCTCTCTTGTATGTAACTGTTTTCTCTTGTTAGTTTTAAAATTCTCTCTTGATTATTACTTTTTGCCATTTTATTTAGTATTTGTCTTGGTGTGGACCTCCCTGGGTTGATTTTGTTGGGGACACTCTTTGCCTCCTGGATCTGGATTTCTGTTTCCTTTCAGTTATTACTTCTTCAAATCTAACTTCTGCTTCAGGGATCCCTATGATGCTAATATTACTACACTTGGAGTCCCTGCGTTCCCTTAATGTTTTTTCATTGGTTACTATTATTATTCTTTCTTCTGTTTGGCTTGATTGTTTTCCATTACTTTGTCTTCCGGATCATTGATCTCTTCTGGCTTCCTCTAGTCTACTATTTATTCTCTCTAGTGTATTTTTAATTTCAGTATGGACTTCTTTATCTCTGGTTCTTTTTTTTAATGTTTTCTATCTCTTTATTGAGGGTTTCATTGAGACCCTCCACTCTTTTTTCAAGTCCAGTGGGTATCTTTATGATCATCACTTTAAACTGTCCGTAAGGTATATAGCTACCTCTGTTTAATTTAGATCTTTCCATGATTTTTGTCTTGTTATTTTTATTTGGGACCAGTTCCTCTGTCTCCTTATTTAGTCTAACTCTCTGAGTTTGTCTCTATCTGTTAGGAAAGTCACCTCTATCTTCCACTTTTGAAAGTAGCAGCCTTATGCAGAAGAGGTCCTGTAGTGTCCTGCATTGTAATGTCCCCTGTTCACCAGAACCTGACACTTCAGGAGTGCCTCTTATGTGTGTTGCGTGCACCCTAATGTCGTGGCTGACCTGTGTTTGCCTTCAGTCCAATCATCTGCAATCACTCTCTTTGCCTATTGTAGGCAGAGTTTGCTCCCTCTGTTTTTAGTGGGCTAATCTGGGTCACCTTGAGCTTGAGTTGAGTGCAGACCAGCTGTTTGTCAGAGACACAGTAGCACCAAATTGCAGGGCACTCTCCCTGTATTGCCCCTTGAGAAGCTTTTGTTAGTAGGCTGGACCTGCAGTCAAACTAAACGTTAGCCACCACTGCTGGGGTCCACTCAGACTGTGGTTATCTTCCCCTCTCCCTGGGACAGGAGTCACTTTGGAATGGTGCTGGTTCCTGTCAGGGCTCCAAGCACACTGCCATGCTTATGGCACTGCTTTGAATGGACACCTGCCAAGCGTGTGTTGGAGGCGGCAGGTCCACAGGAGAATGAGCTGTTAGCTGGGTGAGCAAGCTAAATGCTGAGTGTTCACACTGTGTTGGTTCCCACAGATGTCCATATAGCTAGGCTTGGAGGTGGGAGAGGAAAAGGGCCACTGCCAACTCTTTTGTTCTTGGAGAAATTCCCAAAGATCCCTGCCCCTTGTACATATGCTCTGAGATTAGTAAACAAATCTCCCTCCTGTATACCCCAGGCTTTTTTCAAACTGCTGCTCCTAAGCTGTATCTCAGCCAGGCTGTTTTTTGTGCTCTTTTAAGGGCAGGGATTCAGTTTCCTGTCACTTCTAGCTCTCAAAGAGCCAATGACACTCGTTTTTTAAAGTTCTAGTGTCAAGCCCACTGATTGTAAGAACTTGTGATATTAATCCCCTGTGATGTCAAAGCCAAACGTTATGGGAATTAGTCTCCCAAGTGCAAGTCTCCCTGTGCTCGGGGTGCCCAGTATGAGGTCTGCTCCTCTCCCCTCTCAGTGCCTGCAGCATCCCTCTCTCCTGCACATGGTCCCAAGTGTCAGTTTGGCTCCCCGCTGCATCTCTGCTCTTCCTACTCTCTTCATTGTGGCATCTTCTCTACATTTAGGTGTGGAGAGTCTGTTAGGCCAATCTTTAGGTCATGTTCTGGGTTATTTACACTGATGTAGGTGTTTTTTAGGTATATCTCTGGGACAGGGTGAGCCTAAAATCCTCCTATTTGGCCATCTTCCCTGGAACCAAACATAACCATATCTAATAAAACAAAGTCTAGATAAAACTGTGAAATTATTTTTAAAAGGCTGTTCCATGATATAATATAAAAATACTGTGGCAGACAAGCTTCAAATTCCTTTCCAGTTTGAAAACCTTTAATTCTAGTATTTCTCATAAGGATACTTGGTTTAACATAGGGACCACAAGAGACAGGATAATTGATTGAGATATCTATTTTTGTTGTTGTTCTCACTGTTGAAGAAGAAAAGATACTTTCCCCAAATTTGGCCATACCTTTTGGTTTTGAAGTCCAGGTGGTTTCCTTGCCTAGGGACCTTGTGTTTCAGTCCTGGAGCTGTAGTCCACATGACAATGGTCAGAACCCTAACTTATTAGAGGTATATATCCCGTAGCTCCTCATCTTTATTTCCTACCTTTCTCATGAGGCTTTCTTTAGCGCCTTAAATATACCCAAATGTTCTCTTGCTCCAGGACCTTTGCACAGGTGTTTCCCTTATCTGTAATGCCCTTACATGGCTAGAGTCGTCTTGCATGAGACTGGCATCTCTAGCCACCCTATAAAAAGAGGATTTCTGAACACTCTCTACCACATTTTTATTAGCTACTTGTTTGCTTCTTTTGTAAAATTTGTCATCTGCCCAATTATTCTTCATGTATACTTGCTTTTGGCCTGTCTTCTTCCCTGGAATGTAAGGTCTCTAATGAAAGGGATTATGTCCATCATTCCCAGTAACGTTTTCCCAGTGTCCAGCACAGTTCTTGGAGCATAGTAGAATTTCATGTATTTGTTAAATATTAATGCAGATGAATTAGTGGATGAATGGAACACTTGGGCAGAACTCTGCTGGGGCCTGGGCTACAGAATTTGAAGGTGGGTACTAGAGACAGAAAATCAGTGCTATTCAACAAGAATAGTGGCCCCAAATTCAAGCCAAAGAATAGACGTATCAAGAAAACATGAAGCAGATTGGAACTAGCTGGAAAAACAACCTATATGAGTAGAACTTGGGAACTGTTGATAAATAGGAAAGCAGAGACTTTTCAGACAGACTCATTAAGTTACTGGGTTAAGTAAATACAAGTTGATAAAAATGACATTTTATTTGAAGCAAATTTTATTATTTAAAAGGTTAATGGAAATGTGACACAAAAATTTAGAAGAATATAAGTTATAGTTAAAAGTTACTGGGATGTATCCCAATAAAAAAGAAACTAAAGAGAGAACAAAAGTTTATTTTTGGTGAAGAATTTGAAAGGTGCCAAATGGAGTGCCACTAAAAGGATCATGGCTGCAAGAACTAAAAACATGATTATAATGAGTAATGGAAATGTCACATGAGCTAATATGAGAAGTTTTTAGTCAAGTGACAAGCTTGAGCAGAAATTAAAAGTTAATGGCTTCTTTTTTTTAATATAGAAGTTAATGACTTCTTAATTTTGTAGTTCAAATATTGACAAACTCATTGAAAAGTATTTCATGACCATAGCACATTTGTCAGACCATTGAGTTGATGGTATATGTCTTATTAAAATATAAGAAACAGTTGCCCAAGTTCAGGCAGAATGGATTAATAATATGGAACTATAATCTCCAGGAATGGAGGACTAAGAAGGGGACAATAATCAGAGATGGAATGTCAGACATTGGCTTTAGGGATGAACACAGTGGTAATCCTTCCTCATAGGAACAGGTTGGGTTCTGGAAACAGACAAATCACAGGAAAATGGATCAAACAACTAAAACAACTAAAATTCTTTGAGATGGGAGTCTGAATTCAGTCTCTCCATGATTTATCACTCCCTTTCAGCCACTATCCTGTGTCATGGAGAAATAGAGAAGTAAACCATATCAATTTCTCACAAGGAGAATTATAATGATAATTCATGCCTCCCTAGCTTCTGTGGGAGTCAGTGCCTTGATCAAAGTATAATTAAACTGCGCATAAGCTGTAATAACAGTTTGATGAGTCATATGAGTCAAATACATCTACTCTGAGCTGGGAGAGATTGTTAATGTTTACCAGGTAAGGCTTTTCAGAAGTCGGGTTACTGACGCATCTGATGAAAACATGGCATACATCTCTGTCTCCCAGCTCTAGGCAAAATCAATCTCAAGGGCTATTCTTTAAACTTGAAACAATGTTTTAAGGAAGATCCCATTAAGGTTTAAGAACTGAATCTTCCAAGCCTAAAATTAAAACAGTAGGTATCATAAAACTAAAAGATGTGGAGTTGGATGCTTATGATGAGCCATTACTCTAAATGGATAACTTGAAGGGTTTTGCCAAACCCTTCAACAAATCTATATGCAATGATGCTCCATTTATTGAGCGCTTCCAGGAAACTGGTTCATAAAGATGAATTTTCCAGATAACTGAAGCATCAGAACTATTTTCTGATGTATAACATACCAAATTGCTTTGCCAGTAGAGGATGCTGAATTTAATCACTCCTTCTCTCCCTCAGAGAATGACTCAAAACCATCATAACCTATTACCCTTGGTAATGACCTGGGACTCCACTGAGGTGTGAAGGAATAAAAGATTTTTCTTTTGTTGGGACAAAATGGTACGAACATATTCTGCTTCTGTAGTTTTAGCAGATATTAGAATTTTTTGGTCTTTTTTTTTTTTGGCGTTTGTTTCTCTGCTCCTATGTTCTTGTTTCTAATTTGTTGACTTCCTACAACTGGAATTTTCCACTTTGAAAATTTTATCTCTTCTTTAAAGTGCTTTGGCTTTATGATAACTTTAGCAATGGCATTCACCACTCGAAGATACTTGGTTTAATTCCATGTTGGTTGCTGGTTTCTAAATGGTGGAAGATGTGTGAAATCTCACCTCTAAATTAGTCACAAGGGAATAAATTATTCTTTTACAGTGAGTAATTTAAAATTGCTTTATTGTCTTATTTTTTATTTTTTTAATTTACATCCAAATTAGTTGGCATATAGTGCAACAATGATTTCAGGGGTAGATTCCTTAGTGCCCCTTACCCACTTAGCCCATCCCCCCCCCCCACACCCCCTCCAGTAACCCTCTGTTTTTATATTATTTTTTACCCTTCCCTTATGTTCATCTGTTTTGTCTCTTAAAGTCCTCATATGAGTGAGGTCATATGATATTTGTCTTTGTCTAATTTCACTTAGCATACTCACTGTAACTTAAAATTGTTTTAATGTTTATTCATTTTTGAGAGACAGAGAAAGCCAGGGCATGAGTAGGGGAGGGGTAGCCAGAGAGAGAGACAGAATCTGAGGCAGGCTCCAGGCTCTGAGCTATCAGCACAGAGACTGACACGGGACTTAAACTCACAGACCACGAGATCATGACCAAGGTCGAAGTTGGACACTCAGCCGACTGAGCCATATTTAAACTCAACATGCCGAAATTTAAGTCCGAAGAATAAAAATACAACTATTTATGAGAGATATTGGGTTAGAATATCCCAGAGAGAAATGTAATCTCATCCTTCCAGGCTATGAAGATAGGTGTAAGACTACAGTGGGTACCATCCACACACTCATTTACATTCCTTTTCTGTAAGGCTTTGCCTGTTATTCTGAATCTAGTATTGAATATATATCACATTATAATCAGGAACCATAATATCCATGGTAATTTATACATGATTGAATTCTAAATGTTAAAAAGGATTCTGAACAGATTAATCTGAACAATACATTTAATTTAAAAATCCGTAATCAGGCTTTATAGTTTCTTTTAGTTTCTGGTTCTTATTTTTCTCACTTGCATGACCTTGGTCTGGACTGTGTCCTTTCGCAGAATGTGTTGAGAAAAGCAGCATAAGTATCCTAATGCTTGAGGTTTCCAAACTGTCTCCATAGATGCAAACCTCTGTGAGGAGAAATGTAGACTCTGTGAAGAAAACCAAATTTAATCCAAACCTTGAGCTGAGAGCAATACCCTGAAGTTAGTCTGACAAATTATGCAACAGAGGGGACACAGCTCCTTTGTATTTCTAGTTGACTCTTAAGATTCCATCCTTCTCTTACTTACGTGTTTATTACAACATTTATCATTTTCACTCTTATTCTTTTCGACTTTATTGTAAAATAAAATTTTTAAAATAAACTTCTCCCTTATATGCAATCTTTTCTCCAAAGAGAAGAGAGCTCTGAAAAGATTTCTTTAGGAAAAAGTATGTTCAGAATGGTACTTTTAACTGTATCATTAATCTTCCCCAAAGTTCTGTGAATTGAATAATAGGCAGGTGGGAACTGAAGCAAGGAAAAAAGTGTCATTTTCCTTCTTTTCATTTCCCTTTAACAGTGTGCATGGTATCTAGAGAGGGAAATGACTAAACATCTTCACTTTTATACTTTTTTCCCAAAAGGTATCAAACAGTAACTTTGTCTCAGACAAAACTGCTCAAAACATAGAAGTAAAAACCAAAACCAAAGATATACCAGTAGCTAAATACCTTAGCTATCTAGAGAATCAGATATCTGGCAAAACACTAGTTGATAAGATAGTAGAGAAACATGTAGCATATAAAAAAATCTTCTGACTTAAGCTAATGCATTTTAATTGAGAGAGACCTCACTTTTTATTTTTCAATTGATTATATATTAAGAATATAAATAAACCTTCTGTCATAAAAGTCTTCAATATTTTCTCCTGACTGTTACTTAATTTAATTTTTTTAATTATAGAAGTTTCATAGTTATACTACCCATTTATTATCCATTTTCAAAGCTACCCATTTTTTAACTTGCTGTTTTCTGCTTTGAGTGTGATGGTCAGAATGGCTAATCCCTCACCAATATTATATAACTACTCTTCTAAATATATTCTTCTTTCTTTTATGAGTTTATTTTTTTACATTTCATTTTTAAATTTATTTTAATACATAGTAGGATGGAGGGATCCCACATTTCTCATATATTAGGAACACTCCCCTACAAAAAAAAATATTTTTAGAGAATGTTACGTCCTCTTGGTTGGAGTCTTAAGATTAACTTTTGTAGAGTGAATTAGGTTAAAGAGTTTGTGATAGATTGGTAATCTTCCTTTTAAAGTTAGGCAGATTTTCCCTATTACAATGTTACTGTTTTTCTGAATTTAAGAATTTATTAAATATCTAGTAGATGACCAGGAATTAAGCACTGAGGATAACTGGATTATAGAGCTGCAGTATCTACCCTCAAGCTCATGGTCTACTTGGGGTAGGTCTGAATGTAAGCAGATCCCTCCTGAGCACTGTATTAAAGGCTGTGCCATTAGGCTGTGCCTAAATGACCTTTGTAGCAGCGAGGGTTCCCAGAGGAGGCGATATTTGAGCTGTGTCTTGGAGGATGAATAGGGATTCACCAAGAAGACAGAAGCAGAGGGCATTTCAGGTTGAGGGAACAGCAACTGGCAAGATGCACATGTGAAGTATGCCAACACATTGAAAAAATTATGAGAAGTTTGCTACAATTCAAATAAATGTGACAGAAAAGATACCGTGCTTGGAAAAATCAATCCTGTGGCCGTATAGAGGAAGTATGGGAAGAGAAGAGAAAGTAGAGGCTATTGGTTAAGTTATTTTAATAGCTCAGGTGAAATATGATTGTCTGAAATTAAGTCATAGCAATAAAAATGAGGAAGGAAATAGAATAGAGAAGTACTTGGAAAGTAGACTCCCAGGTTTTTATTCGGTAAACAGAGTAGTCATACAAAAGCCAGGATATAAGTTAAAGGAGGCAACTTTGGGAGATCACTTACCTCTGCAGATACTGAGTTTCAGTCACCCAAAGACCATCCAGTCAACTATTGGTAGTTGATATCTGAAATACAAAAGAGCTGTCTGAGGTGAAATTAAATCTTTGGGAGTTATGAATTTATAAATTGAGAATCGTAAACTCAAACGTCTACAGGTCATGGTTGCTGCCTAGGCAAGGGAAGTAAGTGAAGTGGATAATAATGAATGGGGGGGACTGTCATGAGCTGGAGAGAGCATGTCCAATCTGAGGGGGGCAGTTGTTACTCTGCTCCAAAAGATCGTTGATGTGGGACTGTGGGGTCAGTGCAGCCAGTTTGTTTAATCTTTTAAGAGAAAACAGAAACTTGGATTTTATTATAAGCTCTAACTAGCTTAAGATTTTTAAAAATCACTTTTTGAGCCAAAACAAATTAGTTGGCTGGTTACACCAAGTCCATGGACACTTCTGTTGTAGACGGTATTGCAAATTATAAACCTAAATAAAATTCCTAAGAAAAAAATGTAGTCTAAAGTGAGAAAAGGAGAATCTCAGATTGCAACTCAAAAAACTTGAGGTTGAAGAGATAGCCTTGTACAGGTACTGTACAATGTAACTCATATATTTTTAGTGGTGGGAGAGTAAAAGTAACATTTTATTTTGAGACATAAAGATGTGTGCCATGAGAAATTCAGGATTATCAACTTCAGATAAGCCTTCAATTGTGGCAATCTTCCTACCTTTCATTAACTCACTCTCATCTATCACCCCTTCATTTCAAATCTCCTCCATTGCCTAACCCTCACCTCCAACCCCGGATATCCTATTTTAGTTGGTGACTGCATGACTCCACTCATGCTTTATGTAGGAAATAGAAACTATCAGAAACTTCCTGTACCCTTGATATGAAACACATGATCTTATCTTCTGTTGCTCTCTCCTGTCATTCTCCGTCCAGCTCCTCAGAAGTCTGACACTCTCAAAGACTTGTCTCTGAATCTATTCAGACACTGTCTCAGTCTATACCTAGATTTATGTATGTTCAGGCCTCTTTCATTAACAAGACTGAGGAACAAAACAACCACTCCTAACCCCACAAGTTTCTCTGGCTCATTCTGTTATCTTTCTTCCCTTTTCAGTCCAACTTTTTGAAAGAACCATATATACACCCTGTCTCCAGTTCCTGTCCCCCACTCACTCCTTAGCCTATCTGATCTAGCTTCTGTTTCAAAACCCTACCAGACTCTCTCTTGCTAAGGTCAGCAGCTACTAAACCTACTGAAGGTTTCAGTCCTCACCTCTCTGTCCTCTTCATGTCATTTGACCCTGTGCCACTCCACTCTTTGTGACCTACAATTCCCCGGGCTCTCCTGGGCTTCCTCCTACTCCTTCTTTAGATCATGTCTCATTCTTCACTTCCCTTGGGAACCCTGCCTTTACTGGTTTAAATCTCACTATTATATGCTCTTTGAGGGCAATAAAACTCCCCTTTGTAACAATTTTCACTGTGAAATTTTATATTTGTGTGCTTTCCCTGCTCATAAGCTCAAGAAAGGCAGGAAGCATTGCTGGACTTTCTCATCTTGATGGTGCACTGTCCCTGGTCGAAGGCCTGACCCAAGTAACTAGTTGAAGACCTGGGGTTAATAATTGTCTGTCTAGTAGATGAATGACTAACTGAAAATGAATGAGCTGAAAGCCTGGAACCACAAATAATAGAGGCTGCCTCACTTACCTAGTATGTGAGGAAACAATTGGAAGACGGGTTCGTTTCAAGTTATTTCATATTTGGATAATTTCCATGTTAAATTTTTGTTCAACATACACCAAACATATATTTCAGGAATTTATCTCAGCAGAGTTGTTCTAATCTATTTAATTTTTCAATCATTTTTATTTTTAGTTTTTATTCTTCAGCCCACATTTGATATTTAATACAACCTCTAGGTGGTATGATATAAAAATAAGTAAGACTTTCTCTGCTCTTAAAGGCATAATTTTTCCTCTTTCTCTATTTAATATTAACAGTTAAATTAAAAGTAACATTTAAATGCTCATTTATTTAAATAGCTGCGTATGCAGAGAAAGTAAGTATAAGAATGCTGAACAACAAGCAGAAATCATAAAAAGCCAATTGAAATAATATTAAAAACCTTTTACTCTACCCAAAATACTTTTACATCATAAATACATCCATGTAAAGAGACTATATCTAGAGAAGTATATAAAGTATCTATATTTAGAGATTGGCTAAGAGTGAAAACTTAGAGTATGAGGAATGGACTAAATATTATTGCTTATGATCATGAAATATATTCTTTCAGTGGTCAGCTGGAGCACTTGTCATTAGCCAAGGTGAACTAGGCCAAGTCTTCAATACTAACTGAGTGTTGGACTGAGCACTGAGAGGAGGAGGAGATCAAAGGACACATAGGTTTCTACATGTGTTGACTAGGGAGAATGAACAGAATTATTTCTAGAAGTTTTCAGTTTGGGCCGCCAATGTGTAACTAAATAAAAACATATTGAAAATAGTCCTATAGTAGGAATTAGGGAGTTCTTGCTTATAAATATCATTTTGGTAGTAACTGATACATCAATGATGGGTGAAGGTCAGGGATCAGTCAACAGTGTTGGATGTCATGGAGGGGTCAAGCTGCATTGAAGATGAAAAAGTCCTTTGAATTTTCCAATTAAATACATATGAGAGTCTAGTATATGGATTTGGAGTTACAAAACAGAATTTTTTCTGGAACCGAATATGTGAAATTCAGTCTATATCAGGACAGCCTGTGTACAAATTCCAGTTTTGTCATCTTTGATAGACGACATCAGTCAAATTAGTTTACCTCTCGAAGTCTCAAGAGTTTCTCATCTGCACAGTAGAGATAACAATACCTGCCTTCCAATGTTTGGGAAAGAATTAAATAAGATATTTAGTACAATGTCTTTCACATAGTAAGTGCCAAACATATAGCATTGACAATGAGGAAGACAACCATCTCTGTTTATGGAACGGTCAGGACAAATACAAAAGAAGGAAAGAGATTTTGAATCAACACAGGGATGAGATTTGAAAGACCGAGTTGTCTAGATGGAGGGGAGTATGATAGTATGTAATGAGTTTCCCATTACTGGAAGAAAGGAATAAACAATCGTTTGACAGGAAGTTGACAGTGGGGCTTGAGGCATGATACACAGGTTAACATTCTAGTTTTATGATGATATTAGCTCCCCTCAGGAATAGGAGATAGATGTGTGGGGTATGTAATTTTGGGAAGAGGGGAAAAGAGACAACTTTCTTATAAGATTAATAGAAAATATGATCTATTATCACAGCAAAAAAAAACAATACCCCCGACTGGACAATGACAATTTCCTGGTCAAATGCAGAGTGGTAGCTATTATACACAAACACTTCCCCAGGCGTTTCTCTGCCCACTCATTGATTTTATGAACAACAGCCTCATTTCTTTTACTGTGAGGTCAAATATTTAGGAGAATAAATAATTTCCTCTTCAGAAAAGGTTGGGAGCTCTGATTTATGGGAATGACAGTATATGTCATTTTCTACAAAAAGCTGAATTGTGAAAACAGAGCATTTGGTGAGTGACGGGTAGTAGTGTTACTGAAGAATTATTCAATTAAGAAAATAATTACCTATAGAAATTTTTAAAGGGAAACTCCAAAATGATTTCACTTTACTCTCAATGTTTGAAGTCCACACAGGACGAAGTAAATGCTAATGCAGCCATTTCTGAAGACTGTTCTCATTGTTTTTAGAGCAGTGGTCATGAGTGACTAGAGCCATCCCCATTTGGTCTGGTGACAATAACTCTTTATTCTTGGGATCACTGGCTACAACTAACAGTGAAAATTCAGGCTATAAGTCTAAATGATATTCACAATCCTAGACTATTACCAGCTCAAAAACCTGAGGGATTCTAAATATTAAGATAAGATTTAGCATGTCATTATTCTTCGCAGGAAAGCATTTCAGATAAATGTTTCTAGTCCCCAGATCTTGGAGAGGTAGAGGATTCTTTGTGCAATAATCCCTCAGAGGAAAAACCTTGAAGGAGCCCTATTTTTCCTTACAATGTATGAAACTTGAGCATATGAAATGGTCGTTATACACACATCAGCTCTAAATTCTCCAGGGGAAGAACTCTTCCAGCTGTAAACATACTGAAGAGAACAGTTCTGGATCTGATTTCCTACCAGGCTAGTAGACTTAGAAAATGTATTTACAGTTCACTCACAATATATCCTGAGTGCACCATTACGTATATAGGTCTCCAAGGACAATACTCCATACGTTCTGAATGGGAAATAAAATCATCAGGATTACAGTCTTCTAAGACAATCTTAAATCACACAATGTATCTTGAGTGGTAATTATGAGAAGTGCATCAAACTAACTCCCATTCATGTAGGGATAAAGAGTAGAGACAGGTTCCTTTTACCTGGGCAATGTAAATAAGGCTATGTAGCAACATGTTAGCAACTTGGCATTCTTAGATTTAATAGTCACTGTTCTACAAAATGGTGTGTGATATTATTAGACTCCTGACTGGAAATATTTTATAATTCTATGGAGGCATAAATTGGACTTCAACATGCTGCAAGGCTAGAAAGTTTGGATTAACTAGTGAACGAGTGGATGAGTCTAACTGACTATTCAGTATCCACACATGGTTTCCCTCCCTCTCTGTTTTCATCTTATTTTTACTTCCCTTCCCCTATGTTCATCTGTTTTGTTTCTTAAATTTCACATATGAGTGAAATCATATGATATTTGTCTTTCTAGCTTGACTTATTCCACTTGGCATCCATGCTGTTGCAAATGGCAATATTACATTCCTTTTGATCACTGGGTAATATTCTTTTATATATATATTCCAAATCTTTATCCATCCATCAGTCAATGGACATTTGGACTCTTTCCACAATTTGACTATTGTTGACAGCGCTGCTATAAATAATGGGGTGCTTGTGCCCCTTTGAATCACCATTTTTGTATCCTTTGGATAAATACCTAGTAGTGTAGTTGCTCAGCTGTAGGGTAGTTCTATTTTTATTTTTGTGAGGAACCTCCATACTGTTTTACAGAGTAGCTGCACAGCATGGATTCCCACCAGCAGTGCAAAAGGATTTCCCTTTCTCTGCATCCTCGCCAACATCTGTTATTTCCTGAGTTGTTAATTTTCACCATTCTGATAGGTGTGAGTTGGTATCTCATTGTAGTTTTGATTTCTATTTCTCTGATGATGAGTGATGTTGAGCAATTTTTCATGTCTGTTAGCCACCTGCATGTCTTCTTTGAAAAATTGCTTATTAATGTCTTCTGCTCATTTCTTTACTGTATTGTCTGTTCTTTGAGTGAGTTGAGTTTGATAAGTTCTTTATGGATTTTGGGTAGTAACCCTTTATCAGATATGCCATTTGTGAGTATCTTCTCCCATTCCGTTGGTTGCTTTTTAGTTTTGATGATTGTTTTCATTGCTGTGCAGAAGCTTTTTATCTTGATGAAGTTCCACTGGTTCATTTTTGCTTTTATTTCCCTTGTCTCCAGGCACCTGTCTAGTAAGAAGTGGCTGCAGCTGAGGTCAAAGTGGTTGCTGCCTGTGTTCTCTAGGATTTTGATGGTTTCCTTGTCTTATGTTTAGGTCTTTCATACATTTTATATATTTGTAAGAGATCTTTTCTTTTTCTTTCTTTCTCTCTTTTTCTCTCTCTCTCTCTCTCTCTCTCTCTCTCTTTTGAGAGAATCCAAAAGAGGGGCAGAGAGGGAGAGAGAGAATCCAAAGCAGGCTCCACACTGTCAGTACAGAGCCCAATGCGGGACTAGAACTCACAAACTGTGAGATCATGGTTTCCTGTCTTTCATCCATTTTGAATTTATATTTGTGTATGAGTAAGAAAGTGATCCAGGTTCATTCTTCTGCATGTTGCTGTCCAGTTTTCCCAGTACTATTTGCTGAAAAGACAGTATTTTTTCTAATGAATATTCTTACCCATTTTGTCAAAGATAGTTGGCCATACATTTGTGGGTCCATTTCTGGGTTCTCTATTCTGTTCCCTTGATCTGTTTTGTGTCAGTACCATACTGTCTTGATGATTACAGCTTTGTAATACAGCTTAAAGACTTGAATTGTGATGCCTCCAGCTTTGGTTTTCTTTTTTAACAATACTTTGGCTATTTGGGTTCCATACAAATTTTAGGATGTTTTGTTCTAGCTCTGTGAAGAATACTGGTGTTATTTTAATAGGGATTGCACTGAATGTGTAGACTGCTTTTGGCAGCATAGACATTTTAACAATATTTGTTCTCCCAATCCATGAGCATGGAATGTTTTTTTTTTTTTTCATTTATTTGTGTCTTCTTCAGTTTCTTTAATAAGCTTCCATAGTTTTCAGTGTATGCATCTTTCATATCTTTGTTTAGGTTTATCCCTAGGTATCTTATGGTGTTTGGTGCAGTTGTAAATGGGATGAATCCCGTGATTTCTCTTTCTGCTGCTTCGTATAGAAATGCAACGAATTTATGTACATGGAAATTAAACCCTGCAACTTTGTTGAATTCATGTATCAGTACTAGCAGTTTTTTGGTGGAGTCTTTTGGGTTTTCCATGTAGAGTATCATGTAATCTGTGAAGAGTGAAGATTTGACTTCTTCTTTGCTAATTTGAATGCCTTTTATTTCTTTTTGTTGTCTGATTGCTGGGGCTAGGACTTCTAGTATTGTGTTGAGCAACAGGGTGAGAGTGGACATCCCTGTTGTGTTCCTGACCTTAAGGGGAAAGCTCTCAGTATTTCCCCATTGAGGATGATATTAGCTGTGGACCTTTCATTTATGGCCTTTATGATGTTGAGGAATGTTCCTTCTATATAATTTCTTGGGGGGACGTGGTTTATCAAGAAAGGATGCTACATTTTGTCAAATGTTTTTTTTGCATCTATTGAGAGGATCACTGGCTCTGTTTTCCTTTTGAAATCCTTGGCTCATGGCAAGAAGCGCTCTCTAGAACTTTTCCTCCTTCCTTCCATGCCCTTGAAGGTTAAGGAGTAGTAAGAGCTCTTTCTTATTCCTAGCTCAGGGCATCGTCCCTCTCTCATATGTTTTCTCACACTCTGGTAAATAGCCCCTTTATTAGAATCATCAATTGCCTAGTTTGGGTGTACATTGATTTCCTATCGGAATCCTGAAGAATACACCCAGAAATAGTCACTATTCCAATTTTTCAGGTGATGACACTGAGCCTTCAAAAGAACTTATCCTGGATTATAAAGATTGCAGAAATTTCATGCTAGGTAGCCATGAGTTCAAATCCTGTATAACTTTGAGCAAATCACTTAAGCTGTATAAATTATGTAACTTCATTTTAGCTGTGTGAGTTGGGGCAAGTTAAATTCTCTGCAGGTCAGTATTCACCCATGCAAAATAACTCCAGCACATAAGATATCTGTGACTATTGTAAGTGATAATGCATTTGAAGTAATCCTCATAGTATCAAGCACAAAGTGGTTACTAAAAACTGTCAGTTTCATGTCCTAAGAAGTCCCTACAAGTCATAGTGTTTGGTAAAATTTTGGATATAGTTTGATAATTTCCGACTCAGAATCAGTAGTCTGAAGACTAAACTTTTTCGCCTTTATTATTTCTAAGTACATCTTTGTATGCACTGTTATCAAGTAAGATTCTTGTAGGCTTTCCTTTGTTGTTTTAGTCTTTGTTTTTGCAAATTTAACTATAGAATTATGCTTTAAATTCCAAGAGATTCTTCTACTTTATATTCCACAGTAGTAAATTTAGATAAATATTATGAAAACAAAATTTTCCTATTAGCTTTATAATTTAAAAATGTTCTTGGCAGCCTGGCCTCCTATAGAAAGTTTGCATCAAAATGACTTTTACTGGTGATGCTAGCAAGCATCAATGCTAAATCTCCCTTTTACGGCCTTTTACTATTGGTGTATTTGATAATTACTTATCTTACACAGAGGGACATATTTAACTCAAAGCAATTTCTAAAAGTATCTCAGAAGATGGAGAACAACCTTTCTGCACAGCATTTGATTTGACATAACTTTTCACATTGGGGATTTTCAGTTATTATCAGAAATCGTTTATAATCCACTTGGCAATAGATGTAGCATTGGACTGCTTTATTGAATCCAACTTTTTGTCCAACATGCATATTGATTGGAATATGTCAGCTTTATGAACATTACAATTTTGTTACATTTAACATAGCTGTCACTTGGAGATCTCAAATAGTGGTGCACTGGGCCTGATCATACCAGGAAAACAAATAATAAATTGCTTATTAAAAAAAAACCAGAAACATATTTTAGGCTTTCAGACTGCCAATTTAAAAAGAGAAGTTGTCTTCTTTATTTTTTTAAGTATAGTTGACACACAGTGTTACATTCATGTCAGGTGTACAACTTTGTGATTTGACAAGTTTATATTGTGCTATGTTCACCACAAGTCTAGCTATCTTCTGTCTCATTACATCACTATTACAATATCATTGACTGTATTCCTTGTGCTGTGCCTTTTATTCTTGTGATTTACTCATGCCATAACTGAAATCCTGTCATGGCGAAACTCTCCCTTCTGGCAACCATCAGTTCTCTGTATTTATAGGTCTGATTCTGGTTTTTGTTTTTGTTGTTTTTTATTCGTTTGTTTTTTGTCTGATTTTACTTATGAATGGAATCATATGGTATTTGTCTTCCTCGGTCTGACTTAATTTGTCATAATACCGTCTAGATCCATCCATGTTGTTGCAAATGGCCCATCTCATCCTTTTATATGGTATATGCAATATTCCACTGTATGTATATGCCACATCTTCCTTATGCATTCATCTATTCATGGACACTTAGTTTGCCTCCATATCTTGTCCACTGTAGATAATGCTGCAGTAAATATGAGAATACATGTATCTTTTGGAATTAGTGTTTTCATTTGTTTTGGGCAAATACCCAATAGTGGAATTATTGGGTGACATGGCAATTCTATTTTTAATTTTTTGAGAAATGCCAATACAGTTTTCCACAGTGGTTAGATACACACCAGCAGTGCATGAACATTCCTTTTTCTCCACATCCACACCACCTTTTGTTTCTTTTTATTTTAGCCACTCTGACAGGTATGAGGAGATATCTCATTGTAGTTTTTTTTAATTTTTTTTAACATTTATTTTTGAGAGACAGAGTGAGACAGAGCGTGAGTGGGGGAGGGGCAGAGAGAGAGAGGGGGTACACAGAATCTGAAACAGGCTCCAGGCTCTGAGCTGTCAGCACAGAGCCTGACATGGGGCTTGAACTCATGGACAATAACATAATGACCTGAGCCGAAGTTGGCCACCCAACAACCTGAGCCACCCAGGAGCCTCTCATTGTAGTTTTGATTTGCATTTCCCTGATGGTGACTTATGTTGAATATCTTTTCATGTGTTTGTTGGCCTCTGGATGTCTTCTTTGGAAAAATGTCTATTAAGGTCCTCTGTCCATTTTTAAATCAGATTGTTTGTTTTTCTTGGATGTTGAGTTGTATAAGTTCTTTATATTTTGGATACTAACACCTTAGCAGATCTATCATTTGCAAATATCTTCTACCATTCAGTAGGTTGTCTTTTTGTTTTGGTGATGATTTCCTTTGCTGTACAAAAGCTGTTTGATGTAGCTTCAAAAGTTTATTTTTGTTTTTTTTTCCCTTGCCTTAGGAAACATATCTAGAAAAATGCTTCTACAACTGATGTCAAAGAAATACTGCCTCTATTCTCTTCTAGGGTTTTTATGGTTTTGAGTCCAACATTTAAGCCTTTAATCCATTTTGAGAAATTTTTGTGTATGATGTGAGGAAGTTGCCCATTTCATTCTTTTGTAAATAGCTATCTCACTTTTTACAGCGCCATTTATTGAAAAGATTGTCTTTTCCCCACTGTATATTCTGGCCTCCTTTGTTATAGGTTAGTTGACCATAAAATGGTGGGTTTATTTCTGGGAACTCTACTCTGTTCTAGTGATCTTATGTGTCTATTTTTGTGCCGGTACCATAGTGTTTTTATTACTATATCTTTGTAGTATATCCTGAAATCTGATATGTAGTACCTCCAGCTTTGTTCTTTCTCAGGATTCATTTTGTTATTCAGGGTCTGATGTGACTCTACACAAATTTCAGTGTTATTTGTTCTGGTTTTGTGAAAAATGCTGTTAGTATTTTGATAGGGATTACATTAAATCAGTAGATTGTTTGGGGGAAATACGGACATTTTAACACTATTAACTCTTACAACCCATGAGCATGACATATCTTGATGTGTCATCTTCAGTTTCTTTCATCAGTGTTTTATAGTTTTTGGAGTACAGAGCTTTCACCTCTTTGGTTAAGTTTATACCTAGGTATTTTATTCTTTTTGGTGCAATTGTAAATGGTGTCTTTTTAAAAATTCCCTTTAGTTATTAGTGTAAAAACACCTTACCGATTTCTAGCTATTAATTTTGTATCCTGCCACTTTACTGAATTTATTTATTATTTCTAGTAGCTTTTTGGTAATGTCTTTTAGGATGGTCTAGTTTTAGCATCATGTCTGCAGATAGTGACAGTTTAACTTCTTTACCAATATGGATGTCTCTTGTTTGTCTAATTGGTGTGGCTAGGACTTTGAGTACTATGTTGAGTAAAAGTGGTGAGAGTGGACATCCATGTCTTTTCCTGATCTTAGAGGGAAAGCTTTCAGCTTTTCACCATTGAGTGTGATGTTAGCTGTGGGTTTTTCTGTAAATGACCTTCATTATGCTAGGATATGTTCCCCTTAACCCACTTTGTTGAGAATTTTTATCATGAATAGTTGTTGAATCTTGTCAAATGCTTCTTCTTTTAATTAAAAAAAAACTTTAATGTTTATTTTGGAAGAAGAGAGAGAGACAGAGACAGACAGAGCGTGAGTGGGGGAGGGGCAGAGAAAGAAGGAGCACAGAATCCAAAGCTCTGAGCTGTCAGCGCAGAGCCAGGTGCCAGGCTTGAACTCACAAACTATGAGATCATGACCTGAGTGGAAGTTGGATGCTTAATCGACTGAGCCATTCAGGTACCCCTCAAATGTTTTTTTTTTTATTTTTTGCATCTGTTGAGATGATTGTATGGTTTTTATTTTTCATTTTGCTGTTGTGGGAGATGATGTTGATTGATTACTATTAAATCACTCTTGCATCCCCAGAATAAATCCCACCTGATAGTGGTGAATGGTCTTTTTAATGTATTGTATGCAATTTTCTAATATTTTGTTGAGGATTCTTGCATTTATGTTCATCAGGGATATAGCTGTAGATTCTTTCTTTCTTTCTTTCTTTCTTTCTTTCTTTCTTTCTTTCTTTTTCTTCTTCTTCTTCTTCTTCTTCTTCTTCTTCTTCTTCTTCTTCTTCTTCTTCTTTTGGTGGTATCTTTTTCTGGATTTGGCAACAGGGTAATTCTAGTCTTGTAGAATGTATTTGGAAGTTTTCTTTCCTTCCTCTTCTATTTTTTGGAATAGTTTGAGTAGAATAGGTAGTAAATCTTTCTTAAATGTCTGGTAGAATTCACCTGTGACTCCATTTGGTTCTGGATTTTTATTTCTTGGTAGTTTTTTTTTTTTTTCTACCAATTCAATTTTGTTGCTTGTAATCAGTCTGTTCAGATTTTCTATTTCTTTATGGTTCACTTTTGGAAGAGTATGTTTCTGGGAATTTAGCCATTTCTTCTAGGATTTCCAGTTTGTTGGTGTATAATTTTTATAGTATTATAATCCTTTGTATTTCTGTAGTATCAGTTGTTACTTCTCTGTCATTTCTGATTTTATTTATTTGGATTCTTTTTTTCTTGATGACTCTGGCTAAGGGTTTGACAATTTTGTTTAAAAGAACCAGCTCTTGGTTTCACTGATTTTTTTATTATTATTTTTATTTTTAGTCATTTTTATGTCATTTATTGCTGCTCTGATCTTCATTATTTCCTTTCTTGTACTCACCTTGGCTCTGCTTTTCTTTTTCTAGTTACTTTAGGTGTAAAGTTAGATTATTCACTTGAGCTTTTCCTTATTTCTTGAGATAGGACTATATTATCACACATTTCCCCTTTAGAATTGCTTTTGCTATGTCCCAAAGATTTTGGACCATTGTGTTTTCATTTTCATTTGTCTCCATGTATTTAAACAATTTTTTTTGATTGCTTCATTGACTCACTGGTTGTTTAGTGTTATGTTGTTTATCCACATATCTGTGTGTTTTCAGGTTTATCTTGTGATTTCTAGTTTCATACTGTTGTAATTGGAAAAGATTCATGGTATTATTTCAATCTTCTTAAATTTACTGGGGCTTGTTTTATGGCTAATATGTAATCTACTCTGGAGAATGTTCTATGTGCACTTGAAAAGTATGTATTTTATTGTTTATAGATGAAATGTTCTGTATATATTTGTTATGTCCATCTGGTCTACTGTGTCACTCAAAGACGTTTCCTTATTGATTGTGAATGGATGATACATCCATTAATATAAGTGGAGTGTTAAAGTCCCTTACTATTACAGTGTTGCCATCACTTTTTTTTCTTTATCTCCATTAATATTTACTTTATGTATTTACTCATTCCAGTGTTGGGTGTATAGATGTTTATAATTGTTATATCCTACTGTTGGATTAATTTCTTTCTCATTATGTAGTATCCTACTTTATCTCTTATTACAGTCTTTGTTTTAAAGTGTATTTTGTCTGATATAAGTATTGCTATCTTAGCTTTTTTTCCCCACTTCCATTTGCATGGTGAATATCTCTTCATCCCTTCACTTTCAGTATGTACATGTCTTTCGGTGAGTCTTGTGTAGGCAGCATATAGATGGGTCTTTTTTTTTTTTTAATCTATCACACAGATAGATTCCTAAAATCTATCACACAGATAGATTTTAATCTATCACATAGATTTAATCTATCTATATGTCTCTTTATGGATTATAGAGTCTATTTACATTCAAAGTGATCAATAAAGATGATCAATCATAGGTGTGTACTTCCTGCCATTTTAAATTTGCTTTCTCCCTGTTTTTGTAATTTTTATTTGTTTCTCTCTTCTCTTAATCTCCTTGTGATTGTAGAGTTTCTCTAGTGTTATGTTTGGCTTTCTTTCTCTTTGTTTTTTTTGTGAATCCATCAAAAATTGTGTGGACATTTTGGGTTTGTGGTGACCATCCACTTCATATATAACATCCTAAGTAAATAGCAGTCTATATTAATTTAATGGTCTTTTAAGTTCAAATTTATTCTGAAAAAAAAAAAAGAAAAGAAAAACTTTCCTTTTCCACCCCTTTCTTCCATTTTTACTTTATTCTCCATGTTTTATGTGTATATTCTCATAATTTACATATTTTTATTTATAATTTTCATATGTCTAATCATGGTCATTTCTTTTCCATTTTCAGAAGTCTCTTTATTATTTCTCATATGCTGGTTTAGTAGCGATAAACTCTTTTATCTTTTGTTTGTCTGGGAAATGCTTTATGTCTCCTTCAAATCTGAATGGTAATGTTGCCAGATAGAGCATTACTGGTTGTATATATTTTCCTTTCAGCACTTTGAGTATATATTGCCACTCCCTTCTGGCCTGAAAAGATTCTGCTAAAAAATCAACTGATAACCTTGTAAGTTTTATTTTGTAAGTAACTTTTTGTTTCTCTTGCTTATTTTAAGATTCTCTTTTTATCTTTAACCTTTGATATTTTAGTTAAGTGTGATGATGTGGACCTCCTTGAGTTCATCTTGTTTGGGACACTATGATTCTTGGACTTGGATGTCCATATCCTTCTTAGTTAAGGGAAGTTTTCAGTGGTTATTCAAATAAGTTTTCTATTCCTTTCTCTGTTTCTTCTGGGACACGCATAATGTTAATGTTAGCTTGGTGTTGTCTAAGAGATCTCTTAATCTGTCCACATATTTTAAAAAAATTTCTTTTTGTTGTTCATTTTGTGTGCTTTCAATTACCCTGTCTTCTAGATCACTAATACATTCTTCTGCATAATCTAATCTATTGCTGATTCTCTCTAGTATGTTTTGTTAATGTTATTTATTTATTTTGAGAGAGAGAGTGAGAGGGCATGAGCAGGGGAGGGGCAGGGGGAGAGGGAGGGAGAGTTTCCCAAGCAGGCTCCATGCTCAGTGCAGAGGCTGACTTGGGGCTCAGTCTCACAACCATGAGACCATGACCTCAGCCAAAATCAAGAATTGGAGGCTTAACCGGCTGAGCCACCCAGGCACCTCTGTCTAGTTTTTTTTCTTTTTAAATTCCAGTTATTGTATTCAACTCTGATTTCTTCTTTTAATGCTTTCTATATCTTTATTGAAGGTCTCCATGAGTTCTTCCACTTTTCATCCCAATGAGTATTTTTATGATCATTACTTTAAATTTTTGATCAAGCATATTGCTTCTATTTAATTTAGTTCTTTTATGGGTATTTTTTTCTTGTTCTTTTGGAGCATATTCCTCTGTCTCCACATTTTGCTTGCTTTCTGTGTTTGTTTCTATGTATTAGGTAGAATGACTACTTCTCCTAAATTTGAAGGAGTAGTCTTGTGTATGATGTCCCCTATGCAGGCTAGGTGTGCTTGGTTCTTCTGCTGGTTGACTAGCGGGAGTGTGGCTGTATATGTTAGTTACTCTCTTTTAAACTGTGGCTTTTACAGAAAGAAGAAAAGAGTAAATAGTAATGTTAAAATAAAATAAAGAAAAAAGGAAAAAGGAAAAAAAAGAAAAACAAAAGAATAAAAAAAACCCAAAATAAGACAAATTTTAAAAATTAAATGAAATTCAAAAGTTTTTTAATTAAAAAAATTAAAGTGGCTTATTCTCTGTGCCCTAGTACCACAGAAGCTGCCATGGGCTTTCAGACCCTGGGCTCACTGAAGTCACAAACTAGCTGTGATGAACCAGACCAACCCATTATGGTGTCCAGACTCCTCTGGCCTAGGCTTTTAACATTGAGTGGAAACATAAACCATGTCATTCTCCAGTCCTTCTGACTTGGATAGTGTTCCTGCAGCTTCATATACATTTGGTGGACTCGTAGTGTTGTCTTATTGATAGGCTAGTTGCTCTTTTATTTTTTTTTTTTTTTAATTTTTTTTTTCAACGTTTATTTTATTTTTGGGACAGAGAGAGACAGAGCATGAACGGGGGAGGGGCAGAGAGAGAGGGAGACACAGAATCAGAAACAGGCTCCAGGCTCTGAGCCATCAGCCCAGAGCCCGACGCGGGGCTCGAACTCACGGACCGCGAGATCGTGACCTGGCTGAAGTCGGACGCTTAACCGACTGCGCCACCCAGGCGCCCCACTAGTTGCTCTTTTAAACCACAGCTTAATTTCTGTGCCCAAGAACAGAGGGATCTGTTCTGGGTCCCTCAGTGCTATCCTTCCCCACTGCAGTTCACAGTTGAGGGTGGGGCTTCCCTTTGTTATATGTCTCTGTCTCTCTTGCTCTTCTATGAATGGTTGTTCTGAAACTGTTCAGTCAGCCCTCAGTTTTTCAGGAGGATTTGATCTATTAATAGGTGTAATTTAGTGTGTGCCATGAAGAGGGCTGGTCTGGTTCTATGTCACAGTCTTGGACCACACAAACTCCTAAAACTAAAGTTGTCTTTTTTTTAATATATATTAAAGCCTCATTGTTACGGATTTTAGAGTTGAAAAAAAGGGTGGAAAGAAAGCTATTGTTAATTGGCTATCCACATGTGCCAGGTATTCTTCATATGTTATTTAAACATTCCAACAGTCTTACAGCTCAGGAATTACATTGAGTTCACTGAGGTTCAGGCAGATTGAGTATCTGACCATGAGTCACCCATCTGAGAAGTAATGGATTTGGGTCTCAGGTGTAGACTTCTCTGATTTCCAAGTCCAAGCACATTCCACCCCCATCCAATCACCAGCTCTATGTTGCCAGTGCAGCAATTCATTAGAGGATGGCTTTTTAAAAAAATTGCTAAAAACTTCATCTTACTTGATATTTAGACTATTTTCTTAGCTTCTTACTCATCTCAAGAATTCCTCTCCCCATCCAGTTGTTCTGTTCTCACTTTAGGGTCTCATCATCTCTTACCTGGATTGTTGCAATACCATTGTAACTTGTCTTCTTGAGTCTAGTTTTGTGCACTCCAATAAATTATCCGTGTTAAAATATTAAACACAAAGACCTGGTTATTAATCCCCATTGAAAACCTTCCATGGCCCTTCATCACCAGTGAGATAAAGTCCGAATTCCTCAGTGAATATTTATTTCACAATCTAGCTCCTGACTTAAATATTCATCAACCAAGATAATTTCTTATACTGTTTGTTCCAGACATACAGAATTTCCCTAAATCCACCATCCTTTTCCATGCCCCCTAGGATGCTCATGTTTCCCTCAGTCCACTCCCATCTTACCTGGGGAATGTTTATTTATCTTTCAACTTTCTGCTCAAAAGTTTTCCTTCCATTGAAGTCTTCCCTGTCCTGTTTGAATTCTTTTATGCCAAAATCATTATTTCTGTTTGTAAAAGCAATATTTTGCTGAAGTTATCTCTTTGCATTTTGCCTCCTAACAGAGTTTGGACTCTGCAAGTGGAGACTGTGTCTATATGTTCAATAATTATTTATACACAAATCTACTAAAACCTTGAGAGTCTAATCCCCTTTTATAAGCAAATACCTTCTCAGTCCAGTACTGGTACACTACACAAACCCGACCAACAAAAATTAAGGACATTTCACTCACACGTCTCCTGTTATGAAGGAAAAAGACAATGAGTTTTGGGAGCAACAGACATTTGGAACTGATTAAACAAACCCCAAAATTTCAGGCAACTAATGGTGTCTCTCCTTGAGCATTCAGATCTCTTGCAACATGAGTTTTCTTGTCTCTATTGACCCTATGGCAATATTGACAAACTAAGAAATGTAAATAGTAAAATGGAAAGGAAAGAAGCAAGCAATGGACATAAGCACTAGATAAGCCCTAGATAGGATAATTATATCCTCTATAATTGAAAAATAATTTTGGCATAATTAAACAGTCATTAATTCATTTCTTCAATAGAAAATTGGATTGCCTATATTTTCTAAGCAGATATAAAAATTGCATCAGAACTAACACTTGGTTCCATATGACATTGTCATACCCACAGGTGCCCCAGAGAACCCTCTGGCCACCAATGCCTCCTAACTAGTGTTCACATTTGTAGCCTCAAGCCTGTGCTAATACAGGAGCCACTAGCTACATGTGGCTATTTAAATGTAAATTTAAATTAAATTATAAAAATTTTAAAAATTAAGTTCCTCTGTCACACTAATCACATTGATGTGCTCAACAGACACAAGTGGCTACTGTATTGAATGGCACAGATATAGAACATTTCCATCATTGAAGAAATGTTTACAGGAAAGTTCTGTAAGCATTTCTATTTGCCCTGGACATCCCCACTAAGCTAAGCTCATTCATGAATAATTTTATGATATCATGTCCTTGCTTAGAAACTTCTGACAGGTTTTCTTACTGCACCAGAACAATGCTTCCCAAAATTTAATGTAAATTTATATTACTTGGAGATATTGTTAAAATGCAGTCTCTAACTCAATAGGGCTGAGGTAAGCCCAAGGTTCTGCATTTTAATTCTCAGCTCCTGGGAAATGCCAATTGTGTTCCTTTGTCACCTGCATTTTAAAATTCTCCATTCTTTCACCAGCCCTAGCTGATGTTCATTGGCTTCTAGAATGCTTCTTTGATCCAGCAGCTAAGTTTCTCAGTAGTTCCAACTGATAACATGCTCACTCGTGCTCTCTTCCTACATTCATCCAGGCTTCATCTTCATCTTCAGGAAAGCTCTCCCTAGTAGTTCAGGCTTGCCCAGTCACCTCTTTATGGATGGCTCTCAAAGGTCAGTGTGCAGAGGGGTTACCTCAAGGGAGCTTGATAACTACTCAAACACTACTGCAGGAGATTCCAGTCATTAGGTTTGAGATGGGCCCAAGAACCACTTATTAATGGGTGATTGATAAGGTGATTCTAATAACAGTATTTCCCTAACCAAACTGATAAATGTTGTGTTAGTATATTTATCTATATAACTGCTTTTTATACTTAAAAAAACTTATACATGGGGGCATCTGGGTGGCTCACTTAGTTGAGCTTCTGACTGAATTCAGCTAAGGTCATGATATCATAGTTCATGAGTTTATGCCCCACATTGGGCTCACTGCTGTCAGCACAGAGCCCACTTCAGATCTTCTTCCCCCCACCCCCACCCCCCGGCTCCTCCTCTGTTCATGTGTTCTCTCTCAAAAATAAAAATAAACATTGTAAATTTAAAAAAAAAACTTACACATGATCTTACACTGATATACAATTGCTTATAGTGTTTTTGACTCAATCTATTTAAGTCTAAAAAATGTCTAGAGCTGTGGACTTCAAAACTGATCCCTTATTGGATCCCTTGGGGGAGATTTTAAAATCCTCATGCAAGAGACACTTTCCCAAAAATCCTGATTTAATTGTAAGGGGGTATGCATTCTTTTGTTTTTCAAAGCTCTGTATTAATTTCCTGGGGCTGTTGTAACAGAGTACCACACATTAAGTGATTTAAGACAGACATTCATTCTCTCATAGTTCTGGAGATCAGAAGTCCTAAATCAAGGTGTTGGCAAGGCCAGGCTTCCTCTGAAGCCTCTAGAAAAGAATCTGTTGCGTGTTTTTCTCCTAGCTTCTGCTAGTTGATGGCAGTCCTTGGCATTCCTTGGTTTATAGCTGCATCACTCTACTTTCTGCCCTTTTCCTGCATAGTCTTCTTCCCTGGGGAGACTGTTTTCAAATAAAGGTCACATTCACAGGCATCTGGAGTTAGGACTTCTACATTTCTTTTTATGGTGCAAATTCAACCTGTAAGCTCCCTAAGTTATTCTAATATGCAGCCAGGTTTTAGGAACTATAGGTCATTAAGCACACATTAGAATCACCTACGGGGGCTTGATAATACAAGGATTGCTCAATCCAACCTCAAGATTTAGTAGGGCTGGGTTGGGCCCAACAATTTGCTTTTTTTGAACAAGTGTCAAAAACACTGGTGTAGGAGAAAGGGAAATGAAATAGGTTTATATCTCTCCTGTCCTTAGAGAAGCATCATAGGTATCACCTGTGAGCTTAGGAGAAATGTAGAATTTTAAGCCCACCCCAGACTACTGAATCAGAGATGGCATTTTAACAAGATTCCCAAGTAATTTGTCCATTAAATTGTTACAAGCACTGTTGTATATATTAAAAATAAAATTATTCTTAAACGGATGGTTAAAGTAGCAAGGGATGGGTAAAGTAATAAATTAATGAATAATGAAGCGAGTCCTCAGTGACCTATCTCCTAGGAGACAGAAAGTAGGCCTTAGAAATCTATTGACCAGGAAGTTGTCTTACCAACCGTGAAGGGAATGGTTTGTTACCATAGTGGCTACAAGGAATCTGCCTTTTGGTTCTTCAGCAATTGAATGTTCTCTGCTTATTTGGCCTTTTCCAGGCTTTACCAAGAAGTTCCACACTCCTCCTCCCCAATGACCTCATATTAACATTTTGTGGCTTCACTATCAGCACTTTGTTATTTGTGCCAAAGTCTGAAATAGGAGGCTGGCTGGAATACAGAGAAGCACAGCACAGTGTAGATTTAGTGATGAACTGGCTCTGGGCCAAAAGGGTAGCAGGTAAGTTTCAGAGTTTCAGCTGAAAAAGAAAGAAAGTCTTTTAGAAAGCTTAGAGCCAAGTCAAAACATGCCATATATGATTTTCTTTTGGCAGATATACTGTAAAATAAGAGTAGACCAAATTCCCCAGGTAATAGTAATTGACCTATAAATGTCATTATTGATAGATTGTGTTTCTGGAAACATTGTTCTAGAGCTAAAGTGCTCATGTGAATCTCAGAAAGGAATTTAGAATCAGGTTTTGAAAGTCTTTCTTTTTTCTCTCAGCACTACTGATTTCCATTTTCCTCTTTGAGAGTTGAACTTTTTTTTCCCCCTAAGTAAGTCATGTCCCTGAGCGATTACAGTCACCTTCTGGAAGCCCCAAGTTTTCTCAGAAAAAGTTATTTTTGAAAGGCCACTGGCTGTCATTTTTTCACGGAGTCATTTCACAGCTGCATTGACTCATTTGATAGACCAATAGAATTAATATAACGTTTGCTTTTTTAATCGGCCAATCTGAGGAAGAGTTGATATTTTAATAAAATGGGAATTGTTTGGAGAGGCAGTCTGATTTCAGAGACCAATGTTGCTCATAGACTTCACTCTGCTACGTGGCTTAAGGAATTTTCCTTTAATATTCTGTTGCCTCTTCTTCCCCTTCTGTAAAATTGGATTAACAAAATTATTAGTCTTTCTCCAAGATGTATATTAGATTTAAATAGAATACATGTCTAACAACCAAAAAAATTCTCATGTCTTTAGCCATGTAATACAAATACATTGTCATAATCACCATTTAATTTAAATTTTACTTCTGATATGAGCTTATAAAATCAGTTTCCATGTTCTGTATTCTCAAGGCAAAAGGAATTTTTGGTCTGAAACCAGCCAGTTACACACATTAGTAACTTTAGAATAAAAAACAAAATTGGGGCCTGTGGGTGGCTCATTTGGTTAAGCATCCGACTTCAGCTCAGATCATGATTTCATGGTTCATGGGTTCAAGCCCCACATTGGACTCTGTGGTGCCAGCTCAGAACCAGGAGTCTGCTTCGGATTCTGTGTCTCCCCCTCTCTCTGCCCCTCCCTTACTCATGCTCTGTCTTTCTCCATCTCTCAAAAGTGAATAAACATTAAAAAGGAATAAAGAACAAAATTAACTGTAGATATCTCTTTATGTATGCACAATGAGAAATGTTACTTACCCAAACCTAGGATGAAAAATCCTTCTCATCTCTCCACATTCTCTCCTGGTAAATTGCTGAGTCACTGTGTGTGGCAGCCAAGTTCACCTCTACTGGGTATGCCTCTGAGAATTGCCCAGGGCACCCAAGGTCCCTCTGCTATTTCTAGATAACAGGAATAGAAAAGCAGCCTGATACTATACTCTAAATAGGTGTGTGTGTGTGTGTGTGTGTGTGTGTGTCTGTGTGTGTGTGTGTGTGTGTGTGTGTGTGTGTGAGAGAGAGAGCGAGAGAGAGAGAGAGAGAGAGAGAGAGATGTTATTTCCTTCCCCCTTATTAAAAGCTGGTACAGACTCTCTGAATGTTTACACAAATCACAGATTATATAATTTGAGCATAATGTAGAGATCTTGAGGAATGATACAGTGTAACTCTAAACTCTAGTATAAAACAATGTAGATAGCCTTGATGGTGAGTCAGGAGAGCTGGGTGCTGGCTCACTGAAGTATATTGTAAATCACTTTCCAAACCAGTGTGAGGACCAAATTGATAAAGATTTTCCTTTTCTCAGACTTAACATGAACCACAGGCTGCAGATGAACTCTTTCTTACTGGGAACAGATGCAACATTCTAGTAATAACATTTTAGTGGTTTCCAGTGCTATTCCTTAGTACCATCTTTCTCTTTCCCAAATTACAAACAAGACTCTTTAATCCATCTTTGAAAAAGCCTTTTAAAATAAACTGTTAATTATTCTCCATTAGAATTAGACAAAATAACATAGTGACCGGTTGATAAATAATAAAATTAGGGATTATTTGACAGATCAAGAGTATTAGCTCTACTGGAGAAAGGAACCAGCTTATGCTCTGGAAACTACCTGCCTGGATTTGATTGAATACAAATAATGTGGTACTGAGCGTGTTACACAAACTCTCTGAGCGTTAGTTTCTTCCTCCCTAACAAAATAATAATAGTCTACATATTGTAGGGTCATTGTGAGGATGAAACTATATAAAACACAAGGTTTTTAGCATGGCACTGGTACATAGTAAATGTTTGTGAATTTGAACTGAAAAACAATCTAGAAGGGTTTGTACAGTGTATGTTCTTATGTTGAAATGCTGTCTAGTTGAATGCTTCTTAAAATGCGTTCTAGCTGGGTATTAAAATATCTTGATTATGCAGAAAATTATATTTTATTTGTTATAATGGATTTTCACTCACAACTATTTAGTTGTATAATATTTGGCTTCTTTTTGGTTGCTGTTTATTAATAACTGATCCTTCTATATTATGTTATAATCTTTAAACATTTTAATTTCCACTAGTATGAAATCAAACTTTATTCTTAGAATACATTTGCTGAATGAATACCAGAACATATATATAGAAAATGCACCTTCATAAAAGACCAGAATAGAGCATTACAAGAGAACTTTTATAATAGACAAGGCAATTTTCTGAGTTATTTAGGAGAAAACCCACTTTTTATAATATTACATGAAGACTCCAAGTTTATTCTTCATCTAATGGCTTTGAATATCTACTTTATTAAAGTTAAAAAGAATACCTTTGTATTGGGGAGATTTTGCAAATGTTAGACCAAAATGCATGTTCTTTCTACCTTTTGTTTTTCCCCACTATCCCTTCAGGGTATAAATATCAAGATGTTATTGTTGATTTATCTAGAATATGTCTTAAATCTTTTTGAATATCAAGAGGTCATTGTAAATAGCAGGCTGATAGTGTGTTGTAAAAATTTGTAGGGTTTTATACCTTTGGAAATGATCACATTATTTATTTGTATTTGAACCTCAAATTACACTCAAACACATTCAGTTACTTTGTACCCATACTCTAAAAAGAAATGGAAACTTATTACCATCCTAATGGTAACTATTAAACTCCAGAATAATAGATAAATGTGGAAAAATTAACAAGGTTTCTGACTGGAATTTCAGAAGATTTGTTGAAATAAGAAAGAAACAACTTGCCATATCTAAGATTTATCCAGAAAAAATAATTTTGTAGCTGATGTCAGTTCTATCCATAATGATTTTCAGGATTATGTGGCAACTGTGGAAAGAACTGAAATGACCACAGGAGGAAGCTGGCTAAATATCAACTAAATCATAACAACCACTCATTACATAATGCCTCTCCCTAAAACTTAGAACCAACAAAATGGGAGACTGATGCAAAAAGACAAATTTATTAATGTATCTTTAAAGGTGTAACTGCCAAAGGGACTAGATACTTGAGTTGCCTATGTAGTTTTCCTTTCCTAATATGGGTATTTAATGCTGCAAATGTCCTTCTCAGCACTGACTCATCTGCATCCACAGATTGTGATATGTTGTATAGTCCTTTTCATTCAATTATCTATATATGTAAGTTTACTTTGAGACTTCCTCCTTGACCTGTGGCTTGTTTAGAAATACACTGTTTAATTTCCAAGTGCTTGAAGATTTTTCTGTTGTTTTTCTGTTTTTCTAGTTTGATTCCATTATTATTAGAAAGCACACTCTCTATAATTTCATTTCTTTCAAATTGATTGAGGTTTGGTTTATGACCCAGGATATATTCTATATTAATGAATATTCCATGAGCCCTTAAAGAGAATGTATACAATAGCCCCCTTTTCTGTGAAAAATGTATTTCAAGAATCCCAGTGGATGCCTAAAACTGTAAATAGTGTTGAGCCCTATCTACATATACTATGTTTCTTATTCTACATACCTACCTATGGTAAAGTTTAATTTGTAAATTAGGCACAGTAAGAGATGAGCAATGATAATAAAATAGAAGTGTTACAACAATATGCTGTAATTAAAGCTATATGAATGTGGTCTGTCTGGCTCTCAAAATATCACACTGTACTTGATGGGATGAGGTGAGGTAGATGATGTAGGCATTGTGATGTAGCTGTAGGCTACTCTGTGGCCTTCTGATGTTACATCAATAACATCATGCTTCTGGATCATGGTTGACTGCAGGTGACTGAAACTGGATGGGGTTGGAGAGGACTAGGGTATTCTCATGCATGCTGGATTTTACTCTCAATGCCAATTAGATCCTATTGGTTGATAGCGTTATTCAATTCTTCCTTACCTTTGCTAATTTTCCCCTTAGTTCTATCAAATTGCCAATAGTGGGGTGTTTAAGTCCTCAACTATAATTATAGATTGGGTTATATCTCCTTTGCCTCTAACAGCTTATTTTAATGTATTTTGAACCTCTGTTCTTTAGTGCTCTGTTTGCATAGTGGACACTTAACCAATTGAGGCACCCAAGCACCCCAACTGGTGTCATTTTGATGCTGTTTTACCTAGTCTTAATCTCCCATTAATAATACTGACATTATGAGAAAAGAAGGAAAAAATAGCACAACTGTTGCTAAATACTAACCTGACATAGTAATATTAAAGAGAAGGGACTTTGTTTTGGATTTCTTAGAAGAGTAATAGATTGAAGCAACTAGATTTGTTGTTGTTCCAAAAAGCAGAAAAATAATAGTTCTAATAAGACACTTTGCCAACTTTAGTTTGTTCACACTTCAGATTAATCACACTAAAATGATTACTGGTTCCAGAAATTTGAAACTTGACCAAAGGCCAAATAATTTATTAGTAAATATTAATTAAACAAATATTGATAGATTACCTGTCACTCTCTAGGTTCTAACTTGCTTAAAAAATAATCATTTTTATGAAGTGAGTTTTACTATCTATTCTGTTTTTCTGAATCACTCCCTGAAAATCACCTCAGTAATCAAGGTACTCTTGATTCCTTGGGAGAGCCCTTGATTTCCTTGGGAGAGCCCATGTAGACCATGGTATCTCAGTTTCTTTCCTAGTAGAAAATCGCTGTCCAGTGCCACAGCATTGGTTCCAAAGTGGCAGGTATCCTGAAAGTGGCCAGAGAGCCTCCCTGACAGCCGGAAGGGTTACGGGTAATAAATGCAGCCAAACTCAAACTCTTGAGATCCATGAATTAGGGAAGCAAGAGAGTGTGTCATAGCAATTACATAGCCACAACAGCATTTGTACGCTGTTACTTCACTACTATATCCCCTGACTTCTTGAACTTGACCTGAAGCAACTATTGTTTCATACAAATTATTATTTATACAATTGATAATATTTTATGTCTCAGGGGTGGCACCCACACTTATACTTAAGGGACGGTTCTAAGGATAGCTTTAAAATACCACATGTTTCTTAACACATCAGGGAATTCATTTGAAATAAAGTCATATTTAATCCATTTGGTAAAAGCCTAGATTTTTACTGCTAAATGATGCAGTGGATGCTGTATTTGCTATATAATGACAGTGCAGTATATTTCAGAAAGTGCAACTGGATGGGGAGAAGTCACTAATCAGTAAAAACACAGAATTTAGAGCTGCCACTAATCTCTCAGAGTACCTGGGGCTGGATGTTTCTAGAATCCTAATTTTAGTTTGTTTTCTTTTGGCTCATAAGCCAAAGCTGACATCCCTTTAGGCAGGTCTTGGAATCCTGTGCAATCACATCTTCACCAACACCAACAACACACTGACCTTCAGGCTTATGGCAGCCCCAGCAGCTGAAGGCAGCCCTCAATTGCCAGTGTCCTCTGCTTCCAAGCTGGTTCTTTAGGCTCAGTGTTCCAAGGGAAAACAGACCAAGTAACTGCATCTGTATCTTGTTTTCTTTCCCACTGCCCCCAAACTCTAAAAGTCTAGCTATTTAGAAGCAGATTCTAACCACAATGGAGAAACAAGGCTTCTTCCTGCCTGGGTCCACCCACAAGAAGCTGAGGAATCAAAGAAAGCCATTATGGAACTTGGGCCTTAATGCATAATAAATGAATGGGCTAGAAGCTGACAAACTTTGTGGAATGGCCTGTAGCATTCAGCCTCTATAACCACTTACCTACATAAAGTGCTTCTCTTTCTATGCTCCTCTAAGATTCTTTAAGTAGGTCGGTCACTTCCGTTGTGGGAGGTACTGCCTGGGAGCGGGAGAATTAAACCCCCTGTTCATCAGCCTTTGATTGGCCGAAATCTAGAAAGCCCGAAACCTACAGAAACCAGCCAGAAAATTAATGCTGGTCGGGTAGTAATTCTGGTGAACCCCAAAGCACATTGCATCAATCAAAAAAGAGTGTTCAGCAGTCACAGTGTACCTGTGATGGATGGGGTTTCCAAGGTGGGGTCGGACTCTCAGTTCTAAAATTGGAAAAGTCTTGGGCAACTGGCATAAGTGGGCCACCTTAGCTTCTACTCAGCGTAGCCAATTGGTACTATACTGGAACTTTATTTTTTCCATTCCTTCCTATTTCATTATGTAAAGTATGATTTTTTTAAATACTTGGAATTAATTAAAATTTTAAAAAAGCCTGTAGATCAAAACACAGAAAAGATTTGGTCCCTGGGCCTCTCCGTTGGTAATCATTTTCTGAGATAGGCGTGTAAACCTATGGAAAAAAGAGCCAAGTAGGTGATGGTCGTTTGCTTTTAGTCCGGGTCTTAAGCCAGAGTCGAAACGAATTATTATGGCTCATTTATCCATTGTATCTCATTAACATGAAGGGTTCCATGTAAGCTTTAGGGCTGAAACCCAAGTTACTTATAAACTGTCATCTTAGTCCTTTTCTTAGTCCTTGTTATCATTTTATATCCTTCTTGGGAATCCACTGGAGATACCTGTGAGAAAACAAGATTTAGAGACTCTGTTCATGGCCAAACTCTCAATACAACTAATGTTCTAATTATCACATTTTTCTGCATGTTCCTCTGCCCTTTCATTGCTGACCTTGTCACTCTTTCCTTTTTACCTTCTGGAATTTATTTCATCAGAAACAAATACTTTAATATCCTCAGCTTTTTCACAGATCACCCCCACCCCTTGCTTTCCAGAAATAAATTAATAAACATGAAAATATTTGAAGCAGTGCCTAGAATATAATGTGTCAATAAACATTTGTATCATTATCATAACACTTATTAACTGAAACCTGGTTCTACGCAGAGGACATACTTTGCAATTATCTCAAGGGGAAGTTTCCCATTCCTCTCTAAGGTTTCAGTTTTCCCTGCTGGAGATGAAAGGATAGCATTCTACCAGCTGTCTACTGCTGTTGGTAGACTATTAATTTATATCTTTCTGCAGAAACTCGTGGTGTTTCAAGACTTAGACCATTGGTTTAAACCATCTTATTTTTTTGGTCAGCCTAATCACAATCCTGCTATCACTGACAACTTTGCAGCTGCCTTAGCATTTTCCTCCACCCTGATTCCTGTTGGGAATCATGTCCATATGAACAAGCCATCCAGTATAGCCTTCTGATTTCATCTTCTCCAGCTTTTATAGTGTGCCTTCTCAATCTCATCGTTAGGGAGCTCTGAAATCCTAAATATCGACATGCCACTCCCAGACCACAATCACCTTTTAAAATCTCCTTTACAAAAAGCACTTAAGCTTTTCCCTTTTCAGTACCACCTTCTCTCTAGGCATTATCCTTCAGAGAGGAAATTGAAGCTGCCCTAAGAAGAGTCTTAATTTCCCTCTATTGCACCTTGAAAGGTACCTGCTCCTGGCTCAGAGTAAAGGGAGCCATGACCTCAGCTTGATGAGGCTTAGTTCTACCACTTGTGTTTTTAATTTAATCCCCTCTAATTCTCTAGGACAACTCCAAACCATTTATCTCGAATTCTGTATACTCTGGCTTCTTGCTGCTTGCCTGTGAATCCATTCACTTCTCCTCCATCTCGAAAGAAACATGAACACCCAGACTGTCCAACTAACATCCCACCTCTTCCCATTGTTCCACACGGTAGCTCTTCAAATGCTCTTGCCTGGCATCCTCACGTCCCATTCCTTCTTAAATATTTTGCATTTGGGCATTTTCCACAGTCACCCCAATTAACAACCCTTAGCTTACTTAACATACTTGATGCGAGAGAATCTTTTTATTTCCTAACATACTTGTCCCCTACTCGCTCTTGACCTTTCCTCAAACTTTTTTCTCCGTTGTTTTGTGTATAGAATGGTGTGTGTGTGTGTGTGTGTGTGTGTGTGTGTGTGTGTGTGTGCGCGCGCCTTTCCCCATCTTTTAGCCATTTCTCTGCCTCCTCCACAGGGTCCTCTGTGGTTTTTCCTCGCTTTATACTTGGTTCATTCATGTTATCTATTATCTTCGATTTTCTCACTCATGGCCATGGTGCAAACTGCCCCTGATGACTCTCAAATGTATACCTGTGTTTCTGACCTCTTTTTTGAGTTCTGATTCATAATAAGTGGTTCCCTATGGGAAATCTGTACCTGAATGTCCTAAAATCCTAAAACCTTTCTTTTCTCACATCCTCACAATTAGTATAGTGTTAATTTGAATCTGTCAAGAAGAAGACACCAAGAGGGGATAAAATGTGAAAGAGATTATTGGGGGAGTGGGGTAATGCTGGCTTCACAGAATGAGTTTGGAAGCTTTTCTTCCATTTCTATTTTTTTTTTTTTTTGGTATAGTTTGAGAAGAGTAAGTATTAACTCTTCTTTTAATGGCTGGTAGAATTCCCCTGGGAAGCCATCTGGCCCAGGACTCTTACTTGTTGGGACATTTTTGATAACTGATGCAATTTCTTTGCTGATTATGGGCCTGTTCAAACTTTCTGTTTCTTCCTGTTTGACTTCGGTAGTGTGTGAGTATCGAGGAATTTGTCCAGTTCTTCCAGACCGTCCAGTTTGTTGGCATATAATTTTTCATACTATTGTCTTCTGTGTTTCTGTGGTGTTGGGTGTCATCTCTTCTCTTTTTTTGTGATTTTATCTATTTGGGCCATGCCTCTTTTCTTTTTGATAAGTCTGGCTAGGGGTTTATCAGTTTTGTTTATTCTTCCAAAAAAACGGCTTTTAGTTTCATTGATCTGTGCTATTGGGTCTTTTTGTTTGTTTGTTTCTCTATCATGTATTTCTGCTCTAATCTTTATTATTTCCCTTCTTCTGCTGGCTGTAGGCTTCATTTGCTGTTCCTTTTCTAACTCCTTTAGGTGTTAGATTAGGTTGTGTATTTCAGACCTTTCTAGCCTTTCATGCTCATGGATTGGAAGAACAAATATTATTAAAATGCCTATACCACCCAAGAAATCTACACATTCAATGCAATCCCTATAAAAATCACACCAGCATTCTTCACAGAACTAGAACAAACAATCCTAAAATTTATATGGAACCAGAAAAGACCCTGAATATCCAAAGTAATGTTAAAAAAGAAAACCAAAGCTGAAGGTATCATTATTCTGGACTTTAAGCTGCATTACAAAACTATAATCATCAAGACAGTATGATACTGGCACAAAAACAGACACATAGATCAATGGAACAGAATAGAGAACGTAGAAATGAACCTACAAATGTATGGCCAACTAATCTTCAACAAAGCAGGAAAGTATATCCAGTGGGGAAAAAAAGACAGTCTTCTCAGCAAATGGTGCTGGTAAAACTGAATAGCAACATCCAGAAGAATGAACCTGTACCATTTTCTTACACTATATACAAAAATAAATTTAAATGGATGAAAGACCTAAGTGTGAGACAGGAAACCATCAAACTCCTAGAGGAGAAAACAGGCAGCAACCTCTTTGACCTCAGCCACAGAAACTTCTTACTAGACATGTCTCCAGAGACAAGGAGAATGAAAGCAAATATCAACAATTGGACCCTCATCAAAAAGCTTCTGCACAACAAAGGAAATAATCAACAAAACTAAAAGGTAATCAACAGAATGGGAGAAGATATTTGCAAATGACATATTGGATAAAGGATTAGTATCCAACATCTATAAAGAACTAATCAAACTCAACACCCAAAAAAGAAATAATCCAGTGAAGAAATGGGCTGAAGATATGAATAGACACTTTTCCAAAGAAGACATTGAGATGGTTAACAAACACATGAAGAGAGATTCTCAACATCATTCATCATCAGGTGAATACAAATCAAAACTGTAATGAGATACCACCTCACACCTGTCAGAATGGCTAAAATGAACAACTCAGGAAACACCAGATGTTGGTGAGGATGCAGAAAAAGGAGAACCCTTTTGCACTGTAGGTGAGAATCTATACTGGTGCAGCCAATCTGAAAAATAGTATGGAGGTTCCTCAAAAAATTAAAAATAGAACTACCCTATGACCCAGCAATTGCACTACTAGGTATTAATGCAAAGGATAAAAAAATGCTGATTTGAAAGGGCAGATGCACCCCAGTGTTTATAACGGTGCTATCAACAATATCCAAAGTATAGAAAGAGCCCAAATGTCCATCAACTGATGAATGGATAAAGAGGATGTGGTGTGTGTATGTGTGTGTGTGTATGTGTGTGTGTGTGTGTGTGTATATATATATATATAGATAGGATGTGGTGTGTGTGTGTGTGTGTGTGTATATATATATATATATATATATATATATATATATATATAATAGGATACTACTCTGTGCTCAAAAAGTGAAATCTTGCCATTTGCAACAACATGGATGGAACTACAGCATATTATGATAAGCAAAATAAGTCAGAGAAAGATCATATGATTTCACTCATATGTGGAATTTGAGAAACGCAACAAATGAACATGGGAGAAGGAAAGGAAAAATAAGAAAATCACAGAGGGAGGCAAACTGTAAGAGATTCTTTTTTTTAAATCTTTTTGATGTTTATTTATTTTTGAGTGATAGAGACAGGGTGTGAGCGGGGAGGGTCAGAGAGAGGGGGAAGACACAGAATCCGAAGCAGCCTCCAGGCTCTGAGCTGTCAGCACAGGTGCCACCCAGGTGCCCCAAACCTTAAGAGATTCTTAAATACAGAGAACAAACTGAGGGTTGCTGGACAGGTGTTAGATGGGGGATGGACTAAGTGGGTGATGGGCATTAAGGAGGACACTTGTTGGGATGAGCGCTGGGTATTGTATGGAAGTGATGAATCACTGGGTTCTACTCCTGAAGCCAATACTACACTATATGTCTATATGTTAATTAACTTGAATTTAAATAAATAAATTTAAAAAAATTTAAAAAAGATTATTGGGGGGAATACCTATGAAGGATAAAGGGAGGGGAGCAGGAGTCAATAGGAAAATCCTTCAGACTGTAGAGAAAATTTCTTCTTTGTAAAGGAGAGGGACAAGGCAGGAAGACAAAGGTTAAAGCTGGTGAAGGAGGAGCCTTCCAGCTGAAGTCTCTCATTGTAGGTGTCCTGTATGCTGCAGGAGTCTTGCGTGTTACAGGAATGGCTTGCATCAGTACCCCCAACCATGTTTATTCATTGGCTAGGAGCAACATTGAGAATCATGGCCTTGTCATGAATAAAGTGGCTGATCTGGTGGGCTGGAACCTGGGGGCGCTGGTCAGTTACCCTCCACACATTGCGGGAGATCTGACAAATGCATTTTCATGTCTGCCACCTTTCAATCCAAACCCTATCAATTTAACTTCCTAAATATTTATCACACTTCTTTCTTATCCATTCTGGATACTTCTGGGTACAGCCGCATCATCTTTTTCTCTGAAATGCCAACTGGTCTCCCTACCACTGGTGTTATCTGCCTCCAGCTCCAGTTCCTTCTCGAAGCTGCTGCTGAAATGCTCCTTTTCACATGCTAATCCAATTTGACAACTCCCTAGCCAGCTGAGCACAGTGTTCCAGTGGACTGCACAGGATAAAAGCCAAGCTTCTTGGCATGGCAGCAAGGATGTGCCAAAATTCTACTGGGCCTGTCTAGCTGCATCCTTCAGTACCTCCCTTACCTCTCCAGAAATGTACAACAGAGTCCACTGACTCAGATTGTAACTCCTCATAAGCATCTTCCTCAATTGTATGCCTCAGACCTTTGCACATACAGTTTCATCTGTCCGTAGCATGCACACTCTCACTGCCTCTCCTTGTCCTATGGCCTCACTATTGACTGCCACGTGGCTCAGTATAGTCTGAGTCAATAGATCTCATGTTGGCTCTGCAGTGGCTGGAGAGGTTTAAAAACAAATCAAAACAGAACTGATGCTTGGATCCCATGCCCAAAGATTCTTTAATTAGTTTGGGCTATGGTTGGGCATTTAGTATAAAAGCTCTCAAGAGAATTCTGTGCCGCTACAGCAGAATTGAGAAACACTACCTTATAGAAGTTTCTCCCTACAATTCCCAAACTTCTAGGGTGAATTTGTAGATTATGCCCGGGAGAGCATCTAAAAACCCTTTTCACATATTTGTATGCAATTTGCATGATGTGGTATGAATTTGCTTTACCTTACTGGTTACAAGAAAATTCTCTTGTTTTATTTATTTTTTTTAAATCATGCCAAATCTGACTTGACTTTTTTTAACTGTGAATTAGAAACCCAATATCAGTCATTGTTAGGGGACTGGTCTCACTCCCCACTCCAGGGCTGGATAAATGTATAAGAGGGCCCATACTGAATAGAAAGAATTTGAGGAAGAACCTGTAGACTGCAGTCCTTTCTGTTTGCCCCTGGGATATTCAGTGCCCCAGCCTAAAACTTGCATGGTCCCCAAGATCAAGGTATTCAGTGCTCTCCTTGCCCTCTCTGTAAAACTACCACCACTAGTGTCTCTGTAATTTAAAAACAAAAACCTAACTGGTAATGTTTTTTTTTTTTGCCTGCCTAACAACTTACACTTTGGGGCCCTGGTACACAAAAGCTGGTGAAGATGAACAGAATATGAAGTTATGCTTGGTTATATGTAGGAAAGTAAAACTTATTTTTAATATTTCAAGAAGAAACAAGACAGAAATTAATATCACAATAATTATCCTACCATCCTTGTATTGTACTATTTAATAATTTGGTTAAGCCTGCTTGTATGTTTCTCCACCATCTCCACCATCTACTAATAGTAGATCTATTAGTCTCCTTTGGTTGCTATAATTAAGTGCCATAGACTGAGTGACTTAAATAATAGATGTGTATTTCTTATAGTTGTGGACACTAGGAAGTCCAAGATGAAGGTCCTAAGTACTTTGGTTCTTACTGAGAGCTGGATTTTCCTGGCTTGAAGATGGCAGTCTTCTCACTGTTTGTTCATATAGCAGAAAGAATTCTCTTTCTTCCTTTTCTCATGAAGCCACTAATCCTGTCATGAGGGCCGCACCCTCATTGCCTCATCTTATCTTCATTACCTCTCAAGTTGCTCATATCCAAATAGCATTACATTGTGATTTAGAAATTTAACATATGAATTTGTGGAGTATACAATTCAGCCTGTAACTGTAGGACACAATAAGTTATTATTTAATGTCCCTTATCTTCCACTTGGCATTTTTCTTGCCATGAAGCCAATCCATTTCCTTTACATTTCTAAATAAATTTTATTCTGAATCAGTTCACTTACCATTTTTGCTATTCAGAAGAAATCGTAATAAACAATCCTATTAAAAAATACTGCATCTATTGAAATGATCATATGGTTTTAATCCTTTCTCTTGTTGATATGGTATATGATGCTGATTGATTTGTAAATACTGAACCACCTTTGTATCCTGGGAATAAATCCCATTTGATTGTGGTGAATGATTCTGCTAATGTATTGTTGAATTCGGTTTGCTAATATTTTGTTGAGGACTTTTACACCTAGGTTTATCAGAGATATTGGCCTGTAATGCTCTTTGTCTGTAGTGCCTTTTTTTTTTTAAAGCCCATTTATTTATTTTGAGAGACTGTGGGTGAGCACAAATGGAGGTGGGACAGAAGGAGACAGACAGAGAGAGAGAGAGAGAGAGAGAGAGAGAGAGAGAGAGAGAATGAATCCCAAGCTGGCTCTGCACTGTAAGCATAGATCCTGATGTGGGACTTGATTTCACTAACCACGAGTTCATGTCCTGAGCCAAAATCAAGACTCAGATGCTTAACCACCTGAGCCACACAGGCACCCTTATAGTGTCTTTATCTGGTATTGATATCAGGGTAATGCTGGCTTCATAGAATGGATTTGGAAGGTTTGCTTCCTCTTCTATTTTTTGGAGTAGTTTCAGAAGAATAGGTTTTAACTCTTCTTTAAATGTTGGGTAGAATTTGCCTATGAAGCCATCTGATCCTGTACATTTGTTTGTTGGGAGGTTTTTTTGTTTGTTTTGTTTTGTTTTAATTTCTGATTCAATTTTGTTGCTGTTAACTGGTCTGTTCAAATTTTCTTTTCCTGATTTAATTTTGGTAGATTATATGTTTCTAGGCATTATCCATTTCTTCTAGGTTGTCCAATTTGTTTGCATATAATTTTCCTTAGATAAGGTACACACCAGTCTGACTGTGGTCCCAGCAGTGGACTAGGGGCAGACATCCATCGGGTCTGACTGTGGCCCAGCCTACCAACACAAGTTTCTCTGGGCAGCATAGGGGAAGTGCCCTGCAGTTTGGAGCTACCACAGGAACTACCCAAAATGATGAAACAGAAGAATTCTCAAACTCCAGGAAGTAGCAACAGCTAACGAATTGATCAAAAATGACATAATGGAATAAGAATTTAGAATAATAGTCATAAAATTAATTGCTGGGCTTGAAAAAAGCATAGAGGACAGCAGAGAATCTATTGCTACAGAGATCAAGGAACTAAGAAATAGTCATGAGGAGCTAAAAAATGCGATAAATGAGGTGCAAAATAAAATGGAGGCGGCCATAGCACGGATTGAAGAGGCAGAGGAGAGAATAGGTGAATTAGAAGATAAAATTATGGAAAAAGAGGAAGCTGAGAAAAAAATCCAGGAGTATGAGGGGAGAATTAGAGAACTAAGTGATGCAATCAAAGGGAACAATATCTGTATAATAGGAATTCCAGAAGAGGAAGAGAGGGAGAAAGGGGCTGAAGGTATACTTGAACAAATCATAGCTGAGAACTTCCCTGATCTGGGGAAGGAAAAAGGCATTGAAATCCAAGAGGCACAGAGAACTCCCTTCAGACATAACTGGAATTGATCTTCTGCATGACATATCAGTGAAACTGGCAAAATACAAGGATAAAGAGAAAATTCTGAAAGCAGCTAGAGATAAACACGCTCTAACATATAAAGGGAGACCAATAAGACTAGCAGAAGACCTATCTACTGAAACTTGGCAGGCCAGAAAGGAATGGCAGTAAATCTTCAATGCGATGAACAGAAAAAATATGCAGCCGAGAATCCTTTATCCAGCAAGTCTGTCATTCAGAATAGGAGAGATAAAGGTCTTCCCAAACAAACAAAAGCTGAAGGAATTCATCACCACTAAACCAGCCCTACAAGAAATCCTAAGGGAGATTCTGTGAGTGAAATGTTGCAAGGACCACAAAGTACCAGAGACATCACTACAAGCATGAAACCTACAGACATCACAATGACTCTAAACCCATATCTTTCAATAATAATACTGAATGTAAATGGACTAAATGCTCCAACCAATTTTAGGCCTGAGGACACCTTCAGATTGAAAGTGAGGGGGTGGAGAACTATCTATCATGCTACTGGAAGTCACAAGAAAGCTGGAGTAGCCATACTTATATCAGACAAACTAGACTTTAAAGGCCATAACAAGAGATGAAGAAGGGCATTATATAATAATTACAGGGTCTATCCATCAGGAAGAGCTAACAATTATAAATGTCTATGCACCGAATATGGAAGCTCCCAAATATATGAAACAATTAAGCACAAACATAAGCAACCTTATTGATAAGAATGTGGTAATTGCAGGGGACTTTAATACCCCACTTATAACAATGGATAGAACATCTAGACAGAGAAACAATAAAAAAACAAAAGCCCTGAATGATACATTGGATCAGATGGACTTGACAGGTATATTTAGAACTCTGCATCCCAAAGCAACAGAATATACTTTCTTCTCAAGTGCACATGGAACATTCTCCAAGATAGATCACATACTGGGTCACGAAACAGCCCTTCATAAGTATAAAAGAATTGAGATCATACCATTTGACTTCTCTATTTCTCTCTATCTCTCTTTCTCTCTCTTTCAAGAAGTCTGGCTAAAGTTTTTCAATCTTGCTGTTCTTTTCAAAGAACCAGCTCCTTGTTTCATCGATCTGTTCTATTGTGGGTTTTGTTTTGTTTTGTTTTGTTTTGTTTTTGGTCTCTATTTCATTTATTAAGCTCTAAGGTTTAGTATTTTCTTCCTTCTACTGGCCTTGGGATTTGTTCTTCTTTTTCTAGCTCTTTCAAGTGTTTGTTTATTGAGATTTTTCCTACTTCTTGAGATAGGCTTGTTTTGTTATAAACGTCTCTCTTAGCACAGCTTGTGCTGCATCCCAAAGATTTTGAACTATTGTGTTTTTGTTTTCATTTGACTTCATGTATTTTTTTGTTTCCTCTTCGATTTCCTGGTTGGCCCATTCATTGTTTAGTAGCACGTTATTTAATCTCCATATATTTGTGTTCTTTTCAGATATTTTATTGTGGTTCATTTCTGGTTTCATTGCATAATGGTTGGAAAAAACACATGGCATCGTATGACTTCAAACTTTTTGAATTTGGTGACACTTGTTTTGTGGTCTAACATGTGATCTATTCTGGAGAATGTTACATGTGCACTTGAAAAGAATGTGTATTCCACCATTTTTGGATAGATGTTCCGAATATATCTGTTAGAACCCTCTGGTCCAATGTGTCATTCAAACCCAATGTTTCCTTATTGATTTCCTGTTTGGATGATCTGTCCATTGATGTAAGTGGGGTGTTAAAGTTCGCTAATATTATTGTATCACTATGGCTTACTTCCTTTATGTTTGTTAATAGTTGCTTTATATATTCAGATGCTCCCATGCTGTGTGCATAAATATTTACAATTGTTATGTCTTCTTGTTGGATTGTTCCCTTTGTGATTATGTAGTGTTCTTTGGGTCTTGTTACAGTCTGTTTTAATGTCTATTTTATCCTATGTAAGTATTGCTACCCCAGCTTTCTTTTCACTTTGATTTGCATGATACATGTTTCTGCATCTCTTTAGTTTCAATCTGCATGTGTCTTTAAGTTTGAAATGAGTCTCTTGTAGGCAGCATATAGATGGGTCTTACTTTTTTATCCATTTTGTCACCCAGTATCTTTTAATTGGAGTGCTTAGTCCATTTACATTGAAAGGCATTATTGACAGGTATGTACTTACTGTCATTTTGTTACTTCTTTTATGGTTGTTTTGTAGTTCTTCTCTGTTCCTTCCTTCTTTATCTCCCTCACTATGCGTTGGCTTTCTTTGGTGATATAGTTGAATTCCTTTTGCTTTATTTTTTGCCTATCCATTATTGGATTTTGGTTTGTGGTTACCATTAGGTTTGTATATAAACTCTTCTTCATATAGCAGTCTATACTAGGTTGATGGTCAGTTAAATTTGTACCCATTCTTTACTCCATACACATTTTAGGTATATGGTGTCATACTTTACATCCTTTAATTTTATTAATCCCTTGACTGATTTTTATACATGTGATTATTTTTATACATGTGATTATTTTTACTGCTTTTGTATTTCCTCCTTTTCTTACTCCTGCTTATGGTCTTTCCTTTCCACTTAAGGAGTCCCTGTAACATTTCTTGTAGGGCTTGTTTAGTGGTCATTAGTTTCTTTAACTTTTGTTTGTCTGGGAAATTCTGTCATTCTGTCATTCCTTCTATCTGAATGATAGCCTTGCTAGATAGATTATTCTTGGTTGCAGGGTTTTTTTCTTTCAGCAATTTGAATATATCCTGCCACTCCCTTCTGGCCTGCAAAGTTTCTGCAAAAAAATTATCTGATAGGCTTACAGAATTTCCTTTGTATATAACTGCTTTGTTTTCTTTGGCTGCTGGCAAAATTCCTCATCACTACTTTTTTCCATTTTAATAACTATGTGTCTTGGTGTGGACCTGCTTGGCTTGATTTTGCTGGTGCCTCTCTTTGTCTCCTGGATCTGGATTTCTGTTTCCTTCCTCAGATTTGGGGTTTTCAGCTATTATTTCTTTAGATTTTCTACCCTCTTTTCTTTCTCTTCTTTTCCTGAGATCCCTATAATGTCAATGTTATTATGCTTGATGGTGTTGTGAGTTCCCTTAATCTATTTTCATTTTTTATTATATATTTTCTTTCTAATATTCAGCTGATTGTTTTCTATTACTTTGTACTCCAGGTCGCTGAGCAATTTGTTTGCTTTCTCTAGTCTATTTATTCCCTCTAGTATATTTTTAATTTCAGTTGTGGAATTTTCCCATCTCTGTTGGGCTCTTTTTTATGTTTTTTGTTTGTTGAGGGTCTCACTGAGGTCCCCCACTCTTTTCTCAAGTCTAGTGAGTATCTTTATGATCAATGCTTTAAATTCTCTATCAGACATATTACTTATCTCCATTTTGTTTAGGTCACTTGCTGTGATTTTATCCTGTACTTTCACTTGAGATATAATCCTCTGTTTCCTTATTTTGTCTAACTCTCTGTGTCTGTTTCTATATGTTAGGAAGGTCAGTGACAACTGCTGCTCTTGAAAATAGTAACCTTATGAAGAAGAGGTCCTGTCATGCCCTGTAGTGCAGTGTCCCCTGTTGCGCTTCAGGGGTGTCTTCTATGTGTGTTGCATGTACTCTACAGCTATGGCTGAGCTGCACTTACCTTCAGTCTAGTCATCTCCAATGGTTCTCTTTGCCTGTCATGGGCAGGGATTGATCCCTGTGCTGTTAATGGGCCAGTTTGGGGCAACCTTAGGCTTGAGTTGGGTCAGACCAGGCATTTGTCAGAGCTGTGGTCAAACTGAACTGCAGGACTCTCTCCCTGTGTTGTCCCCTGAGAAGCTTTAGTTGGTGGGTGGGGCCTGCAGTCAGACATGATGTCTGTCCCCTTGCCCACTGCTGGGGCTGCCGTAGGACTGGTATGTGTAGTTATCTTCTCTCCCTGGGGCAGGAGTCACTTTAGAGTGGTGCTGGCCCCTGTCAGGGCCACTTGCCCACTGCCACACTGTGGTATCACTTTGGATGGACTCCTGCCAAGGGCATGTTGGACGGGGAGGGCCTGCATGAGACTATGGCATTAGGGTACAAGGTATTCATGAGGTTTGCAGGGGTCTGCTGTAGGAGGGGAAATGAAGAGCTTTAAAGAACTCCTGTCAAGGGTGCCTTGGAGGGGGCGGTCTGCAGAAGAGTGTGAAGGTGAGGCTTGCTGTTAGCAAACTAGGTGGAGAGTGTTCATGCTATGCTGGGCCTCTTAGGTGTCCATGTATCTAGGCTTGGGGGCATTGGATGGAAACGGCACCTACCAGCTCTTTTGTTCTTGGTTGAAGTCTCATAAAGATGCCTGCCCCTCCAGCATGCATTCTGAGATTTGTAAATAAGTCTGTTTCCCATATACCCCAGGTGTTTTTCAACCTGCTGCTTCTATCCTGCATCTTAGCTAGGCTGTTTGTTCTGTTGTCTCTTGAAAATCAGGTACTTTGTTTCCTAGCACCCTCTAGCTCTTCCAGAGAAGAGCTGATTTTTAAGGCCCCAGATTGTAAGAACTCACAAAGTTAATCCTCCTATGGTTTTCAAAGACAAATATTATGGGAATTTCTTTCCAGTGTGGGTCCTCTGTTCCCAGTGTGGGGTCTGCTTCTCTCCCATCTCTGTGCCTCTAGTGTCACTCCCTCCTATGGATAGTGTCACAGGTCAGTTGTCCAAGCCCTGTCTCCACCCTCCCTACAGTTTTCAATGTGGCCTCTTCTCTATGTTTAGCTGTGGAGAGTCTGTTATGCCAGTCTTGGGTTGTTTTCTGGGTTATTTACACTCATGTTGGTGTTATCTAAGTGTACCTGTGGGATGAGGTGAGATTAGGATCATCCTACTCCACTGTCTTCCCCTCAAGCCTCCATTCCCTTTTTTTTTGTTTTTAATAGCATTATTTTCAATACATAGACATTTCAAAATAGTACAAAGAATCCCTGTGTAGCCTTCACTCAGATCCCCCAAATGTTAACATTCTATTCTGTGTTTTTAGATTGGAGCATTTAGTCCATTTGCATTCTAAATCATTATTTATAGACAGGTATTTAATACACTTTTTAAACTTGTTTTATGGCTGTTTTGTCATTCTTCTCTGTTCCTTTCTACTTAAATTTTTTTTTGTACATAAAGTTTTATTGGAACACAGTCATATTCATTCATTTGCATGCTGTCTCTGGCTGCTTTCATGCTCTATCAGAGTTGAATATTTGTGATAACAAAGAGTATATGGCCCACAGAGTCTATAATATTTACTATCAGGCCCATTACAGAGAAAGTTCTCTGTTTTTTTTTTTTTTTTTTTTTAATGTTTGTTCTTGAGAGAGAGACAGAGAGACAGAATGTGAATGGGGGAGGGGCAGAGAGAGGGAGACACAGAATCTGAAGCAGGCTCCAGGCTGAGCTGTCAGCACAGAGCCCAATGCAGGGCTTGAACTCACGAACTGAGATCATGACCTGAGCTGAAGCTGGCAGCTTAACCTACTGAGCCACCCAGGCGTTCCTATTCCTTTCTACTCTTGCTTTATTCCCTTGTTTGGTAGCTTTCTTTAGTGATAAGTTTGTATCAAAACACTAAGTGGAGTAGCTACGTAACACTTATTTTTAAATGAAAAGATTGGACATCCAAGTGCTCATAAAATAAATGAGCTAGAAATCATTTACAAGCAAAGCAGACTGAAAATTAAACACATCTCCTTTATTTTTCCTTGCCATGAGTATTTGGTAGATTAAAAGTATATTTTCCTAGTGAGAAGTGTCTACATGATTTTCTTCATAGTCTTTTCACTAATGAAATTATATGTGTGTGTGTGTGTGTATAATTAGGTATTTTTATATATACAATTTCACATTTGTTCCCATATTTACATTTTCATAAACCAGAATGAAAGTTACATGAATGAAGGAACTTCATCATCTTACTACTGGTTGCTGAGCATCTAGGAAAGTACATAGTTGGTACTTATATTGGCTGAGGAAAGGAATTATATTCATTATATAATAAGACATTTAATAATTAATACATCATATATGTAAAGTAATCACTTTAAGGAAATTGGAATTGTAAGTACTGAACTTTTAAAAGTTACTTATATATATATACATGTTAAGTATGTACATGATAAACAGAATAAATTAAGTGACCCTCATTTTATTTTTAGAAAGTTGATTACTTAAAATACTGAAACACAGTATCATGACTGCAAAATTTAGGCAAGAAATTTAGAATTTTAAATTATCAGTATACTTGGAGCTCCTTTAAACACACACATAGATACTCATGAATGCATACAGAGGCTGTGTATATAACCACATAAAATTGAGCCTAATAACTAAAATCCTATGTTTATATAAAGTATCATTGATTAATTACAATGACACTCTTAATAGCAAGAATCCAAGGCTATACATTCAAGTTGTGAAGAATTGAATCAAACTAGTCTTTAAACATGGTTTGTTTGAATAATCAGTGAGACTATATACTATTGAGTTATGGTAGTTGCTAGGGTCCTTTTGCTAGTGACTCTACATTGAAAGCAATTTGAAAATTTTTAATGAAATGAAACAGTTTTTTCAATGTTTATTTTTATTGTGAGAAGGAGGGACAGGAGGGGCAGTGAGAGAGAGGGAGAAAGAGAATCCCAAGCAGGCTCTATGCTGATAGCTTGGGGCTTGATTCCAGGAACTGTGAGATGATGGCCTGAGCCAAAATCAAGAATCACATGCTTAACAGACTGAGCCACCCAGGCACCCACGAAATGAACCCTTTAAATGGATCATTTGAAATAAAAAATTAGTAGTGGCGCCTGGGTGGCTCAGTCGGTTAAGCGTCTGACTCTTGATTTGGGCTCAGGTCATGATCTCATGGTTTGTGAGTTCTAGCCCCATGTCAGGCTCTATGCTGATAGTGCAGAACCTGCTTGGCATTCTCTGTCCGCCTCTCTCTCTCTGCCCCTTCTCCACTCACCATCTCTCTTGCTCTCAAAAAAAAATAAAATAAAATAAACTTTTTTTTTTTTATATAAATTAGCAACTGTTTAGTAAGTGGATGAAATTGGTTGTTGGAAATCAACTGATTTTTTTAAATAACCAATTATTTCTCTGAATTAACTTTTCAATAGTTTGGAAATTTTTTCCGGAAGATAATGGACACAAGTAAACCAAAACTACTGATTCCATTTATTATATATATATATATATATATATATATATATATATATATATATGTGTGTGTGTGTGTGTATGTATGTATTATATATACATACATATATATACATACACACACACACATATATATATACACACATGTATATATATATATATACACACATACATACGTACATACACACACATACATACATATGTATATATTTAGGAAATTTGGTTCATGGGAGTGTCTCAATTTTTGTGGTGAATAAGAAATATCTGAGACAGTAGACTTGGCCTTGCCTTCTCTGGGCCTGCTTTCAGCTGTAGTTGGGCACTGGAACCAAGAGTGAGATGGCAAACAAGGTGGGCCTCCAGCAGAATGTGGGTCAGCCTGCCTCACTGAAGTAAAGGTGACAGAGGGCTAGGCAGAAGGCAGAACCCAGGTACAAGTGTGTGGGAAGGGTGACCCGAGTGAGTAAGACGTCTCAGTGTTGAGGAGAGAGCCCCTGGGGCCATAGCTATAGGCCCTTCCTAAACAACTGAGTCTTGACTGTGAATGGGTTGTGAGTTGAGAAGAGCTTTAAACTGGTTCAACTACTTGTAAGGAGTTGTTTTCAACTAAAACAGTAGCAATTATCTAAGATGTAATTAAATGCTACTTTCTGGAATGGAGTAAGAGGACTATTTCTATCTGAAATGATTGATGAAATGTGAGGGACATTTTTGAATAGCAAAGAGAAAAGTCTTAAAAGCATCCAGACAGAAAATGCAAGTCACTCATGAAAGAAAACAAACTAGCTTGGCCTCAGTTTTCTTCTCTTAAAAATTAATGTCAGCTGGAAATTGAGCAACATGTACATCATCATGAAGGAAGAGGTTGTACTTAGCAATGTTCATATATATGTAGAGTGCTAGAAGAGATTTCCAAATATGCAAGCATTTCCAATACATTTTACTCACACATTTAAAACTATTGTGTAGACAATTGAAAGATGACTAAAATTTAAAACTTTAAGAATGGGAAAGTTAGGGTATAAAAGATTGGTGATAAGCATCATTATCAGTTAAATATAGAAGTAGGTCAACAAATTTATTAGGCCACATAGGAAAGGAGAATTTATATAAGTTACATTCCATTTCTATAGCACAAAAAAATTAAAAACAAAAAAAAAACAGATTAACATGCATAAAGAACTTTGTTGCACTGTGACAAATGCCTTATAAGAAATTATATCCTGCCATTGAAAAACTCTTCTTCTCATCTAGTCTAAAAAACAATCAGAAATAGACCATCTATAAACAAAGATGTTTCTCACATCATTATTTATCATAGTGAAAACTGAGCCCAAAATTGAACAGTGGTAGAATGGGTATCCAATTACACATGCATTTGAAATAAGTGTAGACAAAAGTGTAAGGCGGACTATGGTGTGAGATATGCAGGCATTGGATCACAAAAGATACTGACAGTGTAGTATTTCTAGGCTTGCACAACTGCTGAGCCAGCCTACATGGATTAGCTTCCCTGGGCAAGGCCATTTCTCTTTCACACTCTTAAAATCTCTACTATGGGAAGGATTATGCAAAAGCCAGTCCTGTCTTTCCTAACAGTTAATTTACACATTACTTGTGAAATTCTAACAATGAATTTAAAATGATTCCAGTGTTCATTAGTCTCTACCCAATTCTGTGCATCCAATCCATCTAGAAGGAAATCCCAAGAGGTTGTTACTGAGTTCTTAGATCATAACATCTTCACAAAGTGGAGAGTTGCAGGAACAAAGGATTGAATAGTATTAGCACACAGCTGGTGTGCAATGAGTATTCACTGAAAATTACTTGAATGTATCTGATGAAGACATTGTTGTATCAGTATAGTTTGAGTAGTTCCAGAACTAGTGTGTTAAATTATTGTTCAGCAAATGTTCCCTCCCAGACCAATGCATCTGCCTCTTGGGGAGGAATAACTTTCCTGTATTATTGATGGTAGATTTGGCTATGTGACTTGTTTTGTCCATCAGGATGCTGACACAATGAAGCAAGCAGACGTTTGCAATGTGCTTGTGAGATTGGATGCAGTCTTGCGTTTTGCTGTGGAAATAACATACTTAGGTAGCCAGCTCTAGAGGAAAGAGAGACCCATAGAGTAGATCTGGACCTAATCTAGAGTTTGGCAACAAGCCCAGCCAATCCAGTCCACACCAACCAAATTCCATCATCTTGCAGGTGTGTGAACACAAAATAAATGCTTGTTGCTCTAGGCCACCAAGTTTTGGGATGGTTTCTTATGTAGCACATAATGGTAGTAGCTGACTGATACAATTTGGACTACAAACTTGGAGACAAAGCAATAAATTTTTTAAAAAATGTGAAAAATAATAGTATTTGTCGTGTTGATTGTAAGAAATGGAAGAATGTAATTTTACTGAGGAAAAGAAATTCAAGAGTGATAGTCAAATGTATTCAGAGGGTAAGCTCTTAGGAGAAGGAAAATAGAAATCAAACAAAGAGATTATTCAAAATCTAGACCCATCAGCAGTTGAGAGGCTAAAAGCTTGTAAACAGAACCCTCCAAAAGTAGGACACAAGTGGGAGGTAACACACATAAGATCTATTTTTTGACCAGACTGCCTTATTTGTATGTCTGTTTCTATTTTATCCTCTGTGAAAGGAGGGGACAGCAGTAGATAAGCTCTTGCAGCATTAAAGCTCCATAAGCTTTTGAGATAGTTTTAAATCTATTTAGGAAAATAAGCTTAGGAAAATATGCAGAGATAGATGCATCAGAAAATCAAATTCAATAAATGGTTAAGGGTCTAGCTTAACATAAAAACTTGGACAGATGATGAAGAGTTTTTTGAGGTAGATATATTTGGTGAAATTCCGCCTATTTTGTTTTAAGTCACTTCCCTGCTAAATTTCAGTGCAATATTTTAAGATATCCTTTATCTACTTCTAGTTTCCCATGTCAAGGAAAAAAAAATTACCTTTCAACAATCTCTAAGTGAAAATATACCCTTTAAAACATTTCCATTAAAACAATCATAAGAGCAACTTAAAAACAGAAATCTATCAGCTTTTATCTATATGATCACTCTATGACAAATTTTTGTTAATTCTGTACTATTACATAACTAAGGGTTTAGTGGTTAAGGGTTAGAAAAGAGAGTCTAACATTCTGGAAAGTCACCTAGTTAATAATATGGAAAACATCCAATCTGTTGAATAGTGCCATAAACATAAGCTTGAGAAATTTATGACACAACATAAATCCTGTGTATTACAGCAAATATGACAAAAGTGCATTGTAATTTAATAGCGATTTATTCTCAAATGTCGACCTGATGGATTGTAGGGCTTTGTCTATGTGTAATTATCTTCTACGAAGAATATGAATGAAGAGACAAAGCTTCAGACAAGTCCATGAACCACTAATTGGATTTTACAAAAGCACCACTGATTTACCTCAAAGTTCATTACATTCTACCTGGGTTAAACCTAACTTAGACATGGTAAAAAATTTTAACAATTTAAATATTGCCCAAACCTCAACCTAAAATTCTTATTTGGTGTTTAAGTGTCTTTTTCATATGCTTCTAATTAACAAAGTATTATAAGGAAAATCAGACTTATCCAGTTATGCTTTATCATGACTGCAATTATATTCAGAGATTTTCAATACTTCTCATTTGCTGGCTTTAAGCATAAGAAACATGACTTTCAATATTTATTTTTATAAGTATAACTTTCACTTCTTTAAAATTTTAGTCAATCTCATTTCCCCTTTATATTTAAAGAGATTTTGTCTGGTAGAAACTATTTGGTGGTGGTTATATTTCACAATTTATTTCCTATTATGAGATGGAAAATCAGGAATAACTTTTAATCATAAAATAGAACAAACCCTTTAACAGAGTTCCTTGATTCAGAATCACTTGGTATATTAGAGAGCAAAATGATCGCTTCAATATGGGCAATAAAAATGAGATCTATACAGGCAAATAATAGAAATTATGGTTGTAAAATAAAATTTAGAAGGAAGCAAAACAAAAAAAAAAAACCCATGAGTAGGCAAAGAACTCCATTTCATCAAAAATCTTTCAACAAGTAAGTTTTGTGATGAGTGTACGCTAAATAGTCATTGGCTATTATATAGTAAACTAAATAAAAGGCATATGAAATATGCTCTATTCTCAATTATTAGCAACATGAAGTTGTAACTATAATGTATGAGCATTGCAATCTACAGAAACTTAAAATGATATACCATGTGTTAGCAATTCTCAGAACATTATTTTTTAATTTAAATTAAGTTAGTTAACATACAGTGTAGTATTGGCTTCAGAATTAGAACCCAGTGATTCATTTCTTACATATGACATGCAATCCTCACCTTAAAAATTGCCCTCCCTAATGCTCATCACCGATTTACCCCATCCCCCCCAGTAATCCTCAGTTTGTTCTCTGTATTTGAGTCTCTTATGGTTTGCCTCCCTCTGCGTTTTTATCTTATTTTTCCTTCCTTTTCCCTATGTTCATTTGTTATGTTTCTCAAATTCCACACATGAGTGAAATCATATGATGTCTGTCCTCTGACTGACTTATTTTGCTTAGCATAATACACTGTGGTTCAATCCACGTTGTTGCAAATGGCAAGATCTCATTCTTTTGGGTCACCAAGTAGCATTCCAGTGTGTGTGCGTGTGTGTGTATGCGTGCCGCGTCTTTTTTTTCCATTCATTAGTTGATGGACATTTGGGCTCTTTCCATAATTTGGCTATTGTTGATAGCATTGCTATAACACTGGGTGCATGTACCCCTTTGAATCAGTATTTTTGTATCCTTAGGATAAATTCCTAGTAGTGCAATTGCTGGGTCTTAGGGTAGTTCTATTTTTAATTTTTTTAGGAACCTCCATATGGTTTTCCAGGGTGGTTGCACCAGTTTGCATTCCCACCAACAGTGCAAGAGAATTCCTCTTTCTCCACGTCCTTGTTGTTTCCTGAGTTGTTAATTTTAGCTATTCTGACAGGTGTGAGGTCATTTAAAAAAAAAAGACATTTAATTTTTGTTTATTTACTCTCAAGCCTCTAGAGGATATTCTACTTCTCAGAGAAATATTTCAAAGTAAGCATGGGAGAGGGGAAGCAATAAGACAGCCAGTAGCCTCAAATGCATATTGATTACTTAGTATTTAAGGGATAAAGTCAAGAGGGAGAAAATGTTCACACAAGGAACTGTAATACAAGATTGAGTAATGTGCCATTGGAGTACAAAATTTTCTACCTATGTTAAAAAGGGGAAAGAGCTAAGTAGAGAAATAAATTTTTATTGATAGTCTCCTTTGTAGGAGATACTGTACAAGGCTCTTAGTAGACCATTACATTAACATAATTTCTGCACTTCAGGGCTCAAAATCCAGAAGGAAAGATAGGAAACATTTCCACAGCAGCCTCTGAGTCCAAGAATGGAGGAACTGTACCTTCTTCATCTTGGCATCCTAAGTGATGAGTGGATACTCACTAGACACTGCATTCATAATTTTAAGGAACAGATCAGTGATTTGCAGACAGATGCTTACAGTGAAGCAAAGCTAAGTATTCCACTCTTTTTTTAATTGTTTTTTTTATTGTTTTTCAGTCTGTGTCATATGTTTTTTTTAAGATTTTATTTTTTTCCTTTTTTTTTAAATTTAATTTTTTTTTAATTTACATCCAAATTAGTTAGCATATAGTGCAACAATGATTTCAGGAGTAGATTCCTTAGTACACCTTACCCATTTAGCCCATCCCCCTTTCCAAACCCCTCCGGTAACCCTCAGTTTGTTCTCCATACTTATGAGTCTCTTCTGTTTTGTCCCCCTCCCTGTTTTTATATTATTTTTGTTTCCCTTCCCTTATGTTCATCTGTTTTGTCTCTTAAAGTCCTCATATGAGTGAAGTCATATGATTTTTGTCTTTCTCTGACTAATTTCACTTAGCATAATACTCTCCAGTTCCATCCACGTAGTTGCAAATGCCAAGATTTCATTCTTTTTGATTGCCGAGTAATACTCCATTGTATGTATGTATGTATGTATGTATATATATATATGTATATATATACCACATTTTCTTTATCCATTCATCCATCGATGGACATTTGGGCTCTTTCCATATTTTGACTATTGTTGATAGTGCTACTATAAACATGGGGTGCATGTGTCCCTTCGAAATAGCACACCCGTATCCCATGGGTAAACACCTAGTAGTGCAATTGCTGGGTCATAGAGTAGTTCTATTTTTAGTTTTTTGAGGAACCTCCTTACTGTCTTCCAGAGTGGCTGCATCAGCTTGCATTCCCATAAGCATTCCACTCTTAATCTTGATTCTCATAACAACTCTATGAGATTACAATTATCAAATAAGGAAACTGAGGGTTGAAAAGTTAGGTCAATTGGCCAAGTGACACAGGTAGAGTATTAGACTGTGCATCCAAAATCCAGACTTTTAATCACTTTTTTTCCCCATATTCTCTTATACAAGCTATGAAAAGATGTAGCTGAAATGTTGTAAGGGTTCAAGAAGGAATTATTCTAATCAATTAAATCATTGGAGACATTAAAGTACAGAAAGTTCACATTTACATGTAGGATGGAGAGAATTCAGAGGGATTGGAGCAGGATCTTGTCCTTTATTCTTTAGTAACCATTAACACATGTTGAAATTTAAATTTAAATTCACTAACATCAAATAAATTTAAAAATTTAATTCCTTAGTTGCCCTACCACATGCCAAAGTTTCACTAGCTACATGTGTCTTTTATCTACCATGTTGGTCAGCACAGAGTTTCAGAACATTTCCATTCTCACAGAAAGCTCTGTTGGAGAGTAATGTCTGAACAGAAGAGTCTATGATCATTATCAGTGAGAAAACAGCAAAGGCAGCTAAGAAGCAAAGTCCAGGTCTCTTCAGAAAAGATAGGGGTGTTGAGCTTGGTGAGGGTATAACGTCCACATCAGTGCTTAAGACATGGTAAGTAAGTGACATGTATTTTGGATGATCTTGAATGCCAGAGAGGACAATTTATGTGAATTTGGTATGCAGTGAGAAACATTAAGTATTTCTTATCAAGGAAGTGGTATTATTGGATCTGTTCTTTAGAATAATTATTTGGGAGGTGGTTCATAAAACTGAAATAATGATAGTTAATGGTGGGGAAACTGATTATGAGGCTATTGAGCTTGGAATGGAAAAGCTGTAAAGGATGTTAGAAATTTGAAGTAGAACCTAATGACTTGATATTATGAGGAGAATGAGGAAGAGAAGTTTGAGTAATCAAGAGAAGGGTGGTGGCATGGTCAGAAATACAGAAGTCAGGAGAATGATGGAATTTGTTTAGAAGGAGAGCAAGTTCAGTTTTGAACAGCTTGAATTTAAGGTTCTTGTGAGACATTTATCTGGAAATGTCCATGACGCACTAGGGAATTTCCAAATTCTTTGCTTATTTTCACAGAAAATAATGGCCTGTGAATGACTGGCCTGTTAAGATGAGCAAGATAGTGAGATCAAGGAACTCAACACAGGCAGGGGAGACAACTTCCAAAATAGGAGTGGAATCCAAAAAGTTATCAACATTAAGAGTTACAGAGGCAGGTATAAAAGTTGAAATAAAAAGCCAAGAGTTGGGGCCAAGACTGAAGCTGTCTAATTTACTTGTCACAGCTTTGGAATATTGTACACTTTTTTTTATAGCCTTGTAGTTGGTTTAATATCATTTCCCAAATAGGTTACTTACTAGAAAAGTCCCTAGCAGTATCCATTTCAGATTGTTTGTTAATGTTTTAAATGTTTGTTGCAATAGGGCAATATGAAGAGTTATTAAAAATTCATGTAGATTCTCTTAATCTCTACTATGGACTTTCATACATGATACAAATTATTGTTATATTCTATTGAAGCAGAAAGACTGTAGGTAAGGGTTATAAGCTAATATCACAGAGAAGCATGAGGTCTCCCTTCACCTTGATATTAATAGATTCCAAGATCCCTAGAGTGATTCTCTCTCACAGGAATTTTTCTGTTCACCTTTTAGATTCCTTTAGTGTAATTGGTAGTAGAGGGAGAGAACTAGCAATGTAATTTAAAAGAGAAAATGGAACCTGGATGATAAGATAAAGTTTTATGTATTTGTCCAACTTTGTGAGTAGATACAGGAAGAGCTAAAGATCTTTCTGTCTTTTAGGAGATATTTCAGTCTTTGTCACAAATGAAGACAAAGTACTTTTGACAACCAGAATTTCAAGGAACAGAATAACGTTAGATAAAAAGACTGATACTGACTCAGAATTTTGAGGTTTTACCCAGTACGTTCGTGAACTGAAGGCAGTTTTTCCACCAGAACTCACCCTGTAATATTGAACCTATAAATGCTAATTTTGTTCAGTGATTTAGTCTTAAAAGTTTAAATGCTTGCAATTTGTACACGTCTCAAGTCTGTAATTACTAAAAGGCCCCTGAAACTTCTCCAGTTAGAGAGTTTTTAATGAGTTGATTGATGATCCTCCTGTGAGATACCTTGAATTCAAAGGGAAGGAAGCAAGTACAACACACACACACACACACACACACACACACACACACACACACACACGAGAGGCCAGCTGAACAATCTATAGCAAAATTAGGACCGCAATTGGTATCTCCCAATTCGCTGTGGCAATTTACATTACTCAGAAAGAAAGCAGGGTTGACTTGACAGCAAATGGAAGGGAATCAACACAAAGAAGATACCTTGATGGTGATGAGAAGTTAGGCATTAGCTACAGCCATTCACTGCAATTGCCAATACTCACAAAGGGTAAAATATTTTACACAAGCAGCTATCACACAATAAAAGATGATCCTGTCTAGTGACTATGGTTGTGTGACAGGCAAACCACAGATCAGTTAAGATAAAGTGAAAGTAATTGTCTGACCAGCTGTATTTCAAAACACATACTTTATACCATAGGACTAATGTTGAGAGCATCTACCCAGTCCCAAATATCCAAAGAAAAAGGGAACATACTTTACTCTCCTCCCTATATATTGTCCACACAATGTCAAACACACAGGTGCCTGAAAGGATTGTTTATTTTTTCATTTAAATGATGGAGAAAATAGAATTCTTTTATCTTTAATATTTCGCTCTGAAGATGAATTTTTTACTTCTTCCCCTAATTCTAGCAACACAGTTGAGTAAAGACTGGAAACTAGAACTTAGAGAATTGTTATAAAGTGATCTCTAGTTTTCTATTGGCACAACATTTAATTGAAAGGTTGTTTTCTTGACTATAAACTCAATGCCATATTAATCATGGTTAAGAGTGAATATATTCTAAGCAAAGGTAAACAGTTACAATAGCAAGGTGGATTTAGTTCAGGGTTGACAGTTCATGTATAATAATATTTACATTGTACATTATAGAGCATATATTCTAAGCATTGTCTAAAAGGCTCAGAAAAGCAACTGAACTTTTAGAACTATTTTGCCAGCTTTAAATAAGTAAATGAACTATGCATCAACTGACACCTCTTAAAATGTTGGTGTGTACATCTTGAAATGCTTAAGCTTATGTTTACCTTTCAAAGGTATTTAGATGTATCACATTAAGTTCCTTCAGTTTATGATTTCAGCTACATGTACAAATTAAAATTCATTAGGAGTGGGCTAACTTGTATTTTGTAAAATCGGGTTTAACTATATGCCAGTTATTATAATGATAGTCTTGATTTTATAGAAGGCTCTTTTGTGCAATGGTGAAAAGAGCAAAGAAAAGTGGGTTTGAATTTCTGCTCCTCTAATTATTAACAATGAAATCTCTGTCAATTATGCCTCTGTTTTCCCCACTATCAAATGAGCATAATAAAAGTACTTAACTCATAGGGATGGTGGAGCAAATTAGTTAATATATGTAAAGTCCGTATTCCTTAGTGTTTTTCTGATAATAAGAGCTATGAAAGTCTGTATATCATCATAGGCCTGTCTTATACATAACTGGAGGCCAATACACATGCAACAAATAAGGAGAAAAGATTGCAAAAAGCCAAACTTTGATAGTAATAAAATAAACATCCCATATGATAGATATACTTTTAAAACATTAAATTTCGGGGCGCCTGGGTGGCGCAGTCGGTTAAGCGTCCGACTTCAGCCAGGTCACGATCTCGCGGCCCGTGAGTTCGAGCCCCACGTCGGGCTCTGGGCTGATGGCTCAGAGCCTGGAGCCTGTTTCCGATTCTGTGTCTCCCTCTCTCTCTGCCCCTCCCCCGTTCATGCTCTGTCTCTCTCTGTCCCAAAAATAAATAAACGTTGAAAAAAAAAATTAAAAAAAAAACATTAAATTTCAAGAAAGCTTTCTTCTATCCAAAGGAAACACTGTACCTCATCATTCAAATAACCTATTAACATCTCCTTCCCTTAACTACGTACTCACTAAAGAGCATTTCTTCATATTTTTAAGATTTCCACATTTAAATTTTAGGAAAATTAAGTTAAGGTGACTAACTCAGGAGCTTCTATGATATTATAAAGCCAGTCAGATGAAAAATATGAAGGAGTGCCATAAATAAAGCAGTGGATAATATCCAAACTTTAAGTCAGCCATGATAATTGGGAAAATGTACCCTGGATAATTCATATTCACAGAAAACTCTAAAAGCTTGTTTTAAGTCTCTTCTGTTTCTGAGTTTTTAATTCATTTTTGGTTGGAACTTCACACTAAAAACAAAGATACAGCTACTTCTCTGTTTTGTACTTTGCTGCGTTATCTTTTATTAGTGAACATAGAAATGGCCCAAATCAGGAAGTAAGACTGCTTCAGACTGGACTGTCCCTCCCACATACTCATTGTAGAAATTCTTCTCCAAGCCTTTGATAAACTTTCCTCATTTGACTCTCCAACTAGAAGTAATCACTTCTGGGGTTCCTGGGTGGCTCAGTCAGTTGAGTGTCTGACTCTTGGTTTCCACTCAGGTCATGATCTCACAATTCATGAGATTGAGCCCTGAGTTGGACTCTGCACTGACAGCATGGAGCCTGCTTGGGATTCTCTCTCTCCCTCTCTCTCTCTCTGCCCCTTCCCTGCTTGTTCTCTGTCTCTCCAAATGAATAAATTAACTTAAAAAAATAAAAAAAAATAGAAGTAATCACATCTTCCTCTGTACTCACACTAGGCACTTTCGTTTTTGAAAGAAATATCTGTAGTTAGTTCATTAAAAGCAAACCCAGATTTCTGAAGGTGAGGAAAGGAAGAAAAACTTCACCTGTAGGGCATGAATATGGACTTGAAGTTCTGAGGTCTGGTCCGCAGTATTTACCTTCTCATCAGAAAAAACAAAACAAAACAAAACAAACAAAAAAAAAAAAAACAAACAAAAAACAAGAAAACCTCGCATGGGTTGCACCCAACAGCATGGGGACCTCAAAAAGGATTCTCTTCCGTTAATGTTTTTGTCTGAAGATGGATTTTTCACTTCTTCCCTGAACTCAAGTCAACCTGGTTAAATGAAGACTGGAACTTTAAAACAAAGCATTTAAACAAACTCAAGGGAAATAGGAAGGATACGAAGTGCACTGCATGTAATCAGATGATGTGACTTTCTCTAGCATGAAAGTTTGAGTTTCTTAATAAAGCAAATCTAATAAGCATTTATTTTTTTTGTTATGCTAACTATATTCTATAGAAGTATAAACTCCTATAATCTAATTTTACTAATCGAATCTAGTTTTACTAATCTCTAAACTGCCCATATTGACTAGCACTGTTTCATGTACATAATACATAATTCAACAATTTGCGAGCATAAATCATGAACACATGACATGAGACTTTGATTTCAAAGTTTAGTTTTAGAAGATTGCGACAGGGAGCAAACTACAACCATACCATCATCACATGTGAACTTCTATGACTTTGACCTTAAATGTCCTATAATACATTTTTACTTTTATTTCTATTTTTCTTCTTCAAAAAAAATAGATAAAAGTCCCGCATCCAAAATATACAAAAATTCGGTAATGGGAGATACCTTAATTTTAGCCTTTCTCTGTCCTTCAGAAAACTTAGGAACTGTGATTTTGTTTTCCCATCTTAAATTTGCAGGCAATCACTTCTGAAGACTCCAACTTCAGAATAACATTAAGATGATGGAAAAAGCATTTCTTCTCTGAATTCCATTTGAAAATATCTGAAAGCTTGAAGGGTGGGTTGTGTTCTGTTTTTGTTGTTGTTGGTGGTGGTGGTGGTGGTGGCTGCAGTGGTGTTTTTTTTGTTTTGTTTTGTTTGAGTTTTTAACTGCAGAGGCTTGAACTTTTGGAACCAGAGAGGAAGGGAAGTTGCGGCAAGAACTGTAGCTAAACCTTACCCTAGAAGAGAAACTGGTCAGACACGGATGGATGTGCTTGGTTTAGCCCTGTTCAGACTTGCTACTCATTGCATAATCATTCCCCTTCTGTCCATCAGACAATACCCATTTCCGTCTAGCAGCAATGAGTGAATCATGTCAAATCCTGAGTAGGCCATTGTCATCTTCCTCTTTTTAAGGTCTACCCTACTGCTTTTGCCTCTGATGGCCTTTTTCTTCCTCCCTGCCTGTTTGCTATCAACCTTACATCGTTATTTACCAGCACCTGGTTAGGGAAATAGGTTTAGAAGGAGCTTTGGAATGAAGAAGTGTTTTGAACATAATTGGACTAGAATTCAGGAGACCTGGTTTGGTTCTGGTCCTAGTTGCTTTTAAGTAGCTGAATTTGAATGAACCTCATTGCAATTCTGGGTACAATTTATAAAATTACTGAGTTGGAATAAATAGCGCTCAAGATTTTTTACTATTCTCCCAAATTTATGGTTCTATATAGGCTGCTTTTAAAAATTAAACTGTGCTGCTACAAATACACTAGAAAGCACAGAAGTAGATGTGATGGTATAATAAGGTGAAAGCACAATGCCGAGAGATTAACAGGATCAGAACAATCGATAGGAGAAGAGAGGTAAATAAGGAAGCAGATACAGACCTAGGTACAGTGGTACCTGCCTTCCAGACTTGTCATGTAAAATTTATTTTGCACAAAGGAAATGGTTTTACGTGGCAGAATGTGCTGATAACTTAGGGTATCGCTTAATTATGGTCATTGGTTACTAATTTATAATGATAATGTCTGCCTCAGTGTTTACTTTAGTCTGTATCTTTTGCTTCTCTTTTTGTTTATGGTTGTTTTTCTTTATAATTGACAAATTTTAAACCTACAATGAAGAAAAACTACACAAAACAACCTCACCATCCAGAATCATTTTGGCACTTTTGAAAATTCCAGTGTTTATTATTTTACTTGCATATGATGTACATATCACTTTGGGTTCTTCCAAAAGATCCTAAGACAATGATTTGAGTGCATATCCTTTACTTGACATGAGTACAGGCCCGTGGTAGAGGAGTGGGACAATGAGGGAAGGGAAAACAGCCAGAAAAGAGCACACTATTTAATCTGGTTCTATGGTGGGTGACTGGAGTTGGTCTCTTGGAGAAATTCTGGGAATTGGTACAAAACATAGGTCTCAGTGATTCCCCCTGAAATCAAGGAGACTGGATGTAGGGCTGTTGGGGGTGAATGTTAATCTCTCCACACTCCTGGGTCATACCCAATGTGGAGAGACACATAGTAGGCTTCCACAGTTGAGAGGGATGGCACTTGGGCACAGAAATGTGCATATTGGTGGTAGGGAACCAGCTGGAGCACATGGGAGGGCTGAAGGGAAATGGGTAGGCACTGAAGATTTCTGCTTTAATATATAATCTAATTTTCTAGGCAAATAAGTCCTATCTTTTTTTTTTTTAATACAGATGAAACATGTTTACCTTAAATGTTAGAAAAGTGAAAATGACACAATTATTTTAAAGTCATTCCTGCGGTGCCTGGATGGCACAGTCAGTTAAGCGTTGAACTCTTGATTTCGGCTCAGGTCATGGTCTCATGTTTTCGTGGGTTCGAGCCCAACATAGGGCTCTGTACACTGACCACCTTCTTGTGATTCTCCCTCTCTCCCTCTCTCTCTGTCCCTCCCCTGCTCATGCTCTGTGTCTCTCATAAAAAGTAAATAAATAAAATAACTCTGAATTTGGCCATTTGGTAGTACTCATCACTACATTTTGGTGAATACTATTCCCATTGTGTGTATGTGGGGGGATATATATAGACAGATTGAGTGAATTCATTTTAGGAAAAAATCCTTCTATCTTTGGATGCATCTGCGTTTCTTTGTTCAGATTCCTTATTTCAGGAGTGCTTTATATCCTTATGTTGGATTTTCTTCGTCCTCAATATCCATTAGCCCTCCTATGGTTACTTTATTTATTTTATTTGTTTGCCTCTTTCATGTACATTAACGAAAATCATCGCAAATCTTTCCTCTAGGTCACTATTTCAATTTTTAGTAAACTCTATTTTATACTTTGCCTTATTTAATTTATTTCTGTGATTATATTTATGGTCTACTTTTGTTTTCCTAAATCTACAAGCTGCCACTTTTTCTGTTTTTATTGTTCATCATCTTATCTTTGAGCTCGTGAATGTATGTTCTTACTAATTCTCTAAAGTGAGATCTTTGTGATGAGTTTTCTTGTGCTTTGAGGTGTTTTTTTTTGTTTTGTTTTTTCATTTTACATTTAGGGTCTTTATTTTTCCTCTGAAAGTTACATTCCTGTCCTGCATACTTTCTTATTCACCACACATTTTATTTTATTTGCTACAATATGGTTGCCTATTTGCCATGGCATTTCACATTGCTCATAATTAAGCAGTTCTGTTTAGACGTTTCTCCTGCTGTAATGTGAGTAATACTAATGATTCTTCCTAATATAGCTGAACCAAGTTCTTTGGTCCTTCTAGCTACTGTCTGAGAGAGATTTTGTTTTCTATTCATTGTTGGTAGGGCAAGGGTGGGGTTGGAATCCCGCCAAAGTGGTATGCAGTCTTCAAATATCATGGCTCTTATCTCTCTTCTGAATTTTGTTAAGTACTCATAGAAGGATTCAAACCATCTGATTTGATGAGTCACATTCTTACAGGGTCTATACTTGAGTTTTATACTATTTCCTCAATTCACTGTGTTTACTTCAGTTTTCTAGGATAGTAGTAATTCAGCTTCTTGGCTTCATACTAGAAGAAAAAAACTAAGGGGTGCCTGGGTGGCTCAATTGGTTGAGTGTCTGGCTTTGGCTCAGGTACTGATCTCACAGTTAATGAGTTTGAGCCTCATGTCCAGCTCTGTGCTGACAGCTCTGAACCTGGAGCCTGCTTGGGTTCTGTGTCTCACTCTCTCTCTGCCCCTCCCCTGCTCATGGCTCTGTTTCTCCATCTCTCTCTCAAAAATAAATAAACATTTTAAAAAAGAAAAAAAATTAATCTGTCACGTCTCTATTTCTTAAATCCAAAAATGCTTAGCTACTAGTATTATCCAAGTTACTTCTTCAAATGAAAAATACCCAAGAATTGATTGGGATAATTTACTTATTATAAGGAGATTACAGATCTATGAGTTTCATGTCATCCATGATGTGCCAATAATTGGGTGAGTCAGTTGTTTGGTTCTTTAACTTTGAAGACAGGGCCAGTGGGTATGCTATACTCCCATTTTAAGGCTTTGCTTGTGTTTCTGACATTCTGTTTTAGAATTGACCTTCAGTCAGTATCCAGACCTATTCTTGACTGGTACTAACCCATTACATAACTTTCATTTTTTTTTTTTTTTTAGGAAAATCTCTGTAACACAAAGAAAGAATTCCTGTAAGGGAGCAAATATTGAAATATATGGGCTTTTATAATAGTTTCCAGTTAACTTATTTGGTGATTCTAAATAGGCATATCGTAATTAGAATATGTAACTTAGAGGGACACTTGAATGGCTCAGCTGGTTAAGCATTGGACTCTTGATTTTGACTCAGGTCGTGATCTCACAGTTTTGTGAGTTGGAGCCCCACATCGGGCTCCACACTGACAGCATGGAGCCTGCGATTCCCCCTCTCTCTCTGCCCCTCCCCTGCTCACCCTCTGTCTCTCTCAAAATAAATAAATAAATAAATAAACCTTTTTTAAAAGGTTTTTAAAAAAACCTTAGAATATATAACGTAGAAACAGGACAATTAAAGGTGACCTCCAGTAGCACTACCAAATTAGATAAATATGTAGGCAAACCAGAGTCAGCACCCAGGGCAGATGGAAAACCCCAATCACTGAATAATGTTTAATAAACAGACACTGGGGTGGGGGATGGTGTAGTCACCTTACTGAGGGACTAGAAACAGTGGGATGGTGTTACCACCCCTAAATCAGAAGGGATGAGGAGAAGGAAGATTTACAGACCAGGTATCAGCCATGTGAGGGGGTGGCCCCTTACATGGAGGAACACATACAGAACTAAAATCTTGGCCAGGGAGGGAGGAAATGGAGAGAGGGGGAGGGAGGAAACAGGGAGGAGGGAGGAAATGAGGAGGGTAGGAAGAAGGAATACACTCTGATCCTTTTCTCCTTCCAACCTCCAGTCTCCTATCAGTGCTTCCCACTGTCCAAACTCACAGGGAGCAGAATGCTGGAAACCATGTGTGAAGAGAGTAGAGGTCAATGTCCTGGGATATAGTAAGGCAGGAAAGAGTGGGGAATGGTTCTGGATGGGCAAGTGGAGACCAACCAGCACAACATCTAACCCTAATATTCCATCTTCAAAAGTCACTTACAGGACAGGAATGAGTTCTTTAGATATAGAGGTAGGAGCAGTATTTTCTGCATCTACACAAATTTATAAAGTCAATTATATGTAATTTGTAAAAAAAAAATGTTTCATTCATGTTATACGTATGTAGGCACTCACATACAGAGTTGGTCCTACTGTTTCTGTAGCTAACACTTATTGAGTGCTATATGCAAGAGACTTTGCCAAGGGCTTTACATGAATTTACTCATTTACTCTTTAGTAGTTGGTACTATCATCCCATTTTGGAGGTGAGGAAATTGAAGCTCCAAAAGGTTGCATCAGATTAATAACAAGAAGTAGGAGTCTAACTAAGCTGGGATTCTAATTTGGGCATCTGGCACAGAGCACTTACGTTAACACCCATCCCCACAGTAAGTCTTTACTGTTAGCACACAGACCTTGTCAATTGCTTAATGTTGGAGTCTGAGGGTTTTTTTTTTGTCATTTTTATTATACTTGAGTAATAAATACTCAGTTGGCAAACTAACCCAGTCTGAAAAGATGACCCACTTCCCAAGCTCTGCGTGTCTGAGAATCAGAATCCAGTATGTTCTGTGTTGAAAGGAAATTTAGCCAACCTTCTCTTCAGTTGCGACTGGACCAGGCATATCCCCTCTCTAATCTCATTAGCATCTTGCTAATTCACTTACTAGATCAGATGTAACTCCTGCTTTCTAAGCTTTAAAACCATCCTTCTGAAATACTGCACAGCTTCTCAACTGTGGCACTATGAAGCTTTTTGCATCAGCTAGGATTCTGATAGCAATTTGTGTCAGTTCTTTCAAAGGGAAATAAATTTATGTTTCTTATGGAACAGAATAAGGAATATGAAGATTTGGTAAGAGAAGTAATGATCTCAGTAGCTTTTGAGAGTGATACTAAGTACTAAATACAATTACACAGAATTTATCTCCATAGGTAGAAGGTCAGTTTGGGAAATGTCTTACTCAACTTGGGCTGCCATAACAAAATACCATAGACTAAGTGGCTTAAACAACAGAAATTTATTTTCTCAGGTTCTAGAGGCTGGAAGTCTGAAGTCAGGGGGTATGGCTGTGTTCTGAAAAGAACTCTCTTCCTGGCTTACAGATGGCCACTTTCTCAGTGTGTGAAGACATGGCCTTTCTTTGGTGTGTGCCTGTGACAAGAGAGGAGAATCTGCCTCTTCTCATCACATCTACAATTCTATTGAATTAGGACCCCATCCTTATGAACTAATTTAACCTTAATTTCTTTTCAAAAGCCCTATCTCCAAATATAGTCAAACTGGGGATTTAGCTTCAACATATGAATTTTATGGGGGACACTTTCAGTCTATAGAGCAAAGTACCTTTTTTTCCTGATTATATTAGTGAAATAAAACTATTCTGAACTTTATCAAAAAAATTATCACAGGAAACTTACATTCAAAATAGGAATAATAACCCAAGGAAGTATATTTAAAAAAATAACCTATCAATTACTGGTATGTGAATTTCTAGATAGACTCTATGTTATGGCCTATATTTCATTCTTAGCTTATTTCAAGTTAAACTGATACATAGTTTCTAAATCAGATTAGACTTGAAGTTGCAAAGATAATCAATGTTTCTCTTCCTTGTAGCCTTTTCCCCCAGTCACTGTAAATGCATATGACTATGGTAATTAGGGTGGTTAGGAGGAGGTGAGGATTAGCTTGGGTCCCTTCATCTGGGACTTTAGGTTTAGGACAGTGAATCAGGGAGGCTGTTAATTAGGGGAAATGCTATGTTAGTGCATTTATGGCAAAGAGACTTAAAGTTCAGATGAATAAATCAACCCATTCCTAACTCATTTGAGGGGTGTTATTTCATATCTGCACCTACAGGAGGTTTGGTGTTGTCCTTGTATCACTTCTTTCCACTGTGAGTTTCTTTAGATACAGCTTTTAACCAGATTTCTTAGAAACACTGATATTTGGGAGTAGCAGGGTACAGTGGTTGTAGAGGCATAATTGCCCTGGGCCCTGCACAATTCTAGGGACAGCCAACCTTCCTTAAAAGGCTGGTAAGTAAAGAGATTTATAAGCATAGATAGTTGGGATATATTTTCACATGACACTGTATTCCTTTCATTTAACAACTTGTATGACTAACCTTGTAGATTTCAGTTTACTTATTTTATGTCTAACAATAATGCCTAACACATAGTGTTATGGGCATCATATTATAAATATGTAGTTATCCACATATATGCATGTAGATACATATATATATATATATATATATATATATATATATATATATATTTATAGGGAAGTATCCTCTCACATATGACCACTTGATAATGTTAGTTATTATTCTGATTTGGAGTTAAAATTTATATTTAAAACTCTTTGGATAGATGCCTTTATCACAGGCTCAAATTAGTTAAATTCCTATGCATTTATAAAGACAAAATGAAGAATAAGTTTAAATATATTTATAGCAACAATGTATATAATTAATATTAAAGGATTGCTATTGATTGTAAAAGGAAATTTAATTCTTAAACAATCTCAAGCCACAGTTGAAAGGAACAACATAATAAATTTTTCTTTCCTGAATCATTCAGGACAAACTGCCAACCTGATGTCCCATCACCCTAGAACATTGTGATGTGTATTTCTTACAAACAAGGACGTTTTTCCTACACAACTAAAATACAATCATTGGATTCAAGGAGTTACCACAAATACGTAATTAACTTTTAATCCTCACATCCCATTTAAACTTCATCAATTGTCCCAATAACGACTTTGTAATAAAAGGCTCCAGCTTAGAATCATAGGATATATTTAGTTGTCAGATCTTTTTAGTCTCTTTCCTCTGGAACAGTCTTTGCAGTCTTTCTTTGCTATAATGATCTTGACACTTGAAATTTAAAGACCAGCTCTTTTGTAGAATGTTCTGTTTGGATTTGTCTGATGTTTCTTCATGATGAGATCCAGGTTGTGCGTCTTCGGCAGGAATATGACAGAGGTAATGCTGTGTTCTTGTTGAATTCTATCAGATGGCACACAATTTTGATTAGTTCCATTACTACAGAAGCTCACTTTGATGCCCATATTAAGATGGAGTCTGCAAAACTTCTCCAGATAAAGTTCATTCTCCTTGTAGCAATTGGTAAGTGTTTCGTAAGCTGGTACTTTGAAACTCAGTCACTAACCCATTTCTCACCAAACTTTAAATGTGTTCAGTTATTTCTACCCGATGGACTACAGTTTCCTACATTATTCAATGGGTTGTAGTTGGTCCCTACCATTATTTACTCAGATCTCTATATTGATCCTGATAGGGCCATGTCGGGACACTCCTATGTACACCCTCCTCATCCTCCTTAGGTTTTACACCTCACTCCCAGCCAACTTCCTACAGACCAAATGCCTGCTCAGCCTGCTGGGCTCTGGTATCTTGATCTGGGCCACTGGCACAGATGCCTACCTTGCTCTTCTCTACCTAGCTTTAGGACGAAGTTTTTGTGGGAGAGGAGGCGGAGAAAAAAGAGCTAAAATTACAATTTTACAATAAAGTGTGTAGCTTTAAAATTCTGCAACTTAAGAGTGCCTGGGAGGCTCAGTCAGTTGAGTGTCCAACCTCGGCTCAGGTCATGATCTCACATTGGTGAGTTCGAGCCCCACGTTGGGCTCTGTGCTGACAGCTCAGAGCCTGCAGCCTGCTTTGAAGTCTGTGTCTCCCTCCCTCTCTCTCTGCACCTCCCTGGCTCATGCTCTGTCTCTTTCTCTCAAAAATAAACATTTAAAAAAAAATAAAATTCTGCAACTTACAAAACATCACTATTATATTTTCTCAATTTCATATTAAAAAAAAACACATCAATTTAGACAATGCATACCTCTATTGGAGCTTATTGGTCAGAAATTGCTTTAGACAATGCATACCTCTATTGGAGCTTATTGGTCAGAAATTGCTTTGAAATTTCTTTTATTTTTATTTATTTATTTTTTTTTTAAATTTTTTTTCAACGTTTATTTATTTTTGGGACAGAGAGAGACAGAGCATGAACGGGGGAGGGGCAGAGAGAGAGGGAGACACAGAATCGGAAACAGGCTCCAGGCTCTGAGCCATCAACCCAGAGCCTGACGCGGGGCTCGAACTCCCGGACCGCGAGATCGTGACCTGGCTGAAGTCGGACGCTTAACCAACTGCGCCACCCAGGCGCCCCTGAAATTTCTTTTAAATAAATCTTCTTAGTGCTTGTCTATGGGTGCCTTCTGAGTCGGCAGGAAAGAATATTGAGGGAGGATCTAGTCATCCGAAGGAGAGAAGACTATGATAGATTTCTGAAAGGCTTCTTTCAGAAGCTTTACAGTATGCAATTTAAAGTGTCTGTTCACTAAGGAAAATAATAGAGCATGGAATAAATGAAAGATCTTTTTTGATTAGTGTGTAAAAACATTGCCTTTTAAGGTTATAGAACAGTCATGGTGTAACTAACCAGCTTAAGACCTGTATATTTTCTGCTGTTCAAATGTAAACTTTAACCCTTATTTGACCTCAGTGGGCTATATACTGTTGAAGGAATCTGTCTGTGCACTTTGAGAAAATGTCCAGACAGGAGGGAGTCCAAACAAGGGAACTCTGCTTTCTAAGGCTCCCACCACCCTGAATGATCTGTAGTGCTATCTGGCATTCCAAATCTGTACTGCCTTGTGGTATCTCTTCTGCCTCATATCAGTCCTCCTGCTTGTAAACATTTTATGTTTCTGCTTTGCTTCATCAACTAGGCTGTAAATAATTTGATTATATAGATGATACATTTAATAACTGTTCTTTTTTCTTTGATATCATCCAAAATAGCAGTAGGTATGTAATTATAGAATGAATGAATTAATTAATCAGTGGTCTAATCAACCAGTTAACTTAAGTACTCAGTATTAACCACACTTTTAAAACATTTTCCACCCTTAAAAGTCCCTGGGCTTGGAGTTTTCAAGAAAGAATGAAAGAAAAAAAAAGCTCTTGCATTTAATGATCATGTTGTCACTTGTTACAGATTATGAAACTTAAAAATATTTTTATATTGGATATTTTTCCAATTTTATCTTAGAAAATCGTCATGACATTCCTAGGCAGTTCATCCCTATTTGTACCTAGGATCAGAAATTGATAGGGCAGATGAGAGATTTCCCCATATTTGTAAAAAAGTCAAGAAACAATTTTAAAATATAATATTCCTACCTTGCCCCAAAGAAAATGCCTTAATATCATCAGATATTTGGTACTATTCATGGAAGAGAATTACCAATGTCTTCAGGAAAATACACAGCTTCACCCATCATATAGTTTGTTTTCCAACTGTTTTTCCAACTCGGCCTTAACTATACCAGTTATCTTTAATCAGGAGTTCAACAAATCTTAAAAAAAAAAAAAAAGTTCAACACATCTAAAGAGTATTATTATTACATAGATGACCAACAGAATATCTCTCCAGGACATGAGTCAAAGTACATCATTCAGCATCAGCAAATGCCATTTTGAGACCATTTTGAGACAATGAGTATTTTACATAAAAGGACTGAAAGTATACAAACAAAACTATTGCTTTTCTTTCTTTCTAAATGATTTTTTTTTCTATCAGTAACTACTACTAATAGTAATTGTACCAGATGACGAGTTGAGGATTTAATATATAAAGCAGAAACACACCCCCATCACATCCCTGCTTAGACCTTCTCATCCTTTCTGTTGTCTACCAGGCCCAGGTGTGATATGCCCTCCTTCCCCTTCTTCCTGAGCATGTTCTCTTATTACCCATCCCTCTGTTTCTTCACATGTTATAGTCCTTGGGAGAGCCAAACTAGTTTCTGCCTTTGTGCCTTGATTTGTGCTATTCTCTCTGCTTGGACTGCTGGTAGTGCAAAGTGTAGTTTGGCGGGTATAAAGAGGGTACAGTCAGTCACCTGTGTGTGTGTGTGTGTGTTTTTTTAATATCAGCTCCTTCCATCTCAAATTAATATGCACTGTAGGCAAATAGAGTGTGTTTTCTATGCAAATATCACTTCCAAAAAAGTCCCCTCAAAGTTCTTCCAACCAGATTGCTGCCCCTACCTAGGAAGTCTGAAGTCCATTGTCTGAAAGGTCTTTCCCTATTTCTCCACAGCTGGCTTCTCACTATGCAAGGCTCAGGTCAAATGCCAACCCTTCAGAGGCATCATGTCCTATTCTTCTTCCCTACTCTAGTCACTCCCTTCTTACTATGTTGCTTACCATGTTTTGTTTTCTTCATAGCACTTGTAATGAGCTGAGATGAATTTATCTTCATTGTCTTTTACTCATCATGTGTATTTTTATAGTAATTTATAAATACAATGAGAGTGGGGGTTGTGTCTGTTTCGTCCCTGTTAGGTCCCAACTCTTAGAATGGTGCCTGATATTCTGGAGGCAACCACAAATCTATCTGTTGAATGCATAAAGGATGATTTCTTTGCTTGATAAAATTGGATACTTGGCCTGATTCTGAACCAGATGACTCTAGCAATATATTTAGCAATCCTATGACCATTTCAATTGCCCTCTAACCAGTATTTCTTCAGAATATTTAAATCTTGCCCTATTTATAACAAAATACTTTTATTTATTTTTAAAAAAATTTTTAAATGTTTTAGAGAGAGAAAGACAGAATGCTAGCCAGGGAGGGGCAGAGAGAGAGGGACACAGAATCCGAAGTAGGCTCCAGGCTCAGAGCTGTCCGCACAGAGCCCGATGTGGGGCCTGAACCCATGAACCGTGAGATCATGAACTGAGCTGAAGTCAGACATTCAACCGACTGAGCCACCCAGGCGCTCCAACAAAATACTTTTAAATAAAAGAAAATAAGTGGGCTGGAAAACAAAAAATTTTATGTATTAGAATTCTATTTTGAGACCCAATTAATCAAAAGAGGATTTCCCCCATCCCTTTTCCCAGGCCTGGCATGGCTCCTCCATTTACCCCATCCATCGCTCAGGCTAGAAATTTGGACGTTATGTAAAATCTAGACTGTTCCCTCTTCCCCATTCCTCCACATTCAATGAATCCTGTTGATCACGCCTCCTAAATATCTTTCTGGCCATTCATAATGGTGTCCACTCAAGTTGTGATTTCCTCATGCCTCAATTAGCATGCACTGAAATACATATATGAATCTTTAACAAATTTTTAAATAAAAACATGTTCAACTGCAGTATAGTTGACATATATTAGTTTCAAGTGTGTAAATAATTTTCCTTATAGTTTAATTTCCTCATATTTTTGCAATATTTTTCAAGGAAGAGTAATGCTGAAAAATGAGGGGAAATTACAGATATCATTGTTAAAAATGTACAGACCTTAGGCAAATAGGTTCAAGTATAATTATTAATTAAAAAAAAAATATTTCCCCAAAAGGTCAAAGAGATCCCTGAGATACGTTAATGTTCAGAGAATTTGATAGATTTTTCTAAATGGCATCAAGTACAATTTGCCAACAAAACTAAAATACAATGTAAGCTTTTCTTATTTGCTATAGATTTGTAAACTATGAGCTTGTTTTAGTTTCATATTATATTTTTTACTGAATAGTCAGCTGCTATTGGGTGGTAATGTAGTATTTTAAGAATCTTTTAAGAAAAAAAAAAGATGAAAGCATAATTAATTGAGGGTATTTCTCATGACAAAGCAGATTAAATTGTAAGTAATATTGGAAGACATAGTTGTAGTAATATGGAGCTAAATGCATTGTGGGAAATTCACATTGCTCAAGTGGTGTAATTGGCTGTTTCATAGAATAATTGCTTGCATATAATTATGATCGACTCCACTTTTACCCCAAATAATTGTTTGTATAAAAGAGAGCAATTTTGGAGGTCTAGATATTTGTTCTAGATATATCTAGATATTCTAGATACAGTATTAAGTATTTATTGCTTTGTAGGCAGGTAGATCTAAAGAAATGCTTGGATGTTTTTGATGTGAAGTAACTATATAGAAAACAATGGACTAGTTGAAATAATTTATAAACTTACATGCAAATGAATTGAAAAACCCGGTATTGTCATTTCAATTTTTTTTAAATGTACAAGAAGGTTTACTTCTTTAATTATTAAACACCTAGTAAGGTGATAATTTTCTTATTATGAAGAAAAACTTCAGTATAAGAGCACCAAAAGATTATTACTTTTGGCAGTTGGTTTTATTTTGGGGGAGGCTTTTAAATTGTGGTATACTTTATTTTGTTTCACTTTTTATTGAAGTATAGTTGACACACAATATTAGTTTGAGGTATACAATGAAATTATTCAACATTTATATACATTATGCAATGATTGCAGGATAAGTCTAGTTACCATCTGTCACCATAGATATTCAAATATTACTGACTGTATTTCCTGTGCTGTACTTTACATTTCCATGACTTATTTTCTAAGTGAAAATTTTACCTTCAATCCCTTTCACCTATTTTGCCTGCCATCCTCCCCTCTGCAACCACCAGTTTGTTCTCTGTGTTTGAGTCTGTTTCTGTCTTGTGTGTTCATTTGTTTTGTTTTTTAGATCTCACATATAAGTGAAGTCATTTGGTATTTGTTTTTCTTTGTCTTGGCAGTTGATTTTAAAACTGAATTGATATGAAAAGAAACACTAGAATCCACAAGTTAAGATTTGTTGTGCCATATAATGGAATTTGACAAGGCTGAAAAGATTTCAAGTCCTAATGAGTACTGTATGAATGCTAACAGGAATACCATGGGGAATGACTGCGCTTGCCAGAATTGGATTTGGAAGCAGCAGGAGTAATACATCCTGGCAACCAGGGTCTGCTTGTTCTTTCAGAGTTGAGACTTGAACAACAACAATATAAACAAAGAAACACACTCAACAACATTACACTTCAGAATCACTACATTTTGCTACTTGATCTTTCACAGCAACTGGTTCTCTTGATTTGTTCCTGAGAACACACTGTTCCTTTCTATTTCCTTCTTGACCCTCTGCCCTCTGGCTGCCTTCCCCTCCACTCTAATCATCTCCTTAGTGCTAAGCCTACCGCTCTTGTCTCCCTCCATGCTCATTCTTTTTCCTCATTTGCTCCTGCTGATCAGTACTTCCTTCTGGGTTTCTTAGACATTCTATTTCCTCCTTCCCTTCTTTGTTTCCCTGGGTAGTCTGTCCTGGCCTCCTCAGCTGAGTCCTTTTGGTTGGACACCAAGCCTTTCAGGTTTCCCTCCCCCTGCAGCTGATTCTGTTGACCTCCTCAGACAGCCTCTGCCCAACTCCCTTCCCAGATTCCCAGCCCCACACTGCAGCATTCTCCATTCGTTGACCACTAAGTGCCAGGCAATTGTACAAAGAGTTTTACACAAATGACCTCATTTATGCCCCGTAGTAATACAATGAGATTGGTATTACCAACCCTATTTTTTGGATGAGAAAACTGAGGCTCAGAAACATGAAGTATCTTGCCCAATTTCTCATGTTTAATAATTGTCTTTACTAGAATTTGAATCCAATTGAGTCTCACTCTTAAACATGTAAAATACTGTCCCCTGACTTAAGCATTCATATCACAGCCTTGACCTTATGCTGTGATTTTCCTCATCTTTACCTCATTCATAAGACAAATTTCCATCTTGCATGGCCCATCTGGCAACTAGATTCCTCTATATCTGAGCTTCTACATGGTAAATCACTCCTATTCTTCTCAGCTTGGCCAAGGGAAATTAGGGAAAGTTGGGAAAGAGAAGGGCATGCAAAGTCTAGCCTTTCTTTGCGTCTTTCAGGCATTTGATGAGCCCTGTCTTGAAATGACATTCCAGGATATGGAGACCCAGTGATGAACTGACAGGTATGGGTTCACAAGTCAACCTAGTAAAGTGGACAGACTATCTGCTTGATGCAAAGCTGACTGGCAAACTAGGGAGAAGTTGATGCCAGACCCTGATAAGGAACAAGCTTCCATTTCCGCACAAGTGTCACCACTGAGCTTTGTGACAGGATATGGCAGGATGGATTTTGTTACAACTCCCTCCTCTTCCTGACCTCCCCTAACTCTCTCTTGATCTAGTCACTTTGTGTCTCATGAACCAGTTTTTAATCTAGCATGATGTCTTCATTTTAGCCTTAGTTTTAGCACACTGCTGGCAAGCTCTCTCTCTCTGGCTTCCTCTTGATATATGGCTCTGGTTTGAAGCTCGACTTTGCCATTCTAGTCCCACCCTGGCTGTCTGTCTCCACAGGTACCATGAGTTAAAACCTAGCCAGCCCATGGATAATTTACATGCATTTGCAAACATCAATCTCACTGGGCCTTCTGCTTTCCTTGCCCTCTCCACACCTCCCTCACCCATAGGTGACTGTTTTAACCCCCGGCTTCTCAGTGTACACGCCACTCTGAGGTTAACAGTGCCAAACTCTTAGAAGACCAGCCATTGAAATCTGTGTATTTGCCAAGATCTTGCCTTCCATCTTCTCCTAGGGACTCACTCCTTCTCTTTCTCACGACCTTATCATCACTTCCAAATCTACCTAGCCTTGAGAGTCTCTGTTAAAAACTCTTACTCTGAATCTTGCCACGGTGTGTAAAAGACATTCCTGAGAGTATTTGTCTTTTGCTACAGCTTCCAATTTAAAAACAAAAATTGAGTATCAACTCTAATATCTCAATTTTATTTATTTTCTCTTTTTATTTAAATAGAACTTTATTGAGTAATTATATGCATACAATAAAATGTACTCCTTTTAAGTATAGAGCTTGAGTACTGAAATGTTGATACCGCAACACACACTGAAACAGTCAGACGCATCCCCCGAGAATCCCCTTGTGCAGCTTTGTAGTCAATTCCTCATCCCTACACTGTTCTGGCCCTGGACAATTACTTCTCTGTTCTCTGTCACTCTGGGTTAGTTATGCCTATTCCAGAATTTTATATACATAACCTAGAATGTACTCTTATAGCTTATTTTTTTTCAGTGTAGCATTTTTGAGATTTATCCATGGTGTATGTATTAGTAAACTGGTCCTTTTTGTTGCTAAATAGCATTCCATGGTAAGGATCTACCACAATTTGTTTTGTCATCCATCTGTTGACAGATACGTATTTCTAGATATGCCTAGTCTCCTTCAGTCTCTCTCTCTGTCTCTCTTTAAAATTTTCTTATTTGTTTTGAGATAGAAACAGAGTGAGCAGAGGAGAGATGACAGAATCCCAAGCAGGCTCCATGCTGTCAGTGCAGAGCCCAACATGGGGCTCAAACTCAGGAACCATGAAATCATGATCTGAGCTGAAACCAAGAATCGGACACTTAACCGACTGAGCCACCCAGCCCCCCTCTCTCTCTTTTTTAATTTAACTTTTTTATCTTGAGATGTAGATTCACATGCAGTTGCTAAGAAATAATACAAAGGAATCCCAAGTACCTTTTACCCAGTTTCTTCTAATGGGAACATCTTGAAAAACTGTAGTAGGATAGTCCAACCGGGATACTGACATTACACAGTCAAGATATATAACATTTCCATCACCACAAAAGCCCTCATGTTACCATTGTTTCGTTCCATCTACATTTGCTAATGTTAGCTGCAGTTGGTGGTGGTGGTGTTAATAGATGCTCTTTATCAAGTTGAGTAAACTCCCTCCTGTTCCGATTTCTCTGAGAATTCCTATCATTAATACATATTGTATTTTGTCAAATGCTTTTTCCTTAACAGTGATGTGATCATGTGATTTTTCTTCAGTCTGTTAGTATCATGATGACATAGATGACATTTTAAATATCAGATTTGCAGGGTGACTGGGTGGCTCAGTTGGTTAAGTGTCTGGCTTCAGCTCAGGTCTTGTCTCACAGTTCGTGAGTTCAAGCCCTGCATCGGGCTCTGTGCTGACAGCTCAGAGCCTGGATCCTGCTTCGGATTCTGTGTCTCCCTTTCTCTCTGCCCCTCCTACGTTCACACTCTGTCTCTCCCTCTCTCTCAAGAATAAATAAATGTTAAAAATTTTTTTAATAAATAAATATCAGATTTGCATCCCAGGTCACACTTGATCATGATAATTCTTTTTATATTTTTAAAATATTTTTATAATTCTTTTTTATTCTTGTATTCTATTTGCTACTATTTTGTTAAGGATAGTTGTGACTATATATATAAGGGGTACTCTTCTATATATTTTTTTTTTGTTTTTTGGTTTTATTTTTGTACTGTCTGGTTTTGGTATCATTGGTAACACTAGTTTCATATAATACACAGGTAAGTATTCTTCTGTTTTCTGGAAGAAATTTTGCAGAATACATATGAATTTTTCTTTGAATATTTGGTTGAATTCTCCAGTGAAAACTACCAGTCCTAGAGATTTCTTTTGGGGGCTGTTTAAGTTACAATTTCACTTTCATTAATTGTTACAGGGCTATTTAAATGATTCATTTCATATTGGGTGAGTGTGATAACTTTGTATTTTGGGATGAGTTTTATCAAAGATACCAAATTTTCGTGTGTCAAGTTGTTTCTGGTAATTCTCATATTACTTGTTTAATATCTGCAACAATTTCAGCCATAACTAATTTCATTCATTATACTGATAATGGGTATTTTTTGGTCAGTTTTACTAGAGATTTATCATTTACATTGATCTTTTCAAATGCCCGTCTCTTGTTTCATTGATATTTTTCTATTGATTGTGTGTTTTAATATCTCATTAATTTCTGTTCTTTATTATTTCCTCCCTTCTGAATGCTTTGGGTTTTCTTGTTTTTTATTCTTTTTGGATCTTCTAGATTCTTGAGATGGAAGCTCTGATTATTAATTTAAGGATTTTACCATTTTCTAGTTAAGAATTTAATGTCATAAATTCCCCACTCAGCACTGCTTTAGCACTAAGTTTGCCTTGTTCCCCGTCTTAGGGGAGAAAACATTCAGTCTTTCAGCATTAAATAGAATGTTAGCTGTAATTTTTTCTTAAGGCAAGCTTGCCTTTTATTTATTTTTTTAAGTTTATTTGTTTATTTTGAGAGATAGGTTGGGGGAAGGGCAGAGAGAAGGGGAGAGAGAATCCCAAGCAGGCTCCAAGCTGTTAGCACGGAGACCGATGCTGGCCTTGAACTCAGGAACTGTGAGATCGTGACCTGAGCTGAAATCAAAAGTTGGACACTTAACCGAATGAGCCACCCAGGTGCCTCTGGAATTTTTTATTAGATGCTTTTTAGTTGTATTCCACAAATTTTGATAGGTTACATTTTTACTGTAATTCACTTCGATCTATTTTATTAAATTTCCCTTGAGACTTCCTCTCTGATGCACGGATTACTTATAAATTATTCAAAAGTGTGTCAGTGGAGCACCTGGGTGGCTCAGTCAACTAAGCATCTGACTTTGGCTCAGGTCATGATCTTGTGTTCTGTGAGTTCAAGCCCTGTGTCCAGCTCTGTGCTGACAGCTGAAAGCCTGGGGCCTGCTCCGGATTCTGTGTCTCTGTCTGTCTTTGCTCCTTGCCAGTTTGCCCTCTGATTCATTCTCATTCTCTCCCCCTCCCTCCCTCCCTCCCTCTCTCCCTCCCTCTCTCTCTCTTTCTCTCCAGAATAAATACTAAAAAAATTTAAAAAAATAAAGTGTGTCATTCATTTCCAAGTGCTTAGGTATTTTCCTGTTATCTTTCTCTGATTTCTAGTTTGACTCCACTGAGATCAGAGAACGCATTCCATATAATGTCAGTTCTTTCAAATTTTTTGAGGTTTGTTGTATGACCCAGGATGTGAGTACTTGAAAAAAGCCTGTGTTCTGTTATAAATGTCACTTGGGACCTGTTGGTTGGTCATGTTGTTGTGTTCTATGTACTTGCTGATATTCTGTCTCGTAGTTTTATTGTTGGAAGAAGGATGTTGAAGTCTCCAACCATATTTTTGAATTTGTCTCTTTTCAGTTCTATCAATTTTTGCTTCACATATTTTGCAGTGTTGTTTTGGTGCATACCTTGGTGGGTTTACCCTTTAATCATTCTACAATATCCATTGCTGTCAATTTTCTTTGCTCTTTCTTCTAATCTTTTAATATGGCTACTCCTGTGTTTCTTTAATTAATGTTTATATGCCTTTATTCTTTTACTTTCAATCTGCTTATATTTGAAGTGAGTTTCTTACAGACAGAATAAAGTTAGGTTTTGTTTTTTAATACAGTCTGTCAATCTGTGTGTTTTGCTTAGTGTATTTAGTAGACACATTTACATTTCATGTTATTATTGATAGGTTAGGATTGAATTCTATCATATTTTTTTGTTTTTTGTTTTGTTGTGGTTTTCATTTCTCTGTTTTCTTTTTTCCTTTCTGTGGGTTACTTGAATATTTTTAGAACTCCATTTTGTTTCATTGACATTATTTTTGAATGTGTTGTTTTGTATTACTACTTTAAGTTGTAATTGTAGCTATTATATTAAGATAACTTTCCCCCTTTACTGTTGTCATTTTCCCAGTTCAAGTAAGTATAGGAGCCTTACCTCTCTTTATTTCTTGTTACCTTCCCCCATTTAAAAAGTAATCATCTTAAATATTTTGTCTACATACATTTAGAACCAAATCAAACACTAATTTTTGCTTTAAGCCCCAAAGTTTATTTAGAAAATTGAAAAGAAGAAAAATCTATTCTCTTTACCCATAATTTTGCTTACCATGTCCTTGGTACTTTTTTAATGTTTCAAGATTTTCCTTTTACATTTTTCTGAAGGCATAAAACCCCTGAACAGAAATAGTTTTGTAGTGTATCTAAGGAAGTGGACTGGGAGGGTTCATGGGATACTTACTCCATGCCTTCCCAGATCCCAACGGTAAGACACTGTTATCCCAAGAAGAGCGTGATACCTGCTCACAGAACCAGAAATGAAGGGCTTTTGTGAATAGCGACAAGGGTGACTAAACAGAATACTGCACATACATAGGTCACCTCATGAGTTGCAATGTTAAGAGATGACAGTGTGTACCAGATGCCCTCCTTTCAACAATTCGATGCCTTTATGGATGTAAGTCACAAGTTCAAGAAAAAGGGCAGGAGAACTGAACAATGTGAAATTAAAACTATGCCAGCTTAGCGAAGAGAGGCTCAAAACATTAAGGTGAAGCATAGAAAAATAAGTGGAATGCTTCTTGCAGAGGAGACCTCAAGGTTTACACACTATATTCACATTTTGTACACCTCTGCTTTCCTTTCCAACACTCCATTTCCATCAGAATTAAAACCATTATTCCTGATTCTCCAGATGGAACCTTGGTCATCATTGGCTTTTCCTTTTCTCCATTGCACTCACACACCACAGCTGTTATTTCTTCCTACAAAATATTTCATGCTTCTGTCTCCTTCCACTGCCACCACCACCACCACCAGTCTTTGAATGTCCTCCTGGGAGCAACAGTGTCTTAGGAGGTTGCCGCCTCCCTTGCCAGATTCTCTGCAAAGCCATTTCCTGAATTTAAAATTTTTCATGGATTTCTATTGCCTAATACAGTAAATTCAAACCTCTTTGCTTGTTCTTTCACTCTGCGGTGTTATTTTGCCTAGTTAACCTTAACTTGTTTCACCCTCTGAGCCCATAGTGAGTCTATTTTCTCCCTTTCTTCTACCTAAGGCCACCCTCTTTGCAACCCATTGCCTTTGCTCATTGTTTTCTTCATACCCCAACCTCCAGATAAAACAAACAAAAACGAGGCTGATACCTTCCCTTCTTCCTCCTGAATATTAAATTCCATCCTGCCTTTAAACCCAACTGTGTAACATATGGCTTCATGAATATATTTTCTCAGTCCATTCTAGTTCAGCCAAAATTCTCTTCTCTGTGAAATCCTTTTACACTCACAGATTGATAAAAACTTACCTCTTAACTGTTCTCTGTTCACAGACATTTTTGTGCCAATCTAAGTACCTTCTATATTCATGTCACTGTTTTGGAGGCAAGGGATATAGTAAAAATATTTTCTCATGATTAGGCACAAACTTTAACCAATCTGAATGGACATCTCACCAAACATCCATTAGTCTGTTCCTGTGCGTTAATTGAATGCCATTCCTGCTTGGGAATACACCATATATTCCTAAATCAGCCCCATCCCTACCCTGGCCACACCTACCTGAGGATAAACAAAAACACTGACTGTGGGAAATGACACAACATTGGCATTATAGTCTGTCTTAGGCCATGTCTATTGCTGTGTAACAAACTATCCCAGAAGACATAAATAACCATGGTTTTATTTTCCCTTTAGGTTTTCCACACAAGTCTCAGCCAAAGTGCCTTGTCTTTGTCCTATGATGTCTGAGGCCTCAGCTGAGAAGACTCAAGCAGCTAGGAGTGACTAGAATGGCAGGGTATTTGGATCAAAGTCTTCTTCACGTACTTGTCTGGTATATGGGCTGGTAGGATTTGAATGGCTAGAGGCTCTTTGGCTTGTGAATGCTCTGTATCCCCACACCCCTCACCTATACCCCTACACCTCTCTTTTTAGCACCCTGTGGCCACAAGGTAGTTAGCTTCTTACATAGTAATTCTGAGCTCCAAGAGAGAATGTTCCGAACAAGGCAGAAGCTATGTAGCTTTCTATGACTCAGGCTTAGAAGTCATATTCTATTGGTCAAAATAACCACAAACTCTCTCAGAACCAAGGAGAGGGACCCTACATCACAGTTGTTAGAGAAACGGCAGTGAATTTGCAGTCATGTTTTAAAACACTGCACAGCTCTCAATGCCTAAGGCTAATCCATTCCCTTTTCCCCAATTCCATCAATTTGAGAACAATCTGTCTTGACTATGGGGAAGCTTATTGCCAAAGTTGCTAATGGAATATTGGTTATTTACACCCTAATGAAATATTAGGTCTTTCCACAACCTTCCTTTTTTGTCCTCATGGTCTAATATGACCCCTTTGGTACAAGTTTCCTTGTCACAAAACTACTCTCCTCCAGTTCACTCCCCTCTCCTCCCATTTCTACCCTTTATTGACCATATATATCTCTTCCCTTTTTTGGGACTGTGTTCTAGAGACACAATTCCTTCTAAAGGAAGCTTCTATACTCACAACCATCTCTTCCTAAAAGCTGCTAACAACTCCTCAGTAAAATATCTCCCTTACTCATTTTCCCCATAGAGGCCATTTTTATCTTGCCACCTTTACACACTAGAGAAGGGATAGGTATTCTAGCTCCCGCTAGTTGCCCTCTTACTCATTGCTGCCATCCACCAACCTTCATATTTGACCCTGTAATCTTTTTGCCCTATAATATTCCTATCACCTAGTGACCCAGCCAATGCCCTAGCCTCACAGTTAACTTCTGTCCTCTACTATGATGGTGTTCAACTTCAGTACCCACATCCACTCCTTCCCTAGACTACACCTTCCCCTTTGTCTTTTTCTTTTTTTTTTTAAGTTTTATTTACTGAGAGAGAGGGCACAAGCTGGGGAGGGGCAGAGAAAGAGGGAGAGAGAGAATCCCAAATAGGTTCTACTCTGTCAATGCAGAGCCCGATCCTGGGCTCAAACTCAGGACCATGAGATCATGACCTGAGCCAAAACCAACAGTCGGATGCTTAACTGACTAAGCCACCCAGGTGCTCCTCCCCTTTGTCCTTTTGATGTCATCCATCTACTTCAATTTCCCCCATGGACATTTTCCCTTTGGCATTATCAAGCAATGTCTCTTTATAGCTTTTTCTCTCTGTTTTCTCCTCAAAGTACTAATTTGTTTTCCTCAATCTCTTCACCAAAACACTTCAGTGATCAGAAATAATTACTATTTTTATGAATCTAACAGACTCTTGATAGTCCTTTCTGTAACAAGTGACATAGACTTACCTCCTCACTGAAACTCTCTTCTGAGACCAATTTCCTCAGGAGGCTGTTGTGAATCTTCTAGGATTCCAGTTCTTTCTGTTCAGTATTCTCCTCTGTCATCCCAATGTCGGTAGGCCTATGGTTTACCCCCTCCCTGTAGTTATCATTTGTGAATGGACAATTTCCAAACCTCTATCTTTTGCTACAACTTTGTCCTGAACTTCGGAATGGCATTTGTAATGACATAGTGTATGTTTCTGACTGCATATCTTTTAGATATCTCCAACTTAGCAAGCACTGCAGGCTTAAATACCACCACCCCACAACAGGGAGATATTACTAAACTACATTTTGCAAGGAAAGTAGTAATAATGATGGTGACTTATTTTAAGAGAAAATAAGCAAATGTGAAATCTACATGCTAAGCTATTTCAGCGAGGCAGATTTTTTTCATATACAGGATGGATACTGATTATTATAACCAGTGTCTTCAGGGATAGGCAATTCTTTCAGATTATCTCTCTCACTGAAAATGCCATTCAAGAATATCACCTCTGTGTTTTTATTTTAAGCTCTGTAGGCAACTTTTTGATCTATAATTAAATTGAACAACAGGCATATGTCTTACTGTGACTGGGATGTAGCCATGGTATATTCATAAACTGGTGTTCTGGTTGGTAACTGATTCTCTTGTCAGTTTTCTTGGTGTGAGTCAGTGCTCCAGAGTTGGTGAACTCTAGGTGAACTGTTGAGATCAAGTTTCTGTATCTGCAAAACTGAAGATCAGACTTTGGACTGTGGCAAGTGAAAATAGACTGAATCTGAGAGGTGAAGCCCAGCTAAAAAGGTCAGCATACTCTTCTTGTTGATATATTTTTAGCTGCACACATTTTGATTTGCATCTTTGTCCCACACAGTGTATATCACAATGCAAAACATCAAAAAAGTTGAACACTTGCTTATTACCTGACCTCAGATATTCAATGGAGAGTCCAAAAGAAAATATATGCACTCGAGTCCACAACAAGAAATTCTAGGAGACCCACAAAGTCTCCACGGCATGAAAGAATATAACAGAAATAAAAATAGTAATAGAAACAAACAACAGCAACAAAACAGCATATGGGGTGGCAAAGTCCTTAGCAGCCTCAAGAATGATATACCTGACATTTACTGAGGGTATATTGTGAAGTGCCTTGCATTTTTTTTATTTCGTGTAATTCTCCCAACATCTTTGAGCTGCCATTTTATGCCCAATTTATAATTGAACACAAAGCCAGAAGAGGTAAGCAACTGTCCAAGGTACACAAGTAATAAGTGGTAGAATTTGGTTCAAACATAAGACATTTTGAGTGCAAAGCTGCTACTCTTGAACATAGTGGACATTTACTGTTTTACTGTTAACTTTTCATACCAATGAGACTAGTATGAAGAGCTGAGCTTCAAAGTTCACATACATCTGTTTCAATTATAGTATCTATGCTACAAATAGCTCTCCTTGCTGATGAAAGCTTAGATGTAAAATGTAAGCTGAATGCTGTTTCTTTGGGAGTTCCAAATGTGATCTTAAGAAGTATTGTAAAAAGAAGACACATATAACAAAATTAACAACCAAGTCCCTCTTTATTTAAAAGTCATTTTGAAAAAAAAAATCTCTCATACCCTATTCTTGTAACCCCATACCTGTACTGAGTAGTGTAGTTTATGTTTTTTGACTAGGTCCTCAGAGAAATCAAATGACCTCTAAGAAATCAAATGCCCACTGTGACCCAAGACACAAGTACATACAAATAACATGTTACTTGTATCAATATAGCATGTGTTTCTGAAATGAAAATCATAAAGCCTTACAGAGTAATGGAGTCTGGTCTGTTTTGTTTTGTTAAAGAGAGCTCATCATCACCCACTAACGGGTCAAAATCTACAGTTTGAAGAGTCCTGCAATGTGGAAGGAATGTTCAAGCAGGAGTGAGAATCCTGAGTTCCTTGTTGCTCCACTTTTGAATGGAAACCTGTACTCTCACCATCAAACCAAGGTGATAGGATTCAATCAGATCATCTACACGGCCTCTGTTTCAGTGGATTGAGGATTTCCCACCTTGATACTGGTGATTTTTCCTCATCAGGTAATCTGGAAAGGCAGTGCATTTTTCCTCTGTGTGCAGTACTGACTGCCCCACATGCCTCCTGTGGTCCTACGCCTTTATCCAGGTCTATTTTTAAGGGGCTGCAATACTGTCAGCTGCTCGGCCCCAGGGCCTGACTGCATCCACGGATCTGTCCCAGCAACTATGCTAGTTGAAGATGTCAGTCCCCAGGGTCCACCCCAAAGCAGCATAACCTTATAGGGTTAAAGCAAGTAAGCATGGGAGTAACATCAGTATGGATGTGTAGTGACATCTGTTGTATCTTTCATGCCTCATCCCATCAGACCTCTAAACCATAACAGATCTACTTTGAATTTTTTTTTACATTTGGAACTGGGAACTCTGACCATATCTGGGGGCAAAATTCTCAGCATTCTGAAAAGAGCATAAACTTTTGGCTTATTAAAATAAAAGAATTTAAAAGCAGGAGAATTTACTTACAGGGAATGAAGGTTCTGTCTGACTGTAATCCCAATGTGACTTTGAAAATCAAAACATTCTCACAGCTTCGTGGTAAATTCTTAAATCAGAAAAAATGACTTTCTGTATTATTTCTGTGTATGCACTAAATAAACATACACACCCACAAAACTCTACCTAGCTGATTTTAATAAGGGAAGATTCTAGTATAGCTCATTAAGGAGTTAAAACTGTAACTTAAAGCTGCAAGTAATTGGGGCGCCTGGGTGGCGCAGTCGGTTAAGCGTCCGACTTCAGCCAGGTCACGATCTCGCGGTCCGGGAGTTCGAGCCCCGCGTCAGGCTCTGGGCTGATGGCTCGGAGCCTGGAGCCTGTTTCTGATTCTGTGTCTCCCTCTCTCTCTGCCCCTCCCCCGTTCATGCTCTGTCTCTCTCTGTCCCAAAAATAAATAAACGTGGAAAAAAAAATTAAAAAAAAAAAAAAGCTGCAAGTAATTTACAGTTTACTACCCACAGGATTCTGTGACGGGGCACCTGTCTCAGCAGACGACCAGAAAACTCAACACAGGACCATTGTGCACTTACCTTCTCTGCCAAGGAAAAAAAATGGTAATGGTTTAAGCATGCTTCCCTTCCACTCTACACTTTATCACTATACAAGACTCGACTTATATTTTAATAAAATTGAAAGATGCAGGCAATATAGGCTAATGGATAAGCAGAAACCACAAAGAATTCTTAGTATTAACACTTCCATGGATTAAAAATTAAAGGAGAAAAGATTATAGCTAACATTTAAAACTAGTATGAAGATAGGTATTGATTCTGTATTTTTCCTCAACATAAATAATCTTATAAATTAGCCTATACCAGAATTCTTTAACATTTCCCTAGGCCACAGCTTAAGAAATACATACTGTGTCAGTCAGCATAGTGTATGTCAAAGTTTGGTGAAACTTAGGAGTTTTAACACTATAATAATAACATCAAAGCCATCCAATCACATTTCATAGTTTTATTGAGACTTTCAGTTTTAATTGTCTATAGTAGGTTCAGTTCTGTTGATGGTGATCATATCAAAGCTTTCGTATTATAAATAGCAGATACAAAGTTACTGCATGCCTTAGAACACATATACAAACACAATATTGTACACTCACGCATGCAAAATTATAGGAAATATACATTCCTTTTATTAAAAACACAATTACATACAGTTAGTCTGGAATTTGTTAAGCTACCATTGATTTAGATAAACCTGAGAAGGCTCAAAATGTCAAGTAACACTGTTTCCATACTGCTCATTCAATGAAACTACTAATCACAAAGAAATCTAGTCCAACTATGTTAAAATCACAGATAATATAAAAATAAACATTTTTGCAAAAACACAAAAACATACTAGAATTCAAAGTCACAAATTTTGATATGTAACATATATTCCCCTTCATATTAATTTGTAATGATGTGTATGATACAATGTACAACATAATAAAAAATTGTAACAATTCAGCAGCCAAATCATACACAGTTATCACTATAAAACTTGAAATTCAAGTTACCAACTGAACACCTAAAACATTAAATAGCAGTCTTGAACTTGGTGGTAGTGTGTTACTTAGAAACTCCATCTCAAAGTAATTAAGAGTACACGATTACAACACAAAAATGTAAGCAGAACTGAGGACAGTAACTGATTGCACCAGCTGCCTTTTTCTCTCCCGATTTCCCTAGGTTTTCCTTAAATTCTGATATATCTGTAATGCCCATTCCTCCAGACTTCTAAAACGTAAGATCTACTTGGAATTTAGGACAAGGTTTTGCATTAGAAATGGAAGCTTCAACCATATTTGGGGGCACAATTCTAAATGTTCTTTAAAGACAATAGAAACTTGACTATGTCATATAAAATATAGACAGTAAGTCTTAGTCTGGCAAAGATATTTTGTATTTGCTATTGAGCTTATGAGAGTTTGACACCCAATTGTGTGTATATATAGAACCCTAAATAAAAAGGGAAACATGCAAAAGCATTTCTAGAGAAAATTAACCACTTTTATCATAAAACATTCATATTTTAGATCAAAATCTTAAGACTTGAACATTTCAAGATACTGATATTTGAAAAGCATACTATACAGTAATTCATTTTATCTATGCAACACATTATGTAAAATACACGAGTGTGACCTCTTATACATCATAATAAATATAATCTTACATCAGCATATTTGATCTTGCAAAAAAGTTTTCCAATCTGTACAACTAAAGGACTGTGAGCTCCATCCATAAATACTATGTTAGTTACACTGTGCCCAGCTAAGTTAAAGCTTTAGTAGATTCCTAACTACTTACATATCTTTATTTTCACTAGTCCAATTCCAGCTGCTCTGAGCACTGACATGTCTTGTATCCAAAGGCAGTTTACTGTACTGTTTGGAGTCGATTGAGAAAACTTATGGGTCATAGGTCCACATCATGATTGGTGAACTTTGTGAGAATTTTTAGCCAAGGACTGGAATCAAAGAGTCCTGGAAAATACAGTAGCAGATTTCATGCACCTCTGGCTGGCTGTAGTTTTCAGGCTTTACCACATCCCCTGAGGTTCCAACAGATGGATATCATCCAACTTTTTTAATCCATGGAGAATGGTATTGAATGGGTCAAGAGTTCCACAGTTGGCTGAGTGGTGAGGTCATGTTTTTAATTCTGAAACCTACCCTTTGCTGTATATCTTCTTGGTCTGTCTTTTTATCATTTTAATCCAAGTGTACAGTGATGTTTAAAGAGTCAAAGATGCCAACTGGTAAGCCATAAACTACCTTCAACTTGGCATTAAAATAGTTTTGTAGTGTGAAATTCAGTTCGATAATTTTGGCAGTGCTTTCATCCAAACGCCAATAGATTTCTGCCTTTACCATTAAAATACCTGCTTACATCATCACGTTATCAGATCTCTAGCCAATAGTCTTGACCCTCTGTATGTTTTTACCATTAGGACAGATTCTTCCCAGAGACCTCTTTGTGCCTAGAAGGGGTTGGGCAAGATCGTTCTTGTTACTATTTGGCATGTATTCACAAGTTATCGTTGTCCACTGTGTGATGTATGAAGAAGAAACACTGGAAAAAACATGCCGAGAAGTAAAAGGGCTTTTCCAGGCACTGGCCACCTCACTGGATCCACACTCCAAAAGAAAGCTCTCTGGGAGCTGAAACAATGTGTGGAACATGTATTCAACCATGCTGGCATCCCAAGACCTGAAAGAAAGAAAACTGAAGTGAATGGTGAGGAAATACTATACAAATGCATACCTTTAGCTTGTGAGTTCAAGACTGATACAGGGTTTGAAATTTCCATCTTGGTCAGTGTAGTGATATTAATCTTGTGGTACTGATCATGATGCTTAGCAGGGATAATACAGTAATGATCTATTTTATACCTTTTCTTTTAGTGAATGCTTTGGAGGATCCTAACCAAGAGAACCTTGGCTAACTTCCTTCCTCAAAATTGGGGCAGTGGAGGTAGGACATCTACCTGGTTTCTTTTTGATACGGCTTCTGTAATTCTGTGCATTAACCAACACATATATATACTAAAAAAAAAAAAAAACAACAAAAAAAAAAACCACTTTTTAGTAAGGCTTAACACTGCTTTTCTTCATTGATGTTAGTGGCCCGAGACTGGATAAACTGAAGCAAGTCTATGAATGTCTCACAAATGCACAGGCTATTCGGGCACTACAACAACTGAAATCAAGCCCCCATTGTCCCGTCCCTACATGTCACAGCTTCTTGCCTGAAGACAGCCTCCAAATTGCTTTACTTACCAAATGCTTTCAAACAAGTTATTTCACCAACAGTTGCAAGCTGTAAGATTGGCTTTCATTGAGGCTAATTTTGACAGAAATTCTGTTGATGCTAGATTTGTTACGAGTTAGAAATTGTGTTCCCTCACCTTAACTATTGTCCATCATACAAAATTTGACCTGGTTCAGTGGCTAGAAATGCAATATTCACTATTCATTTCAATTCAATATTCATTGAAAACTTATTAAAATTACTGAAGCTTTCATTTGCGCCTGGCAGAGGAAATAAAATAAACGACCAGTAGTTTTCTCTTAAACTATTAGCCTGATGTGCAGTTTCCAGAACTTTTCAGTGGTATGGTACCTTAGGCAGCCCATAGATAGAATTCTCTGTGTTTCCCTTTCCCCTATAGTTGCAGTTTTTTTCCCCTTTAAATATGAAGATGTAAGATCCATTAAATAATTACAGCTTTTCATTCTATCAACATAAATTGTACAAAGTCTACTGCCTTTTTTGCAAATCACATTTTCCCATTATTTTTAAGAGGCAAAAAAAAAGAGCTTTACACCACTTAACGTCCTTATTTTAAAATAGTCTCCTCTAAAAAAAAAAAAAAAAAAAAAAAAGTTGTCTTTTCCTCACTCCCTCATTTGAGAATATGTTTACAACCTTGCATTGTGAATAACTGTCAACCATCTCCCTCTGATAATATCATCATCGTCTTGTCCAGCATTCCTCAACCTTGGTCTGTAATTTATCTGTGATTTTTTTTACATTGTTTTTACAGCTATGAGTGAACATTTGTACTGGAACCCAAACTCCTAAGGCATTGCACAACAGTGGTACAAATAAATGTTCTTTATCACAGGAAGTCTAAGAGTTCAGTGTTTACACGGAATGTACATGAACTTTGATTGTTCCCAAAGCAATTTACCTGTAAGGTAATTTATGCAGGCTTCTAACACCAAACATTTAACACCTAACAGTGAGCAGTTTTCTACAAGTAAATGGGAAATAATCACTTTTTAGGTTTATAAAAGAAGTGACTTTGCTATTCAATTCTCCAAAGAAACCCAGCCAGCCACCACCTATGTTTAGAGGACCAAAGGGACACCCAGCTGAGATCTCTTCATCTGATATTCAATGAATTGAGTTTAGCATTTTTGCTGTACTGTGTTAACTTTGAGAATGTCGAGTTTCAGCTTGTTCCCACCATGGATCACTGACAACTCAGTTTCAAGTGATCAGTTCTCTTAGAGAAATTATTAATATCAAAATAGGGCTAGTACTCAGTGCATTTAAGCAGAATGGCTTGTAAATTCTAAGGGCAGATGAGAAAGTAAATGTTTAACTAGGATAGTATAATTTTATTTTACATACTTTTAGTTAGAAACGGAGGCCTTGAAAGTGAACCCCCAACATGCTAAGTGTGGGGGTGGGTGTTTCTCTTGTTTTTCTTGGTTTTTTAACTTCCTAGTCTCTTGGACTGATTTTTCTCTCAACTTACTAGACACTTAAAGGGGAAGGAAGAAAGCATTTGGCTGTATTAAGCATCCTACCATGTTACGAAAGTGGGTTTTCGGTGATTCTTGTATCTTCACAAGCTTGTATCTCCATTCTGTTTGAACTCAGATAAAATATTGAGGGTCATGTCTTCACTCTTGGATTGCAAGTTGGCCTCACTTCTTCTGGAAGCCTTCCTGGTGGCCCGGGACAGTCTCCTTCTGAAAGTATCTCCTGCCAAGAAATAGAGAATGGGGTCCACACAACTGTTGAGACTTGCTAGACCTCGTGTCACCTGGTAAGTGGCATAAACCCTGTCATTGAAAGCACACATTTCTGGTGTCTGAAAATCCAGCCGGGCCCGCAAATTCATTGTTTTCATCACATGGAAAGGGATGTAAGAGACAGCGAAAACAGTCAGTACAATAATCACCAAGTAAATGGATTTCCTCCTCAGCGGCGAGTTGTCCAGGTCGTTGTAGATCAGAGCTCTCACAATCAATCCGTAACAGCCCAGAATTAGCACCAAGGGGACACAGAACATGGCCACGGTCGTGCACATGCTGTAGATAAAATAACTTCGCAGGTACTCGTCTGAGGTGGTGTCGTAGCAGGTGATGGTTTTGTTTTTCCGGACCTGGGTACCCGAGTAGAAGAGGATGGGCGAGATCCCCACCACCACGATGAGCCACACCAGCACGCTGATGTAGACCGCGTTCTTCTTCTTGAGCCTGCCCAGAGACTTGAGGGGGTACACCACGCCGCTGTACCGGTGCGCGCTGATGCAGGTTAGGAACAGGATGCTGCCGTAGAGGTTCACATGGAAGATGAACCTCTGCAGCTTACACATGGCGTCCCCAAAGATCCAGTCTGTCTTGTTGAAGTAGTAGAAGATGAGCGCGGGCAGCGTCAGAACGTACAAGAAGTCGGCCAGGGCCAAGTTGAACATGTACACGGAGATGCCGCTCCACGGCTTCATGTGGAAGACGAACATCCAGATGGCCACGCTGTTGCCCAGGAAGCCGATAATGAACACCAAGATGTAGACAGCCGGCAGGTAGTAGAACTGGAAGCCCGTCTTGGTCAGCGAGCAGGCGAAGGAGGCTGCCGCCACCGCAGCCGTGGAAGCTGCCGTGCTGTTCCCCCAGGGCCAGCCCGGGCCAGCCAGGAAGGTAGCGTCCGTCCCGTTGGGGACAGCCGGCCACGGCCCCTCGGTCATTCTCTCTTCCCAGACTCACGCGGCGGCTCCTAGGGGCAAGCAGCGGTGAGAGGGCGGCAGCGGCCAAGGGCGCACCGAGCATCGGAACAGCGCGTGAGCTGAAGGCAGCGGGTGCGCGGGATCCCCACCGGAGGGGGCATACGCGGGCTCGCCCACGCCGGCTCCGGCCCTGCGGGCCATGAAATCCACCCCGCCGCCGAGACCAAGCTGGGCTGGCGGCCGGGCCACCAACTTCCCCGCCTGGCCACCGTGCTGAGGTTATGCAATAGGGCGCACGGGGCACCGACAACTTTCCGACTGAGCTTTCCCGAGGGGCCGCGAGTCCGCACCGGAGAGCTCAGAGCGCGTGTGCCCGAGGTCGAGCCAAACTCGCAGTGCCGCACTCAGTGGGGGACAAAGGCACTCCCCAGCTTGCTGTCCCCAAAGATCAAGTTGGGTTGGGCATCTTCTTTTCTCCCTACCTTGCGATCAAGCAGCTCATTTCAGGGCCCCGCGCCGTTTCCTCCACGGCCCCCAGTGCTCAGCCTCTGGGGGCCATCGGAGCGCGCGCGTCACCGCACACCCGTGCGCTTCTGTGTTGTGTTCAGCCTCCGTGCAGCTCGCGGCCCCTCCTCAAGGCCCCGCTCGGGTGAGTGCAGGGGGCAGGCGGGCTCCCTGCGAGGGTGGGCGGAGTTTGGGCACCCGGGTGAGACGGCTCCCGGGAGGCTAGGGGCGTGCCTGGCAGAGCCAGACCCGTGGTTAGCCAGCGCTTTCCCGGGCGTCCGCCTGGAGTCAGAAGAGGCTTCTGTGGAGATCTTCACGGTGACCGAGCGACCGCGCTCAGCCTCTCCCCCTCCGCAGCTACCAGAGGCGGCGAGGGGGCGCACGGGTCCGACTGGCTGCTGGGGAGCGATTGGCCCGGGAGTGCTCCCTCGCTCTTCCGCCAGCTATCCGGCAAAGTGAAGTTGCTGACACACAGGAAACCCTTCTGACTGCTCGCAGCCTTTGCGTACAGCCCAAGACAGAAGTCTCTAGAGCCCTGAAGAACCATGCCAGGTGTCTGCAGGTTCCTAGCAGCAGCCCTCAGTCCCCAGCTGGGAACGCCCTGCTGTGGTAGTGCTCCTCTCCTCAAAGAGACTAGATTCCAGGCACTTGCTGGAACCTGCTACTCGGAGAGAGTGAGAGCTTTAGAAGGAGGGAGGGTTGGGAGGGGGGCCGGGAGAGTCTTTCTGTCCTTTTAGTCTGCTTCTTAGCTTCTATTTCAATATTTTTAAATTAACCCAGTTGGAATCAACTGAGGTTATTGGTAACTTAATTTCTAAAAGGGCCTTATAAGCAGAGTATCAGTATTTCATATTGCCTCGCACTTTTTACCTTGATTCCTACCACCGACGGGCAACACCAGCTCCCCAAATTCAACCCCCCCCCCTCCGGTCCAGTACTTTTAAAGATCAGAGGCAGCGCTTTATTATTTTAGAAATAAATATGTTAAGTACAGCTTTATAGAGATAGAGGTAAAGGTCCATTACAACTCCCAAGTAATTAAGGTATGATTTGGGGGTTTTATGACCAATCCTATTCCTTTAGGTTAAAGTGATTAGTCACAATGAGCCCTTGTAAATACCTTGGCAATGTAGGTTGGGACTTCCTTAAGTATCACACCTCTTGAAAAACTCGTTTTCATGGCTTGAGTGTATCAAAGTTTTAAACAGCGCACTTCCAAATTGTATTTAAGTGTAACTGGAAAATGAATTACTAATGTTTCAAGCGTATGTTTAAAGGGGCTCTCACAGGAATCTAGCACTTCTTGGCCATTTACTAATTAGAGGAAAAAGAAAATCTAAGAAGAAAAGATCTACAAAATATATACCATAAAGATCTCTTCCTGGTCCCAGATGTTACATGATAGTGTCGTCTTAAAAAATACCCAGAGGAAAACCACTAGCCCCTGGGTCTGATACCACAAAGGGAAATTCGCTCCCCCCCCCCCCCAGACTCAGAGGGGGCCTTTCTGAGTATGTGTTCCTCCAAAGGACCATCAGGTCTTTTGAGTTGAACAGCATGAAAATAAATGATAAAACTAGAGTAAATAACTCGAGGGGCATGAATGTTGTTTTGAAAACAGTCTTAATTGAAAGGAATGTTTCAGGCCTCAGTTTTCTCATCTATGAAATCAGGGGGGTCAATTTGTCTTTTAGTTTTTTACTCCAGTCTCCAAATTATACGATTCTCTAATTCTGAGGCTTAACATCAAACATTTTCATCTTAGTTTGATTAGGATGGCATTAATTGGGATGATATTCTATTAAGAGAGAAGCAAAGAAAACCAAACCATTAAGAATTCCATTGGTACTCAATAGATCCAAACTCCTTTGCATTTTTAATTTCAACATAAGCAGTATGTAACCTCACTTAAAGTCTGTGTCAAATGCGTTAAGCTCATAATGTACAGTTAGTCCAAATACCATTAAATACTGGACTAGGATTTTGGAGGAGAGTTGTCCTAAGTGCACCACAGACTTTTTAAAAATTACATACAAAATGTAAATGTTGTCAATACTGCATTTGCATTCAGCATATCTAACTACATGTTTATATTTGTTATATTTTAATTCAGAACTAGTAGGAATAATTTATATGTATTCAAATTATATGTAATGCATGAAACTACATTTAATGAAGGAAAATAATACCTCTAAAACCCAAGAACATGTTAATATTTATTCTTTACCACCAATTATGAATGCCTTAAAGATATGGAGCATATTCTTTTCATACCTTTAAGTGGCTGGCCTCAAACATTTGGTATAAATTTATGTTGTATTTGATTAGTGTAAATACCTGACTTCAGGGGATTTACAATGTAGTTGGAAATGCAAAGTACATAGCCATATAATAACATAATAGCAATAATATCTATTTCTTATATAGTCAGTACTATGCATACATACCTGAAAAGAATTATCTTGAACTTCAATTCTTAACATTTTTCTGTGATTGACAATTGTGTACCTATTTTTCAAATGGTGAAACAAAGGCAGAAAGGTTAAGTAACTCATCCATAGTCACACAGTAGAAACTGTGATTTAAACTAAGCTATCTTTCACCAAAGCCCATACATTTGACCACTGTTCTGTGATGAAATACCCACAAGTACAGGGCAGTGATGGAACAAAGAGTTATTCCCAGAAGCCTTATAAGATAGAAAACTAATAATAGTCCAAGAGTGTTTCAGAAGCTTCTCAAGTGTTCTACATCTTTACTTAGGCTTTTAAAAAACAGCCAACAGTTGATATACAAAACAAGAAGGACAGACATTTATAGAGAAGCCAGATCTGTTGAGCCTTGGACTCAAACTAAAAGGCTGCCCTTTTTGTGTTTACAAAGAGTGTCATAACTATCAGTGAGGAATCTCTTCTCTTTCTTAAAGTCATAGATCATCACACAATCATTGAGGATGGAAAGATCATTGAAAAGATTGTAATTGAAGGCTATAAGCATCAGAAACTTCTAAGCACAAAAGATAAGATCTCCTAACTTTCAAGTTGAAGCTGAGAAATATGAGATTTTATTAAACAGTAGTACAAAAGATTTTACAAATAAGAGCCAATGAGACCCTGATTTAGGAGATAAGATAATCCTCTAAGAGATTCTTCTAAGTATAGTAACTAAGATGTGATCACTTTTTAAAATATTTTTGAGAGCATGCACGAGAGCAGGAGGAGGGGGAAGAGAGAATCCCAAGCAGGCTCTGAATGGTCAGTGCAGAGCCCTATATGGGGCTCAAACTCACAAACCCTGAGATCATGACCTGAGGGCAAATTAAGAGTCAGAGGCATAACTGACTGAGCCATCCACATGCCTCTGAGATATACCTTAGGAATGACCTTTTTGTTCCCCAAGAAGACAGAAGAAAGAAATAGAATGACAAAGTCTAAGGCATTCACTGTTGAGATCTTCCAGTGAAGCAGGAGGGGGCAATGGTGGAGTAGAAGTGGAAAAAGAGCAAACTGAGAAAGAATGAAAGGCTTGTACTGTGTTGGGGAGGGCCCAGCTTCTTTTGTCAATTATGTGCTTGTGAGTAGGGTTCCTGAAATATATTTCATTTAAAAAATCACAGCAAGGGTGTAGGACACAGAACAGAAGGCATCCAGTTTGTTCCATGGTTGGCATGAGAAGAGGAGAGAACAAGAGACCAGAGAGACCTAACCAAAGACAGAGGAAGACAGAGGTGCAGGAGGGGAAATTCTAGGTGTGTGTGTTGGGGGGGGGGGGGGGGGGGAATAGAAAGCAAAGTACATGCACTGAACTGGGTGGAGACCTTTGAAAATCTCAGAGAGCATTGCTTTTCAATTATTTAGGTTTACACAGGGCAGGCGTAGATAAAATGGTCTGGCAGGTGGAGAGAGGCCATAGCCTACCTGATCTGTGGTCAGAGTAATGTCCCTATTGAATGTCTGCCATTTGGTAGATGACACTGAGCCAGGTTTTTCCACCTCGGTCCTACCACTTGCAGGAACCTACAAAATAACAGCCCCCCTGAGTCTTGGGTCCTTCGGAAAATATTTTGTTCCCAGAAGTTAGGAGTATTCAAGGGAACTCTTTTCTGATATTCACTTCTTTAATGTTTGTGTCCCTTATCCCCATCCATGTGAAGCCCTAGGCCCAAGTTCTGTTTAATATTTTTAAAACAATTTTCACTTAATCCAGAATAAAAGACTCCTGTCTTGGCTTGTAGCCTCAGTCTTTCTCTAATTACCCTTCTTGACAATTATTCCCTTTGCTCTTTTTGTCTCTGACCTCTCTGGTTTCATAAGGGCATGTCCATAAAGCCTGCAGGTATGCCAATATCTTTAGAGCCACTTACCCATATCTGAAATCTTACAACATGATGGACCAATGGAGGGTTTCTATGGTAGTGCAAAGGATAAGAATGGGACGATATTTGGAAGTTGACTTCTGGTATGTCCATACTTTGAGTATATAAGCTAAATTCTAAACAAGTGAATGAAAATCATGTGTACAAGTCAAGAAATACCCATTTTTCTCATGTTAAGTCACATCTTCCATTGGCTCACTTCTGGGATATTGATCTGTGATGTCGGGGGTGCTACACATTTTTCAAGATTAAAGTTAATAACAGTCGTTGTCACTTATATTTCAGATTTTGGAATATGGACTTCTGCAAAGTCTGTAAGTTTTCACCAGTCATGGCCAAAAGTGTGAACCAATGTTAAGTAGATGAGCATTGTATCCTTTTTAATAATCTCTTAGTTTAGATTCCTGTAGAAAGGCTGGCAGGCTGAGCTAAGCCCAGAGAATTATCTTACAACAAGCCAAACTTTGGATACTTTTCTGCAAAGTTATCTGGGTGGCCAAAGAAAGCAACCAATGAGTCAACACAGTAAGGTGAAATAGACCCATCCCCTGTAACAATAAAATGGAATAAAATAAAAGCCAATACAGAAACAGTTATTGTAGCTGCCAACCAAAAAAGACTAGCTAAAGCTTCCAGTGGGGTAATAGTTACTTCTTGATCAAGTCTTGTATTTTCAATGACAGGGTTTAGCAGAACCTTGAAATCTTAGTTTTGATTTTCATCTTTCAGTTTTAGTTCTAGACACCTGATACTGCACTTAACATTTATCTTAGAGACTGCATCATCGTTCTAGTAACCAGATAAATAAAATACCATCTTAGCTCATTGGCAACATTTACTGTGAGTCTCTGAGCACATTTTCTCAAACTTGAATGTGCACACAGGCCACTCAGGGGATCTTATAAAATACACTTTTAGGTGTGGGGTGGAGCCCAGGATTGCTTTTCTAACAAGTTCCTTTGAAGTCTAAGCTCTTCATCCAACCACTGTAGTTTGCATAGCAGACTTTATATGAACCTGCCTGACGTTTCTTTGCCATGCCAATTTCCCACTGTGGCTGCTCCCATCCAGTGACTAAAACACCTAAAGGGGTTAGCAATCTTGAACTCTGGCATACATGTACCAGGTCATGTTTAGAATGGTTTATGTATTAGCTCATAGCATGTGGTTTTAGGTTCAAAGGTCAGTTAAGGCCACTTAACAGCTGTGCAACCAGACACATGGCCAAACCTGTCTTGTGTCAATGTTCCTATCAAGTAACTCCTATACCACAGATATCTATGAGAATGTGATCATGTATATAAAGTGTTGAGGACTGTGCCTAATACATAGTGAATGCACAATAAATGCTCTTACGATGGATATCATTACTTATGATACTATTATTATTTTTACCTTAAGGGATAGATCTTAGTAAAGGGGCATTTGAGCTTAAGAAACCAAATCCACTAAAAGCAGCTATGATTCTATGGGAAGGGTACAGGAGTATGAGCTTTATATGGAAGTGGGCATAGGAATTAAAAATCAGGGATTTTGCCCATTTTCTACTTATCCAAAGCCATGAGGTCTCTGTTCTTTGCCTTTTTCTATTCAACTTGTTTTTCCTACTCTTCCTTCCTCCTTTACTTCCCTTTCTCTGTTGGTAAGTTTTTTTTTTTTCTTCCCTATGTGGACATAATGCAACATCTACATTCACAGCCTAGGGTTATTTCCAATCATAAATTCCTGGGGAAACAATCTGGACTGACATGGTCCAGTTCACTTTGACCTGGAGGAGAAGGGACAGGCTAAGTGACCAGAGCCTCCCTCCAGGGCTAAGTGACAGACTCCAAGAAAAGAGAAGGATAAACCACTTCTCTTAGGAGGGGATATGTGGGCAGAGTGGATGTGAGTGACTCATGAAATTATCTCTGGTATACAATGTAATATCACCATGCATGTGATTGGTGGGTAGGAAAGGAAAAAGAGGAGAACAAGGGTTTCAGAAAAGGCAGTTGTGACAGGCAAACTCCAAAGTCTCAAGCTGGAGGGTTGTGCCTAGGGCCATGCAGAGCCTCATGGAGAAAACCATGCGCCAAGATTGGTGAGAGCACGTCCTGGCTGCCTACTGCTTTGGCAGAGAAGGAGATAGTTAACCACCCATTAAAGCACCCAATTGAAGATCTACAGAGAAAATGGAGGAACTGAGCAGAAAGGAGGAGGCAGAAGGCAGAAAAACATGGCTGTGCCATTTATTTTTGCCTTCACTAAACATGTGAAAAATACAAAAGAAAGGAAGAAAATCTTTGTATTCCTGCTAGGAAAATGGAAGTCTTCTTTCAGTCAAAGATAAATTATGAGGTTCTGCTTCTATCATGGAAACCAGTCCCAAGGCATGGTAATTACTACTGGGACCCTAATTATTAATTGAGTTGGGAAGAGCGCAAGGGACTTATTTGCAGTAATTTGAGTCCCCAGAAATAAGAAATTTGACGTGTGCTTCAGAGCAGCAGAGAAATTGAATTTGGTTTAGAGAATGAGTGCCTGGAGAGAAAGCGGGAAGCAAGGCTGGAAAAACTTTGTGGTGATTGCATTAACCAGTCATGGCTAAAAGCTCTGTTCATTCTCCATAGGCATGAAATTTTGGCTGTGGGGTATGTTATAATTTACTTAAGCAAGATACCATGAAAGATTAGCATCTCCCGTCAACGTGGCAGACTGGTAAGGGTTTGGATTGGGAAAATATATGTGTGAAAGATCACTGTGGCAAGGGGAAGTGGAGCTTAACTACTGACCAAGTACTTTTCATTGAGAGACAGCCAAAGAGGATTACCAGCATGGGGACACTCAGGGTGGTGGTAAAGATAGACTTAGAAAGTCAAAATGAAATTAGTGTTTGGACACTAAGGAAAAGTGGTTTAGGGAAGGATGATAAGGTTGATGATCTTAGTTATTAAAAAAAAAGAAAAAAGAATTGTATGTATATAATCATGCTTTCATGGAAATCATCCTTACAGCATTCACCCAAGAGCATGCTATATGTTACACTGTTATATACTATGTTACAATCAATGAAAGGGGAAATGAAAGAACTAAGCTGGGAACATCTCAGAATAAATGCAGGAACAAAATGTGGAGCTGTAAGAGAAGGAAAGGGCATGGGATAAGCATAAACAGATGGGGGAAGTAACACAGTTGACACTCTGGCCACAGAAGAGAAAAGACAAAGTGAAACAGAGTAGATGTGATGACTAAGAGATAGGTCTGTAAATCAGCTAGTATATGAGGAGAGGGGACAAACTCTCCTTACCTCACAAAATACCATTTTGGTTAGAGATTCTTAGAAGTAACGTGTGTGGAGGGAAGTGAACTTGTGTATTTTTTCTGATGGAGGTAAAGACTTAAGAAAATGAATATAACATCCCAAAGATGGAAATATAAAATATTAAATATATTAATACTGTTAAGAGGTTATATGAGAAAATTAGAATATGAGGAATATGACATATGGTGATATAAGGAATTATCAGGAAAGGAGGTGAAAATCTTTGGGCAATGAGAGACTGAAGAAGGAGGAGGAGAAGAAGAAAGGAGTTAATGATAAAAGAAAAGCTCATCAAAGAAACTTTTAAGGATTTATAAACTGCCTACAAGTTTGGATAAATTAGAATCTAAAGTTACAATATGTAATGAAAATAACTCCGTCTCAGAATGGGTTATGGAGCAGTCTGAAATGAAAAAGCATCTATGTAGGTATGTGCATATATATTATAGAAAGAAGCAGTTCTTTATATATTTTGGATACTAACCCTTTATCAGATAGGTCAATCCAATTAAAAAATGGGCAGCAGACATGAATAGACATTTTTCCAAAGACAACATCTAGATGGCTAAACGACACATGAAGAGATGATCAACATGACTCATCATTAGGGAAATAGAAATCACAACTACAATGAGATACCACCTAATACCTATCAGAATGGCTAAAATTAACACAGGAAACAACAAATTTTGGCCAAGATGCAGAGTAAGGGGAACCCTCTTACCCTGTTGGTGGGAATGAAAACTGGTGTAGCCACTCTAGAAAACAGTATGGCTGTTCCAAAGCCAGAACTACCCTATGATCCAGTAATTGCACTACTAAGAGCTTACCCAAAGGGTACAAAAATACTGATTTGAAGGGTTACATGCACCCCGGTGTTTATAGCAACATTACCAACACTAGCCAAAGTGTGGTAAGAGCCAAATATCCATCGACTGAGAAATGGATAAAGATGTGGGGGGTGTATGTGTGTGTGTGTGACACACACACACACACACACAAGAATATTATTCAGCCATAAAAAAGAATGAAACCTTGTCATTTACAATGGTGTGGGTGGAGCTAGAGAGTATTATGTTAAGCAAAATAAGTCTGAGAAAAACACACACTGTATGATTTCAGTCTTATGTGGAGTTTAAGAAACAAATGAACATGGGGAGAACAAAGAGGCAAATCAAGAAACAAACTCTTAACTATAGAGAACAAACTGATGGTTACCAGAGGGGATGGTATACCCCTGGGACGGTTACCAGGGGGTGGGGGATGGGTGAAATAAGTGAGGGGGTTTAAGGGGGACACTTGTGATGAGCTCCAGGTGTTGTATATAAGTGATGAATCACTAAATTCTACACCTGAAATATTGCCCTGTGTTAACTAGCTGGAATTTAAATAAAAACTTGGGAAAAAGAGGGGTGACTGGGTGGCTCAGTCAGTTAAGTGTCTGGCTCTTGGTTTCAGCTCAGGTTATGATCTCAGTTTGTGAAATCGAGCCCCATGTCAGGCTCTGTGCTGATGGTGGTCTCTCTGCCCTTTCCCTGCTCACTCTCTCTCTTTCAAAATAAATATTAAAAAAAAAAAAAAAGCTTGGAAAAAAAGCAAGAAGGACTGAAAAGGAAGGAAGTTGGAGAAGGATTATTGATTACCATTAGAGATAATCTAAAATGTAGTTGGGAAAGATGCAACTTAATACCATGGTGACAGTACTAAAGAATGAGAGAATTGAATTATTGTCAGACTTTGACATCCCAGAATTATGTGATGTGATGGCATTTTTAAAGAGGAAACTTTTCCTGGTTCAATGGCTTCAGCTAAATTCTTTCTGTAGACTGGCTGAGCTGACTTTGTCTGGTACTGTTGGCTTATGGGAGACTATTAGAATTACAAGTATGATGACATTAGGAAACTCATTTATTTTTTTTATTTTTTTTTTAACGTTTATTTATTTGGGACAGAGAGAGACAGAGCATGAACGGGGGAGGGGCAGAGAGAGAGGCAGACACAGAATCGGAAACAGGCTCCAGGCTCCGAGCCATCAGCCCAGAGCCTGACGCGGGGCTCGAACTCACGGACCGCGAGATTGTGACCTGGCTGAAGTCAGACGCTTAACCGACTGTGCCACCCAGGCGCCCCAGGAAACTCAATTTAAAGAAGTACTTCACTTCTAATAAAAATGTTTCAACTAATTTCCCAAGAACAGGATTGTTATGGGATTTCTTCCCATATCTACTTTCTGTAGATAATGCAGGTAAGTCACACACACAAACACACACAGAAAAGATGCAAAATATCATACTATATGGCAGCCAGTGTTAACATCTACTTATTCAAAGATTTTCTCCCTTCCTTTGTGTGAATATAGACCTATATGTACATTTTAAATTGGGACCCTATACGGTTGTATCCTGCCTTCCTGCCAGTACACATACATATATATATATATATCTTACCATTTTCTTGATGGTATGACGATACCATCACTATCACTGAAAGGGCAAAGGAGAGAAAACCAGGGGCATTGGCATTACTAAACAGGAAAGACTGACCCGATAGCATGTAAAATACAGAGAGGCACGTTAAGGGGACAAAAGGAGCACAACTTCCTTAAGAGTTATCAAGGTGCGTCAACTAAGTTTATAATAAAGACTTTGAATCAGGTAAACAATTTTCTTTCCAATAACAGAAAAAGATAAAGCTCTTATCTTTTAACTTACTGCAAAAACTATTTCCCAGGATTCCCTGCAGAAGCTTTCAGACAGAAAAAGGCCAACCTGGAAGATGGCATGGATATATAGTATTTTAATGCACTCCTAAATGAAATGTTAAAAAAAATAAAATTTAAGGTTCAGAAGTGAAATGCATATTTATTCTAATTTATTTCAAGGACAAAGATGAAATGATAAAAAACACAAGAAGATTTTTAAAATACATTAATAACTTATACAAGAAGTTGTAATAAGAACTGTTAAACCAAACAGAGCAATGCAAATTATATGGACAATATAAGAAAGATCCAAGATAAATGGGAAATTGCTAAGTGAACATAATGAGAATTTATAAATAGTTGTTTTTGAAAATAGAGCAAGCTAAGCCAAGTGGCTCTGGGTGTAGTGGTTATTCAAAGTTGTCACCAACATAAATATAAAAATAAGAGCAGAGAGTGAGCACTACTGTGAAAGTCCATAGCATTTTACATTTTTGCTAATTTGATCTTTGGGAATAATACAAAGGTAGTTCTCTAACAAATGATCAGGTCTTTATAGAAATGAAAAAGAGACAAAAGAGTAGAAAAGGGAGATAAAGACATTGAAACAAAGGCAAAGACCCTAAATTTAAAATGGAATACAAGGCAAGTTAAATACAGAAAATCGCAAAGTACATCAATACCCCCAAAACAGAAATTGCTGAGTTTGATGATGAGGGTAGAAAAAAAATTCATCTAAAAGATATAGGAAATAAAACTAGAGCAAAGCAGGCCTATTATGCAGAACATTTTGTAAAAACCCCAAAACCCATAATTAAAACCAATATAGGAAAACATGGCAGTTCTCCAAAAGAAGCATGTAAGGATCAAGTCCCTCCTAATAAGGGAATGCATTACAGGAAAAGATTTGGGAAGCAGATGGCTGAGATTACTAACTGGAGAAGTCACAGGCATGGATCTGGGAGAAGCAGGCAAGATGGAGGTTTAAATAAAAAATCATCGGGTATTATTAAAAGGAAAAGGAAAGATCCAAACGTCCTAATTATGGGGATAAAGTCCTTCTGGGACAGCAGAAATGTAGAAACCTATAAATGAGTGAAGGAGACAGGAAGACGTGCCAAGTGGGAAAAACCACATTATAGAAAAGATGGGTAAGCCACATCATAGAGAAGAAGAGAAAGAAAGTTTAAGGAAAAAGAAAATGTAAGAAATTGATTTTCAAAGCCATGCAAATTGTTAGTTGGGGAATAGTAATAAATGCATATGTAAGTAGTACTTGTAAAGGTCATCTATCAACAGTGAATATACAAAGAGAAAATATTACATATAGAAAATAAGCATCAAGACACAGTATTTTATTTGCTAGACTCTGGAATATGAGTAAATGGGATATGAAGCTCAAGATATTGAAGATATGAGAGTTATTCCAATGGCTTCCCCATTATGGTACTAAGCCATTCCAATGGCTTCCCTATTATGATATTCCCCATTAAGAAGGCTAACAAGAGACTCACGAATTGGTTCTCTTTGGTTTGTTCTTCGTGGGGTACAAAGGAACCTAAAATTGCACGACTACTTTCTCTTTCAGCTAGCATAAGCAACTCCATGATCTCAAGGTGGTGTTTGACTACCTTCTCTTTCAGCTAGCGTAAGCAACTCCATGATCTCAAGGTGGTGTTTGTTCTTTCTCCATAATGGAATGTCAGTATTATGTATATGTCTACTTCACAGCAATTAAAGACATTGAGGCTTCATAGTTAATGTAAACCCTGTGAAAATCAAGTTTCCCTTTTTTATCCTCAATGCACAGAGTGTGCCAATAATCACCAAATAATTCTCCATTATTCCAATAGCCCTTAAATTTTGCTTCTCCAAACTCAGCAGTTTGAATTTCCAGTATAACTCTTATGTCTTGAGAAATTTTTAAGTGCAGACAACTAACAAAGTATGTTTAATTTAAATTTGAGTGACTTTGCAGGAATGATAAAAATGAGTATTATTTAGAATTCGAAACCCTTGGTACACAAATATCATCGAAGGTGTAAGAAGTACAACCAATCTTGGATTCTAGCTTCAACTCTCCTACTGTGTGACAATGAGCACTTAGCCTCCCTGTGCACTGTTTCTTTGTCTGTAAATTGGGATTATTAATTTCTATGTCTACCCATCTCTTGGGATAATGAGAATTAAAAAATGGACTTAAACTTTAAGCTACTTGGAAAAACCAACATTGTGTAAATTTAAGGAAGGCTGTTTTAAAACCTTGCTCTTTGACCCAAAATGTTTAGGTATTTGAGAATCTATATTCAGTTGTGTACTCTTTATATAGCATGTATCATAAAAGTGTTCCCTAAGTATTTTTATGATTTACTACATTAATACATAGTAACAAGGATTCTGGACAATTCTAGTATAAGCTACTTCTTTTGAAACACAACAAGGAAGTAGATAATATGAAATTTAGGCAGCAAAAACATTTTTCATTCTTTTTCCCCAAATTGGACTTTCATTGTGTTTTCTATGTTCAGAGGACTCACATTTATCCCTATTAGGTTGAGATTTTTAAAACCTCTACTACAGCCCAAGTCTTCCCTTCTGAAACCTACCTTCCTGTCAAAGCAATATTGTTCCATTCCCTGTGCATTCTAATTCTGGCCTCTCAAGCTTCCCCTTCCTTTTAATGTCCTCTTTGCCTTTTCAGCTTTTTTATCCTTTAAATCCTGTGAAGAACTGATGCAGTGAAAGACTATAGAGCCCTGAATATACATTTAAACTGTTTGAATCCACCTATGTGCATTTTTCGATACAGTAGTGTAGATTTATTTTCTCATGATTTTCTTAATTTCCTTTCTCTAGCTTACTTTATTTAAGAATACAGTACAGGGGCGCCTGGGTGGCACAGTCGGTTAAGCGTCCGACTTCAGCCAGGTCACGATCTCGCGGTCCGTGAGTTCGAGCCCCGCGTTGGGCTCTGGGCTGATGGCTCAGAGCCTGGAGCCTGTTTCCGATTCTGTGTCTCCCTCTCTCTCTGCCCCTCCCCCGTTCATGCTCTGTCTCTCTCTGTCCCAAAAATAAATAAATAAACGTTGAAAAAAAAATTAAAAAAAAAAAAAGAATACAGTACATAATACATATACAGAATACATGTCAATCAACTGTTATTTGAAAGCCTTCTAGTCAACAGAAGGCTCTAGTTAAGTTTGGGGTGGGGGAAGTGAAAAGTTATATAAGGATTTTCAACAGTGCAGGGGACTGGCACCCTTAAACCCTGTATTATTCAAGGGCTAGCTGTATATACACGTACACATACATATAGAAGAGGATATGTATATAACCTATGTATATATGTGACATTTTATATTCAAAGCTATTAAAATGCTTATGTGTATACATACATTAAACTTCACTATGATATGTAATGATTATATTTTCAGGAGTTTGTTTTCTTAAGTTTTCAAATTCTATCCCCTCTATTTTATTATTTTGTCTGATGTAAAGAGCCCTGCTTTACAATATGCACCCTAGGGAACCCCGGGAGTGAAGAAGAAGAGAAAAGGATAGATTTAATATCCAATAGCTAAATGAGAACTCTTCCAAATTTTTTCCAAGCATCTTGGGAACAGTGAAAATCAGTTTCTGGGGGAGAAATTATTGTTTTACATGGATCCTTATACTTCTTTTGTAGTTCCTGAAATTTGCAAACTCAATTCTTTTGCTAAAGCCAATATATAAAAGAAACTGTTTATGATGAAAGCAAAGTCAAAAGTGAGATGTTTATTTTAGGTAATATCTTATTTTGTCTTGTAAAAAAATTAGTGTATTCAAAATATATTTAAGTCATATGTAATAAATTAAACAGCTTCTATATTTTGACCTCTCATTAATATATTTTCAATATATTTTTATTAAAATGCTAATGTACATTTTTAAATCAAAATAAAAAAAATTTAAATTTAAGTAACTATAGAATGATATAGAAGAATTAAGAGTAACAGTGTACTGGAAAAATCAAGGAGTAGGAGGACTCTAAGCTTACCTCCTCCCACCAATACACTTAGGTAACATTCCATATAAATAACCAGAAAACAAAATGAAGACTGGAAGAACTTCACAATTAAAGGTAGAAAAGAAGCCACATCTAATATGGCAGGAAGGGCAGACACATAGTTGGGAGCTGACTCAAGGGCCATCTGTGGGAGAAATGGAGCTGTGGGCAAGGAGAAGAGAGAGAAAAAGATGATCACACTGGTGAGCCTGCTCAGGGAAGATGAATCTCCTTAGCATGTGGCTTTGAAAACCAGATGGGCCAAATTTCATGAGTTCTTACAACCAGAGGGACTTAAAGCCTGGAACTTTAAACATCAGTGACCTCAGCTCTGTGAGGGCCAGAAAGGCAGTAGGAAGCCGAGTCTTGGCCCTTAAAGAGATAACCCAACCAATAGCCCATGGAGAAACAGCATACAAGCAGCAGTTAGGACAACACCTGGGACAAATGGGAGGGAGAGTTATTTACTAATAACCAAGTGGGTCCTAGATAAACCAATGTCACTGGGAAACTCCTGTAGGAACAAAGGAGCTGACAGGTGTCATTTCCCTCCCCTGTACCCAGCATAAATATGGCCACCATAGGAATGAGTACAGTGCCAGCTTATATTACCAAACCTGGTTATACCAAGCCCTGAACCTCCATCCAGGCTTGCCTCAGTCCCAGCACTGCAGTTCCTTGCCTCAAGAAGACCAGTGCAAACCTTGCCAACACTGCATCTCCCAACTGCACGCTTTGTGGGGCCTCAGTCCCGGTGGGAGCAGTGGCTGGTCACCTCTTATGGAGGAGTATCAGCAATGGTAACAAGTCCCCTGTGAAAGAGGACTGGCGTGCAAAAGCTATGGGCACTGTTCACCACTTTGTGGATTGCTTCAGATTGCTCTGGTCTTGGTGATGGAGGCACAACTCCTCTGGCAAAGGAACAGAGCTACCTTGTTAAAAGTGTATGCCTGCCCATACTTTCAATAGCAGGAGACATAGTTGACTTTCCTAACACAGAGAAATAGATACAAACAATTAGACAAAATTAGGAGACAAATGATTATGTCCCAATGAAAGAAGAGGGTAAAACCACAACAAGATAACTAAGTGAAACAGATTTAAGTAACATGACTGATAGATAATTTAAAGAAAAAATCATAAAGATACTCACTGGACTTAAGAGTAGAGGATATAAGGGATACTATTAATAAATAAACATAAAATGGGGGTGCCTAGGTGGCTCAGTCAGTTAAGGCTCAGGTCATGATCTCCATGGTTCAGGAGTTCAAGCTCTGCATTGGGCTCTCTGCTGTCAACACAGAGCCTGCTTCAGATCCTTTGTCTCCCATTCCTTCTGCCCCCCCCACCCTGGCTCTTTCTCAAAAATAGACATAAGGGGTCCCTGGGTGGCTCAGTCCATTAAGTGTCTGACTCTTGGTTTTGGGTCAGGTCATAATCTCATAGTTTGTGGGTTCGAGCCCCACACTGGGCTCCATGCTGGCAATGCAGAGCTTGCTTGGGATTTCTCTCTACTCCTCCCTCATGCGTGCACTCTCTCTCTCAAAAATAAGTAAATAAAAATCAACTTAAAAAAAAAGAAATAGAAAATATAGAGAACCAATTAGAGATGATGAACACAATAAATGAAAAAAATACACTAGATGGAATAAATAGAAGGCTAGGAGAAGCAGAACAACAAATTAGCAACCTGGAGGGCAGAGTAACGGAAAGTAATCAAGCTGGGCAGATGAGAGAAAAATACTATGCAAAATGAGAATAGACTTAAGGCACTCAGCTACTCCATCAAGAATAAAAACATTAGCATTACACCGATCCTGGAAGAAGAGATAAAAGAGGTAAAAAAATTATTTAAAGGATTATTACCTAAAAAGTTCCCAAATCTATGGAAGGAAGCAACTATCCAAATCCAGGAGGTACAGAGATCCCTCCCCCCCAAAAAAAAAATCAACCCAAGGGGGTCCACACCAACATACAGTGATTAAAAAGGCAAAAAAATAGTGATAAGCAGAATTTTTAAAGCAGCAAAAAAAGACAGTTAAATACAGGGGAAATCCCATAAGGCTACTGGCAGATTTTTCAGTAGAAATTTTGCAGCCCAAAAGAGAGTGGCATGATATATTCCAGGTGCTAAAAGGAAAAAAAAAAAATCAGCATCCAAAAATACACTCTCCAGCAAGGCTATCATTAGAATAGAGAGATAAAGAGTTTCCCAGATAAAAGCTAAAGTAGTTCATGACCACTAAACCAGCCCTATAAGAAATGTAAAAGAGAATTCTTTGAGTGGAAAGACCATAAATAAGAGAAAAAAAAGTAGGAAGGAAAAGAAAACATTGAAAATAAGTATATTTGTAAAAATCAGTCAAGGGACTCACAAAATAAAAGGGTGTAAAATGTTACACTATATACCTAAAACGTGGGGAAGAGAGGACAAAAGAATCGGTTGAAACTTAAGCACTATCAACTTAATACATTGCTATATGTAGAAGATATTATATATACACCTGATGGCAACCACAAATCAAAAACCAGTATTATATATGCAAAAAAAGGAAAGCAATTCTAGTATAGTTTAAAGAAAGTCAACTTATGGTGAGAGAAGAGGACAAGAAGGAACACAGAAATTCTACAGAAACAACCACAAAACAAGTAACAAAATGGCAGTAAATATATACCTATCGATAATTACTTTGAATGGAAATGGACTAACACTCCAATCAAAAGACATAGGGTAACCAAGTGGATATGAAAAGACCTATCTTTATGCTGCCTACAAGAGACACATTTCAGACCTAAAGACACATGCAGATTCAAAGTGAGAGAATAGAGAAACATTTATCATGTAAACAGATGTTAAAAGAAAGCTGAGGAAGGAATACTTATAGCAGACAAAACAGAGTTTAAAATCGTTATTTAGAGAGAGAGAGAGAGAGAAAGAGACTTTGGGAGAGCGGCAGAGAGAGAGAGAGAGAGAAAGAGAGAGAATATCCCAAGTAGGCTCCCAACAGCACAGAGCCCAACACAGCGCTTGATCTCGTGAACTTTGAGATCATGATCTTAGCCAAAATCAAGAGTTGGATGTTAAGCGACTGAGCCACCCAGGCACCCTAGGCTTTAAAACAAGAGAGTGTAATAAGACAAAGCAGAACATCATATAATCATTAAGGAGACAATCCAACAAAAAGACATAACAATTGTAAATATGTATCCAACATGGGAGAATCCCAATACATAAACAGTTAATAACAAAAATAAAGGAATTAATTGATAGTAATACAGTAAGAGTAGGGTACTTTAACACCCCACTTACATCAATGGACAGATAACCTAAATAATTTAATCTTATACCTAAAGGAGCTAAAAAAGGGAACAAATAAAACTCAAAACCAGCAGAAAGAAATAAGATTAGAACAGAATAAATGATAAAATTTAAAACACAATAGAATACATCAACAAAACCATGAGCTAGATCTTTGAAAATAAAATAAATTGATAAGCCATTAGCCAGACTCATAAAAAAGACTCAAAATCAGAAATGAAAGAGGAGAAAAAGAGAAAAAAAAACAACACCACAGAAATACAATTGATTTTAAGAGATTCTGAAGCATTATATGCCAATAAACTGTACAACCTAGGAAAAATGAATTCCTAGAAACACATAAACTACCAAACCTGAAGCAGGAAGAAACAGGAAATTTGAACAGACCAATTACCAAGAATGAAATGGAATCAGTAATCAAAAAATTCCTAACAAACAAGAGCCCAGGACCAGATGGCTTCTCAGGAAAATTCTACCAAATATTCAAAGAGTTAATTCCTATTCTCCTCAAACTATTCCAAAAAATAAAAAAGGAAGACAAGTTTCCAAATTCATTCTACGAGGCTAGCATTACCCAAATATCAAAACCAGATAATGACACTACACAACACATGCACACATACACAACACATGCACACATACACACACCTCTACAGACCAGTATCTCTAAGATAGATACAAAAATCCTCAACAATATATTAGCAAACCAAATCCAATAATACATTAAAAAAATCATGCACCATGATCAAGTGGGATTTATTCTGGGGATGCAAGGGTAAATATTTACAAATCCAGTATTTGCAAATCAATCAAAGTGCTATCACATCAACAAGAGAAAGGATAAAAACCATATTATAATTTCAATAGATGCAGAAAAAGCATCTGACAAAGTACATCCATTCATTATAAAAACCCTCTACAAAGTAGGTTTAGAGGGAACACACCTCAGCATAATAAAGGCCTACTGTGAAAAACCCACAGCTAACATTATACTCAATTGGGAAAAACTGAGAGCTTTTCCCCTAAGATCAGGAGCAAGACAAGGATGTCTAATCTCACTTTTATTCAACATAGTACTGGAAGTCCCAGACACAGCAATTAGACAAGAGGAAGAAATAAAAGGCATCCAAATTGGTAAAGAAGAAGTAAAACTTTCACTATCTGCAGATGACATGATACTACACATAGAAAACCCTAAAGACTCCACCAAAAAACTACTAGAACTGATAAATGAATTTAGAGAGGTTGCAGGATACAAAAACCAATGCACAGAAATCCATTGCGTTTCTATGCAATAATAATGAAGCAGCAGAAAGAACTTGAGAAAACAGTCCCATTTACAATTTCATCAAAAACAGTAAAATACCAAGAAATAAACTTAACCAAATAGGTGAAAGACCTATAGTCTGAAAGCTATAAAACACTGATTCAAGAAATTGAAGCCAATACAAACAAATGGAAAGATATTCCATGCTCATGGACTAAGAGAACAAACATTGTTAAAATGTTGACACTACCCAAAGCAATCTACAGATTTAATGCAATCTCTTTCAAAATACCAACAGCATTTTTCACAGAACTAGAATAAACTATCCTAAAATCTTCTGGAACCACTAAAAACCCTGAATAACCAAAGCAATCTTGAAAAAGGAAAACAAGGCTGGAGGTATCACTATTCTAGATTTCTTACATTAAAAAGCTATAGTAATCAAAACAATATGGTACTGGAACAAAAGTAGACACATAGATCAATGGAACATAAGAAAAAGCCCAGGAACAATCCCACAATTATATAGTCAATTAATCTTCTTCAAAGGAGGCAAAAATAAGCGATGGGAAAAAAGTCTCTTCAGTGAATAGTGTTGGGAAAACTGGATAACTACATGCAAAAGAATGAAAGCGGACCACTTTCTTACACCATATGCAAAAATAAACTCAAAATGGATTAAGGACCTAAATGTGATACCTGAAACCATAAAACTCCTCGAAGAGAGAGTACACAGTAATTTTTCTGACATTGGTCATAACATTTTTTTAGATATGTCTCCTGAGACAAGGGAGACAAAAGAAAAAATAAACTATTGGGGCTACATCAAAATAAAAATCTTCTTCACAGTGAAGGAAACAACCAACAAAACTAAAAGAAAATGTACTGAATGGGAGAAGATATTTGCAGATGACATAGGCATTAAAGGGTTAGTATTTACAACATATAAAGAACTTATACAATTCAACACTAAAAAAAAAAAGCAAATAATGCAATTAAAAAATGGGCAGAACACATGAACAGACATTTCCCCTAGAAGACATCCAGAGGGCTAACAGACACATGAAAAGATGCCCAACATCACTTATCATCAGGCACATGTAAATCAAAACCACAATGAGCTATCACTTCACACCTGTCAGAAGTCTACACTCAAAAACACAAGAAACAATAAGTATAGGTGAGGATGTAGGGACAAAGGAACCCTTGTGTATGGTTGGTAGGAATGAAAACTGGTGCAGCTACTGTGGAAAACAGTATGGAGGTTCTTCAAAAACTTAAAAAAGGAGAACTACCCTATGATCCAGTAATTCCACTACTGGGTATTTATCCAAAGAATACAAAAACACTAATTCAAAAGGATATATGCACCTCTATGTTTATTACAACATTATTTACAATAGCCAAATTAGGAAGCAGCCTAAGTGTCCATTGATAGATAAATGGATAAAGAAGTGGTGTATATATATACACAACAGAGTATTATTCAGCCAAAAAAAAGGAATGAAATCTTGCCATGTGCAACACAGATGGAGCTAGAGAGTATAATGCTAAGTGAGATAAGTCAGAGAAAGACAAATACCATACAATTTCATACATCTGTGGAATTTAAGGAACAAAATTGAACAAAAAAGAGACAGAGAAAGAAACCAAGAAACAAACTCTACTATAGAGAACACAGCAATGGTTACCAGAGGGCAGGTGGTTGGGGGGGGATGAGTGAAACAAGTAAAGGGGATTAAGACTACACTTATCTTGATGAGCACTCAGTAAAACATGGAACTGCTTAATCACTATACTATACATCTGAAACTAATACAACACTGTATGTTAACTACACTGGAATTAAGGTAAAAAAAATAGTAAGGAGTAACAATGTATTCAGAAGTGTATTACAGAAACTCTACAACTGTTAACCTTATTTTTGAGGATTTTCTTTAAACACTGCAGACACTTCCTTTCCAATACACTGCTAAAATAGTTTTAAAGGGTTAAAAAAAATCTTAACACAAAAAAGGTGAAAAGAATAAAGTATGAGACATTAAAAGATGAAAGATTTAAGTAAGTTTATGGCAGTGATGTTAACTGACTTAGAGAAAATAAAACTATCTTCAAGTGAGGAACTTCCACAGGAAAGGAGTGAATTTATCACTTAAAAGCATATTATTGGAAGTGTCAACTACAAAAATAGAGGGTAAGAACAAGGGATAAGTTGAAAATCTATACAGAATGGAGGAGAGTAGCCTAGGTTGAGAATTCCAGGTGTTCTCCCTTACTCTGCACAGGGAAGAAATCATTTTTTCCAACTACTCTCCCCTCCCTACCAACCACCAGCTCTGAAAACTGAACTAGGAGACTGCATGATAAATAAAAGGGTAACGTCAGGTTTGAGGCCATGAAGATTATTTAAGAAAGGACATATAAACTGACGGACCTTTGGGGTCTTTGCAAGCACATCTTCAGGAAGCATATATACCCTCATAACTTCCCTCACACTCCCAACCCTACTCTCTAAACATGTGACTCACAAATTCTTGTCTCAAATCCAAAAGGCTCTTCTTTCAACCCTATTCCTTTCCCAAAATAAGTATTTCTAAATATAAATATTTCTCAATTTCAAAACTGAATATATAGTCAAGAGTCTCCAACCATTTGAGGAATGCCTTCAGTCTGAAAGGAATGGATCAAAACAAACATAAAAGAGAAGGACAAAGATAGTGAAAGGATCTAAAATTTTAAGGAATACTCCAAAACTCTAACATCTTCAGTAAGTGACCGTAAAAAATGAATGTAATACCACAAAAAGAATGATAAATACATGAAATATTTAATAGTAGTACAAGTCTACATTTAAAACTCCAAAAGGGGGTTTAGAAGGTTAAATCAAAGAAATATACTCTGAATGGGATGGGTAGAGGGGAGACAGTTATAAAAAAGGAGAAAAAAAGACTATTTGGCTCAACCATGAGGTCCAACATTCAAATGATAAGCGTTCAAGAGCAAATAGAGGGGGAAAATTTTAAGAACATGAATTCCCAGAATAAAAGAGATTAATGAATTAGCTCAAAGCATGGAAAAAAGATCAAGTCACACTTTTGTGAAAATTTAGAAAAGAAGGTACAAAGGGAAGTTCCTAAGAGTTTCTAGAGGTGGGGAAAAGAATACATGCAAAAACAAAACAAAACAAAACAAAACAAAACAAAAACTAGAACATCACTGGTATTGCCAGTAACAACACTAACTATTTGAAGAAGGAGAAACAATATCCTAAAATTCTGAAGGAAAATGTTTTGGAATCCTAAATTCTATGCCCAGCTAAACTATCATTCAAGGGTAGGGGAAAACACGGGATCTGGGAAGGAGGTGATCTAACAGAGGAGGATAGTAAATAAAGTCCCAGTGTTACAGATGTATACCAGACCCAGAAAGAAATCAGTCTCATTTCAAGCAGTAAGGATAGGTGAATGCCAAAGAGGATGCATATGAAAAATCAGTAACACCAATACATTATTGGATTACCAAATATTTAGAAAAACTAGTCTTTGATATGTACATTGGAAAAGTTAGGAAAAATTGTTTTCCATAAATACATAGTAATTTACACAAAAATAACACATAGTATTATTAATTTCAATGAGAAAATTTGTAAAAGATAGGATTGGAAATGGGGATAAACTGCATATACCTAATAAAGATAGATTAGAAAACTATTTAAAAATATAGTATAACTAGTTTTGGAGAATAAGGAAAAGAACATGGGATAGGGTGGTGTTTTAAGAGAGCTAAATCTTGAATACCTAAAAGAAGCCAATGTATAAACAGTTGAAAAATCAGCACTATAAACATTACCGAATATTGGAATAAATATCTAAAGAGCTTCAAGAGTTGAAATGGTCTCCCATCCCCCCACCCCCCGGGGGAGAAGGATTAAGGTTTGACAGACTTTACTATTCATCTTTTAGTACTGCATTTGTTGTACCTGCTTGCATGAATGGCTCCCTGGTGATTTATTTTTTAAATCAATGTTAATACACTGTGTAGAGCAAGTAATTTTATTTCTGTTGATTCAATACTCAGTGATTCAGGGTCCATCATCATAGATGTCAACTTTGGTTATACAAATAGAAACGGTTAGAGACTGTGAAGAATACATATCTAATCTATAAGATAATTAACCCCCTGACATTTTTTGATAAGTGATTTATCTATTTTCTCAGATTGCAGAAAAGTATATTAGTCAAAGAATTTGAATTAATTTAGCTATAGAAAGTCTAAAAGTATTGCATTTTGAAAATTTAAGGATGGAATCAATTTTGTTATTATAAATCATTGTAGTTTCACAGATTGTCATTATACATAAAGTATTTTTTAAAATTGTGTCTCCAAATGCAACATGTGTCAGTGATATATTATTGGCTACTATTTTAATCACATAATATGTTGTTTTCACTCTTCTATTTAATATATAAAGAGTACTCTGTTGTATTTGGGTCAACTGGGGATTAAGTTTTATAGATTAGGTCTTTATTTCTTAGGTGGTTTAGAGATTCTTCATTTATCATTTGAAGTTATTTATAATACAAACTTTCACCAGAAAAAAATATTGAAACTACACTCATAATTGCCAAGTGAAAGAGTTCTTAATTACCAAACTTAGAACAGGTTTCCAGAAACTAACAAGTTAATGTTTCAAAAAACCATGTGGAAATGATTCATTTCCATGTGGAAATGAACCTGATAAATTTTACCTTGGTGTTTGATAATTCAATGGTAACTTTAAAGTATTATGAAAAACAATATATTATTTCTCTGTTTAATGAAAGCATGAAGATCTACTTCTATCACCTAATGCAAGAAAGCAAATCACTTCAGCACAGCCAGGTTTCATTTTTTAAGGACATAAAATGGTTTTGAGTAGTTGACCACAACTACTTTGGGTCCCGTCTTTCCTTCCAGAGTAATTGTACTATAGTAAAAATATACTTTTCTATCTTTTCAAGGAAAATAATGTAAATGTAATTTTACCAACCACCTTTGAGTGTGATCATTGATTAGCCAGGCTCCTCCCTTTCTTCATAGGATATCTCCACATCATCATCAGTCATGATTTGTCTAGATAGTGTATTAGATTAATATGCAGTTATATTTTGACAGAAAAAAATAGATTGCTACATTGTAAACTTTTTTATGAAGAATTGTCTCAGCAAATGGGTGACTTAGAACAAAAAACTTATTGTACTTTTTCAGGGAGGAATACACGTTGCCATTTACTATTACTAGCTATCATACATTCTGCAAAGCAGATTAAGACATCAGAAATTTAGAGTAAGAAATGATCTGGGAAAATTAAGAGATGTCCATGAGTGACTGCCTCATAGGTTTTCAAGCAAACTTTAAAGAAAAATAAATTTTATTTGGACATTTCTACAACTTCATTCTCACTATTCCTACTTAAAACAATCATCTCTTGGGGCTAATAAAAAATCCCTACCAAGACTGTATTCTACTAAAACTGTAGGCATAGTCTGTGCATCAACTTTCCTGTCTATCCACTAATGCGGCACATCTCTAATACCTTCACCTCAAGTAATTTACTTCACCATAGAAACTTGGAAGGTTTCAATGCATCATCAGCTGGTGGCATTTTAATTCTTTACTGCAGTATTTGGTTTTACATGGCAGAAAAAGTGCTGTACGATGGTGGTAAGTGGGGGAAAAACGAAAGATGATCATTACATACTCTGGGATTGAATAAGCAGTAGCAAAATAAATTCCTAGGCAGATATTTAATATCACAAAAAAGACAAGGGTAGTTAAAGCATTATTTTATTTGTAAGAAAAAAAATTTCTTGGAAGTGAATAATAAGTCTCCTACCTAAGGTAGGAGAAATCTACAGCACAATTTGACTAAAGGGTCCCTAACTACATAGAGCTGTAATTCTGCCAAATGAAATCAGTTCCCTCCCTTAGGATTTGTCTTCCCAGCTGTATCCCTAAGGGTTATTTGGCCAATTCTAATATTTATTGCTTAGAATCTCAAATATGTAAGGTGTGCTTGTTGATGTGGCCTCTAATTATATTTACATAGTGAAGTACACATTACCAGTCATACAATTGGACTGCCCTTTGTCATAAAAATAAAATAAATAAACCTCCAACTCAAACCTAAAATATGTGTCCAAAGGAGCATTTGCACTTGCAAAAGGCAGAAAATTTAGCCCAGACTGGCTTAAGAGAGCTAATTCCCTCACTTAACTAAGAAGTACAGAAGAAGTAGCTCTTGCTCTCTCTCCTCCCCCTTCTCTGTCCCACGCCTTTGCTCTCTATTTTTGTTTGCTGTTTTCTCTCACCACTCCTCCATCTCTTCCAGGTCTCCTTTGCCTTCACACAGATGCAGGTTTCCCACTGAGAACATTAAGTGGCCTCAGCTTTTACTGATTTCACATCCTGTAAGATCCCATTTAGCAAGAGGGAGCATTGTGCTGTCTCCTCCCAGCATCCTTGGTGAATGCTCACTCTTACTTCTCATGGTGTAAACTGTTACTGAGTTGTAGATTGGACAATGGGGCATAGTGATTGATCACTTAGCTTAGAACTTGTTCCACTCCTGAACCCCATCGGTATTAGTTCACTATGGCTCCTCTAAAAAATGACCACACACTTGGTGGACTAAAATAACCTGTTTATCCACTTACAGATCTGCAGGTCCAAAGTCCAAAAAAAGTTATACTGCACTAAATCAAGGTATGGGGAGGGCTGTGCTCCCTCTGGAGGCTTCAGGGGAAAATCCATACATGGGCCTTTTCCAGCTTCTAGAGCTGTATCCCTTGGCGCTTAGCCCCTACCTGTCTTCAAAGCCACCAGCCTACCATGGTGCTTTAGCACTCAGATTTCCTTTTCCTTTTCTAAGTAAATCTCTCTGCCTTCGTCTTGCAAGGATAGTCATGATTAAGTTTAGAGTCCACCCAGATAATACAGAGCAATCTTCCTATCCCAAGATCCTTAATCACATGTGCACAGTCACTTTCACCACATAAAATAGCATTCACGGGTTCCAGGGAATGAGACAAGGGCATCTTTGAGGACCATTATTCAACCTACCACACACCATCTAAGTATATAATCAGTGAGAAAGGGAGAGGAGAGCCCAGTAAAGATCAGGAAGATAAAACTGTGCTTCATTTTACCTCTTAAAATGAATCACATAACATTTTTAGTCAAGCACAATAAAATAAGTCAGTTGACAATAACCCTATTTTCTATTCTAAAACATACATGAGAGACTGTCAGAAGGTGGAGGAGGGTCAGTAATCTATCCTCCAGACTCAGATGGCACTTTGAGACCAAAAAACGATACAAGCCACTCCATACCCTTCATGGTTTCACTCAGAGTAACTTACAGACAGGAGCAATCATGGGACAAATGATCTCCATGCTCAGCAGCCATTCTCTGCCACTATTCTCACCCAGCCTACACCTTAACCCACACCTTTATAGAGCATGGAGCAGGGTGGTGAGGTCACAGGGTAGCTATCAAAAGTGGCACCGTCTGTGTGCCAGAAGCTATTAGCTATTGAAGGGGCTTCGGTGCACCAGTCATCACAGAGAAGATCAGAACAAGCCTTCCAGCATTTTGATCAGGGTACATATTAACCTCCATGGGGCCTGAAACTTGTAGCCCCTTGTGAGGGTGGTCATTTTGCAGGCCTGAGTGAGATGGAAGGCCATGATGGAGTCCTACACTCCTATACTCCACACCCAACATCTTTATGGCCTATACAATGGTTTGGAGCCATTATTTTGCAATGACCCTAGAGCCAGATATCAGGAGGTAACTTGTATCCTTATGCCACAGTAGCAATATAAACAGCAACGTGGGATTAATACCACCCCAGCTTTTCACTATTCCTCATTCTTGAAGAATAAGGGTGATGTACTGCTCTAGCTACTTCCTGCTAAAAAGGGGTGCAGATGAGGATTTAAAGAATGAAACTGCCTTGCATCCAATTGTAGATATTGCCTAGTACAAAGTTGAGCCCCAGTCCTTTGTCCAGTCATAATTTTGGAGCTCTCAGGTATGGTTTTAGACTGAATTTTATCCCACATTTCATTACAATGTAAATTAGGCCAGTTGGGTGAAACAGTCATCCCACAGCAGGAGCTGGTCCTACAGGTGGGCTTTCAAAGTCAATCCTGTAGTGTGCAAGCCATCAGGTAGAAAAATAGCCAGATAGGCAAGGAACCAGAAGAATACAGGATCCAGCTTAGTTTTAAAAGTAAATGATAAACATTCTTGGACCATTAGTCACAACTAGAATTTAGCAGCCATAAGGGTGTGTTACTGAAATAATTTTTTTTTCCCTCTCTAAAATCACCATCATTTTATCAAAGGTAGCCAAAGTAAAACTAAGTTGTTTGCCAAGCAGATCCAGTTTTAACAAACTTGACCCAATTATTTTCTTAAGTGCAGTAAGAATAGTGACTGGCCATTTAGGTTCTTTTAAAATGTGCTTTACTGGAGCTTCTCATAAGGCATTTCAGATTGAGACCGTAAGAGCCTTTCAAGGCTGAGAACCTAATATATGGATGGGCAGCATAACTATTGAATTACCTGTAGCCTATTGTCATTTGCCAGGTCCCATTTAGTTTCTTTAAGAGTGCTGAATGGACTCTAAGCAAGCATAATTACTGCCACCCCTATTCGTATTCTTTAATGATGGCAGTAATCTCGTTATATTCCCCAGGTTATATTGTTTTACCTTTACTGCCCCCCAAGACCATAAACTGAATAGATTCCCATTTGGAATGACCCCGCAATGAGGGAATTCACTATTTGGATACACAACCTGAATTCACCTGTCATTACTGTCATTAAATCCAGGTCCTATAGAACATCTAGGCCTAAAATATACTCAGAAATGGGGGGAAAGGGCACTGGAAAACAGTGGGAAGGAAGACTGTTGAGCTGTAGGTAGAGAGTAGCTTGACCTTGATAATTTTTCCCCCTAACCATCAAAAGTCTTTATTTCTCCGACAAATTTTGACAGGTGTCCATAGATAAGTGTGCAGTCAGCTCTAGTGTCTATTAGTGTGGTCTGTTAGGAGACAAATACATGGTTAATTCAACATGGGGCCTCCAGTCACTCCCTATTACACACACTAGAGGGCAATGTTGGCTTAACCCCTAGCCTCTAGGGATAGGGGGTAACTACCCCTGAAATTCCTCTATTAGCAGAGAGGCACTTGGTTACACACCTGGCTTTTTTGCGCCTTCCTTCAAGGGAGAAGAAGTTTTCCCTTAGGTAACGCCTGCCGTAACTTAGCAAGACTGAATTGGGTTGTATTTTTCTCTTGGCATCCCAGATAATATTGGATCTTGCTAGAATTATTTAGGAAAGAACTTAACAGGCTTGCTTTTTTTTTTTTTTTTTCCATTTTATCATTGGCAAGATCCTTTGTTTTTCCCCTGTTTATCAACCCATTTATTTCCCTTATAACGGATTCTTTCGGTTTCACTTAAGGCAGCTACCATGGCTGTTACTGTAGCAATGGGTCAGTTAACCACAAGGTCAAGGATAGATAATGCAAGTCCTGTTCCATGGCCCCGGGGGCCAACTGTAAGATCTGGTCTTTCATGCAATAGAGAAATAATTCTTCATCCTGGCCTCAAAAATGCGGGCATTAGTGACATATTTCACTCCCAGTTCACCTATAATTTCTTGTACTTCTTCCAGAGAGGTCCAGCACAAGGGAGGGGAGTGAACACCCCTTTGTTAGGCCAGGTTATATTAATTCTAGCATTTATCCAATCAATCACATTAGCCAAGCACCCCCAATTCTTGCCTGTGACTGCCACGTAGCAGGTTGAGCAGTGACAGAGGCCATTTCTAACTTCCCAAACCCATTCAGAAGACCATCTCTCCCTGTACACACAGTCCTAACACCCGCACTGCCTCCCCTTCTTGACCCTTCTGCTTAAACAGGCTGGTTAGCTCCACTAATTCAGTTGCGTAATATTCCCTCATAGTCATTTTCTTACTGGTGGGAATTTCTTCTAGGTCATTCCAGGCTCAAAAGTGGTTGGGTCTTTTTGCCTGAATCAAAGGGCATGCCTGTAATTCATCCTCCTCCACGCTTCAGGACCCCCACTTTCTCCAGATAGAGCAGTACTCACTTTGGTGCCATAGTCTGCACCCAGGGGTCCCTGCCTTTCCACATGCCATAGTTTCTAAGTGTTCCTCTTGCTGCCAGACTCCTCTAGACATAATGTTCCTCACCAGAGGCACACGCGGCTCACACATCCTTTTCCAAAGCCAATGCTTCTCTAGTCTGTTCTAATTCTTTCCTTACTGATAATACTCTTCTCAAAACATCTTGTGACACACAGATCAATGGCCAACCCACCTTTGTGAATGTTTGTTCACTTTCCCTTTTCCATTTCCTTTTCCCCATCATCTCCGATAGGATATCTAACCATCCTTTGGGCATCCTGGGGGCATCCCCATACCTATACGCTGGCCCAAAATGCTCAAAACACCTGGTCAAGTGTCCCCATTTTAAGGTTGATGGCCAGCTAGAGATATCGCCCAACAAAGACAATGGGCATTCCTCCCAGTACAGTGCATTACTCATGCTGATGAGGTTTGGGGGTAATGGTGAGGTGGCCCAGAGCCAACGGCCAAGAAAGAATTCTTGAAGACCTCTTTGGCGCAAAAAGGCGGTTTTATTAAAGCAAGGGTATAGGACCGCTTGGCAGAAAGAGCTGTGCTGGGGTTGTGAAGATGGCTGGTTTTATACTATGGAGTTGGGGAGGTAAAGTCAAAGGGAAGCCTCCAGAAGGACTTTGAAATGTTAAAGAGGACTCCTAACATACCTGAGGCCTTGCTATTATCAAGCTAAGATTGTTTTCCCTCTAGTAAGGCATTAACTTTAGGAAAGTAGGGGGTTCCTGGAGAAATGGTATACTCTGTATTTACCTCAAGTATTTGTCAATGAGCTGCAGGTTATGAGAAAATTTAATTTTACCTGCCATTTCCTTTTTGCCTTTGTTCCCCATATCAGTGTTGAGGGGTGATACTGAGGAAACAGAGCCTATTAGGTTTCTGAAGATCAGGCTACTGATAACATTGTTTGTTTGTTTGTTTTTTGTAATTTACCAAGACATTTGAAAACTGATGGAGACCCATGTCCTATATGACTGTGATCTTTATCAGTTAGCCATTTGTTTTCTTTCCTCTCCTTTGTCCTTAGGTAGCCAAGAGTGCCTGAAGAATATCACACATATCCTGTGGGGTGGGGGTGAGGGGGAGGTGTGCTAGCTTGTATTTCGCCCTCAGTCTGCCTCAAGCTCCCTCATCAAGGCTGGTCTCTCTTTTGGTCTCCTGACTGTTTCACCAATTGTGAGAAGGTGGAAGAGAGTCAGTCAAGTATCCTCCAGACTGAGAAGGCACTTTGAGACTGCAAAACAATGAAAGCTACTTCGTACCCTTTCCCATTTTATTCAGGGTAGGCTACTTACAGGAGAGATGGTGTGAACAAACAATCCCTGTGCTAAGCTGCCATTCTCTGCTGATATTCTCTACCCGGCCTGACCCTCAACTTTATAGAGCACGGCGCAGGGTGGTGAGGTCACAGGGTAGCTATCTAAAGTGGTTCCATCTGTGCACCAGAGGATCTCTACTAGTTAGCTAAAGTGGGGCCTTCTGTGCACCAGGCATCACAGGGAAGATCAGAACAAGTCTTCCAGCATTTTGGTCAGGGCACACGTCAACTTTCAAGAGGCCTGAAATATATAGCGCCTTGTGAGGGAGGTCATTTCTTGGGCCTGAACAAGGTGGAGAACCAAGGATGGAGTCAGTGTGGTCAGCACTCCTACAGAGATGAAATTAGCATCGATAATAGCCTGATATTAACTAATAGATATTTTGTAAAATACCTTACATTTCCCAACTCCCGTACTTTTAAGACCTCACAAGCACAAAGAAGCACTTCTTAAATTGGTTGCCCCATACCTTCTTTTTGTACGATTGGAGTCATTGCTTTCCCCCTCATTCTCTCAGTGCACTCAAATTACAATATTCTCTCCTACTTATCAGGCTCTCAAAGGAAGATAGGCCAGGAGTGTCTGGCTTATCTATCTTTAAGCTTCCATGGTCTTTGATCTCCTTGAACAGAGGAATTAAATAAATTATAAGGAAGGCAGTACTATGTTGTGGAGAGTCAGAAGGTTTGGGTTTGTATCTTGATGTTGGTTGGTTTCAGCTGTGAGACCTTGACAACATCCTCTCTGATCCTTAGTCTTCTTACCCAGAAAATGGGGGATAATAGTTGTAATCTAGGGTTATTGTCTACATTGAATGCATAAAGCACAGAATGCAGCACCAAACACTATGGGCATTTTTTTTTTTCAATGTTTTTTTTTTTTTTTTTATTTATTTTTGGGACAGAGAGAGACAGAGCATGAACAGGGAGGGGCAGAGAGAGAGGGAGACACAGAATCGGAAACAGGCTCCAGGCTCTGAGCCATCAGCCCAGAGCCCGACGCGGGGCTCGAACTCACGGACCGCGAGATCGTGACCTGGCTGAAGTCGGACGCTTTAACCGACTGCGCCACCCAGGCGCCCCAGGGCATTTTTATCACTGTATTAATTCTATACCTTGGACATTGTTTAATATGTAATTTTATTCAAGTATTTTGAAGGAACAGAGATGTCATTTAAGAACAATTTAGTGTTGGGGCGCCTGGGTGGCGCAGTCGGTTAAGCGTCCGACTTCAGCCAGGTCACGATCTCGCGGTCCGTGAGTTCGAGCCCCGCATCAGGCTCTGGGCTGATGGCTCAGAGCCTGGAGCCTGTTTCCGATTCTGTGTCTCCCTCTCTCTCTGCCCCTCCCCGTTCATGCTCTGTCTCTCTCTGTCCCAAAATAAATAAAAAACGTTGAAAAAATTAAAAAAAAAAAAAGAACAATTTAGTGTCTAGTTACTCTGTGTGCTGCCTTTCGAAAGCCTTCATCTGTGTACAGTTTCCAGTAGAAACTACACACCAATTAAAAACCATTTAATATCACATAAGAGAACACATAGAAACATGGCTGATATAAATTTAGCCACTCTTTTAAAGAGTTGAATATATTTTAAAAGATTAAAAAAAAAACAGGATTAAAAGAGGATTTATAAAAATAATAATTTTCAGTCACTGAAAAAACCTGATTTTTGAGCACGAATCAAGAAAATTTTTAGGATCAAGTGAGAAACTAGATAATAAAGGCTCTCTTACGGGCAGGGCAGATGGATTCAGCAATCCAGGCTGGATGCTAAAATTGGTAACACTTTGAAAACTTCTACATCCCTATGGTTTATATATTTGCATATACCTTAAAGTCTCAAAACTATTGGCAAGTACAATGAAAGGATATGAAAATAGCCACAGAAAGAACTATTTTTAAAAAACAAAGCTGTAGCTTTGTTGTCATATTAACGATAGCCTATGTCTGTTTACCTTGGGTTAGCATATATGACTAATTGTGTAATTAAAGTCAGGTGTATTGTGTTTAAAAAGTTAATTTTAAAATATAAATAGGGGTGCCTGGATGACTCCGTCGGTTGAGCTTCAGACTCTCAATTTCGGCTCAGATCATGATCTAACAGTGATGGGTTTGAACCCCAAACGGCTCCTTGCTGAGTGTGGATCCTGCTTGGGGTTCTCTCTCTCTCCTTCTGCCCCTCCCCTGCTCGTAGATGCATGAAAAAGTGTGTGAGCTCTCTCTCTAAAATAATAAAAAATATATGTATATATATAAATAGTATATATATAAATTAAATAATATATAATAAAATATAAATACATATTTACATATATAATATAAATATATACATGTATAATATAAATATATATATAAATGTAAAAATTTATATTCTTTTCTCATTTTGATGTTACAAATTTAAAAGAAAGGAAAAGTGAAACTCTTAATACTGGTAATCCAAACACTTCTAATTATCAAATACATAGTGAAAAAAAATCTTTCTCTGACACCAACACAATACAAAATATTACAAGCCTACTGAAAAAAGAAATCTATGTAGTTAATTTTTCAGCCTTTACTGAAAAGATTGTGAGAGGCCAATTTGGGCTAACAACCCTAAAATATACTGAAGTTACTTTAATTTGAGAACCTCTGACTTGCTAGGAAGTAATATGGCATTCAGAGATTCATCTTTTAGAGCCCCCAAAAAGCGCCTCTTCTATGACTTCATAAGGTGCCCTAAGCCTTTAATGACAGATGATTTTCTAAAATAACTAATACCTTTGGTTTTAAAATGAAAATGACAACAACTTGCTGGCATTGCCCCGTGAAGAGTACAATGTTCCAAAATTACATAAAGAAAGAGAAGCCCAAATTAAGCTATTAGTCCCTGGTGAAAATTTAATGAAGCTGGCATAGGTAACACTTACTTTAGAAGCACAATTTTTGACTCAATAATTTGTAATCCCCAAGATCTGTAATTATTTGAACACTTTTTGTAAAAGAGCCACTTGCATGAGAAGACTTAGACAAAGCCATGAGTTTTTTTCATCAGGAGGAGGGAGAGAGATTTATGTTCTCCAAAAGAGTTGGAAAACAGGCAAGCAAAATCCCCTATCTTCCATAATAATGCCCTTCTACTTATTAACAGCCACGGGGGACATTAGACCATCAGTCTGAAGTTGAATTTTATGTACTTCATCACATAAGGGAGGGTAAATTAAGGAAACGTTTGGTTAATGTTAGCCTTGCAAGTTTAAAAAGAAAGAAAGAAAGAAAAAGAAACACAACAACTCCCTCCACAACAGTAACACAACACAGTTAGGTATTGAAATTCCTGACCCAAACCAAGAAGCATAAATCATTATGCCATGTCGAAGTTCTTTCTGAAAATATCTATCAATGCTCCTCCTAGAAGGCCATCTCTAGATAGATATTTTGAACGTGAAGCTAGAAAAATAGACACCAGAGCCTATTGAAATGAGGAAAGGTAGAGGTGCACCTTTTCTAATGAAATGCTGGACCATTCAAATAGATTTCCATTAAACTGCTGGATCAGGAACTATATCTTAGGCCATGTTCATTATGGCAGCATACATAAGGTGCTATCCTGATGACAGACATGTATAAACACTGCAGAGCAGGAGACAGATATCCCAATACGGTAAACCGTGGTTTCTGAGCATAATTCATTCCGGAAATATGCTTGTAATCTAAAGCACTTGTGTATCAAAGCAAATTTTACCATAAAAAACAATGGAAACTCAATGATTCATTCCACACCCCCAAATATTCATATAAAAATGATTATAATACTATAATGAATACAAAACAATAAAGAAAATACAAAATATAAAGAAAAATAAATTAACCTTTACTTACTTTTGAAAACTTTCACGGCTGGTGTGAGGGAGATGAGAGAGGAGGGTTACTGTGTAGGATGACTTTCACTATCCCTAATGGAATCACTGCTATCTATTGGCTCAATGGAATCTTTTTCTGCATGGGGGCTATTGTATACCCTTGCATGGATATTGACTACAGTACAGTATTCAAAAACTCTTGTCCTATAGTATAAATAATGGAACTGGCAATAAGGCAGAAGAAGAAAGGGTCTATATCTGCGGGCAGCCTGACCTAGAATAAAGCAAAGCATTCCTAAGCTTACTCTTGTATGGAAAAGCAAAGGACTGTCCATATAGGTGCTCTGAAGAGACAAAAAAAATACACTAGTGCCAATTGTGGGCACCTTCCAACGTTCTGAAAAATCACTGATTTCTGCCAAACACTGTGGCCTGACACTGAGCATCTGAGCATGGGACACGATCATCCACAATCCCAGAGAGAGAGCGAGAAAGAGAGAGAGAGAGAGAGAGAGAGAGAGAGAGAGAGAAGAATCATTGGCTCAGTTGTGATCATGTGACATTTGGCACCATGTACTACTTGCATTACAAGACATTGCTCGTTTACCAAATTAATATTCATTAGAAGTTTGCTCATGTTGTAGAATACTCACAGAACAAGTTACTCACAATCTAAGGTTTTATTGTATAAGAGAACAGATTTAAATATATGTGAAACACAATTGTGAGCACTGTGAAAATACACTGTCAAATTTGGATACATTTTTGTTTGTTTACACCAACTATTCTTTTGTAGCTTTGGTCTAATAATTTTATTTTGCATTCAGTCATGCACCACTATGTTTGGCCACCTGCCTTGGGTCATGTATGATTCTACATGCTGAGCATCTATGAGTGAACGAGACAAATGAGGCCCTTGCCCCTTAGAGAAAGATAAACATACACACAAATTAATGAACTCATTCGGGTTGTCATCATTTATATAAAAGAAATAGAGTTCTTTAGACAAAGAGTAGTTGGGGAAACTCTTAAAAGGGATGTTTGGGAAAGTTCTTTGGCACGCCAGCATGGAAGCAAGGGCATAAAAGAGAGTGGAGATTAAGTGAAGGTATGGCTGGTAGATTTCTGGAATAAGGAGATAATACTGGCCTGAGAACAAAAGCACCTTGGCAACAATGAAGAAATCAAAAGAGGAGAGTGTATCTGGAAAGTTGTGAGGGTGAGGGAAAATGGTGATGTGTACTAGAGAGAGACTCAGGATTCAAGCCCCAAGGGCGAGATAAGCCAAATTAAGGTATTTGTATTTTATTACAGTAGCATTTATTATAATAGAGTTATGATGATATATGTTATGACAGTATTCTGCTTCAAGTAAGCAAATAGTTAATTTTAATTTTTTAAAGGTCTATCATTCCTTAAGTGGTTGCAAAATGGAGCTGCTTTATAAAATTTGTTTTATTTTTAATAAATTTCAAAAAAAAATGACTACGTAAAACTCAGAAATGGCACTTTTAAGGAAAATTCAGGAGAACTTTGGAATTCCTGAGCAAGACGTTCTGGTGGTTCTTTGAGGAGAGACTAGCTGGTGGCAGGGGAGGACAAGGTTGAGAAAGCTGTAGGATTTGACGGAGTGGAGAATGGACTTCCACTTTGGGCTCTATTCCTTTCTTTCTCTACCCTCTCACACACACATTATACAGTCAAGATTCACAGACAGATAAGCGCAGTTTGAGTAGAGCTTTTGAAAACAATGGTCATTCTGTTTTGAAAGATCCTTACAGTTACTCTCAGGGATATTTGTAATGAAAGGCAATTGTCATCTACTCAGAATATATTCAGAGAGTAGACCCTGTATCACCCCTACAGTGTTCTCGCACTCTTTTTCCATGACAGGATGGTATACATGGAGTCAGGAGGTTCTTGGTAGCTGCAGACAAACACTGGCCGCTAACACACATCGCTGCAAGCAGCCATGCCCCATTGCATGAAGAAACATGCTTGGTCGCTGGAATTAGCGTGTAGAGGGTGCCTAGGGAGTGTAATGACCCTGACCCAGCAAAATTTCACAACAGGGAATGAAGAGTTAGTGCATACAGGTACTTACATTTTCCTATAGGTACTAAAGAAAAGAGGGAGCAGGGATATGATTTCGGTCTGCTTACTGAAATTTTAATATAGTGTAGAAGAGTGATAATGCATTACAATACCTTATTAGCTAGAGATATCAAAGTAGCTTTACGCGGGCTTTCCCATTGGCTGTGGCATTTTATTTAACCTAAGGAAGAACCAGGGAACAAAATGTTGTCTACATTTGATATACAAATCAGTTTCTGTTTCAGTCTATTAGGAAATTACTCCAATATTGTTTTTCCTAGAAAAGCTTCTCATTTTCCTCTAGATTCGATTTCTTGAAGCATGGTGAATATACTTGGTCTAAGAGAATATTTTCTACTCTCATAATTGCATTACAAGGTAATGTTTGAAAATAAATGGAATAGTTGAGGTAAAGGACGCAGTCTTTTCTAATAACAAGTTTTTGAAACAATGTCCATTTGGCTTCAAGATTGAAAATAATTTTACATTAGCAGCATAACTTTCACTGTGATTTGCTGGAATGTTTGATTAGCAGGAAGTATCAGTTTACTAGATTTGTATTTCTGGGATGGTACGTCAGTATTTACAGTAACAATAAATGATGGCAATCACTTCCATTACTCCTGCATTAACTCTTTCACACCGTTTTCCTACCACTTTAGGACAACCTTTACCCCACTTCTAGAATAATCTAAAGTGATATGACTGGTATTGTGTTCTTACCTCAGTGATGGAAAGAAGATGATTCAATGCAATTGTCTTCATCTGGCATATGCATAGCCCCGGGGTTACATGTTTCCCCAGGTGCCAAACAAGTCACAGATACTTTAAGAAACTCATACTCTGGATCCTAATCTTCCATGTGAAACTTTGTCCTAAATTTGATCTGTCTGTGAACATTCCTGAATTAAGAGGATTATCGTTTTCCCTTTCCCCTTTTACAGTTGTCCTTCTCCCACTTGAACTGCTCTCCTTATAACTGTCCTTTTCATTCATTTTGACTCTTACTATGATGCATTGTCTCAGGGAAGAAAAATCTGTCACACAAAGGAACATTTCAGTATATTGGTGTTGCTTTTTAGAAAGTGAACTGCTCTCAAGACTCGGTTTAAAAACTCTTTCTGCAATGTGAGTGACCAATTATTTGCTTTTAATGAACTTGAAAGAGCATCCAAATAAATTCCCCACTGACAGATCATTGAAAATATTTATGATGCATTGCTATGTGATTCTGACATATAATTCTGAAGGAATTTAAAGAATTGAGGAATGTTGCTATAACAAAAATCCTTTTATTCCCGTGTATTTGATTTACGTGAATGCATTTCTCAGCATTTGCCTTCTCCCTCAATCAAAACGGAAAAGGAAAAATAGGAATGAAATTGATCCTGAACCTGTCTCAGTTTTATTTTTATTTTTTATTTAATTTTTTTAATTAAAAAAATTTTTTAATGTTTATCTATCTTTGAGAGAGAGAGGCAGAGTGTGAGCGGAAGAGAGGCAGAGAGAGAGGGAGACACAGAATGTGAAGCAGCTCCAGGCTCTGAGCTGTCAGTGCAGAGCCCTATGTGGGGCTTGAACTCCCAAACCTGAGATCATGACCTGAGCCAAAGTCAGATGTTTAACCAACTGAGTCATCCAGGCACCCCTAAAATGTTTTAATGTTTATTTTTGAGGGGGGGATGAGTGGGGGAGGGACAGAGAGAGAAGGGGACAGAGGATCCCAGCCAAGCTCCACATCAACAGCCCAATGTGGGGCTTGAGCTCATGAACTTCAAGACAATGACCTGAGCCTAAGTTAAGTCAGGTGCTTAACCGACCGAGCCACCCAGGTGCCCCACTAAACCTGTCTCTGTTCGAGAAGAAACCCACTTATGTCAAAACCACTTGAAGTAAGAAATTATACTTTATGTTAAATATTTCCTATTAAAACTTATTTCCTATTTATGTTGTTTTGATTAATTATGTATTTTTACTACTGTAAATGTAACTTAATCCTGAAAATATATTTTAACACTCAGGGCATTATGGTCACAGCAAATACTGCTATTGCTAGTACTAAAGCCTTCAATGTCAATTTACATATATACTTCTGATGTAGAAAAATATGCTAAGATAATCAGTAAAAGACTTTAAAGCACAGGTTTATATTACATAAAGATAAAACTACAGAGGATTTGGAATGAAACAGCAATTCAAAAAGAGATCATGTAAAATTTTCAACTGTGGAAAGAGTTTTATTTATGTATCATTTAAAAGGACAATGTTGTGACCATGTCACCAACTACAAAGGCAGTAGGAGTCCATCACATTTCAAAGGGTGATATAGCAGTTGACTTTAAGTATTTACAATATACCAGAAGTTGTATCCTTTGCTGTCATTTAAAATAATTATGAGGGGCACCTGGGTGGCTCAGTCGGTTAAGCGTCCAACTTCAGCTCAGGTCATGATCTCATGGTTTGTGGGTCTAAGCCTCACATCAGGCTCTGGGCTGACAGCTCAGAGCCTGGAACCTGCTTCAGATCCTGTGTCTCCCTCTCTCTTTGCCAGTCCCCACTCACATTCTGTCTATCTCCAAAAAATGAATAAACGTTAAAAAAATAATAATTATGAAACAGATTTAGAAGCCAGTTAACTTAAAAATATGTACAATGTTAAAAATTTTCAAAATTCTTTGAGAATGTGAGCAAACCTTTTTTGTACAAGCAATGACCTAGTGGACACAAAACATGAAACCTCCTTTAAAAGAACAGTGCTCTGGGGCGCCTGGGTGGCTCAGTCAGTTAAGCATCTGACTTTGGCTCAGGTCATGATCTCGCGGTTTGTGGGTTCCAGCCCTGCATCAGGCTCTGTGCTGACAGCTCAGAGCCTGGAGCCTGCTTTGAATTGTGTCTCCCTCCCTCTCTGCCCCTCCCTCATGCTCTGTCTCTCTTTCTCTCAAAAATAAAATAAACATAAAAAAAAATAATAGTGATCTTGAACAGTTTTCACTAGAAGGCAGGATTATGCAGCCAGGAGTCAAATATTCACAATGGCCTACAAAGCCGGTACAATGTCCCCAATCCTCCTTTCCTTCTGTTCTTCTCCCTGATCACTTCTACTTAGTGATACTATGCTCCTTGTTACTCTTCTAACACTCTAGACAAGTCCCTGCCTCTGACTTTTGCACTGCTTACTAGCTCTACCTGAAATACTATACCCAGATGTTTCTTATCTGTTCCTTCCTCCAGGTCACTGCCATCTACTCAGTGAGGACTACCCCTGTCTCCTACATAAAAGTGCACTCCCGTCAACACCAACTCTACCCTGCTTTATTTTTCCCCATGGCACACAGTACCTTTAACACACAATGTAATTGAATTATTTATTAAGTTTTTAATTCCTACCTCCTCTAGAATGCAAGCCCCAAGAAAGCAGAGATTTTTTTTTTCCTCTTTTACTCACTGCTTTATCTTCAGCACCTAAAACGGTACCTGGAATTTAGCAGGCATCCAATAAAAGATGTTGCATGGACGAATATATGCAAGCTGTTTCTCAGATTCATGACCTGTATGTCAAAGTCTTCCTTAGAAGGAAATGACAAAACCTCGTATAAATTTAATTTTCAAGACATTTTCTTGTCACTGTCAGTAGGAATAATGGGAGTCTATCATAATGAATTAAGGAACCAAGAAATTAAGCCATCCTTATTCCTTATTAGTCATTTCTTATAGATATAACTTAGCTTCACTGTTAATAAGAACATAAAGAATCTTCCATTCATTTCTTTATTCAGTCTGAGAGTTAATTAAAAAATATTTATTCAGCAACTGTTGACTACTGTGTTATTGGTGCAAAGGTAAATAGGAATGTGCCCCTGTCCCCAAGGATAGCAGTCGAGCCTTGAGCACTTCTTATTTTCAAGTGTATATTTTTTCAAAATGTTTTTTAATTACAAAAAAATAGTTCTAGGGGAGCCTGGGTGGTTCAGTCAGTTGAGCGTCAGACTCTTGACTGCAGCTCAGGTCATGATCTCACGGTCTGTGGGATCGAGCCCCCATGTGAGGCTCTACATTGACAGCGTGAAGCCTGCTTGAGACTCTCCCTCTCTCCCTCTCTCTCTGCCCCTCCCTCCTTGCTGTCTCTCTCTCTCCCTCAAAATAAATAAACTAAAAAAAATAAACCTTTAACAAAACAGTTCTACCCACATTCATCTACAAATTCAATGTATTCCACACTGGAAATTTCATGGAATTTGATGAGGTAATCGTAGAGTGACACAAAAGAATGAAAGGCCAAGAATAACCAATACATTTTGGAAGAGAAGGAAAAAATCTGTCTCAAGAAGCCCTATGTTTAATATTAAGACTTAAAGTTGCAGTAATTAAAATGTTGGTATTGGCAGAGGGATAGACAAATATAATAATGAAACACAACGGAGACCCCTGAATATATAGAATCTTAAAATCTGCAGAAATGGCATTACAGATTGGTGGAGAGGATAGTGCACTCAGGACATGGCTACATTATTAAAAATACTGTTTAAAATGTTGCTCTGATTATGAAAACAAAACTCTACCTTTTAGCCCAAAGACATTCCAGATGGCCTAAAGACCAAAACTTAAAAGCAAAAATTCAGTAATATTTAGAAAAGAATTTAAGGGACTATATTTATAATTTTATCTCATGGAAAAGTTTTCTTTAAAAGAAGACTATAGAAAAACAGTAACATAAAAGACTGACTTGCTTTACCAAAGGTACTTAAATAAATATAAAAAATAAACAAGCACAGAATGGAAAGATTTACTTGCCTCATATATAAGGAATAAAAAATTATTTATAATATATAGTTTATATCAATAAAAATTCCACCATAATCAATAAATGGAGAAAGCATAAATTGAGAGGCTAAGTGATCCAAGGGACCAATAAGCAAATGAGAAATGTTTATGCTCAGAAATGAACATGAATATTCAAATTAAACCAAATTTAAAAAACAACAGCAAAGCATAGCATATTCATTAGATTGTCAAAAATTTAAAATCCTGGTAATGCCAAGTGTTGGGAAAAATGTGGAATAAATCTCATATAATGTGGACTGGAAGATAAATTGGTCAAATAACTGAGATGGGCAATTTGGAAATATGTAATAAGTGTTCAAAAGTGTTGACTTAGCAACTTATTAGTATATACCTGGGATAGACTCTTGCACTGGTGCATAAGGTACCATATGTAGGCAAGCTCATTATGGCCTCCTAATACAAGTGCTGCATTAGAAATAACCAATCAATAAGAGACTAGATGAATGGTGTCTTATTTTCACAGAGAATACCATAAAGCAGCTAATTAAGTGAATTTGATCCATATGTGTTGAAATCATTAAGTCAATGAAAAAGTGCAAGTCAAAGAAATGAGGACAGCATGATGCCCTTTATAAAACGCCCTTTATAAAACACACAATTCAATGCTCTTACTTGTGGTTACATATATATGCAGTAAAGGCAGACAGATGAAAACTACCAATTACTCCCAGTTCCAGAAGTTCATAAATGCCAAACGCAAAATATGTTTTATATATTCGCATTTTCTGGGTAGGTTTTATCAAGTTATTGCAATAATCTAAAAGACATGTACAGCCATTTCTCTCTGGGAAATTCTACCCATTAGCATGGTTTTAGTTAATGCCTGTAAATTTATCCTCTTTTCTCCACTCTATCTTCCTGTCCCAGATGCTTCTTTGGATATCAGAGCTGTGAGTCGCTGTGGTTCCCTACACATTTCCACCTGGATGCCGACCAGTCACTTTAACCTAACAAGTGAAGGACTGAACCCATCTTTTCTTCCAGTCCTCTCTCCCTGCCGGCCTCAGGTTCCTCTCTCAGAGAATGGCTCAGCCATCCAACACATTACTGGATGCTGGAGAGAACACTATCCCTACCTCCTCCTTCTTCCTCCGTCCCCATATCCAATCCACAAAATACTCTCAGCCCCACTTCTCAAATATTTATGTCAGCCTGCCTTCTCTCTCCATGCCAAATGTGAACCATGCCCAGGCCTCCTTGTCTTCGGGCCGGATTATTGCCACATTCTCCTAACTACCCATCTACACACTGCAATGCAGCTAAAAAGCAAATCTAACTGTGTAAATCCCAAATGCAATGCTTCTAATATGCAAATCTGCCTTTGATATACTCCCCAGCTTAAAATCTTAAAGGGTGCCCACTGGTCCTTAGGATAAAGGTCAGCCTTCTCAATAGGGTTACAGGGTCCTTTATATTATGTTTGCCTCCTTCCTTCTCCCCGCTTCTCATTGTTCTTTCCTCTTCTAACCCAGCGCTCCAGCTCAAGTGAACTTCTTTCATTCTTTGCTTGTTCATCTCATCCTAATTTCCTCACCCTCCTCCACCTTTATCCAGCTAACTTCAGCCCACTGTTCGGGTCTCACTGTATGTGTTTGTTCCTTCTAATTCCCAGGCCTGAATCTCATACCCCTCTTTTGTGCTGTTAGCAGGGCCGCCACACATAACTGCACAGGTCATGCACTGCATAACTCTAGGGGGCACTATTCACACCACGGTTTATGTGAATGGCGTTCCTGGGGCGGTGCACGATGGTAGCCCTGTCTATAATGTCTCTATCACAGTGCTAACCCCACTGTAATGTATTTACCTGCTGACTTGTCTTTCTCACTGTCTCACTAAATAGACAAGAGACATCGCATCTGAGACCAATACTTAATAAACACTAAAAAAAAAAAAAAAAAAACAAAAAAAAAAAAAAACAAAAAAAAACCTTAAAAAAACTACTGACTTTATCTTTGTATGAGGCCATATAAGCACATACCTTCCACTTACACGCCAGGTTAGTATCTCATGGAAAGAAGCAGAGAAAAGGGCAGGCCACTTAAAAAACTGAGTATTTTCATCTAAGAGAGAATCTTTCCTGAAAGATAATAAAATACCTAAGCAATGGAACGTAAGCTCCATGACAGCAGAGTTTGTTTGGTTGTGTCTTGTTTTCTTGTTTGGTCTGTTGCTGATTCCTCTGCCCCTAGAAGAGTTTCTCACACAGAGAAGTCCCTGAAAAAAAGTTCTCTGAATGAATGAAGGAGTCAAGTTGTTCTATGATTATTGTATTGGGCTATCCTGAAACTGGATTGACAGCCCATGAAGAACAGAGCTAGATAAGCATTTGCACTGCCGCCTTGTGTTAAATTAGTGGCTCCTCTACCCGTGTCAGGTGAAGAAACTGCAATTCATTAGCATCAGGCAGCTTTGTAAATTTCTTTAATTCATTTGGGAATAAGTAGGGAAAAGAAAAAAAAAATCATGGGGAGTAGAATCGCAAAATGGTAAATGCACCCTATGGATTGTCTGATTTTTTAACAAATATAACATTTATATAGCATTTTCCAGACTCTCAGAACTTCCACATACAGTATCTCCTCTGCTAGGCACCAGGGAAGGTGGAGACTGAGAGGTCATTTCCTTCCTGTCAAGATAAGACAGAATCTCTCTACTCTAAATAGAGTTCCTGTCAAAAGTTTCTTTTACAACTTAAAGGTCATAAATTAAAAGCTAATCATTGAGAACTGTTTCTTATCTCTCAATTGTGTTTATTTTAAAGGAAATTTTCTGTCGGTTAGAGAGAAAAAAAGAATAAGAGTTGCTAGCTTTAAGTTTTCATAAATTCTTTTCCACATAACCCTAGGATTCCATAAGATTGTGTTGAGATTCATGAATGTATTAACCAAAATGGACTCTCTTTATATATTTTAGTGACAATTATGATTTTTTTCATATTTTTTATTGAAAATATCACTGAATCCAGTCTTCCCCCTTTTCCCTGCTCTAAACTACATGTTTAAATTCAATCTATGCTGATGCATTTGTTTCCAAGTGCAACTGAAATCTAAACCAAGAATAATGTAACTTCTTGCTTAAGTTTCTATTTTTAAACATGTTTAAGCAATGTGACTTTAAACATGGGAAAAGTCAGGGGTTGGTCTTTCTCTTTACCGCCACCCACATTGGTATATGTCACTTACTGTTAAGTGGAGTCCTTTTTAACGAGTAGATCTTGAAGAATGGATTTATTTTAAGTGGAGTACACTGTATCTAACAGTGCAGTGATGGATTACATGTTTGGGGAAATATGATCTTCCTTGTTATGCCATAATTTAGTTCACATTCAATAATAATTCACTCAGCGTATTTGATCTGGGCATAACTTGAAGAGATAAATGAGCTAACTATGTTTCAGTGCCAGCTTAAACAAATCCTATTGATATTTATTTTCTGCCTCTGATAAAATATATCTTGTGGCTGGATGATAGAATGTCACAGAGTCAGACTAGTTTTTATTGGCCTTTAAATTTTGCTACCCCAGACCAACTGGTGCCTTACATAAAGAATCGTTTCTCAGAGCACCCCTGTAGCACAACGATTCTTGATGAGATTGGGCAATGGAGCCATTTAGGACAATAGTCTTCACTATTGTCCATAATTATGATAAATGAAAATGTTTCTTTTTCCTAGCCTCCATTAAAAAATTGCATAATATTGAAGTAGACACTTGCCTCCTTAATTCATTTACTTCTATGATACATCATAATGGAAGTAACTTCTAAAGCTTTACTCAGCTAATATTCCAGCTGTCTTCAATGACAGAGATTTTTATACTGAATCTGGTATCAGAGCTTCAATTTCCACATCTCCCTGAAAGGTTAGTTTTGTCATCAATATAATTAAAGCTCAAATTAACTCTCTTCCAGCTGATGTGGTTTCAGTTATAGAAGGCCAAAGACAACTGCTTACAGGAAGTTGCCATCACATAGCGACTAGCCTTGATGACATTTGGAGGGGTAACTAATTTGCTTTTAACTCAGAAGCTGACCTTACACCAAAAGACCTGCATTCTACGCATCAATAGATCCCTCCTCCCAGCTTTCTTCTGAGTACAAATACCTTCAGAGAAGCAGGATCCAGCCCCTGGTGTTGAGACTGAGAAGTTGCGGGAGCCACAGGGATGAACCATGCCTCGGGCACTGGGTGAGCAGCCTGGGGAAAGGACAAGGAAGAAGATAAAACCTTAGAACTCTTAACATTTTTATTGTTTTCTATTCTCCAAGCCAATTACACACCTGGAGACATACTTCTGTTGTTATTTTTTTTTTTTTTTTTTATTTTTGCTTGTTTAACCTACAGCTCCAACTCTTTGCAGGGAAGAAAGAAGAGAAAAAGAACTTAATAGATAAAGGAAAAAGAAACTACATTTCTTCATTTACCTTCCATTTCATAATCAGTTTCATGAAAAGACAATATTTATTCAACTAATTTCACAGCACGAAGAGTCAAAAGCATATGGATGACTTCCTTTAACAACTGCTGACTGAAAAGGCAGGCCTACGCCAGCGGACTCCATCTTGGCCGACTCCATCTTGTTCTGTGTCCTTCACCTTGACCACGCCTCCTCCCCTTGAGTAACCTACCACTCACCTGCCTAACAGGACTCCGACCCTTCCCCAGCCAATAGGCTGAGGCCACAGCTATTACCTCACCAACTGCCCCTAGGCCCCAATAAAACCTTTGTCCTTTTGAAACTCGCTCTGTCTCCCCGGTATCTCACCGCTGAGTCAGTGTAGGTAGGGGATGGAGCTCGAGCTAGCTCGAATAAAGGCTCTTTTGCTTTTACATCGGACTCAGCTCCCTGGTGGTCTTTGGGGATCACAAATTCTGGGCATAACACTGACAACCACTGGAAATCATTCATACTATTGCAAAGGTATGGCTGATTGTCAATGAGTTAGTATCTTATGTGGAAAAGCATAGGTGTTTTCTTAAAAAATTAAGCTAAAATCTCATTGTGAATTTTCTGTTTAATGACAACGTTCATAAAAGTTTTCCCATATAGCTAATTCGTGTTTTGATGTTTAAGCTCTTCTAAAAACTCCATGACATTTATGAAATGTCTTTTCCAAACTTAACTCCAAAATAAAACAATTTGGTTTTTCTTTTGTGAGTGAAATTATAGCAAAATCAAATGTATGCTTAAATGGCTAAACATTAACGTTCTAAAGAGGTCCTACCTGCTTAAACAAATTCCATCTAAAAATTTCTTTTTTTTAAATTTCTTATTACATTTATTTATTTTTGAGAGGCAGAGAGACAGAGCACGAGTGGGTGAGGGGCAGAGAGGGAGGGAGACACAGAATCTGAAGCAGGGTCCAGGCTCTGAGCTGTTAGCACAGAGCCCAATGTGGGGCTAGAACTCACGAACCAGGAGATCATGACCTGAGCCAAAGTCAGACACTTAACCAACTGAGCCACCCAGGTGCCCCAGCTCCTAAAAATTTCGACGACTCCAATAATTCAGAGTTCCAACAAATAGGGGCAAAAATTAGAATATCTAGAGATTTCTGCAGAATCTCTTCCAATATTTTGGCAATATATTGCCCCCCCCCCCATGATGAAGAGACATGAAAAGATAATCCTTCAGCATGAGAGGATGTCAATGTAAATTCCAATGTGAATTCACAAAATGAATTTATGTGTTTCTACTTTTAATATTTGTGAGATATGCATTTTATTATTACTCTTAAATTTCATCACATTTTATGAAATACATTCCATTCACAAAAGAAGAGATCAATGGCTCAAAAATGGTCCATTGAAAAATCAATAAAAAAAAAAAAGTGGGGGAAGTACAAATGTAAATCCTCCAAAGCAAAAATGGAATGTAAATCTGTGTGTGCTGGGAAAAGTAAGTTTTCCAAAGCTACGTGATAAGAAAAAGTCAATAGTACTTCTTCTATATGACTTCCTAATGTAACATTATCATCATTAACCAGTATTTTTAGATCTTAAAAGTGTTTGATACTTTGGTAATAATTAGATTATATTGAAGATCAGGCATATAAGATTCCTTCTACTATCAAAATTACTCTATTGACTTCTCATTAACGTAATTTTGGAAAGAATCTGTAGTTATCAAGTGATAAATAGTCTCCATCAATAAACATGAGTGTCCAGGAAGGAAAACTAGAGAAATTAACAGGGACATAAATGTTCAAAAATGTAACTCTCCATTGGTCTTTAATAATCATGACAATTGATACCAAGTATTCTATTTTCTCTCAAATGTATTCGTGATCTCTCATTTGTAGAGTAACTTTTTAAAGAAATTATTCTTATCTCCATCTTATACAGAGAAAGAAACCAAATTCAGGCTCTATTATTTAGTCTCTTTCACTATTTAGTGAGTGGAAGTTCTTATGATTATATAACATTATTCATGGTACTGAAAGAAGAGGCAAAGCCAGAATTTCATCCAAGTTTTGTTGAATTCTAAAACCATGGTTCTTCCGTTTCACTCTGCTACACTTCTGCTTTAATCCATGTAAGACTGTGCAACAGCATATTGAATGACACATAGAGTTAGTATAATTTTTTTAGAGTTATTTTTTAAACTAATCAATTCTTAGGAAGACTTTTATATCATACTTTTTTCCCCTCTATCTTCTTCTCTCACTTTTTTGTAACCAAAACATACTTTAACAAAGAAATCCACGAAACTTGAAGTAACCATTAGCTCTAGAATATAGAAGACAGTATTTTCAAAAATGTCATGTAATGTTGACTATGTATGTCTCTAGTGACAAATTTCATAAATTATTTTCTCACTATTATTTTTCCTGTAGGTAACCAGTGTATTTAAATTCATTCTGTAAAGAATGTCAGGCTCTATCAGCATAAAGAAATTTGCTTTGAAATAGAGCTTACCCTATAATGTTTGATTACTGAAAACCCTTCTAGCTATTTCAAAAAATACTCATTGTACCAAAGTGGGTTCTTGCTCTTTCTAAAAAATCTCTTCCTATAGCCATGGCAAGTAAGCAAGTTCTACACAGTTTCTAAACATGACTACAAATGATTAACAATTGCATTTCTTATTAAAACATGGAGTGCTCAGTTTGTCATCATCTTTCCCCCCTAAAAAGAAAAGTAAACTAAACTCTGTCTTAACTTCTCATTTAAAGTAATGATACCTTGGTTGGTTCGAACTTTCTATTAGTAGTTTTTTGCTTCTTTCTAGTGTGAGAAATGCATTCCCAATTAGATTTAACTAAATTATTATAATAAAGGAACAGTGAGCAACTGAATTTAATTAGCAAGAATCTTAGAAAATACTCAGAGAATATTTTTTTACAGAAAAAGTCACATTTTCTTCTTGTTACTTAAAAATAATTTAAAAAAGAAGCAACTAGTAAAGCAGTGTAACATTTCTGAAAATCCATAGGACCATTGAAACGTAATACACATGGATAAATATATATAAACATCAACCACATCTTGTGTAAAAACTCTTAATAAAATCATAAGACATTATTGTTTTGATAACACAGATTGGTGAAAACTCAACCACAGGGTAAATCTTTTGTGCAATTTCCAAAAATATATAAGAGAAGAAAAAATTGGGGCAAAAAGTTAACAGTAAAATCCAGAACTCCTCACTCTATCTGGATGTTTATATCATTAGACCACCCAGAAAAGGTGGTCAAAAAGCACATCATTGATTTTGCAAAAGAATTCTGCTGAGTTTGAAATCTTTCACTATTTCTTTGGGATGAAAAATGATAGCAGAAAAGCCAAATTAAATGTGACAAAGTTGGTAATGTGCTCATTACCATTTTTTTGACAGTGATTTATTCTTGAATCTGTAATACAAAAATATAATGAGATTTTTCCAGAATTACAGGCAAAAGTGTTCTGAGACAGAAAATAGTTGCATTTACTTCTTCTCTAATTAACAAGAAAAAATAAACATAGCATTTTGGAAATGAGCATGCTAAAACAACACTACTATCTAAATACTACTATTCAACCCATTTTCAAGATCCAGAGCAGAACACTTTCAAATACTTACTTTGGTGTTACTCCCAATTTGGAAATTCATGGTGTTTTAAAAATGGAGTATTTCAAACACATTTTATAATTGTCTAAAAAAGAAGTCTGGCTAGGCGCACCGGGCTGGGTCAGTCGGTTGAGCGTCCGACTTCAGCTCAGGTCATGATCTCATGGTTTGTGAGTTCGAGCCCCACGTCAGGCTGTGTGCTGACAGCTCAGAGCCTGGAGCCTGATTCTGATTCTGTGTCTCCCTCTCTCTCTCTGTCCCTCTAGCCCTCATGTTCTCTTTCTCTCAAAAATAAATAAACATTAAAAAAATTTTTTTTTTTAAAAGTCTGGCTAGATTCAGAATCATTTCTTCTAAACTCATTGTCTAAGAGTCATTATTTGACTTTTTGTCTCCACATAGTTCACAAATGGTAGTTGGACAGGGAAGTAGCATATTACGTAACTGATTATATTAGAACCTATGGTATAAGCAAGGAATATTTGAAAATGTCTTTCTCCCTAAGGGAGATTTTAATAACTCCCTTCAGGAGAATCAAAATTTATCAAGAGGAAAGTTATTCTTAAAGAAATGTTGTGTTGGCTTGAAGGATTCACCAATTAACATTTATATGTTGACTGCCCATATATATGCCAGGATTATGCTAGAAAAAAGGAACAGAAGACATTGTTCCAATTCCCCAATGGCTTACAATTCAGTGGGAAGATAAGATGTGTGCACAAATAAGTAAGGTACAAGGACAAGGCAGTAGAAATTGTAATAAAGCTTCCAAAGAAAAGCATCCCAGGAACTCACTGAAGCTCCCTTGCAGCTGGAACAATTAGGAGAGCTCCCTGTGGTTGTCAAAGCCAAAGGGCAATGTGGCATTTGTGTAAGTGGTTCTATAGGAGCAGAACTGCTAGGCTGAGGACATTGTGTAAGCAACAAAAGATCTACATGAGATGGGAATATGTAAAAACGAGATCACCACCAAGTGGGGTTTCGTGACAGATAACAAGGTAGTGATGAGTTGGATCAATCAGCAGAAAGAAAATCTGGAATTAGGGTTAGGATCTAATAAGGTACAAAATATAAAATACCCAGCAGAATATCAGGAACAATTGTTCTATTCTAAATGAGAAGTGAGGGTGCATTACATTCATTACTAGCCTTAAATATCACTTGCCCTTGCTGAAGTGGTCCCTGTTCTAAAAATGTTTGAGAATCAACCTTAGAGAAAATAAATTCAGAATCACTTATGAATACAATTTGTTGGACAAATTCAGTGAAATGTAAAACTTATAAATTAGGCGGGTTTTGCTCTTTCTGTTACAATGGTGTAGGAACACCATGTTTCTTAATTGTGTCTATTTCTAGGGATATCCACAGGTCTGAGGAGTTTCTTGCCAGGATGAAAAAAGGAAATGGCCCCCATTCGAATCAGTGAACTTGTTTGGAAATTTGTAATACCATCAAGTGCAATTCAAAGGGAGCATCCTTAAACACCACACCATGTGTGCAGAGCAGCATGTGTGATGATGCATGTCTCCTCCCTGAATAGAGTCTTAGCCACTGAGCACTGTAAGCCCCAACCTTCCATTTGAAGCAATATGCCACAATGCAGATATGAAGAAATATATGTCAGTGGACTCCTCACTTCCTTCTTACCCATTTGTTTTTGTAGATATGTTAATAAATATAAGAGAAGCCTTTGGGGAAAAAAATCATTAAGCTAAACCCTCATCCATTTCCTTTTCAGCTGCAGAAGTGTTTCAACACAGAATTAGTCCACTTTGATTAGGTTATTTCATTTTTACCTCATTATTAAATTGTAGAAAAATGTTATATGTGCTAAAAGATACAATCACATTTAAAATTCCAGGGGCGCCTGGGTGGCTCAGCCAGTTAAGCATTCTACTCTTGATCTGGGTTCAGGTCATGATCCCAGGGTGGTGGGATCGAGCCCTGGGTCAGGTTGGGCACTGACGCATGGAGCCTGCTTAGAATTCTCTCTCGCCCTCTCTCTCTGCCTGTCCCCTGCTCAGGCACATATGTGTGTATTCACTCTCTCCCAAAATAAACAAGCATTTAAAATAAAATACAATACTTTAAAATTCTGGGGCATAAAAATCTAAACACACTTTATATAATGACATGTTTTCACTTTCATGAATTTATGCACATGCTGACACCTACTAAGTGCGCGTACTGAGTGCTGAGTCAGGGCTTTCCATGCATTATGACTAAAGCAATACTGCATGCTAGACTTTCTCTTTTACTTTTGAATCTGTTTTTATTACCAATCATCTCCAAATTTGAATGCATGATGAACACCTTAAAGTATGTTTTTACGTTTAGTGCTCTATGTAAATATGAAATTAAATCCAGGAAATCTTTAAAATGTGATAGTAAACTGATTTGTAGGTAAATGGACTTCCAGATGAACAGAAGAGCTGATGTGATGGGGCATGCTAGAGATTTTTAACTCATTCTACAGATTAGGGAACTAAATCCAGTAAGGTATACTAGTTTGCCCAAGACTGTGAGGCTGGCACAAGGCAAAGCTAAGGTTATAAGGTCTCTAGCCATAAAATGTGTGCTTTTCTCATATTATTGTAAAGGCACTGTTAATGGAAATCTTAATATGTGCCAGTTGTAAGGCTTTCCATGCTGATTTCGTCTAATCTTCATAAAAAGCTTATATAGTACCTCACACTATGAAACTTGTTCTGCAAAAGTAGAAACCAAGGCAGCAAAAGGTTAACTAAATTATTCACATTCCTATGCTAGTCAGCAGAGCAAAATTATAAGTTCATTCTTCTATATGAAATATAAAACGACATTTGTCTCCTGAATTAATTTAACACAATACTACTATTGTTATTATGATGTGTTCTTTTAATGCTCTGGGATCTAAGTAGTATCAAGCCCCCGGTAGGCCCTAGGCCCTCAGTGGATGATTTTCTTTGCATGATATGCTGTATCTATTTTGAAAAATCCTCCTAAAGTCTATGGCTCACTGGAATAGACTCTAATGGGGAAAAAAAGCCTAGTAGAGGTCAATTATCCTAGTAGGACAGGATAAATATGGTATAAGATGAGCCTACTATTTGCTATTCTGCATGCGGTTTATAATTTCACATGTTATAAACAGATTCCATACTCATTTTAAAACAAATACTCAACTTTCACTCATTGTATCTGATAGAAACTGAACAGATCTATCAATATAAAAATGCCTTATTTTGTTCAAAAAAGCTATGCCAGCTTAGCAATTGCACAGTTCTTGATTAGTCATTGCTTGTAAGTCAGACACATTGATTATTATCTCTCCCCCCTGACACTCTGACTCACTGAAAAGGAAGGAAAAATATGTTTGGATGAAGCACTTTGCACTTTTCAATAAAATGTTGAAACTACTTATTTTAAGCCAGATACTGAATTTGTGCTTTCTTACCTACATGCAAAGTACTTGTGTATTTTGAAAAATATAATTGAATTTGGGAAGTACAGTGTTAGCCCAAAGCCCAACAAAGAAGCCACCCAGTGGAAATGCCTTATCTCTGTGTGGCACTGCCTCCACTATTAGCAGTTTATTTTTATTTATTTAAAAAAAATTTTTTTTAACATTTATTTATTTTTGAGACAGAGCATGAACGGGGGAGGGTCAGAGAGAGGGAGACACAGAATCCGAAGCAGGCTCCAGGCTCTGAGCTGTCAGCACAGAGCCCGACACGGGGCTCAGAACTCAGGGAGCGTGAGATCATGACCTGAGCCGAAGTCGCCGCTTAACCGACTGAGCCACCCAGGCGCTGCCACTATTAGCAGTTTAAGAGGAAGAGACCAGCCTCTGCGCATGTCTGAGTGTGGTCAGAACACTGAGCTTGGCCTTTTTGGTAACAGATATCTTACTAGTGGTGCCATTCAACTTGATATCTTATCTACAGGGTAACTTCTGTTTTTGACAGCTCAAAAGTATTTCTAGTCTCCTCGCTGTCTCTAATACCCACCCTCTTACGCGAATATACAGGATAGATTTTTCTTCAGACCAATGATGTTGCCTGGTACCTTCAACTTTCAGCTAGCCTGGGAAAGAACCAGCTAAGTTTATTCTGCCCATACATGAAGGGCAGCCTTGCTGCGATTTTCACAATATCAGAAAGCTAGTCAAAGCACTCAAGAAATAAAATGTTCAAGTATGGATGATCAGAGAATCGCAGAAATTTAAAACCATGATGCATCACATAGCTCATATAGACCAACTCCTTCATTTCTCAGGGAAAGAAACTCACTCTCAGAAAAGTGGAGTGGCTTTGCTTTCTCCACGCCACGAGCGAATAGCAGGGTTGGAGCTGGAGTCCTGTATTCTGACTGAGCGTCCTCTCCCCTCTCCAGCTGCTTCTCACTTTCTGCACAATGTCACTAAGGGAGTACGTTTAGAGCTAACAGGCACTGCTTTTTCTTCCTTCCCAATGTGTTGTACCAGGAGTTCTGAAAAAAGTGGGGATCACTGAGAGAGTGAGACACAGGTGACTTCTGGCCCTCCATAGTTGAGTCATGTCAGTTTAGGACAGTTCCATTTTGAGGGTATACTTCTGTCTCCCCATTTAAGTCTTCCAATTTACATGCTAAGCTGACCTTTCTTTTCTCAAGTCAAGAATTGACAGGAGAGCATGGTGTATTTGTCTGTTTGTCTTTGCTCTAAAGTTTAGGCCATGTAGGGGTCATTCTGAATTTGAGCGGATATTAGAGTGAAATATGACAGCAGGAGAACACTTTGCCAGATGAATCTGTATTTAATTAGGCAGTCAAGCCAATCTAATTCTGACATTTGACAGTTTAGCTTTCCAATATTAAATGGCAATTTGTGAGGTAAAGCATTTATTAAAAATTAGCATAAAGGCCAAACTAAGATGTTCACTTTTAAGGTGATGGACAGCAATGTTGTGGTATCTAATCCCAAAGGCATCATAATTATCCTAATAATGATACCAACTTTATCACCTGAACTTTACCCATACTTCAAAAAGATGCTGTAATAGAAAATTATATATATAATTTTTAAATGAAAGTAAAGTATAGTGCAAAAAATCATCTAAGTATGACTAGAAAAATTGCCTAGGAAAAATTTCAAATATAAAAAATGAGTTCAAAGCAAACAAAACCCATTTATATAATTTTATGGTATTCATTCACTATATATACTTTGTTTCAATATGCATTTAATTCCCTTTGGTATCTCACCTTTCTATACAAGAATTTTTACACTAACATCGATGTTAACTATCAACAAAGCAAGTATCAATTTACCCAGTAGGAGATACTATTAGTTCCTTTTTGTGGATAGTTATCAAATGAATGCAAATTAAAACAATGAAACGTCACTTTCTATCTGTGAAATTCATATAAAGTATTCCGGTTGGTATATGTTGAAATTGTTATACTTCAAAATACAGTAAAACCTTGGGTTGCGCGTAACCGTGCAAACATTTCAAATAAATTTTAACTTGATAAACAAGCAATGTCTTGCAATACAAGTCATATGTGACAGAATGTCACATGATCACAACTGAGCCAATGGTTTCTCTCTCTCTCTCTCTCTGTGTCTCTTTCTCCCTCGCTGCAGGATTGTGGGTGACTGTCTCCCATGCTCAGACGCTTGTTCTCAGGCCATGGTGTTTGGCAGAAATCAATGATTTTTCAGAACATTGGAAGGTGCCCACAACTGGCACTAGTGTATTTTTTGTCACTTCAAAGCACTTATGGACAGTTTGTTGCTTTTCCATACAAGAGTAAGCTTAAGAATGCTTTGCTTCCTTCTAGGCCATTAGATAGGTTCCTTGTTAAAGTTGCACAAAAAGAAAAAGATTCCATTGAGCCAATAGATAGCAGTGATTCCATTAGAGATAGAGTCGTCCTACACAATAACCCTCCTCTCTCTTGTCTCCCTTATAGCAGCCATGAAGGTTTTCAAAGGTAAGTGCAGGTTAATTTATTTGTCTTTATATTTTGTATTTTCTTTATTATTTTGTATTATATTATTGTAATAATTTTTATGTGATTATTTTGGGGTTGTAGAATGACTCATCTGAGTTTCCATTATTTCTGTGGGGAAATTCACTTTGATATATAAGTGCTTGGATTGCAAGCATGTTTCTGGAACAAATCATGCTCACAAACCAAGGTTTTACAGTATATGGTTTAATTATGAAGTTACTAAGCTCAGAAATATTTTACATTGAGCCCTAAAACACTTTAGTAGCTCTCTTTGACCAGTAATATCATCCCCTTCAGTTTTGGCAAAAATGTATATATGAACTTTTTATTAAAAAATTTTTCTAGTATCAAAACTGGATATTGCTAACTATTTAACAATGCTGGAACTGGTTAAATTATGGGAAGCAACTGCTGACATATTATGTAGTCATTAGAAATATATTTTTAAAAACCAGGTGGTAATATAAAAAGCACTTATGTTATAATAATATGTTTAAAAATAGAATACATGCTATTGTTAGAAGTATGCCTCCTCCTTAGGGGTGTCTGGATGGCTCATCCGTTATGCATCTCACTTCAGCTCAGGTTATGATCTCATAATTCGTGAGTTCAAGCCCCGCATTGGGCTCTCTGATATTAGAGCAGAACCTGATTCAGATCCTGTCTTCCTCTCTCTGCCCCTCCCCCACTCTCTCTCTTTCTCTCAAAAGTAAATAAACAGTAAAAATTTTTTTAAACTAAAAAAATAATAAAGAAAATAAATATGTCTCCTTCAGCATGGGGAAAACTAAAGGGAAAGATAGAAAAGGAACACAATTTTTGCTCTGTGGCCTTTCATTGCTCTCATTATATTGCTTAGATCAGTTAAAAACTTGATGTCTCTGGTCTTACAAACAAGATGTAAGATATGAAATAAAAGTTCATATTTCAAAAGAAATGTCAAGGAACTTTCTAAGAAACGCAAGAGTAAAAGAATCACTTTCAAAATCATGGAAGACAGGGGCGCCTGGGTGGCTCAGTCAGTTAAGCGTCCGACTTCGGCTCAGGTCATGATCTCGCAGTCCGTGAAATCGAGCCCCGCGTCAGGCTCTGTGCTGACAGCTCAGAGCCTGGACCCTGTTTCAGATTCTTTGTTCCCCTCTCTCTCTGACCCTCCTCTATTCATACTCTGTCTCTCTCTGTCTCAAAAATAAATAAACGTTAAAAAAGAAAATTTAAAAAACAAAATCATGGAAGACAGAATGAATCTTTATAAAAAGACAAATAACATAAAGGAAAGTCTTAACTATACAAAGTACAAAATAAGCCACAGAACAAATGAAATAATATTCAATTTTTTTTCCAGAACACCAGTGACCTTTTTATAGGTAGACAATAATATTATGTAAATAGTTTCTAAACTGATACTTGTATATTCACTTTGTATGCGAAATTAATTTCTCCTTTCTCTATTCTGAAACCACCTGATTATTCTTCAGATTTCTATCCTCTCAGCATGTATTATCACTTTTGCTATCTTTAAACTATGATGAAATTATTTAAATATTCCGAATAAAGCTTTAGAAAGTCTACTCAACAAATTAGCAATTCATGTTCTCATGGGAACAAATATTCAGTTATCCATTTCAAGAAAGAAGCACTTAAAAAGCAGTTTTTTACAATTAGGATTTAGATAGAGAAAAGTATGTACTTATGTTCATCACATATTACAAATAAAGGTTAGTGTAGCATATTGCATCTATACCTCAGCTACATAGCTTTTGAAACTGATGTTAAATGAAAAACAACATTCTAAGATAGTTTTTAGTAAAAATTCCTGGTGATTTTGTGGGATTTGAGAATAAAAGGAATCTGTGCATTACTTCTGAGGTAGACATTCAAGAAACAGGGACAAGATTCCAAGGAAGAAATGACTGTAGGATAGGTTATATGGGTATCTAGTCATATGGAGCCCCAAACAAGTTTCCAGAGATTTCTTGGGCCTCAGGAGCTGCAGAAAGATCTCTGTGCCCCCAGGAGTGGCAGAAAAGAAATAAGGACAGCAGCAATCAACCTTGAGGGAGCCATGATACCAAGAATGAATGACATCTTACTGGTAACATGTGACAAGTGATAACTAAGTTCCAGAGAAGCCAATGGATGCTTCTGAAAATGCTAATTTGAGTGGATGTCATTTAGAGCCTAGTAGCCGTTTCCCAGTTCCCACAAAACTCAAAACTGAATACAAACCCAGAAAAAATAGAGGAAATCCCCAAATTGGCCAAGATAAACTTGTCCCCTTGACAGCACACGATATATATTTGTTGAATGAATAAAGACTATAGATGGCCCATCCTCCTTTGAGAAGTTAATTCAACTTTACTGTTAATTAGAGGGAAATTTCTGCCAAAAGTTTGCAGAAAATCCAAAATGTGGTACTTAAAAGAAAGATTACAGCATCCCTTTCAGGGATTTACAAGGGTAAGTGATCAGATTTTTAAATTTTTTTTTTCAACGTTTATTTATTTTTGGGACAGAGAGAGACAGAGCATGAACGGGGAGGGGCAGAGAGAGAGGGAGACACAGAATCGGAAACAGGCTCCAGGCTCTGAGCCATCAGCCCAGAGCCCGACGCGGGGCTCGAACTCACGGACCGCGAGATCGTGACCTGGCTGAAGTCGGACGCTTAACCGACTGTGCCACCCAGGCGCCCCAGTGATCAGATTTTTAAAAGCAAAGATGCAACAAAAAAGAAAAAGAAAAAAATGTCAAAAGTAAAGCAACCCACACTAAAAAATAGAAAAGAAAAAATAAGAAAAGATGTGGATAAGTTCAGATAAAATTTAACTTCTAACTATTCAGCATCATAAAATTATAATTATAAAATTATTTAAATAGTTATAAAATTATTTTAATTTTTCATGAAAAATGCCAAATTCGACATCATTTTCATTGTAAAGGAAGAATTTTTCCCTTCCCATTCTCTCTAATGAAAACTCCATAGCTTTAGTTAAAATATCTTACCATCAAAGATGCACTAGCAGAATCATAGAATTTTTGAATTAGAATGGCTGTTACAGTCATTCAATGCTTTGTTTCCCAAGTGCACAGCTTTCCAGTCCCTGTCCTGAGAATTCTGACTTAGTGGGTTTGGGACAAGTCTGGGAACTTACACTTTCAACAAGCGCAAGTACTTTAGGTGATCCTTATCAGGACAAAATTTTGGAAAATATGGAAACTTTTAGCCCAGTACCATTTCTTCAGAGAGGAGGAGAACAAATCCAAAGGTCATATGACCAGTAAATCAACTGAGATGTGCAGCTCCCCCCTGCAGGGCCATGTAACTTCTTTTTCCTGACTTCATAGTGGCTTTCAACTATGAGCTCAGTTGATTTCTAGAGTTCTAAACGGTTTCCATGAAAAAAACAGATAAACTTGGTAAAATATATGGAACAAATAATAAAAGGCACATAGATTTTCGTTTATAAAAATCTGTATTAAAACATGTTTTGGGGAACCCAAATTAAGCACCTAGCTCTTGATTTTGGCTCAGGTCATGGTCTTATAGTCCTGAGATCAGGATCCACACTAGGTGTAGAGCCTGCTTAAGATTCTTGCTACCCCTCTCCCCTCAGCCCCTTCCCCACTCATGCTCTCACAAGCACTCTCTCTTTCTCTCTCTTTAAAAAAGAAAATGTTTTCCAACACAACTCACTCTTTTCATGCCTTTGTCATATAATCATGCGATAAAAAAGTTATTTAGTTAAAAAGGTACTTATATGTGTGTGTATATATTTTTATATATATTTAATAATATTAAACATTTATATTTAATATGTAAATAGCATCTTTATACTATATAACACAGTATGGTCTATAGTGTAATACATAATAACATATATTTTAATTTAAATATATATTAAAATAAATATGTATTTTAAAACCAGGACATTTAGTTCAAAGTCAGACATCTGAGACCTTCAGCTCATGGATCCCCCTAAGAGTTTCATAAGGATAACTAACTGCTGGAGAGGGAGTCAAGGTATTGGGAAAAAAAACAGGTTGAGAAGTTGCAGAATAGAATCCTTGTTATCCTACTATACCACAAAAAGTTCCGCTTTTATATATTCTTTGTCAGTCTTTAGCACACAATATTATGTAAATAGTTTTGTAACTTAAGCCCATCAGGAACGATTGCATTGCAGCTAGGCTAACCACAGAGATAGGTATTTCAATCTTCAATAGTTAAATCCAAAGCAATTTAACTTCCTCATAAATGTAGGTAAGCAGGAGATGGGAGGGCTATCATCATATTCTCACCAAACTGGAATATTTTAAGATAGGGTTTCTATCTAAGGAGAGTCCAAAATCAACCAAAAGAAATGATGACAAGCAACCTAATAATCTAGATGACATACTCATCATCTTATCCTACCCTATACATACTGACTACTCAACTCTTACTGCCTGGAATTAAGTTTTGTGAATTTGTTGGGTAGAGAAGAATGATGACACAGCGCTATGAGATTGAACCATTTTCTTTAATCCATGAAGCAAATAACTATCCTAAGAGTACTATATGATAATGAGTTTTCTAAAGACACTCCCTGGCGGTGCTTTACATCAGCACAGTATGACATAACAACAACATCACATGGGGATTGGGAGTTGGCCCAATGAGCTTGTTCTCAATACAGAGCCAAAACTTCACTCTTCAACTAAATAATTTTTATAACTAGAAATGAACTTTCTAAGAGATTGTGCATTTTGAATATTTTTAAATGATAGCCTGATACACCTAATTGGATCACACTTCTGTTTTCTTATTCTTTTATTATTTATCTCCTCTTCCCGCAAAGGTCATCAAGGCTTGCTGTCATTTAGCTTTGAAAATGGTAACAAAAGTCCTGTGAAAGAAGATTGACAGTGCTAATTATTGGTTTTTGGATTTCTAGTTGCCTTGTCAGATCTTACAGTGCCACCATCAACGACTGTATTTTTTCAGGCATGTGTGGTGGTTTTGAAAGACAAACTAATCAGTGTGGACTTGATTTTCTCTATAAGATAAAACGAGGTGGCTTTCGAGTAGGATCTTATGCAGAAACTCAGTTTAGGATTTGGCTTCTGGTTATAACAACAGAAAATGGCCCTGGTTAATTTAAGTAACAAAATGATTCATTGAAACTATATCACAGGTGCTCATAGAATAGACTGTCATTTCTCATTAGATTTCTTTTCTAAATGTAAGTAATCAGACCTAAGGTTAACAGAAAACTAAAAAGTATACCAAACCCTTGTGGACTTATGATTGAATTTATTTCAAATAATCTGAGAGGAAAAAAAAAAAGTTTCATCTGTTTTTGCTATTTTTCCCAAAAAACCTCAGGTGCTTCATGAGTGCTTACTATGAGTTACTTTTTACTTTATAAAATTAAAATTTGATACATTAAACATTATTATATCACAAAGAATGCTTTACTAGCCTTATCCCTAGAGAAATATTACCCTGGAAGAAAAATAGGTGTAGAGTTCAAATTAAATGCAATAGAACAGTACTGACATGGGTCCAAGACGATGGCTCTCTTTCACTATATTATGTAGCCTCCTCATTGGTAAAGGAGAGAGTAATTCCAAATTGGAAATGGCTGAATTCTCGTGGGGACTTGCAGAATAGAAGAAATTTCAGGAGGTAGCTTGGCAGAGGGACAGAGAACAGAAGGATTGTAAGCAGTGTGGCATACCATAATTTTTCTTGAGGGGTATAATTAGAGGTACATCTAGAAACACAGAGACCAAACATAGGTGGATCACACTGAAGTCACAAAGGAACTTGTTGGGGCGCCTGGGTGGCTCAGTCGGTTAAGCATCCGACTTCGGCTCAGGTCATGATCTCACAGTCCGTGAGTTCGAGCCCCGCGTTGGGCTCTGTGCTGACATCTCAGCCTGGAGCCTGTTTCAGATTCTGTGTCTCCCTCTCTCTCTGCCCCTCCCCTACTTGTGCTCTGTCTCTCCCTGTCTCAAAAATAATAAAAACATTAAAAAAATTTTAACAAAGGAACTTGTTGGAAGAATGTCACAGATTCCCATAGAATAAATAATAATATTGTAAACAGACTCAAAAATGGTCTAGAACCAAGAAAGTCTGGACAAAAGGAATCATCAAGGAAATATAAAAATAAAACAATATCCTTAGGAAGATCCTGGTATAGTCGAGTTGTGCTTGTTGGTTACTTGGTGTGAGTCACTGGACTATGATGCCCAAGTGGGTAACTTCTAAGTAGACTTTTCTTTTTTATAGCACTTACTCAAGATTCCAAGTGGTGAGCAGGAACATTTGGTTAGTAGAACACAGGTTACTCACCTATTTCTCAGCTGCCAGAGGGAGGGAAGAGACATTACCTTTCCACATATTACACTAAACTCACCATATTGTGAGATTCCTTCAAAAGATGATGCGTTCAACTGCTGAGCAGTCAAAACTAAGTTATTATGTCTGGTGCAGGGAGTGAAATCTATTAACCAGAGTTAGTTTTTTCTAAGGTACAGGAGAGAGTAAAGAAACCAGTGGCACTGAACCTGGCTAGGAAACCATTGGTAGGCCAGGCAATGAGAATGCAAAGTTGTCCAGTGGTACTACTGAGGGGATCATCTTAGCTTCACCTGGGTATGGCAAAACTAGGAAGGCTCCACCCACCTTCTGTATAAACTAAAAGACAAAGAGGACGAAAGCTGCATTTTGGTAGGGATACTGTTGTACTTCCTATTAGTATTCCTGGGAATTTACTACATCTGATATTTTATCGCTCTAGATTTCCCACTTGGATATCAATAAGATACACATTAAGGAAAAAGTCTAGAAGAAAGGTACATGTTGAACTTTCTTTTGTCTTCTCTTAGTGTGGTATTCAAGGACAGTGTTTCCTTCAAACTAATAAGGAGGCATGCTTCTCACTGGAAATTTCTACCTTAAAAATGCCAGTTCTCATTTTCAGGATGAAAAGAGTATAGAATATAAGAAAAAAAATGATTAAACACAAACACACACACAAAGTGGAGCACAAGCATCAGGGACAGGAAAAGATTTACAAAGGTGTCACCATCCATGTTGGTTAATTGAGCTGCTGCCACTATTTAAAAATACTGCATAAAGCCTGTCAAATGCTTAGGATACAACTTATCCACCTTGAGGCAGTTGGTTGAATTCCATTGACTTGGATTTTACAAGAGATTATAATCCATATTTTCATATGATATTTTAGACTTTGAAGTTCATTAATTTTGATCAATACATTTTTCTATTACTCGAGAGTTGATATATTAAACAACAAGAATAAGCCCCACATCTACAGCCCGACCTTTTTATTTATTTTTAGCTTCATTCTTTTTATTGTGACATTGATTTAGGACACATACCAAAAAAAAACCCAAAAATGAAGAGGTGAGACATCACAAAGGCAGTCCCATTTTGGAAATTTAGACCAGTTATTTTAAATTTCATTCATTGAAGAGATCTTTTTATACATGACAATGTCACTGGGTATAAATCATTTTAGTTGTTGGTTAATTTTAGGAGAGTTTTAGAAGAAATAGTCCATTGAATGCTAAGAAATTTTATTTTGAAATTATTCATTCCTTACTTAAACTAATATCTCCTGGTGGAGGTCTTTTACCCTCTGTGATATTACCACATGTGAAAGATTTCGCATCCCTAATAAGGCACGATTAAGCCTCAATGCTAAGTACGACATCACAATTCGACACTGGTTGATCATGCTTACCATAAGAATTATTTACAATAAGTTTATAATTATTGAATATAAACCCACATGCCTAACCTTCTACTTGATAAGCCCTTTAACTGCATTATTTCATTGAATAACCTCCGTAACTACCATATGAGGAAGGTATTATTATTGTTTGCATTTCAAGGATAAGGGAACAGAAGCACGGTAGTTTAAGTAACTCTTCCGGAGGTGTTACAGCCAATAAATCCTGGTATGCTAGACTTAGACTGTGCTCCTAACTGCTACAGGTACACACCCATGTGGAAAGGCTACAGGAAATAGCCTTGTCACTGCTGTTTCAGACCCGACTAGACTACTGGAGGGTAGACTTGTTTAGGATATGTCGTTAATACTTCCATGCAAGTTTTCTCATATATTTCACCAGGTCTTGATCTCCACAGGGGTCATGCTAAAAGGAGGTATTTCCAGTAACGTTAGTAAATGACTATTTATCCTATAATATAAATTATTCTAACTAAATTAAACCTGGCAGTTCAACTCATGTTTCAAAATAATGTTATTAGCTTGGGTCCTGTGGCGAATATAGAATACAGTCTGATTAAGCTACTTTTAAAACTTGCTAACGCATCTTCGTTGTCACTGGAACTGTCGATTACTCTTTTACATAATGAAACTTGGGTTTCTGTGAAGGGCCGAGAGAATCTGAAAGGAGTAATGGACAAACCAGCCTGCCAAAGTGTTTTAATGGCTTTATATCTAACAAAATCTACAACTACATTCATTCTTATTTGAAGGAAAAAAATAGGTCTTTTTTTTTTTTTTTTTTCCTAATCTGGGGCTTTAACAAAGGGCCTGATTTCTAACAAAAAGAGCATTATATATTTGATAATTTTCCAACTGACTATATTTTCCTGTGCTTACTCAAAACTTATTTAAAAACTCTGGGGAAACCTAAAAAAGAATACGTGCCAAACAAGGCTTCAGTTTATCAGCTCAACTGGTGACAAATAGAAAAGGAAAGGTATATACAATACATCTACTATTAGCCTAAAATTGCCATCTGCCAAGGAGTATTTTCCAAACTTGTTCACTGCTCATCCCATCTCTAAGCATTTTTAGCATGTACCTTTAATATACATAATTTTCAAACTTATTTATAAATTATAGATGTGTCTGATTTTATGGAAATTTTTGTTCATTACAAAACATGCATAAATAGAGAATGTTGTAAGAAAGAGATAACCCTATTATGAATAATTATTGACGATACTTTTAATTATACAAAGCAAAAAGTCTTTTGGTTGTCACTATAAATAGTGTGCTTAAGTTTTAAAAGTTTGCTAATCAAACTGTCTATTTAACATCATGAATTGCTGGAAAAGACAATGCATATACTTAGGATGACATTTTTCATTAACAGTGGTATGGAAAATTTCTGTTTCGATGGTCTTCTTGATAATTTCAACTTTTTGGTTGACACCTTGAGACATATCATTAATCACCATTGTTACTTCATCATATGACGAAGGAAGAGCTTATACAAACAGTAGAAGAATGGCTTGCTCTACCATTTTCTTGTATTTTGCCTTTGTTTTCATTATTTGTATTAACTTCTATTTACAACTTCCTTCCAGGGAGCTTTTTGAAGCCACAAGTCCATTTGCTGAGAATTAGTTTAGTTTAAGTTACATAAGTCTGTTTACCAGGCACACAAACACAAATTCATTATTATAGACAGAGACAGAAGAGGCAGATGTCACTTTCCAGCCCTTTGCATAGTGGTGCAAACTCTTCCCATTTTCCCTTAGGCTGTTTTGCATATGTGACTATGACCTTCTGACGTAAGGACTTGGCAAGGGTGCCAGTGTCCATCAATATTGATAAGCAAATAATAAATACTAATAAATCCTCACTTCCCTGATAAAAGGAAGATAAAGATAAATGATAACTGTGAATTAAATATCTAATATTCTCCTCTAGGCCCCTAAAAGGACCACTGTACCAGAGTACAGAGATCCCTCTATATAATATGTATGGAGACCTAAGTTACCTGTGACACTAATGTATCCTTCCAGGAAATAGTAGAATGTAACAGGAGGTGGTGATAGAGTGCATTTGTTACAACTGTGTACTTCATAATGAGATGATCTGGCTTTGGACACCAGTTTCACAATTTGCAGGCTATACGTCTTTGACTTAAGACAAGTTATTAACCACTTCTTGTCTTAATTTTTGCCTCTGTTATAAGGGCTAATAATGCCACCTTCACACAGTTGTTCAGAGGATGAAATGAGGTAATCATGTAAAGCACTGAGCGTGATATCGGGCAATGTCAGATATGACAACTAATACTTATAATACTATAACATATAAATGATGCTTGATTTTCAAAGGTTAACTTTTGAGGAATACACGTTTGCTTTCTCCATACTTTGAAAATTTTAAATTATCATTTTATGCCGCATCCAGATTTTTGTGCATTTGTGGATTATGAATATCTTAAGTTAATAAACTGTGTACAACCAATCAACTAACAATTCTGCTCAATGGGGTCACCAGTTGCATACAACCGTGGTTAGTCAATTATAATGTCTTATTGCTTCTTGACCTTACAGTGTCATTAAAATTAGTAGAGAACTGAAAGATGCTGTTAATAAGAAGTATCATTCTCTTTAGGTGAATAGCACTGAAATCGAAATAAAAAATAAGGATGTTGAGAGTGGTGAATTTTTAGAGCTAGTATATAGGACCCTTCCATATAGATCCATATGACTTTTTCTCATTCTACCTATTTGTTTTATTTTACTAAATTCTATTTATTTATTTACTAAATTTTATTATTATTTATTTTGTAAGTCATATTAAATTTCTTTTAAAGAAATACAAAGCACTATATACAAAAATATAAGTATGCCTAGTTCCTTGTGAACTGAGACCTATAAAATCATTTCCCAAGGTGCCTTAAGCCTAAGATGTAAATGATTAATCAGTCAAGAAATATGTGTAAAGCAATTTACTATTTGTAAGAATAAAAGATTATAATCTGCCTAAATGTCTGTCTAGAAGGACATGGCTAAATAAATTATGGTGTATCAACATTATAGGAATTCACTACAACCCTATGAAGCAACACAGTAATTCTTTTATGGTAAGAGCAAACAATTTCCAAGAAATAGAGTTAAGTTAAAATGGCAGACTGTAGAGCATGTAATATATAACTATAATATAAATATATATAACAAAGAAAAAAATAAATATATATATTTGGTCGCGTAGAGACTCACTCTGGGAGGGAATGCAAGAAACCGGCAATATTAGGTGTATCTGAAGAGGTGAACCGTAGGGTGACAGGAAAGACTGGGGAAGGAAGGAAGTAGAGTTGCTCTAGGGACTGTTTTGCACCTTGTGAATATGGACTCATATGAATGTACAGTCTATGAAAACAAATAAAAGCGAAGGAGTAGGCCAGTTGGAAGAAGAGGAAGAGGGGGAAGAATAAAAGACGAGAGTAGAGGGGCACCTGGTTGGCTCAGTCAGTTAAGCGTCCGACTTCAGCTCAGGTCATGATATCAATGTTCATGAGTTGGCACCCCATTTCAGGATCTGTGCTGACAGCTCAGAGCCTGGAGCCTGCTTTGGATTCTGTGTCTCCTTCTCTCTCTGTTCCTCCTCCACTTGCTCTCTCTCTCTCTCTCTCTCTCAAAAATAAATAAATATTTTAAAAATTAAAAAAAAAGAAGAGAGTAGTAAAGTTGTTTCCACAATCACGGTTGAGCAACAAAGGCAAGTGAGTGGGCTGGCTCAGTTTTCTAATGATGTGATTGGATCATAAAATTATTCAGACTCCTTATCAGGTTCATCTGGCCATATATGTAGATTTTTGGTATTTTTCCTTAAATTGCTTCAATGCCAGCAGAAATACTCAAGGTTATTAAAAAGATTGTGTACAACACAAAGGTGATAAAAATGAACAAGGAAAAATTATGGCCATGTGTGCCCAAATAAGCACGGTCATGCCCTATGATAGCCAAAAGATATTTTTATCTGGAATTCAAGTAAACAACCAGAAAACCCAGAATTTCTCCCCCCACTTTTAGAATACTCATTTAGAATTCTCATTGACAACACTCCACATCTGAGGCCCAGAAATGTTGACTCATCTAAGGTCATAGCTAGTGAGTGGCGAAGTTGGAAACGGACACAGGTAGTCTGACCTTGGACATACTGGTAACCACTATGTTGTAGAATGAGAATCTAGTATCTGTTTCATAAAATTACTATGGATTAAAAGAATTAGCACATATATATATACTTTATATGAAACTTTATATATATAAGAAACATTATATATATATATAAGAAACTTTTATATATATATAAGAAACTTTATATATATATATATAAGAAACTTTTATATATATATAAGAAAATTTATATATATATATATAAGAAGCTTTATATATATATATAAAGTATATATATAGTATATATATATATAGTGTATATATATATATATATATATATATATATATAGTATATGTGTGTGTGTGTGTGTGTATGTATATAACAAGTGCCTTCTACTCACTGGGCTTTGCTCATTGTAGATAATCCATACATTGGAATTTTCATTACGGAAGAGGCAATAGAGAAAGTGCATTTTTTGCATCAAATGGACCTATATTTGGAGCCATCTCTGTCACTTTGTAGCTGCCTCACTTGGCACAAATTCCTTAGCCTGTTTAATAATTCCACTGCATGTTTTGAGATCAGGTCAAATCATACAGCTTTTGCATATGACATGATATAATTCATGCTCATAATAGACATTTCTCAGACATTAAAAAAATCCAACGTAAATTCTGAATCATTAAGGAAAGCGTATTTTTAATTCATTTATTCAATATATATTGACTGTCACCGGTACCAGGCACAGCATTGAACAACAAACCAAAATTCTCTGCTTTCGTGGAACTTAAAATCTATAGGAAGGAGACAGCCTATAAACAAAGAAAAGAAATATATAGTATATTAGATGGTGATGAGTGGCAGTGGGAAAAATAAAACAGTGAAGAGGAATAAGATGTGTGAAGAGTTAGGGGTTATTGACATTTTAGAGAATGCTTAGGAAATGTCTCACTGAAAACTTGATACTTGAATAAAGATCTGAAGTTGAAGAAACAATACCTGTGCAGATGTAGGGAAAGAGTGCTCTGGACACAGAGAAAGGGAAGGGCAAAGGTCTGAGGCTGGCATAATGGGCGAACCTCAACATGGCCAGAATGGCTGGAACAGAAGGATTGAGGGAACAGAGTGGAAGATAAGGTAGAGAGGTAACAATGAGGAGCAGGCTCTTGAACACCATTGTGAGGATCCGGCTTCTAATTCATATTAAATTGAATGCCTCTAGGGGCACCTGGGTGGTGCAGTTGGTTAAGCATTGAACTAAGGCTCAGGTCATGATCTCACGGTTCATGAGTTGAAGCCCCACATCGGGCTCTTTGCTGTGCACAGAACCTGCTTCAGATCATCTGCCCCCTCTCTGACCCTCTCCCGCTTGTGCATGCTCTCTCTCTCCTCTTTCTTTCTCTCAAAAATAAATAAAAACTTAAAAAAAAAACTTAAAAATAATGTTTTACATTGAATGCCCCTAGCAGGCTCAGAATAGAGGTTTGACATAATCTAACCTTAACACAACCACTGTGGGAGCTGTGTTGTGACTTAAAGAAATAGGGAGAATATGTAGGAGCGTTTTACCATTACCTGAAAGACAGATGAGAGAGTTTGGTCCCTATTTGGATGCAGCAAAGGCTACGAAAGGGATCTGAGAGTGGATATATTTTTGAAACAGAGACAACAAAATATACTAGTGGACTGGTGTGGAGAAAATGGATAAGCAGGTTTGGGGATGAGGGGGGATGAAAATCAGTTTTAGACACATTAACTTTGAAATGCCTATTAGACGTCCAAGGAAGTATGTGGATTTGGCAGTTGGTAATACGTGTCTGGAGAGGTCCCTGTGGAGTATAAATGTGTTAAACATAGTTCAACACTGGATATATTTCATTTTAATCCCATGCAAATTGCTCACCCAGTCAGATGGATGTATGGCATAGCAGCTCTTCCTTAAATAGAACAGTCAATTAAACAGAACACTGGACTCCCCAGTCAATTTGGATAAATTATGAGACTAGCAATAGGAAACTCGCAAAAACATCTGGGCACCACCACTTATGTATTAAATTGAGCCAACACTTGAGAATAAAATTCCAGTGTTTTATTTTTGTTTGTATGAAGGCCTTAGAATGAGTAAAAAGGACATGAGGGGGGCAACTCCAGAATAACAGATCAAAGACACTGACAGTCACCAAATGCTGAAGAACAATCCTTCAATCCAATTAAAGTTGGGAAAATCCAGTAGAAGCAACAAAACTCCGGTAATAGTTCGGTATTTAGCAGGTTAATAATAAAGTGCTACACAAAGAGCACTAAAGTCTATTTCACACGTTAGTGTGTGGTGTGCAGATGTGCCATTATACAAGGCGCTACACTCAAAGTGGAGGATTTCATTATGCTCCTGCAATGGTTTCAATCCATGTGGTTCAGGTAAATCCATTTAATATATATTGGCTCCTATCTATGTGCAACTGCTAGTCGTATATTTCTAGTAATGGGAAGGCGTCTCCCTTAGACAACTCTGCTTCTCACAACTCCACTTATCTTCAGAGTTCCTCTCCCTCATGACTTCTTTCCCAAACTTTCTAAACCCATGTGATATCGTCACATTTTCCATAACCCTTGAGCTTTTTGAACCACTCTCTTTGGAGCGTCTAGAACAGTGGTTCACAAAGAACAGACACTGAAGAAACATTTACTGAATGGGTGAATAAGTGTCTTAAAGAAAAAAAGCACACTCTACCTTCTCTTTGCAATTACCAATGAGTATTTTCATACTAAACACTCTGAGAAGTCCTGCAGTAAATGGCATCCATTTTAGCTTCGCCTTTCCCAAGCTTATTTAACCTCCTCACCCTTTCATGTCTTAACCTGCTTACATAGAACACTTTCTGGGAAGCATGCTTTGGGGAGTGCAAAAATGGTAGATGGGCTACTAATGGACTAGGAAATTTAATATTTAAAAATATTATCGGCCACGTTGTAATTTTAAAGTTCAATCAAAATAGCAATGGCCCAGGTTTTTTGTTACACTCTGTGTATCATCATGAAAATATTTATAAACTCTAAATATCTATGCCTCCTTCTTTATGTATGTGATGCATTAGGAGTGTAAGATAAGAAGAAAATATGCATTTCTCTGTACTTTATTAGGAGTAAATTCCTAGGATGTTAAATCACCAACAATTAGAAGTGATTAAAGAAAACCAAAGAAGAATTGATTTGGAGTTAGATAACCAAAGCAAGGCAATCGCTGCAAACTCCCTTTCAATTATATTTATAGTGTACAGGTAGCAGGAATTGAAGATATTGATGACCATGATTCATTACTCTTAGCTCTTTAAGTAACATCTCCTTGCCAAGTACTCAAACTAAAAGTTTGAATTGCTCTGTTCTGCAATTGAATAAATTAAAAAGTTTGGGGTGGGGGAAGGAAATGAAAAAGAAATAAAAAGATGTGCTATAGTTTTCAATGTTGGTATTCCCATAGAGTAGGTATCAGCAAACTTTAGAGAAGGGCCAGACAGTGAATATTTTGGAATTTGTGGGCCATATGGTCTCTGTTATAACTACTTGAGTCTGCCATTGTAGCATGAAAGTAGCCAATGCACTAAAGAATGGATGTGAAAGTGTTTCTGTAAAATATTATCTATGCAAACAGGCAAGGGGCTCGGTTTGGCACAGAGTAATAGTTTGCTGACCTCTGCTATTCAGAACAAAAGCTCCCCACTCTATAGCTCTAAGCATGTGTGAGAGCATGTGACCTCTAGTATGTTGGGCTTTAAGAGGTTCCTCAAAATCAAATAAATGTATTTTTACATTTGGTCAACATCAGTGCTCTAGGTTCTCATTATGATCTCATTATTTTAGCCATTTCTTTGGTTCAACATCTTCCCACAAAGATTCTTCTTAGAAAACACAGTAACACATTAACATTCATTAACTCATTTATTTATTCATGTGGGGAGATCATTAGTAGATGGTCTGTAGACAAGGTTTATTTGGGGAGTTGATGAAAAAATGAGGCAGAGAAAGGGAAGCTGAGGGGCATCCAGGCCTCTCTGGAAATGCAGGTTACTTGAGGAAGAACCTAGGAAGAAGGGAAGGGGACATGAGCAAAGCAGAGGGTAGGGCTTGCCAAAATCCCACCTCATTTGTTCTGTCTCCCTAAGGCTGTTCCTGGTCGTTCTACTGAATGTGGTACTTCTCAACCCAGCAATATGGAATGTTTGTAACATATGCTTGGGGGGATAGGAGAGGAGAGGCAGAGTAGGAACTAATGTCCTTTTTGGCACATGGGGCCTTTTTTCTTATTGCCTGGTATATGGAGCTCACTAAATGAATGCTTGGAGTTTTGAATTATGTCACCTCCACTTCTAAAGAGGTGAAATTTCACATTTCTTGGTCTAGTCCTATTTTATTGCTTTCTTTTCAATTCTTTCTCCTCCCTTCCAATGACCAACATGACAGAATGATGGAAAAAAGAGGGAAAGGAAGATGATAGGATGATACTTTGGAGAAACTGAGAAGCTGGAGCAAGAAATAGGACAGTTCTGATTTTCTTCTTCTCATTTCAACCTCTGTTCTGACATGAAACCTAACAACTACTACAGAAATAAACAGGTTCACTTTAACATATCTCAGCAAGGACTATCTTAAACATCAAAAACAATCTTATTTTTGGTTTATTTAATTTGACGAAAGGAAAGGAGCCGTCCAATGAAAACTTAGGACTAATTTTTAATGTAACTATAATATGTATAAATAGATGTGAAAATCTGTCTGTGCTTTACCATGGACAGTTTTCAACTTCTCAATCATTAATGTCATCATTATGCATTGGAATTTGGAATTTCTGTTTTTAAAGAAGTCTTTTTGAGATCAAAGTAAACTAAATATATACCCCCATGAACCATGTATGTTAATACACAAGATTCTGATACAAAATTTATATCATGGCAATCCAAATTTATCTTGCCCAACCAGTGGAAACATAGGATGCTCTGTTAATAAAATATCCTATAAGAAAATAAATGTCATTTATTTTTGAAAATTATTTAACTTGACGGAAATAATCATATATTTATAATATTTGGAAGATGAATTTCTTTGCTTGGCACTTCATATAGAAAATGCGTTACCATGAATATGAGCATTATTCATAATATAAACAAAACATAAAGATTTAATTTAGAATGCCAATGAAAATATGATTCATAATTCCACTATTTTTCTTATTCTCAGGTTTCTTAAATGATCTGTCATGGCTTCTGAGTTACAAATATGTAGAATCAGAAACAATACAACATGGCCCAGCAAATGAGTCCAGATTTTCATCAACTACAAATCCCTTTTCATTTGCTTGCATATGTTTCTGTTTTATTTTTAATATTTTTCTCCAGATTAAATTTCAGACTTTCCCCGCCCCATTTTTACACAGCGTAACACTTAGCAATGAGCTAAAAGAATCCATGTACTAAATACAATAACAGATCCAAATCAATTACCCTATAATGCTCTTGACCTGGCTGATGTGATCTGAAGAAATGTGTTTTCATTTTTTGTACAGTTTTGCTCCAGCAACTCAGAGGATAAGTAGAACTACTGAACGTTTAAGATGAGAAACTTCACTTTCTCTTCAAAAGGCAAAGAATTTGGAAATACACAGAAAGGACTTAAAGAGGTCATCTCGCCCTTTCTTTATCCTAATGACACATAAAGTTAATTGTTGGATGAATCCCCAAAGATACTTTTCTCTAAGAAAACAATGCAAAAGATGCTGGATGTATGTATATTTAAAGCAAAAAAAAAAAAAAAAAAGACAGGGAGGCAATGAATATGAAATGACCCTGTGACGTCTATTACATCTTCCAATCTAGCCAGACCCCAAGAGTCTCAACAACCAGGTGATGACCATGCTCCTTTAATGACCTGATTCACCACTGTCAGCAAAGGTGACATTGAAATCATAAAAGCATTTCTATATTCTAATACCAGTGGTGAAAAAAGATCCCCTTCTCTTCCACAGTGATCTATTTGAACTTGCACTATGGTTTCATTAGTATCAGGCTTCGAGGATCCCACTCTCACAACACGTACATTGCTTGTAGTGCTCACGTGGTTTCTTACCCCATTACTCAATGCTCTTAATGCTCTAAAGCCTCACAAATCCAATCTTACTCATGAGATTGCCCACAAGTAGCTTTCCATTTCTCAATCTTCTAGGACATTGACTTCAACATATGCATTAGTGCTTAAAAAATATTATGTATTTTTGTCTAAACATTTCATGACGTTGAGGAGTATAAATCTCAACTTCCCAACAAATGGAAATTGCATTTGATTCAAGTTTTATCTTGAAACACATATGTGTTTTGAAGCAGATTATTTTAGTGGTTAACACATAATGTTTTAAACAGACGTTTTAAAGGGGGAAGGAGGAAGAAGAAATTTTCTTACCAATGGCTTTTTGCTTTAATTCCCCTTATAAATGTTTGATATGAGACAGATTCAGGGTGACTAATGGCAGGAAGGGTCACTGTATTTAGAGGAGGTTGTACAAAGAGGAAAATGCTAAAGAATTCTCAGAACCATTTCCTGTTTCACAGTTTCTCTGTCTCTGCAAATGGGTAGGATTCCTTCTTATTTTATTTTTTCCTTCTTTGCTCCTGGTGTTTGATTTGTATTATTTGAATCTTTGTTGTTTAACATACAGACATTTAAAAAAAATTTTTTAATGCTTTATTTATTTTTGGGGAGAGAGTGTGACTGGGGTAGGGGGGAGCAGAGAGGGAGAGGAGGACAGAGGAGCCTAAGTCTCCATGCTGACAGGCTGACAGCAGCAAGCCCAGATTCCTGGCTCAAAGTCAAGAACTGAACCATGAATTCACAACCTGAGCAGAAGTCAGATGCTCAATGGATTGAGCCACCTAGATGCCCCAACACACAGACATTTTGAACATTATTTATGTTGATAACTTTTAAGGAGAGTTAGATTTAATTTTAACTGAAACCAAACTTCTAATTATTATTTCCCAGTTTTCACTCCACAATCCCACTGACTAAAATGATTGCTCATAAAATTTTTGAGTGGTGTCCCCATCTCTATTATGGAGAGAAATATTTGGGAGAGCAATGTGTTCACAGATCCTTCCATTAAAATACAAAACAATCAATGGCTTGACCTCTCAGGTTTCTAATTTGTAGATTCTGGGAACAAAGTGTTCTTAGGAATACTTAAATGTAATAAGTGCGCTCTTAAGTTTGCCGAAAGTTAAGTCCTCAGTTTATAGAGGTATCAGTCTCCTTCACAAAGAATTGATCTCACAAGGGTTGCTACTTTTTTGTAAGAAACAGATTCTTTCTTGGAAATAAGCATGTGTTCTTCACCAGAGAGAAAAATGAAAGTTGGTGGAATCTCTATGCCTGTCATCTCTCTCCCTCCATTCATTCAGCATTTGAGAGAATTCATATATAAGGATGTAAGTATATCCAAAGGACATAAGTATACTTGGCTGGATTCTATATCTGCATAGAGGAATAGTAGCTGTAAGGTAAGAATAGTAGCTGTAAGGTAGGAATGATTGCAGTGTATTTGCACAACAGAAAGAAATCAGTGTGGCCTGAACACACAGAACAATAAAGAAGGTATATTCTGCTTAGATTGCATTCTCCTTAGTAAACAAAGGATGAGCGTGTTTGGTGAGAGGATACTGGGGACAGACAGGAAGCTTTCACAGGAGAAAGTTCATAAAGTAAAACACAATTAAATGAAAGGTGAATAGAAGTTCACAGGGTAATAGAAGGAAGAGGGCATTCAGTCAGACGGTGCTGCTAGGCTCAGGCAAGAAACAAGAGAGAGCAAGATATACCTTGGGCAATGCAAGTTCATCTACATGGCTAGAGTATAGAGCAGTGACAAAAGTAGCAAAACAAGGCAGCAAAGAAGGGAAGGTAGGCATTATCAGTTAGGATTGCTAATGGCCACAAATAACATGAACCTAAACAGTGGCTTAAATACTTAGGAATTTAGTTTTCTGACAAGAAGTTTTGTGGTAAGCACTTACCAACCTTGATCCAACAGCTTAATTATATCAAAGCTAACAGTCAGTCTCTGGGCCATCCCTCATGGGATCAACATGGCTGCAGCAGCTCCGACCATGTCACCCCTACTTCATGTTAAATGCACAGAGCAAGGGGTTGAATGGCACAGGAAAATACTTTTTCTCTTATACTACTTCTTTCTCATCAGGAAGAAAAATTCTTTCCCAGAAACACTCTAGAAAAACTCCCCTTATGCTGAGGTATCATGGCCACCTTTGATGAGAAATTCAGGTTTCCTATTATCAAGGTATCTCAGTCCGATAAGTAAAGATTTTCTTAACAAGGAAGAGAGAGTGGAAATACCTACTATGGTGGCAACAATAGAGTCTGCTAGATTAGGAGCTGATGATGGAGGTTCTTAAGATTTCCTCATACTAAGATAGAAGTCTCCCCCTGTGGGGTACGGGCTCCTGGCTGGAGCCTCAGTCTATGATAGCCTAATGGCCAGCACAATTTTTGTTCCCTTACATCTCCCATTTAAAACACTTTTGGGGCGCCTGGGTGGCGCAGTCGGTTAAGCATCTGACTTCAGCCAGGTCACGATCTCGCGGTCCGTGAGTTCGAGCCCCGCATCAGGCTCTGGGCTGATGGCTCAGAGCCTGGAGCCTGTTTCCGATTCTGTGTCTCCCTCTCTCTCTGCCCCTCCCCCGTTCATGCTCTGTCTCTCTCTGTCCCAAAAATAAATAAAAACGTTGAAAAAAAAAAAACACTTTTGCTGTCATTTGGCTTCACTTTTTCCCTACTTTTGCCCTCTATCTCTTGGTTTTACAGAGAAAATATTGCCTAATTTTTTATTGGTTTTTAAACTAATACATTCAAATCCAATAAATGAAAAATCCACTGGAATTGAGTTCTTTCTAAGCAGTTTTACTGGACAGCTTTCTAATAGACTTTTCTCTTGGGCCACAAATGTGAACACAAGTATCATTTACACTACTTTATTAATCATTATGCAAACAATGAGTCATATATATGAATTTTTCTTTCAGGAAAAGTGAAAATGATTCTCACAGGAGAATATAGAAAATATGAAGAGTGATATCCTATTTTGTTTCCAAAAGTGAAATACTTAATGGCCTACGTTTCTTATTCAACTCAGAAAAAGATACAAGGCTAACAAGTTCACTCATGATGAAAATCATTTCCTGCATTTCATTAGCTTTGCTCTTTTATGCTACATTAAGTAAAGGAGTCTAAATAAATTCCTGTTTGCTCAGAAAGATCTCTCAATTTATGCCACAGGCAATTTGGTTTAGGGTTTGCTTCTTCTGCCTTAAGAAAAAAAAAGGTGATAAATTCTTATTACAAAGATCAATCTACGATTGAATGCATTGTCCATTTACTCCTTGTAGCAGTTAGTATTTTAAGTATGGACTAAATGACAGTATGCTAAGTAGATGAGACCCATTATGAATTTACAAGCAAGGTTGAATAATACCCACTATGAAGTTCTGGCCTGTCGCAAAAACAGGAAATGGCTTTGCAAAGCAGGGAGCCTGTAATTTGTCAATTTAGCTCCTTTACAATGTAGATTCTACCAAAGATTTCTGGATTCCTCCCTAGTGACCCCTACCCAGAACATCCATGTGACCAGGAATTTTTTTTAACTTGTTCAGCATGAGGACTTTTCCCCCTGACACCTATATAATGTTCAGTTAACATCAATGTTCATTTAGTATGTATGGTTAAGAAAACACAGAGTGATAAGAAGCTAACATACATCTAGTAACATTTAAAAATGCATTTGCTGACTTTGGGTTAAATGTGAAGATTTGACTGCAGGTGATTATCTCCTCTTTCTCCCAAACACCACAAAAATGGCTTAAATAATGAAAAATATTTTAACTAATAAGGACAAAGGGAAAAAAAGAAACTGTAACTCCAGAAAAACCATTAGAGTAAATTTTTGAAAGTAGAATAAGGGGGAGGAGAGATAATTGACATAGCAGAACAGAGAATGTCCAAAGCTAATTGACCGCACAAGGGGGTTCTGATGGAAAATGAGCTCGTTTACCTCACAAATCCCCCAAGTCTCTGTATGTGGGAAAGTAAGTGTGGAGAGTGGAAGTTAGTCTTAAAGACTGACTACTCAGAGACTGTTTGAAGTCTCAAAGCTCCTCCAAAACAAGCACACTAAAAGGAAAAAAGGAAAAAAAAAAGTTTAGTCTCTGGAGAAGTTTTCAGGAATCAGGGAACACAAAGAAGCATAAAGGTTTAGGAGGAAAACAGGATGATAAAACTGGTCTACACACATCCCCTTCTCTACCCAGAGCCCCTTTCTTCTGCTCTGCTTTTAGAGTAATTGTTGCCATGTTTATGTTTGTCTGGAAGAAAACTGGAAGATGGTCTGTGGGAAAAAAAAAAAATCGAAAGCCCAAGATAAAAGACCTCTAGATGTTTAGGAGTTGCCCAAAGACATGTAGATGTTTACTGTAAGTGCAGTAGGCTAGTTGAATCCTGTCCCCGGCCCCAGGCCTCTCTCCAACCACTCAGAGCTTCTTAGAAGCTTTTCGCACTTCGATCATATATATGTTTACTGAGGGAGTAACATACATAAGAAATCCTTTCCCGTGACAAAGAGAAACCAAAACAAACAAACGTTTCTAAAAATAGGACCCAGTTAAAACAGATACATAGGTCAAATAATATCACATCCATAAAATAAGAACAGAAAACTATTTTATAAAAGGCAAGCAGAGAAAAAACAAATTGGAAATTAAACTACAGAATAAAAAAAGAATCACTCCAAGTCACAAGCCTCAATAAAGTAACCCAAACAACAGAGATGGAAAATAATAATAAAGAGATTAGAAAATTAGAGGATTATTTTCTGTGGCTCAACATCCAGTTAGGAAACATTATAGAGAAAGAAGAGGAGAGAAAAGGAAATGATCAAATAGACAAAACAAAAAATATCTCCCAAACTGAAGGGCTTGTGTCTTTAAGGTAAAGCACACTGAATGTCCAGTAAAATTCATGACATAAAATAGCCACACGAAGGCATAGTATTAAGAAGTTTCAGAACACCTGGGGTTCAAGGGTAGAATTTAAAACACTCACAAAACAAATATTCATCAGATTAGTAACGTTAGAATCCAAAAGACAGATGAATAAGAGTATTGAAAATTCTAATGAAAAAGTATTTTAAGTCTATAATTTTCTAGCCAGTAAAAATATCAGTCACATGGGAGGATTGGATAAAGGTATTTTCAGATCTGTAATAATCTGAAACCTTGGATCTCATACCCTGTTTCCTGGGAAGCTCCTGAGGTTTATCATTCATAAAAAAGAAGCTAGGAAAGCAGGACAGAGAAAGAAAAGGGATTCAGGGACCAGTTCATTCCTCACAGGAGATGAGAAACGAAACTTTTGGCATGACTATTTTAAGTCTAAAAAGCTATTAGTTTATATTAAAGCAAGAAATAGATATCCGTAGGAGACAGATCACTAGTTAAAATCAGCAAGCAAAATGAAACTGAAATGTCAGGGATTGATAGATGATTTGAAATATTTGAGCCTTTGGAAAAGTATTGCCTGGCATTTAACAGATCTATTAGAGCATCTGCAAAAAGTAATCAGTGGTAACTACATAAAAAGGTAAATAGTTTGAAATATAATATAGTAGTAATCACCTTTAATATAAAAAGTCATATGAGAATGAAAACCCAATAAACATACACTGCTGTTTCAGCAGGGAATAATATTCATTTACTATCAAGGTCTTAATGTTTCCTCCCAAATTCGCATGTTGAAGTCCTAATGCCTCGTATGATAGTATTAGGAGGTAGAGCCTTTGGGAGGTATTAGGTCATGAGGGTGGAGCCTTCATGAATGCAGTTAATGTCCTTATAAAAGAGGCCAGAGATCCCTCACCTTTCTACCACATAAGGACACGGTGAGAAGCTGGCCAGACGTCTGCAACTCAAAAGAGAGCCTTCACTAGATCTCAACAATGCTGACATCTCGGACTTCAAGCTGCCGGAATTGTTAGAAATAAATTATGTCATTTATAAGCTACCTAGTATGTGACACTTTGTTACAGCAGCCCAAATGGACTAAGACATAAAATAAAAATAATGTAAAGGCTGGCTCCTATTTTTATCCTAGATGGGAGAAAGGAAGAGTAAGGGTGGTTAAGAGAACCAAATTCTGAATTATACTCAGTACTCCAAAATACCTTGAATCTTCTTAAACCCCTCTGCTTAGTATAATACTTCCACACCCGACGATGTTCAAAGACCCTCTTTTAAATGTCTCCAGAAATCTGCTGGGAACTTGCCCTTCTTACAAAGATGAAATATCTCTGCATGTCATTTTGCCAATTGGATTGCTTATTTTTATTCGATATTTTTTATTGAAGTATAATTCAGGCGTCTGCCAGTTTCTTAAGCAGACCTCCCCCAGGTCTTCTGCTTTCAGAACTATATGGTCTACTATTTTCAGAAGTATTTGATATGATCAGCTGCTGAGAGCTGGGGTGGGGGCGGGGGGTCGCTGGGAAGAAAAAATTGGGTAACACTTCTGTGAAGGTTTCAGCTCTTTTGTGATGACTAGCTCAGATGCTCTTTAGTCACCTCCTTACAAATTCTTGAAATTCTGGGGCAGCTCAGTTGTTAAGCATCCGACTTTGGCTCAGGTCATGATCTCACGGTCCATGAGTTAAAGCCCCACGTCAGGCTCTGTTTTGACAGTTTGGAGCCTGCTTCAGATTCTGTGTCTTCCTCTCTCTCAGCTCCTCCTCTGCACTCTCTCTCTCTCTCTCTCTCTCTCTCTCTCTCTCTCAAAAATAAACATTAAAAACATTATAAAAAATCCAAATTCTTGAAATTGTGTTGCTATTATCTACAGTGTGTTCTTCTATGTTCTTATACGTCACTGTCTTTTTTAACTTTGAAATAATTGCAGAGTAATAGGAGATTGCCAAGAAAGGTACAGGGAAGTCCTATCCATACGTCCCTCAACCTCCCCCACTGTTAACATTTACAGTGTTAACTATGATGCAATATCAAAACCAGGATATTAACACTGGCACAAACCACAGAGCTTTTCAGAGTCCATCAGTTATGTGTGCATTTATTTGTGTATGTGTCTATGCAAGTTATCACATATATAGGCTTGGGTAACCATTACCACAATCAAAATGCAGCTGTACCATCACAAGACTCTCCTGTGTTACCTCTTTATAGCCACACTCATGCCCTCCCCCGACCCCTAAATCCTGACAACTAATCTGCCATCCATCTCCGTAACTACATTATTTACATGTTTGCATAAATGGACTCACGTAGTATGTATCTTTCCAAGATTGACCTTTTTCTCATTCAGTATAATTTCCTTGAGGCTCATCCAAGTTGTTGCGTATATTAGTAGTTCATTCCTTTTCATCACTGAGTAGTACTCCGTGCTATGATGGTACCACAGTCTGTTTAACCATTCATCCATGTGCAGGACATTTGAGTAGTTTCCAGTTTTTAGCAATTATCACTAAAGCTGCTGTGAATATTTGTGCACCAATTCCTGTGTGGAGATTAATTTTCATTTCTTTGGGATAAATGCCCAAGTGTTCCATTGCTGTGTCATATGGTAACTCCATTATTAGGTTTAAAGGAAACTGTCAAACTATTTTACAGACTGGCTGTACTATCGTACATTCACACCAGCAATATATGAGCAGTTAAATTTCTCTGCCTTCTTACCAGCATTTGGTGTTGTCATTATTTTTTTTTTTTATTTTAGCCTTGTGGTAAGGATGCAGTGACATCTAATTATACTTCTAATGTGCATTTCTCTAATTGCTCATAATGCCAAATATGTTTATGTGTGTTTGTCATCTGTATATTCTCCTTGATGAAATGTCTCTGCATGTCATTTTGCCAACTGGATTGTTTTTATTTGATATTTTTATTGAAGTATAATTAATATACAGTGTTATGTTAGTTTCAGGTATACAATATAGTGATTTAACAATACAATACTCAGTACTCATCACAACAAGTACCTGTTTTGTTTGTTTTTTTTTTTTTTATGTTGAATGTTGAGAGTTCTTTAAGTATTCTGGATACAAGGTCTTTGTAAGATAAGTAACTGACTCACAAATAATTTCTTCCAGTCTGTAATTTGTCTTTTCATCCTTATAACAGGGTCTTTTGCAGAGAACAAGGTTTTTTAATATTGAAGAGACCTTGTGTATGTTTTTCCTTTTGTAGATCCTGCTTTTGGTGTCAAGTCTGAGAATTCTGTGCCAGTCCCAGATTTTGTAGTTCTTCCTCCTATGCTCTTTTCTAGAAGTTTTATAGTTCTAGATCCATTTTGAATCCAATTGTGTAAAAAGTGTGAAGCATAGGTCAAGGTTTTTACTTATTTTTTCTCCCAATGGATGTTATGAGAAATCATTGTTATCAAATCATTCACTGAAAAGGCTATCTCTCTTCCACTGAATTGCTTCTGCTCCTTTGTCAAAAACTAATTGAGTATATTTGTGTGTATCTCATTCTGCTTCTCCATTAACCTATGTGTCTGAGTCTCTACCACCATACCGCCATCTTGATTACTGTCTAAATGCCTTTTTAACATCTCATTATTGTTTCTTTGGCAAGGATTCAGGAGGTAAACACATAGGCTTGATCCATTATTTTTTACTAAAAAATACTTTCTAAATGTCTTTGTTATTTTTTCACTAGCTGTGGTAAAATTTGTTGATTTCATGCAGTTACAAATAGTATAGTGGAAAAATGGTTTGTTAATATTTTAGTTACCAAAACAGTATAGGATCTATATATATTTGAAAAAGAATACATAAATATGTGACAAATGCTAAGAGGCTATAAGAATAAAATAATGCCAAATCAGAGAAGAAACAATATATTTCCCTAGAAGTGAGGTGGGGGGTAAGAGAAAGATTAAGAAAACTTAACCAGAAAAAATGACACATGAACTGGGTTCTCCTATATGTAAAGAGGGTGTGAATAAGGGAATGAGTAGTTGTTTCACAAGATTAATTTCAAACCGTAGCCTCAAAGAACTTCTGCCTCTAGTCAAGATAGAAGGAATTGGGTTTACCCTCATGCCTGAAACAACTAAAAAAAAAAAAAAAAAAAAAATGGATGAAACAATGGCACAAAAGACATTGCACATCAGACAACAAAGGACAGTGATCCTTCCAAGTTGGGAACAAACAAGATGAGTCCTACAACTGCCCCAGTTTCATGCCTGGGGCTTAGGCAAATGGAAGAGAAAATCCAGGCAAAGCCCAATATCCCTCTAAATGGAGGAGACAGAACATTGAGTCCAGAACAGCCAAGGCAGCTAGAGTTTACAAGGCAGACTATCAGATAGTCAGGTAGTGAGAGTTGCAGGGAATGAAAATTTTGGAAACCAGCAGAAGGTTTCCCTGAAGGGTTCAAAAGATAGTGATCAGCACATGAATGGGATCTCAGGGAAAGAACCACAAGAAAGAGACCATACAAGAGCAGGAATAGCACCTCTCTCTACCCAACAGCCAAAGTAGAAGCACCTCATAATTTAGGGGCATTGGCTAGAGTTCGAAAAATGTCTTCCGTCATCATTAGGAAAATATTAGTCTTAGTTCTCATCCCATCTAACAAAGCTCATAAGCAATGCCCAAAAGGACCAAACTCTCCAAATCACCACATGAAGAATAAAAGTGGAAAATACTCAGACATAGAAAGGTTAAATTCACGAGGTCCAGCAACCAATTAAAAAAAAAAAAATAGGCATTCAAAGAAGCATGAAAATAAACAACTTGTGAAGAGAAAAATCAATCAACTGACCCAGAAATGAAGTGGAGTGGTATAATGTTACTGTCTTGGTATTCCCCGAAGGCATTAGGAAGTGAGGTACTTTTCATTGGGATGATTAAACATGGAAAAGGTGAAAAAAATGTAAAGTGGAAAGATAGAATTCAGTGGAAGTGAAAGGTGAAAGCTGTTAAGTAGTCACAAATATTTGGTGGGATGCTAGTTTTCCTACTTTTCAATGAGAAGGGATTGGAAGCAAATTTATTAAAATCTTAAAGCATATTGCAGCCCCAGGAAGCTCAGAGATTTGACGCTGGCAGCCGACTTTTGGGTTATCTTCGCAAAAGTAATTTAATTTTAGAATGTGGAATATTTGGGGTGCCTGGGTGGCTCAGTCAGTTAAGTGTCCGACTTCAGCTCAGGTCATGATCTCGGAGTTTGTGGGTTCGAGCCCGGCGTCAGACTCTGTGCTGACACCTCAGAGCCTGGAGCCTGCTTCGGATTCTGTCTGCCTCTCTCTCTCTTTCTCACCCCTCCTCCACTCACACTCTGTGTCTCTCTCTGTCAAAAATAAACAAACATTATTTATTTATTTATTTTTAAAGAACGTGGAATACAGAGAAACAGCACTGGACCTTTGTACCAAGGACTCCTGCAGTGGTGTAGGATTTACTGGAGGACCCAGAGACTCCATCTGGACCCTAATCAATACCGGACACAATTACATGGTACTAACAGGTGTTAACTAACCTCCTCCTTTTCCTGTTTGCCTTCATTTAAGGCACAAAGAGGTAAAATAGACAATTTTACCAAATCTACTCCCTGCCAATTACAAGAAAGGCATAAATAGACAAAAATCTATTGCTTTGAAACTCTCCATTGCTTGGAAATGGTGGTATTGAAACTGAAAAAATGTAGCTGCTAAGCTTGCTGGGCTTCCATGGGTTTGGACCTTGGCTGTCTCGCTGTCCTTCCCTGCTCTTGCAGGATCCAGGCACCAACCTAGGTAGTCATTGCTGCCTTTGCAGACGTCTACAAAGGTCTCTAGGGACCTCTCTGCAGCATAGAGTGCCTCACAACCTCCTCCCCGCAGGGCCCATAGGACTAAGAATAAAACTCCTCAACAGCCATCCCAGAGGACACTTAGAACCTGCACAGGAAAAGCAACTGAAATGTAGAACAAAACACAACAAACCACAGTAAAATCTGACCGACTCATTTATTATCTAACCAATCCTTAGTTAAACAATGTTCTTTCACTTTAAATGTTAATTCAGATTTGGGGGAAAAAAAACACAGTCTCTAGCATTTCTTTTTGGAAGTTTGAGTTCTGCCCGTGATAATAATAAAAACTACTGTTATTTTATTTTTTTTTTCAACGTTTATTTATTTTTGGGACAGAGAGAGACAGAGCATGAACGGGGGAGGGACAGAGAGAGAGGGAGACACAGAATCGGAAACAGGCTCCAGGCTCTGAGCCATCAGCCCAGAGCCCGACGCGGGGCTCGAACTCCCGGACCGCGAGATCGTGACCTGGCTGAAGTCGGACGCTTAACCGACTGCGCCACCCAGGCGCAAAAACTACTGTTATTTTAAAGGGCTTATTTAATTAGCAAAACTGAAGGTTGGATTCAATTGAAATACAGCTAAAAAATATCATTTCGGGTGAGGACAACAACGTTCTTCTCCTTTCCGAAATAGTAGCAGGTAGAATTGTAAGATCTTGACCAGGCCAGATTAAGGGGTGAGTCAGCTGGGCCTCTGCCCAGGGCACCAACCTATAAGGGCACAGAACAAACGTTGTCCTCTGTTGGGGAAGGCGTATTTATAGAACTCCACTCTGTGTGAATGTAATATGATAATAAAAGAACTATTTTGTAAAGCTACTTGGGATGGGACAGGTGAGATCCCACAAGGTGTTGCTGAGAAGCTAGGCAAAAACTAAAAACAAAACTTTTATTTTGCCCCGCTTGTGTACCATTTGGAGGCTTAGGAGAATTACACGTGCCAACGACTGGACGCTGACTCTATTCAGTTTTCTTTTTTACAAGGAACCCAGCCTCAACCTTTAGTTCTGTTGAACAAATATTTAAAGAAAATCAGTGTCAGAGGGTGTCTAATACTTATATGCTGATGTGCGATATTATTAAGTTACCACACATCTCGCCCTGAGATTCAGCAATGCAAACCGTGTCTATCCGGCCATGTGTGACTGAAAGAGAGAAATAAGTAAGATGACATTTACATGACTAGCTCACCAGATATGAAAAGGAATGAATGATACCAAATCGCATTTTAGCAGAAGTAACACAGTGCACGTGTTCAATAGTTACCCGTCAATAGGCTTATTCCACCTGTCCTAGCATACTGTCTAATCTGACTGATGAGAAGTATTAAAGTGTTACCCTACGCATTTTAGCACATCGCCTGCTATTCCTGGTTGATTTGTAAGCCGAGAAAATCTCTGAGGCAGAAAGTCAGTGAAGAAGTTGGGAAAACCAGAGGCCCGTCTTCTGCAGAAATCAGAGGAAAAGTAAGTTGCAAAATTAATGGAATGTCTTGGCATCCAATAAAGAGTATGTTATGCTGCAACAGAGTAGGACCTGTGCGTGTACCTGTTCATTCACTTAACATACAGAATCAAGCACTGACGTTTACAGTCCCGTTCATTGTTCTGGGCACTGGGGAAACAGCAAAGAAGAAAACAAAGTCCTGTTATTATGGCGATTTCATTCTGGAGAGCAGAAACGGTAATCTAGTAACTATATACAGTATGTCAAATAACGATGAGTGCAATGGAGAAAGATAAAGTAGAGTGACGGGAAGGACCGTGTTGGAGGAGGGGGCTGGTTGATTTGCTGTTTTATTTTTCATAGAGTGATCTAGGAAGGCATCACTGATAAGATAACATTTAAGCAGCGAAGTGTAAGAAGTGAGAGTGAGCCACGGGTTCGTCAAGGAGAATGTTTTTTGTTGTTTTTTTTTTTTTTTTGTAAAAGGAGCAGCAAGTGAAAGAACTAGGGGCGTTAGTGCATTTGGTCAACAGGAAGGAGGCCAGGGAGTGCAGACATCAGAGGACAAAGGGGAGAGCGGTGGGGGAAGAGGTTGGAAAGCTAGCAGACAACCCAAGTGATGGAAGTCTTATTGCTTGTTGCTGGGACTTTGGATTTGAAATAGGAGGATTTGAAATAGGAGGCCACAGAAGCGTTTTGGCAGGAAAGTGACATGATCTGGCAAATGTTTTTTAAGGGCTTGCTTTGCTGCTATGGTAAGCCTGCATTGTAGAAGGGAGGTAGGAAAGAGGCACAGAGGTCACGTAGGAGGCATTTCAATCAAACAATGGAGGAAAGATGAGAACTTGGGTGAGGATGGTAAGACGCCGCCATGCCCCGGATGTGTGGTGAAGGAAACCCCCGTAGCTCATAGCTCGTGATAACTTATATATGGGGTTGGACAGGAAGTGGAGTGTAAAGAAAGAAAAGACTCCTGGCAGCGGGGAGGATATCTTACCCTTAGAGAAGAGGCTTCCAAATGTGATAGTTACCTATTTATTCAAAGCCTTCCTAATAAAAAGTATCTATTTCTGGGGCAAGTTCTCCTTCAAAGAGACCCATGAAATTATTATTTAGTGAGATATTGGGGGGGGGGGGTGAATTTGAAATGAATTTACAACAACTAAATTTTTAACAACTATTTATTTACAACTAAATTTATAGCAGCAGTTCAATGTCTACAAACCTTAAGACTGCTTTAGGGAGCATTATCTGCATGATTTCAGTAATATGCAATCATAAGGAAAGCATTTCACTAAAGGGACATTAAGATGATATACATATAGGAAAGAAAATCAATTTTTTACAGATTCAGTTAAAATTTTTTTCAAAGCAGTAAAAGTAAGAAGGCACCATAAATTCAAAAGTATTAGGAAATAAAGTCTATATTTTGACTGGTTGAGTGTTCAAATATGTTTTAAAGATTTTATTTAATCCTTTATATATAGTAAGTAGTGGCGGTAAATATTTTTTTTAAATGATACAGGCTGTGGAACCAGTCAAAAATTTTTATATCTTCCAAGGTAAGTGAGAGATTCTGTGGGGTTTTTGTTTTTGTTTTTTTGCTTATTAAAAAAATTTAGAAATAACTTGCAAACAATTCCAGTGATGATGGAGGAAACTAAAGTTACAAGGAAAATTATAAATGAGGTCTACTTTGAAGCCAACAAGAACATGAGCTGGGCCAGGTTAACAGAGAAAAAGATTATAGGCAGTTCAAGGCTGAGGTGACAATTCGTTCTTTTGCCAGGAAAAAGATGTTAGTAGAGATCACCAATATCAACCTTAACTAAAACAAGTCAGGAGACAGAGCAGAAAGTTCCACATGTTTGCAAAGGGTATTTGTTTCCTCTTGGCCATATGAAATTAATTTGGGGAAGCAAAATGAATGGCAAAAGCTAGGTGATGGCCCAGGGGAGAAAGTTCAAGACTAAATGCAGATGGTAGATGGGGTGAATGCTAAAATCCCAACAGGAAGAGAGGCAGGTGTCTCAACCATTTCTTCTACCCAATTATTGTTAGAACTTGAAATTCAGAAGAATTCGCCAGGGGCAGATTTAATAGATGTTAATATGTTTCTGTGATTTTTTAGCCCAGGGAGTATAAGCAAAACAAGTAATAAATTAATCTAAATGATGTTCAGCCATCAATGACCATTATGTGTTATGCATCGTTTTTAAGCAAACGCATTATATTTTATTTTTCTGTCAAGTTAGCAGAGACTCAAAGAAAATGCAAGTATTTTTATGCATTTACAAGGAATAAAGCCCAATCTGATGTTCGAGCACCATGCTATTTCCTCTAGCAGCAGGTAGTGCTTTTTGCTACAACAGGCAAACTTTCTTTTTTTTTTTTTAATTTTTTTTAATGTTTATTTATGTATTGACAGAATGAGACAGAGCATGAGCAGGGAGGGGCAGAGAGACAGGGAGACACAGAATCTGAAGCAGGCTCCAGGCCCTGAGCTGTCAACGCAGACCAATGCAGGGCTCAAACTCACAGACTGTGAGATCTTGACCTGAGCTGAAGTCGGATGCTCAAGGGATTGAGCCACCCAGTGCCCCCAGGCAACCTTTGAATACTAGGATTCAATGACTATCCGTAGGACCAAAAACTTTTAAAAAGGAATCAAATAAAAGCTTGGCTGCATTTCTGGCTTCACTCTCCTCCATTCTCCCACCATCCTCTTTCCCTCTCCATAGTTTTAGTTGATCCAACTTAAAAAATACTATTTGTAGTAATGAAATATAACCAACAGAATAAGAGTAAAATGATGGATCAGAGTAATGACAGACTCAAGATGTGTAAAATGATTATATGACAATCTAGGATAAAGAAAATACATAGTTAAGTACAAAAGTAGGCACAGAGCTTCCTAGTAAACACAGTTAAAAGGCAAGTGAACTATAGTACATGTCTAATTAATTACCTAATGAAAAGATTAATGCAAGATCACTAAGGTTCTATTCTCTAAGAAGAATTTGGAAAATGAAGAAAATTTTCACGTTATCACAATAAATAATCGAATAAGTACGCGATAATGATACACCCAAAAAAATAATAATGCTTTCCTTGGGATGCTATTTATTTAAAAAAAAAAAAAAAGGAACATAGGTTCCTAGATAAGCTTACCAGGAGATGCTTTCCTTCTCAATATGTCACTTGTCGACAGAAGGAAACTGTCAGGTGCTAAATTGCTAACCCTGTGTAGAATGCCTTCTGAGAATCGCTGGAACATGTTCTAAAATTTAAGGCTTAGGTTTTAAAAGTAATATTCCATTCAGTGAGCCTCACATTCTAGGTTCTTATACTTCAAGTATATTTGATTTGGGCATAGAAGTAACAGACTTACAGATTTTTTTTTTCTACATGCACATCTTAAAGCTCCTTACCTACAAAGTTTCCTCGATCTGTTTTTCTCCCTAAGTAAATAAGCAACTACAACTAAATTCTAGTCATCAGTAGTTGTAAACACATTGAGTCAAATTTGGCAAAAATTAGAAAGTCTGCCAAAAAGAAAAATAAATGCACTTATACATAGCTCTATCATATTATTTCAGTTGAGTTGAGGTAGGACAAAGACCTAGCATCCGTCAACGTCAAGAGGTCACAAATGAGACCTGAATTTTGTGTCCTGACTAGGAGTGGAAGAAATCACATCATGCCTTTTACTCAAAACCTCAACATATGTGGGACTGTTGGTGGCACAAACTGGGGCAGTTTAGGCAGATTTGTATCATTCCTTGAAGTCATTTGTTATCTATTGACACTGTGTCCTACAGTAACTACAGCTTGCAAAGAGATTCCCAGCGAAAGTAAAACCCACACATTTGAGGCTTTCTGCCAGTTCCCTTGAATGCAAAAGTTGAATTTTGCATTGTTCCACAGGGAAAGAAAGATTAGTTACAGTTAGCAGCTTTTTCCTGCAATGATTACTGCAGTGAATAATTTAGTTCTCACAGTACAACACTGTGCTCTTCAAGTAAAAACAGACTCTGGCCAGTCTTTGTGAATACCTGGGTCCTCCAACAGGACAGGAACATACTTCTTCCATATTGTTTAATTTCACCTCAGTGAAATACCTTATTATAGAAATTGTACATCTATTCACGGTTCTTTGATAAAAATGCTACCCAAACACACTGTGAGGAAGAAAATTCTGATGAAGAGGCAAAAAATAATTTTGCTTACAGAAAAATGAAGTTTCAATTGGCCACTGGCTTATGTTTCAGCATTATATTTTAAATGGTCATGATCTTGAAACAACACCATTTGTTAACCGGCCACCAGAGGGGGGAAAAAAAAAAAAGGTGTGATTCAACTGGGCTATTTAAAACTCAGAAGGTTTATTAGGATTAATAAATCCGTTTTCTAAACTGATGCATATAAGCTAATTAAGAAGTATGTGTAAAAATGGCATCTTTCACAGGAGTGGGCACTATTATTATTTTTTCTTAAAAGCTTTAGAATATTGAAAGATAAGATGAGAATATAGAAGCAAGGGACTATTCCCCATCGTACATGGAATAGGTAACCCAAGAGGGAGAAAGTACATACTTGAAGCTCTGTTTTAGGCTCTGCTTTTAGGGAATCCAATCTAGACATTCATAATTTTAGCTTACATAGCCCTCTGTTTTCTTCTCATAATGTTTCAAAAAGGCAGTTCAACCCTGTGTTCTGAAAACGTAACATGGTTCTTGGCTTGTTTATGAACAAGGTTAAGGTTAGGTAAACGCTATCTTTTATTTTGTAACCATATTCATCCATCTTTTCCTTTAAGCCTTCATTATACTGCAAATTAGAAACTCACATGGGCATTAAGTCCTTTTGGGGGAACAAGTTGATAAATAGGTAACATTAAAAATACCAATTTACCAACAATAAATCTCTCTTTGCACCTTTATTTAACTGGAATTTCAATCATTCTCTGTAGACAGATAATTGGTCACTTAAAACATTCATTTACTTTATCATTTTATTAAAAATGATAGAAGTTTCTAGAATATATTTTAAGAGTTTTTTTTTTACTGAAGTACATTGACACAAGAGAAAATTTCAAGCACAAAAAAGACTTTAGACTCCTCCCCATTATGTTATCATTTGTAGTGTGCATAACTTTATGCCCAGCAATTCCATTTTAGAGGATTTTATGGAAGTTATTTCCAAAGTGTATGTAAATACATGTATAAATACTGCAGCATTGTTTATATGGTGGAAAGATTTCCAAGATATATTTTCTAGGAAAGAATCAGTACACGGAACATTGCCACAGAAACTGTGAACCAAATTATATAAAATAAGAATCCACACTATGTAATTAAATACTTGCACACCCATATCACACATAAACACACATGTGTTTCTCAATGGAAAGATTTAGGTGAAATTCACGTTGATTTGTTAAAATTAGTTATTTTTGATTAGCAGAATGGGATTTGGAGTCTAGTAAAAGGAAATTTTATTATTTATTTTACACGCTTATATTGTTTGAATGCTTCTTTACTAAAAGAGAATATTCATGTAGTATTGTTTTTTTTTTAAAAACATATAGCTATGGAAAAAAATGATAATTACCTTAAAAGCAAAAGAAATCATATTTTATTGTCCATCTCAAAAATTGCTACTCCTGAAAGCCTTTCTCTCCTTCCTCTGCCTTCTTCTGTACTTGAATATATATTATTCTTACAGTATTTATTTAATTCAATAATATTTGTTAAAGTTCCCCTGAGAGTCAGTTGTGGAAAATGTATTATCTCTATCCTCAAGGAATCCACAACTCAGAAGAGCAAAGACGTGCATTAACAATAAGGCAATGACCAGATGGCTAATATATAGCAAGTATGAACAACATATACTTGTGGGAAGCAGAATTCCAAGAAAGTCCCCAAGTCTTGCAGCTGGTTTGTACTGACTTTGGCCTTTGGAAAGCATGGGCAGGAGATGGGAGACTGAGAGAAAAGGTACAGGGATTTCTTCCCCATTTCCTGTCTGCTTAGTCACTCTGCTATTGGGCACATGCTATGTGCTAGACATATCCTAAGCATATTACATTTTTTACCTAATCTGAGGCAAGCAAAGAAAACCCTGCCTTTAAAGTAGAAGCCATTATTATCTCCACTTTAAAAACGTGATATAGACAAATTGCTATGGGTCACAAGGGGAAAAATAGTGAAGCCAGGCTTTTTTTTTTTTTTTAATTTTTTTTTCAACGTTTATTTATTTTCGGGACAGAGAGAGACAGAGCATGAACAGGGGAGGGGCAGAGAGAGAGGGAGACACAGAATCGGAAACAGGCTCCAGGCTCTGAGCCATCAGCCCAGAGCCCGACGCGGGGCTTGAACTCCCGACCGCGAGATCGTGACCTGGCTGAAGTCAGACGCTTAACCGACTGCGCCACCCAGGCACCCCAGTGAAGCCAGACTTCTAATGGAGGTAAACTGACTCCGGAGCCCCAACCCTAATCACTATCGTATACCATAACTGTCTTGGATAACCTGAACCTATCACTTCAGGGAGGAAACATAACAACTTTTACTCTTGAGTATATGCATTAGGGTTTCTTAAGATAATAGATTGCCCCACATTAATAACTGATTTTTTACCATACTTGATCATTTTTTACCCTTGTCACAGAAAGAAAGAGATGACCTTTATTAGGTATATTTTATAATTTTACCTACTGTTGCAATACAACATGAAATGGGTTCACGGCTCTATTTGCCTCTATTTCCATCTTATACCTTCTTCAAGGGGATATGTTTGTATCCTAACATCTAACATGGTACTGAAAAGTAGTCTGTAGTCTGTGGTGAGTTGTCTGACTAAAATTCCCCATGATCTAGAACTGTCTTACAGATTCATCAAACATGTGCTGCCTTCTCTAATATATTGCCATTGTGACTTAGAAGTTTCTAATTTAAAATAAAAATAAAACAGAATGGTAATGTGGAACTTGGTTCTACCTTCAAGTTTTCTATCTTTAAGATTTATAGATAACAGCAAGATTACACATGGTATTTTCCCTTTAATTGATGTTATTTTATAATTTGTGTTATCATTGATGTTAATTTTTAAAATAGTGCTTTAATAATTCAAATTTGGATATATCTTTGAAAATGTATCCAAATGTTGTGGTTTGGATGTGTTTCAAAAGCCCATTAAGTTATCCACAAGTGCCAAAAGTTTGAATTACCTTGCTATGAGCCAATGGAAGTTTTTTTTTAAAAGCCTTTTCTATAAGTAAGCTGTAGTTTTCACAGTAGTCCAGAGGCAACTTCTCATGATATTAAAACTAACAATTATTTATTTAATTTAGGAACCCACTCTGTACCATCTATCATGCAGATGATGACTATCATGTCAGAAAATCTCTAGTCTACTGGAAGTTAGACAACTGGACATATTATGTGAGTAGAGTTGAGATTATATAAACAGACAGACAGAGTAAGCAAGCTCTGGGAACCTATAGGATGAAGATCTAATGAAGAAAAAATGATACCTGTGCTGAGCCTTGAAGGAAAAAGAAAGAAGTTTGTGTTTTAGGCAAGTAACCATCAATGCAGAGCCAGAATTGAGTGAGAGCACGTGATCCTTTTGTGTAGGAATTCCTTATGACTAGACTATGGATCATAAGGTGAGATGTGGCAAGTGAAGTGGATAGACAGGCTTGAGTTAGAATGGGAAAAACCTTGAATTAGGCAGTTGGCTGGCTGTCCTGGAAGCCCCTGGGAAACTTTAGTCAATATTACACAGAATAACATAATTATATATGTTATGTTATATAATTATAACATAGAACTCTTTTATAACAGAATTCTTATACTGACAACTTGCACATCACTTCATGATTGAAACTAGAAATAGAAGAAAACTTCCTCAACCTTATAAAGGGAACCTTAGAAAAACATCATGAGTAATGGTGAAAGATGCAAAACTTCCCCCCTAAGATCAGAAACAGAACAGGGAATGTTCACTGTCACCATTTTTATTCAACACAGCACTGGAGGTTCTGGCCAGGGCAATTAGGTAAGAAGAAAAAATAAAAGATATCCGTACTAGAAAGAAAAAAAGTAAAACTTCTTTTCGAATTGTAGAAAACATGAACCCCTATAAAGAATATATTAAGCATCATCAACAACAACAAGCTGTTAGAAGTAATTAATGAGTTCAGCAAGGTTGCAGGATATAAGATCAATATACAAAAATTGATTGTATTTTATTATTAGCAATGACTAATCCAAAAGTGAAATTAAGGAAACAATTTCACTTATAATAGCACCAAAAATATTAAAATGCTTAGGAATATATTTAACAAAGTAATATATTTAATGAATGCCATATGTGTATATGCTAAAAAGTATGAAACATTATTAAAAAAAATAAAAGGAGTCCTACATAAATAAAAGCTCTCTCATGTTTTTAGACTGATAGACTGAATATTGTTAACATGACAATAATATACAAACTGATCAAACAATTCAATGTAACTCCTATCAAAATCTCAGCTGCAATTTTTACAACTGATAAACTCTTCCTAAATGTCATAAGAAAGTGCAAAGGACTCAGAATAACCATCCCAGAATAACAATCTGGAAAAACAACAACAACAAACACTCACAGGGACTCACACTTCCCAATTTCAAAGCTTTCTACAAAGTTACAGTAATCAAGACAGTAGTACTTGCATAATGACAGACACCGAGATCAATGGAATAGAATTAGAGCCAGAAATAAACCCAGAATTTATGGGGATTTGATTTTTTATAAGGGTGCCAGAACAATTAAAATGGAAAAACATAGTTTTTAATAGATACTGCGGGGACCACTGTATATCTATATGCAGAAGAATAAAACTGTACTCCTCACATTATATACAAAACTTAACTCAAAATGGATCAAAAACTTAAATATATGAGCTACTATTATTAAAACCTTAGGAGAAAACATGGGAGTAAACTTTCATGATCTCGGATTTGGCAATGGTTTCTTAGAAAAGACGTTTTAAATAAAATTGACAAAATAAAAAAAATTAAAGAACACCATAAAAGTTTAAAATTTTGTGCTTCAAACAATACTATTAAGAAAGCAAAAAGACTACTCACAGAATAGGAGAAAATAGTTGCATATCATATGTGTGGTGATGATCTATCATCTAAAATATATAATCAATGCTTACAACTCAATAAAAAGACAAACAATACAATTAAAAATAAACAGATCATTTGAGTAGCTATTGCTTGAAAGAAGACATACAAATGGTTTATAAGTGCAAGAAAAGATGCTTACCATCTTTAGTCATTAAGCAAATGTAAATCAAAACCATAATGAGATATTATTTCACCCACCAGGATAGCTATGATCAAAAACATGGGCAATATGAAGTGTTGGTGAGGATGAGAGAAATTGGAACCCTCATATATGGTATTGGGAAAGTAAAATGGTACAACTGCTTTTGAAAACAGTCAAGCAGTTCCTCAAATGGTTAAACAGAATGATCATATGTCTTAGCAATTCATATCCAAGAGAATTAAAAACATATGTTTTCATAAAAACTTAAACATGAATGTTCATAGCAGCATACTCACAGTAGGCAAAAAATGGAAACAATTCATACGATGAATGTATTAACAAAATGTGGTATATTGATACATGGGGATATTGTTCAGCATATATTTACTGATATATGCTGCAATGTGAATGAACTTTGAAAACACTATGCTAAGTGAGAGAGAAGCCAGACATGAAATGCTACATATTGTGTAACTGGATTTATATGAAACATCCAGAATAGGAAGAAGCCATAAAAACATAAAATAGATGTTGACTGCCAAGAACTATGGGGCTAGGAGAATAGGAGTGATGGCTAAAGCGTTCAGGATTTCTTTTCAAAATAATAGTGAAAAAATTGTTAGTGGCAATTGTACACTCTTGTAAGTATATCAAAAGTCACTGAATTATATACTTTAAAAGGGTTAATGTTATGGTAATAGAATTATATCTTAAATAAAAATCCCATGCTATGTAAATTACACAGGAATAAGATTCATTGTAAATGAATGATTGAAAGTACATGCCGATGTATAGTTAAGTGTGCAGTAAATATTTGGTGAAAAATAAATACCATAATGGATTAATATTAGAAATTATTAGATATTTCTATCAGAAAATTATAATACACTATGCATAATTAAGAATTTAAATTAACCATCAAAAATAAACTATAAGATCAGAATGCAGAATTTCTTTTTGAGAATGACAACCATTACAGAAGCTTAACCCAGTTTCCTTGTGAAAAAGAAAGTACCATTTTTTTCCAAGTAAATCCATGTAGAATTACAAAGTAACATATAAATATAGTGTTGTCAGAATTACTTGATAAGGGTTATTCAGAAAGGACATTAAGTAGGTTCATTAGGGTTCCATTTAGGAACTACGATTTTGCAAAGGTTTTAGGTTAACGTGGAATTTTAGGAGACATTAATCAACTCTGACTTGTAATGAAAGACTGTAATCATGCTAATCCCAGAGTTGTTCCCCAGCACATTCTGTACCTAAAATTGATGAAAAGACTTTTTGTTGTTCACCTTTCACTTGGGAGATATATTTTAAAGGATGGTTATATTTCATCTGAATTTATTTGGCTAAAGATAGTGATCAATTTTGACTTCATTCAAGATGAATATAACAGAAAACAGAAGTTTGGTAAAGCTGCCCTTTAAATATTTCATTCCTAACCTCTTTAGTTCCTTTAAAAATGATCTTATCTCAGGTGTGTGTATATATGTATGTATGTGTGTATATATATATATATATATATATATATATATATATATACACACACACATATAACATGCACATACATGTATATGTACATGTCATACATATATATGCACATATTTATGAATTAGCAAATATATTTTAGGGGCGCCTGGGTGGCTCAGTCGGTTAAGCAGCCGACTTCGGCTCAGGTCATGATCTCGCCATCCGTGAGTTCGAGCCCCGCATCGGGCTATGTGCTGACAACTCAGAGCCTGGAGTCTGTTTCAGATTCTGTGTCTCCCTCTCTCTGACCCTCCCCTGTTCATGCTCTGTCTCTCCCTGTCTCAAAAATAAATAAAACGTTAAAAATTAAAAAAAAAAGAAAAAAACAAATATATTTTATGTTCAGGCAATTAAAAGGTAAATCATATCAGCTATCACATATTCAAAGAGGAAAGAGAACAAAATTTCAACTACAAATTACATGTTACAGCTAAAAGCAAACGATACGTTTTAGGCTGTAATGCTATTAGTTTAGAGAACATTGTTATGTTAAAACTGACAATCAACTTAGGCGGTAAAAATATGTCCTAATTAAGCTCAATATTCTTAGTGGTGAAAGGTGCATTTTCTTGTATACATTAAACAGTACTGAGATGCACTAATCCTACTGCTCCATAATAAACTTAATTTAGTATCAATGTCTTTCCTTCATAAAAAAAATAAATAAATAATGAGTACAAGTAAACGCACCTACTCTAACCGGACTTGAGGCATTTGCAGAGTGGTTTTATAATTCATACGCCACACGCACCGTAATTGTCTGCCAGCTTTACACAGGTCTCCAACTATCTTGCAGCCCTTACTGACGACATTCACTCCTGTTAGAATGCTGCTTTTGCTAGATGACGTCCTCAAGATTCAGGGAACATCATCCTTTGACTCGCCTAATAGACCTTTTTTTCCTACGCACTGCGCTTTCCTACAAAAACAGAGAATACGGCGGTTCTGCCAACAATTGTGGAGCCCTACACTCAAATCTAATTGGAAAGAGAAAGTGGCTGCTTAAACACCTACAGATATCCTTTAGGGGAGCCGTGTTAAACTGGCTCATCTTTCAGATCTGTGACTGAGGTGCAGGGAGGCATGCCCAAGATCACAGATGGTGCTCAGGTTCCTGACATCTAGTCCTAGCCCATTCTACCATCATTTCTGTAACAGCTCTTAAATGTGAAGAAAGTACTGGAAAATTTCCCTTCTTTTTCGTTGAAGGTATGCATGCTGTTTTAAGCGACTTTATAGCAACATGAACATAACTCTAATGAAAGAGGTATTATTCTCCCAGTCATAGCAACTTACATAATCAAACTGTTCTCCTCTCTGCACAAATACTTCTGGACTCTGGCATCAAGCAAGCTTTATATTCACATAATTGCTATCTCAATGTGGTCACAGCCTTGACCTCTGCTTTTCTTACTTACAATAGCATACAGACATTCTCTATTGCTGTACATGTTTCATATCTCTCATCCTCAAAAACTGCCTAATAGTTTATTCTTTTGGTGTACCATAAGTAATTTATATTCCCATAGATGGACATTTAAGTTGCTTACATTTTCCTATCTTTCTTTTAGTGTTACAGTGAAAGAATTTTTGATATTTTCCCTCCAAATCTTACATTATTGCCTTACGTTCTATACCCAGGTATGGGTTTAACCTGATGAATAATATCATTTTAATTGTTCTTGATTCTTATCATATTGCTCCCCAAATGGTTCTACCATTTAAAATGCTGCTACACAGCACTTTCAGCAAAGACCAAATTAGCTGAGAGCCTAAATGTCCATCAACTGATGAATGGATAAAGAAGATGTGGTTTATGCATACAATGGAATACTACTTGGCAATGAGAAAGGATGAAATCCTGCCATTTGCAGCAACATGGATCGAACTGGAAGGTATTATCCTGAGTGAAATAAGTCAGTCAGAGAAAGACAGATACCATATGTTTTCACTCATATGTGGAACTTGAGAAACTTAACAGAAGACCATGCAGGAAGGGAAGGGGAAAAAATTAGTCAGAGGGAGGGAGGCAAACCATAAGAGACCCTTAAATGCAGAGAACAAACTGAGGGTTGTTGGTGGGGAGGAGGAGAAAATGGATGATGGACATTGAAGAGGGCACTTGATGGGATGAGCACTGGGTGTTGTATGTAAGTGATGAACCATGGGAATCTACCCCCAAAACCATGAGCACGCTGTTAGCCAACTTGACAATAAATTATATTAAAAAAAATAAAGTGCTTCTACAAATACATAAGGATATCTTTCGTTGCACTCTCACCAACAATGGGTATTAGTGTTAAAACTTCTTTTGAATAGTCCAAACACTGTACTTTCTATTAATACGGTAATATAAACTGGACAGCTACATGCAAAAGAAAAAACTCGGCCAATTTCATACACCATATACAAAACTAAACTCAAAATGGATTAAACACCTAAACATAAGACCCCCAAACCATGAAATTCCTAAAATAAAACATAGGCAACAATCTCTTGGACATTAGCCTTAGCTACATTTTTCTGGATATGTCTCCTCTGACAGGAGAAACAAAAGCAAAAATAAATTACCAGGATTATATTAAACTAAAAGGCTTTTGCACAGTGACCCATCAACAAAACAAAAGGACAATGTACCACATGGGAGAAGGTATTTTTGGTAACAAGTTAATATTCAAAATATATACAGAAATCATACAACTCAACACCAAAAACCCCCAAATAATCCAAATAAAAATGGACAGAGGACCTAAATAGGTATTTTTCCAAGAAGACATAATAGATGGACAACAGACATGTGAAAAGATTCTAAACACCACTAAACACGAGGGAAATGCAAATCAAAACCATAATGGGATATCACCCACAGCAGTTAAATGGCTAACATCAAAAAGGCAAGAAATAAAACATGTTGTCAGGGGGTGCCTGCATGGTTCAGCCAGTTAAGCATCTGACTCTTGATTTCAGTTCAGGTCATGATCTCACAGTTCATGGGATCAAGCCCCATGTTGAGCTGTGCACTAAGAATGTGGAGCCTGCTTGGGATTCTGTCTCTCTGCCCCCACCCCCGCACTCTCTCTTTCAAGATAAATAACAATCTTTTTTTAAAAAAAAAAGTGTTGTCAAGAATGTAGAGAAAAAGTTAACATTCATGTACTGTTGGCAGGAATGTAAATTGGTGCAGCCACTACGGAAACAGTATGGAGGTTCCTCAAAAAAATTAAAAATTGAAATACCATATGATCCAGTAACTCCACTGCTGGGTATTTACCCAAAGACAACAAAAATACTAATTTGAAAAGATATGCGTACCTCTATGTTTATTGCAGCATTATTTATAATAGTCAAAATACGGAAACAACCCAAATGTCCATCAATAGATAATGGACTAAAAAGATATAGTGTACACACACACACACACACACTGTAATATTACTCAGCCATAAAAAATGAGATTTTTCCATTTATGACAACACAAATGGACCTAGAAGCTATTATGGTAAGTACAATGTCAGATAGAGAAAGACAGACACTCTATGATTTCACTTATATGTGAAATCTAAAAAATAAAAACCCAACAAAAATAGAAACAAACTCATAAACAGAGGACAAACTGAGGGTTGTCAGAGGGGAGGAAGGTAAAGGAATCAGTGAAATATGGGGAAGATGGTAATTATACTCAACTGTGGTGAGCATTTCATAATGTATAGAATTGTCAAATTACTGCGTTTGTACGACTGAAGCTAATAGAACATAGTATGTCAACTATATTTCAATAAAAAATAATGTTCTTCAGTTAAGCAAATGAAAACAAATGAATACACAAATAAAAATAAAATGTTTTTTTAAAGTTTGAAGACTGGTTTGAAGACAGTATGAAAAAATCTAATATTTTTATTTTTTTACATTTTTACTTACATTTTAGTTACATTGAAATAAGATATATTAATTTTTTAAAAAAGAGTAATGAACATGGAAATTTTTTTAAAAATATCACCAAATTCCTTTTTATTATTTATTTTTTTAATTTTAGACAGAGAGAGAGAGAGAGCGCGCGCGCACAAGCAAAGAAGGGGCGAAGGGAGAGAAAGAGAGAGAGAAAAAAAAATCCCAAGCAGACTCCACGCTCAGCGTGGAGCCCGATGCAAAGTTCAATCCCATGATCCCATGACCCTGGAATCATGACCTGTGCCAAAATCAAGAGCTGGATGCTCAACCGTCTGAGCCACCCAGACACCAAGACACCCCACCAAATTCCTTTTCATAGGGGATAATAACAGGAGATAAGTAACAATTTGGAGTTTAAAAAAACTTTTTTAAAGATAGTTCAAATATATTTGTTTTTTCATATTTGCTAAATTATTAAAGAAAATTTGTTATTAAATATTAAATGTTACAGAAAAAGTTTGTAATATTACATGTGAATAATAATTTTGTAATGATTAATATTATTGAATATACAAAAAATAGTCTTTTTTCTATGGATTCATCATATCTTCAATAACAATTGCCTTTTTCCTTGATCCATTTATATTAATATTTATTGTAATATTACGTTTACTTTTCTTTAAAATTTCATTCACTATTAACTCAAACAATTGTTAAACGGTCAGTGTGTATAACTGGCCCTATGCTAAGCTTTGGCACTTTACAACCCCTGTCAAAGAGCATACCATCTGGAGGAACACTGAATAAGGAAAATACAGAGTACCAAAGGGCAAGGGTATGCAAAAGACCTCCTTTGCTCCTTTTTAGTTTCCATGTTTGATGAGTGAAGTGACCCATGTACTAGAGAGGAAAGCTTCAGTTTGGCAGTCCTTTGCTTCTCTTAGGGGTCTTATCTCTAATATAGACTAAGTCCCTTGGGAATCAGAGGAACCCTGAAGTCTGTGTTCAAGCTCAGCCAGGGGAAAGTGGAGAGGCTTTGATAGAATGGATCACATTTATGGATCCCCAAAATGACTCAACCTCTTCAGTGAAATTCTCTGGGATAGTATGGGACCGACAACATTTTTAATGTTATGCAGTCAACATACCCCATCCTCTTTTCTTACTGCATTCTTCCTGTTGCCAAGATGGCTATTTACAGGCAATTCTTTTTATCTTTTAATGTTTATTTATCTTTGAGAGAGAGACACACACACACAGAAACACAGAGCACGAACAGGAGAGGGGCAGAGAGAGGGAGACACAGCAGGCTCCAGGCTCTGAACCGTTTGCACAGAGCCCAACACGGGGCTCGAACTCATGGTCCACGAGATCATGACCTGAGCCGACGTCAGACGCCGAACTGACTGAACCACCAAGGCGCCCTTCACAGGCAATTCTTGTCTACATGTGATGCCAGTCATGTTAGAACAGGACCATGTGCTGCATGTTAAAAACGTAATGGGTGCGGAAGTGTTTTGAACACTGAGATGCATTATATGCACTTTGGTTTTTATTTCTGTCTTGAGTTATTTATTTTTCTTTAAAAAAATGTTTAGTTTTGAGAGAAAGAGAGAGAGAGAAAGAGCAATAGAAAATCCCAAGCAGGTGCCATGCTGTCAGTGCAGAGTCTGACGAGGAGATCAGACTCATGAACTGTGAGATAGTGCAGGGACTTTAACTGAAGATCCAAGAGATTGGTGTGGCTCTGAACTCACAAATGGTTAGATCATGACATGAGCTGAAGTCAGACGCTTAATCGACTGAGCCACCCAGGTGCTCTCTTTGTGAGTTATTTCAATGCTAAAGTGATGAGTTGTCTTTGACCATTTCCACATTGTTTTTTTCACAGGCCAGGACAAAGCAACCCAGTGAATAGCAGCTTAGAGTGAGGCTGTGGAAACAGAAATCAAGTGTCTCCCTCCTTTCTTGTAAGAAGTTAATTTTATGTGACAATGTGTCTGCTTCGATCCATTTATTTATTTATTTAAAAAAATTTTCTTAACATTTATTTATTTTTGAGACAGAGAGAGACAGAGCATGAATGGGGGAGGGTCAGAGAGAGGGAGACACGGAATCTGAAACAGGCTCCAGGCTCTGAGCTGTCAGCACAGAGCCCGACGCGGGGCTCGAACTCACAGACCACTGAGATCATGACCTGAGCGGAAGTCGGACGCTTAACTGCCTGAGCCACCCAGGCGCCCCGATCCATTTTTTTAATAAACAAAGTAAAATAACTGGAAACTGGAAATATGTTTACAATATGATCAAGTGTTTGGAAAACTTGAATCATATCTCTTGGGGTAGTCATCTGTCACATATGAGCAAAGAGTAGATACTTCTTGATGGCATGGTCTAAACTAAAATTTCATTTCCTAAATTTGGATAACGAGGAAAGTTCTTGGAAAGCAGAATGGAACAAAGCTTAATTATTATACATCAACCTCAAAAAAAAAAAGTCAAGAAACGCAGTAACTACTGTATTTGGTAAGTTTAAGAAAAATGGCGTAAATGTAAAGAAAATGTTGTAAATATTAAAATCCATAATGCATATACTTCAAAATTAGAAATACTTGAGAAGTGTAAAAATGAGAATAAATTCTACCCTCTAAGCTCATTATTTTATGGTCCTTTATATTTTAAATAGTCTCTGAAATGGATATTCTTATAAGCAGATGGGTAAATTACCTTTAATATTAGACTTCTGATAACTTTTTTTTTTAGGAAAAACTTACAATAACATTAAAAACCACTTTGCATAGATAAAGTTATTTAGAGGACAGTATGCATGGATGCACTTGAATAATATTTTTGAACACAAAGAAATATAGATTGTGATTAGTAATCAAGGCAAGGCAAAGTTATCACCTTTGCATGGGTAGCCCTATCCCTGGCACATGAGTTAGATTTTACACTGGAAGTAGGGGCACCTGGGTGGCTCAGTCGGATAAGTGTCTGACTTTGGCTCAGGTCATGACCTCGTAGTCCATGAGTTCGAGCCCGGCATAGGCTCTGTGCGGCTTCGAATTCTGTGTCCCTTCTTTCTCTGCTGTGCATGTGTGTGTGCGCTCTCGCTCTCTCTCTCTCTCTGTCAAAAATAAATAAACATTAAAAAATTTACACTAGAAGTAGACCACTCCACATATCTAAGTCACCAAATATCTGTATCTATTTGTATTTTTTTTTTAATTTGCAAAAGGAATATTCCCCTTTACGCAGGTCTACAAACGAAACTTAAGGTGTTGGAAATAACCTGAAAACTTTAACTGCAGACTTCACTTGAGCTCGGACTTCATGTGGACTTCAGCTGGCATGTGCGTTGTGAGAATGGAATGAATCCCAGGAGCAGACATAATCAGTACCATTATTCTCAGCCTTACTTAAAGAATGGTTTATACAGTAATATGAGCAGCAAGAAATCTGTTCTCCTCCTCCAGCTGGAACAGTCATGCTGGGCTGATCTATTTAATAATTACTGGCTAAATATTTACAGTGAGTCGTTTTTGTTTTAAAGCACAGTCAAGATATTTAGAAACTATGATGAGTTTATTTCCAGCAGTTAACAAATTGAAATTCTTGACTTTAGGGAAAGATAACCATATTTGGTATAATGTTTTACTCATGGTGATATAATATTAGAGCACAAGTCCTGATGGGTGTGAAATACTGAGTTCTTCTCAACCAAAGCTAACCAGAAAGTCAAGGACTGGTTTCATCATTAATTTAATGCTTAAACTACTAGCAGTTTTAATATGTACTGACGATGATAAAACTTGAACTAATTAATCAGCATGGAAAAGCAGCCTTGTGGGATTACCACCTAGTATTTTCATCAGATTTCATGAGAATGTACTTTTGTTCTGTTCAATCCTTCAGGAAAAAAAAAAAAAAAGGTAAAACTGTATCTAATGATGATCAGCTTTTTGGAATGCACTTTTACAGAAAGAAGTACATGTTAAAGAGAATACGGAGTATAAAGCATTTGAATTATCTCAAAATAGCCCGCCACACATAGCGGATAGCAGTGTGCCTTTCAGCACAGTTCCAGAGGCTGCAGAGATGGGGGCCAACCTGAGGGCACCTCACTGCCTTCTCTGCAATGCCACAGTGTCTGCCTCCGTGGACCTCCGTATGCCCTTCTCCCCTCTGCGTTAACTAGCCTGATGGGTCATGTGCCCTCTCTCCCTAACTTCTCCCTTCACTGTCCACCCCACCAGGTAGTTAAGTCACCCTTCCAAGTTCACAGCCTGTCTGTGTGAGTGTGTAAAAATAAAACCTATATAGAGAAGTGCACACACCTGGAGAGCTGGTGATGTGCTGTTTGCACTCTCTTCGTGGTATCTATTGAGGGACACAAGTTCTTTATTTCCATGCGCTCCAATTTGTAATCTTTTCTGTTTGTGTTTTCCGTGTGTGTTCTATTTCATAGAATTTTTCTCACCCAAGGTGATGACGGTATTATCTTATATCTCTTTCTGGACTCTTGATTGTTTTTTCCTCTCGTAAACCGTTTTGCTTTTCACGATTCACCTGGAATTACCTTTTGTATCCGTGTCGTTATATTTGGTGTAAGGTAGAATTCTACATTCCAGTCAGAGAGAAAAGCCAGCACAAAGACTGAGATTTCAGGAAACTGAGTGTGACAAGGAGACTGGAGCCAGTGACGGAGGCAGGAGTTGTGGGGGAGAAAGTTGCAGAGGCAGATGCTGGGCAGGTAAGAGGGAGCCTTCAACCCTCCCTAAGCATTGTACTTTCTTCTAAATATCTGAGAAGCTGTTGGAGAGTTGGGAGCTATTGGAGAGCTATGATGGAAAGTTGGACCAGGATCTTAATGGTTGGAGGTGGGAGAACATGGACAGACTTGAGGTTCGTTTTGAAAATAAAGCCAACAAGATTTTCTGATGGATCAGATACGGGTCTGAGAGAGAAGAGAATATGAAACCTGATCCCAAGGTGGTATTTACTGAGACATGAAAACTATGACTTAAAATTTCACTGGCTCCATGAAACTCTGGTCCAGGTTGTAAATGTTACCAGAAGTAGTCCATACCACCAATTTTGCACTTGATGGTACAAAGTTACCTTACATTTAATAATGCCTTCTTTGTTAATGTATAAGCTCTTCAATTCCCAGGTCTCGAAATGACTGTGACAAATAATCTCCAGATATTTACCAAGCATTCTCACAGACACTATTTGATCCCAGCATCTCCGTTAATTAGTCTCCTTAATTGTCAGCTGAAGAATATGAGATATGCTATTTAATAGACAGTGAAGTTAGGCCTTCAGCTAAGTCTTATGACTTCAGAATTCCTACCTTCTTTTGTATGTCTTCTGTTTCCTCTACAACCAATACCAACAGCAGAGCGCAAAAACACTCATAAAATATTTGCTAATGTGTTTATTGAATGGACCACACCTGCTGTGCCTACGCAAGAAAGAGATCTTAGCTATCCACTGATTACACCAAAAGTCTCACACCTGGAATTGTATTTCTTGTACTTAACGGTTGTATCTGTTTTTAATTCAGTTTACCTAGAAATATTTAACTTTTAAGGCCTAAACCTATTTTGTAATGAAAGTATATGGACACACCCTAGAATTACACCTTGGCTAATTTTTCTTTATCTGCTTGAATTCTCCCTAATGAGTGAGTGTGAACTGAAGCATGAAGGATAAAGAACACAATGCTGTTTCTACCTGAACTTAAAAATTCAACAGAAAGAGCAACTCATCAGCAGCAATTAGTGTGGAAACCCAGATGGTCAGATGAGACCAACCATCAGCTGATTATATTAATTTCTTAAGGAAATGTTTAACGTTGAGATGGAGTCTTCAGAAATGCACCTGATATATGTTATTTTTCCAATAGGCTAATTTAATTAATTCCAACTGGATTAATTTGAACACATTACCATTGTTTATCTAAAGAGAAAGGACAATAAGTTCTAATGTAATGGAGTGAACAGTACAAGACTGAATCTTTAAAACAACATGAATTCAAGTAACAAGAATTTATCATTTGAATACACTGAATATTCCCTCTCAGAGTAAGAATAACAAATTTATAATAATTGGCATTTATAACTTTCACAAAGCACCTGTATACATCATTCCGATTGGATCTTCACCACCCCTCTTAATAATCCCGGTTTACATACATCAAATTCTTGTGCCAGGCACTGTGCTCAATGCTTTGCACATATAATCTAATTTTTTCCCTAATATTCTGCAAGTTAGGTGAACTGATTAACATTTGCTGATAAGCAAGACAAATGGATTTGCCTAACATGAACAAAATAAAATTGCTAAATTTAAAAATCTAAATGCTAAAGTTGAAGCCTGGAACTAAGACTATTTGGAGGACTATTTTTTTAAGTTTATTTATTTTGACAGAAAGAGTGTGTGTGCAAGCAGGGGTGGGATGGGGAGGGAGGGAGGGAGGGAGGGAGGGAGAGAGAGAGAGAGAATCCTAAACAGGCTGTGCACTGTCAGCACGGAGTCCCATGTGGGGTTTCAACTCACGAACTGTGAGATCATGACCTGAGTTGAAATCAAGAGTTGGACACTTAACCAACTGAGCCACCCAGGTGCCCTTGGAGCACTGTTTTTTGGAATCAACCAGTTCCAATGTGTTTTTTCAGACTTGATGAGATTCATCCCAAGGTTCACATACTTATCAAAGTCTATTTGGCTTGACTCAGATATTGTACTCATCTCCTTGTCCAGGTGCTTCAGTCTGCTTAACACTAATTTCTGAGCTTTGAAAGTGGAACTAAAGTAAGTTCTTTTTCCTCCAACCCATTTAGCATTTGCACAGAAAATTCAGCATATGAGTTGTAAGTTAGGGGGAAAAAACACAAGATTCCATGCTATCTCCCAGCTTTCTAGAATCAGCAGAGAGAAAAAGGGAGGAGTCTCAGGTTACACACAGATAACAAATAAGTGGTCATATGGCTCCTGAAACCTGCAGGTTCCTACAAAACTAGATCAGTCTTAGCTACTCAATAAGAAACAAACCTTCTGGCAACGGGTCCGGCAGGTTTGATGGTAATAAGAGAGCTGGGTGCCCATGATGTACATGTCTAATCTCCCCTGGAGAGGTGGCCATAGAACCATCCTCTCTCTTCTGTGCATCTCACTGGACAAAGAAAGTAAAGATCCCAAGACATAACAGACAAATATGGGAGAAAACCACTGGGAGAAGGAAAGCTATTGGAACGGGTATGTGTTGTTCAAGCAGGGAGATAGTGAGCTTGCAGTCAGGGGTTGATGACAGCTAGCAGCAGCAGAGAACAGGAGGATCAAATTATGTTCTGATCTTTCTTTGCCCACTGTGTACCCTTAGGATGATCACTAGTAGTCCCGTGGCCTCAGAAGTTTATGGCAACTGCCCTAGGGTTGGTGTTCTCAGGAGAACCATCAGAGCCGCACTGCAGCCTGGCTGGGCATAGGAGCTGATGAAAACACATAATAGCTGCCAGCCTTGGTGTTTTACCTCATCCATTCCAACCCCCCAGGGGTGGTGGGTTAGTCTTTTGGGTGATGGCTTCTTACCAATTCTACTTTCTTCTGAGCATTTATAGATTGGCTGCAGTTGGTCACATGATGGCAAATCGAAATAATTTCTTCTTATGAAGGCTAAGGCGTGTCTTAGATTTTCCTTAATATGTAATGCAGAGTAGTTGATAGCCTTAGGACAACCTAAGCTTAAGGGCTAAAGAAACAAGAAATTTGATAACCATTTTGAATAAGAACAAAAAACCTGGAAAACCTATGCCCTCAGTGGCAAATGCTATTATCAGTAGCCAATCATATACTCTTCAAGTGTAGCTTTGCATTTAAATTCAAACTACTATATTAAGACTGAACAGATGTGAATAAAATGCCTACCTGCCTGGCACATAGTACGTTAGTAGGTATAAATTTCTCCCCTATGTTTTACAGGCATACACTCAGTAAGTGAAGAGCCAGATTTGTGTCTTTTTTTTTTCTCTGCACTGATATGTTTAGGCACTGTATTCGTTTCCTAAATTACCACAAATTTGGTGGCTTAAAACATTTTCTATCTCACAGTTCTGAAGGCCAGAATCTAAAATCATTCCCACTGGACTAAAAACAAGATGTTGGCAGAGCTCTGCTCCTTCTGGAAGCTCTAGGGAAGAATCTGTTTCTTGCCTCTTTGGTCTTCTTCAAGGAAAGGCAGCCGACATTCCTTGGCTTGTGCCTGCAGTGGTCCAGTCTCCAAGACCAACGTCATCAAATCTCCTGCTCTGTCTTCACACGCCGTCTCTGTGTCAAATCTCCCTTTGTGTCTTCCTTATAAGGACACTTGGGTTATACTGGACCCACCAAGATAATTCAGGATAATCTCTGCCATCTCAGCATCCTTAATTTAATCATGTCTACAAAGACCCTTTTATTTTGTCATACAGTGTAACGTTCATAGGGATTAGGATGTGGGATCCATTTTTCATCCTGTACCACAAGTACCTGTGCCTATGCTGAGTAAGCACTCAGTAAATATTTGTTGAGTAAAGTCTCTCTCCATAGTCTTTCTCATGTCTCTCCCAGCTCCTATAATCTATATTATTGATGGTGCTTTGTCCGACCCTTATATACTCCATAGATACATCATTTGTACATACCTTCTCCCCTGTGCTCCTAGTGATCATCTAACAAAAAGTATTTTAAGCAATATGGTTGTGAAGAAGGAAGCATGGACATGTTAGACTGGAACTAGATGTTGAGTTTAAAATTTTGAGTTTGGATGAAAAGTAGCAAGCAACAAGGAGATGGTTGGTTTTAAAATATATTATTTTACAAATCTATACACTTTGTAAGTCATTTTTTGAATCAGCAAGTAAGAAAGACATTAGGGATTCCTGTAACTCGAAGTTTGCCATCAGAAGTGTCAACTATAAGATTGACCTATCATGGATAACACCGGAATGGCCTTGAAGACTGTAGTTTTCATACTTGAACAAAGAATATGGCTATCAAAAAACAATGTCCTTAGCGATGGAATATCTTAAACACATCAAACACTAGCAGAAATGACTGGATTTTTGAACAGAGGATGTGTTCTAAGCCATGGATTGATACAGTCTGAATGACTGGAGCTGTAGGTGAGGACAGGCTTTGCTTCCATACACTCTAAGTAGCCTGATATAGTTAAGGAACATTTCGTAGTCATCTCACAACAGTGAAAGCAATTAGAGTTGGTCTTTGTCTTCTCACATAGAAATTACAAAGATAATGAACTTGTGGATGGAAACATAAGCAGTCAGGTGAATGTGGTACCCATAGCTCTCACCAGAAGCAAATAAACTAGAATGCTACTTCTTCATTCAACATTGTAGAGAGAGCATTCTGAATCAGTCCATCCAGATTAGGAAATACTTATTGAGCATCTACCATGTATCTGATACTAAGTGAGGTGCGAGACATATGACGGGGGAGCCAGACGGACCTAAGCCCTTTCTGCATTCCTCCATACTGACATAAGCATATCCCATAAAACTTCAACAAATTACAAAAAGACCAGTGAATATAGAGATGGATCAGCAAACATACATCACCACCATCAACAACAACAAAAGCATCTCATGTTCTCCACGATGTCATAGCCAAGTTAACACTAAGCCTGGTATTAACATTCATTCATTTATTTATTTACTGAAGAACATACGTGGAGCATCTAATCTATTCCAGACATTCTACTAACCACTAATGATATAAAAATTATTAAAAAGAAGGTCATAATGGACACTTGTTTCATTAATTAACTAATTAGGCTCTAAGGACATTGAAATAAATAGAAATAATACTGAATCAAATAAATAACATCTTGGTTATCAAAAATAACAGATGTGACAAAATAAGATAACATGCTTGAGTAACACATATAAATTAGGGATAATATATCTTCACATTTTTATTACCAAAAAGAAGTGAAATATTAGAATTAATATAAAATTATACATCCAAAAAGACAATAAACTTCTATATGTAATGTTTTCAATTAACAAAGAATCTAATCAATAAAACCATAAAAGAAGTTCCTTTATCAAGAGAAAATTCACTTAAAAAATTTTTGTTAATGTTTATTTATTTTTGAGAGAGAGACAGAGCACAGTGGGGAGGGGCAGAGAGAGAGGGAGACACAGAATCCAAAGCAGGCTCCAGGCTCTGAGCTGTCAGCACAGAGCCCAACAGGGGGCTCGAACTTGTGAACTGCGAGATCATGACCTGAACCTAAGTCAGAGGCTTAACCGACTGAGCCACCCAGGTACCCCTATCAAGAGAAAATTTAAAAGGAGCTTCAAATTAGCTAATTTCTGCATCAGACTACCTAGTGTAAGTCAAAATACAGAAACTGTAAATGTAGTTAAAATAACCATTAGATTAGCTTCCAAAGGAAAGCAGGTGAAGCCATTTCTGGAGAACTAGTATGACTCACAAGAAAAACAGATTATGCAACATACATGACTCACTTTCATTCCAAGTGACAGAGTAGATTTGACAAGCATTTGCAGCCTCCCCACTAAATGACACATTCATCAATATCCCATCCCTATGTTCAAGTAACGCAAGACCTCTACATTTAATTGTAAACTGTCTCATTTAGCCTGTTGCTAGAATTACTCCAAACTCTAACCTTCTGGCACAGAATCCCTATAGGGAGCAGAGCAGCTATCCTGGGTCCAACTGGTTTACTATGGTATATAAACTTACCGCATGTTCTACTTGCTTGGGCATTTTGTTTCCTTTGGCAACATGGTCTCTTTCCGAAGTACTCTGTTGCAGGTGAGACAGGGTCAGAACTGTTAAAGGCATACAAGTGCCAGCTGACAGTGAGGAAGAGTCCAAGGAAACACCAAACAGAAAATCGCAGTTGTCCAGAGCATACTTGCCCATGGACTTCCGAAATCCCCAAGAGCAATGCTGGATTGCAGCACTTTGCTTGAAGTTCATAAGGGGCAATGTGAGTCATCAAGCAAATGTCAACCTATGTTCTAATATTTCCTTTTGACAAAGACTTGGGAATATTTAGTAAACAAATTCAAACTAGAAAGCTTTGTCATTTCAAAGGAGGCGCCAAGATTTACTCTCAAAAATTAACTTGGTTGAAACCCTCATATTTTTTTTTTTTTTGGAAACTGGTATTATCCTTTCACCAAAAGATGCCTCACCAAGTGCTGTGACATAAGGTTTACACCTATTGGAAGCTAAAATACCACTTAATGAAATCTACAACGTCTGAGGCTCAAATATTACACTCAACATACAAAAAAAAAAAAAACCCAAAAAACAACTTTAAATGAATTTATCATTCTAATGCGATAATAATAATAGAAATGATAGCAGGTAACATTTACTAAACACTTATAATGTGTCAAGCACCATGTTGATTTCCTTACAGAGGTCGTCTGATTGAATCCTCCAACAATCCTAAGAAGTAAACATTATTATAAACCCTAAAGTACTCATGAGGAAACGAATACTTTCACTGGCTAGCCTGGGCCCTCCTATAGACAAATGGCAGAGCTGAATTTGAATTCTGACCATTTGACTTTAGAGACAGTGCAAATCTCTGATTTAGGTAGATTTCTTTGTCATTGGATCAGGTGTGACAATGTTCCTGAAAAAAACTTTTGTTTTTTAAAAACATGTTTTTGTGCTCTCTCTTAAACCTAAATTTGTATTTAAAATGCATTTTTGTGGTTTCAAAGTGAAGCTGAAATTCTTGATAAAAACTGCATTAGGAATCAAAAAAGCTACGAGAGAAATTAAAAATTTTAAGGTATGCATCATATAACAGCAATCAGTCAACAATGTGTGGTTTCATCAGTTTCATGACTACTGTCGCCAAATGTGTAAAATTCCATATATCTTATTAAATTGCTTCACTGAATAAAAGATATATTAAAACAAACTTGCTAATGCGTGGAATAAAGAGGCAAAATTAGGAAATGTATGAACTATAGGAAAAAATAAAAACTTTCAGACCGATTACAGCAAAAAATGCTTTCATAATTATTACTGTCAAATGAATTAATACATTTGTGTACCTATCAACACACATAGTCTCTATACTATTTTCCCAAGATATTTTAAAGTGAAGAGCTTATGTTTTGTGGGTTCTGCCTCAAAAAGAAAGATTCAATTCTTATTATATCGATTTGTTTACAAAAACAGGTTAAGGCTTTGAGGGGCAGTTTAACCTCTTAAATGCCTTGCAATCTAAGTTCTTCTGCAATTTTGCTTAGCAAATTCATATGCAGAGAGATTGAAAAAATACGTTCAATCCAGATGAAATGATCACATAGTCCCTAATTAGTGGAACCTGAGAATTTATGTGAGTTCTAATTCAGAAAATATTTTGACCTCTTTATGTAATTGACTGCTCTGTGCTTATTCTGAATGTCAAAACCTGAGTAGGAGAGGTCAGAGAAAGGACCCCAAATGATCTAAGCATTACATGTTTATTTGACTGCTAAGGAAAATTTCAACTAACATTATAGCAGCAAATTGCACACTGATGATTCAGGCTCCTGTTTAGTTTGGTATTTTCAGGAAAATACAGTTACCTTAGCAACTAACATAGCACACGACACATGCCGTGGCATGCAGAATGTCTCCAAATCAAAAGCATGTCCCTCTGGAAGATATCATACCAGGAATAAGGAAAAGAAGTAAGCCAACATCTTTAGGTATGAATTATTTATCTCCTTGACAGATAGAAAATAATTTATATTTAAATCATTTTTTCTTTGCTACAGTCCTATCAAAATGGCAATATGTATATCACCTAGATGAAGAAAACTACATAAAGAAACTACATAGGTGCACAAAGTAAATTTTCAATCGAATCAACTTCTGAACATTCCATTGACTGACGTATAAACCTATGTATCTGAATAAATTTTGGGGGGAAGGTAAGATACTCTTAAAGGTTTAAATAATTAGTTATTATCATTCAACACCAAGAAGGAGAAGTGTTTTTATCCTAATGGCAGTAACTCCAAAGTTGACATAATTACAGTGTGAGAATTTAAAACTATGCCTCTACAAGTCTAGAACAACCTGTTTGAATATGAAATATGCAATTAAAGTGATTGCTATCTGCATTGTGATAGAGCCCCAAGTGGTACTAATTCAAAGAAAAGTAAGTGGCATGGTTTCTTTCAACCCCGTATTCATGCGCTGTAGAAGAAACAAATATTCACCTCTTGCCTTCCAAGAGCTCAAAGTTCTTAGTAACCAGACAGAAAAGTTGCTTGCTTTTGCAGAGTTGATGTTCTAGTTGGAAGAGACATACAACAAAGGAGAAAAGAAATCAACTGGGTAAATTATATTGTGCTGCCTGCCATGAAGAATCTAGAACAGGCTTCCTCTTCCTTTACTTCTTTCTTTTCTCTTCCCGTCATACCAAAGCTATTAGATAGGACAGAGGAGGAGGGCAGAGGATGGAGGAGGGTAGTACAGATTATTAGAGCATGAGCAGACTGAAAACACCCGCAGCAGTGAGGCAGGATGGACGACCCTGGAGACTGACTACTACAGGGGATTCATCATATGAGAACATAGACTAAAAATAATAGAAGCCAGATTTGTAGCTGTTGGAGAAGGGAGTTATAAATTCGGAAACTGGGAAAACTAGAATAAATCCGAATCAGTTAGACTGGATTGAAAAAGTTAGCACTTTTAGTATATGTGCAGAAAAATACAGAAATAAACAGATATGTGTAGAAATACATATATTTATGATATATAACAGATATTTGTGATGTAAATAATATAGTATTATACACATATATATGTATTTCACGTATTTTCTGAGAGGGCTCAGGCACCAAACTCCAATAGCAATTAGCCTACCTAGAACCCAGAAATACCATTTCCCACTGAAAGGAAAGAGGGGTCTTTGAAAAAAAAAAAAAGAAATGATTCTACGGCTAGGGCAGGGAAAGTACAAATGAGCCCAGAACATCTCATCAGGCCGGAAAGCCAGGAAACACCGCAACAATGACTGAAATATGTCAAAAGGAAAAAGTCAACCTAGAGAGGCTCCCACTAGCCAAACTTGGGACAGTTTCAGCATCAGAATAAGTAACGGTAGCAATGGGGGAAAACATGTTGAATAAGATAGGGAACCATCAGTTCATATAAACAAACAAGTGAAAAAAAATTGGAAGTCTGGCAAGGAAATGATATCTCGAGTTTCAAAGCTCCTCCTCACAAACTGCTTACAAACTACAAAGGGAAGTAAGGAACTTTATAGTGGAGAAGCCTGGCAGACACCACGTTAATCAAGTGATCAAAGTGAACATCACTTGTAAAGGGCAGAATCAAACCCTTTTGCCACCTGGGAGGAAGCAGTGAGAGGGATACAGCATCAGCTCTGTGATATTTTTGTCAGCGATGCACAGCTGAATCTAATCACAGGGAAATATCAGACAAATCCCATTGTGGAACATTTTACAAGATAACTGGCCTGTAATATGGTCGTGAAAGTCAAGGCAAGACTGAAGGACTTCCAGTTTGAAGCAACTAAGGACAAACGCAACATGTGATTTTGAATCGGATCCTTTCATTATAAAAGATATTATTGGGACAAGGCGAATAAAGCAAAAACAATTAAACAGCAGTATTGTGTTTATGTTCATTTTCTGGCTTGGTTGGTTATATTGCAGCCACAAAGGAGAATGCCCGTGTTTGTGGGTAATACCCACTGAAAGAGTGGAGAGAGACAGGGGCATCATGTCAGCATATTACTCTCAAGGGGTTTAAGGAAAAATTTCTTTGTATCATTCGTCCACCTCTTGTCTGTTTGTGATTGTTTCAAAATAAAGAATATGGGACTCCTGGGAGGCTCAGTCAGTTAAGTGTCTGACTTTGGCTCAGGTCACCATCTTGCGGTGTGTGGGCTCAAGCCCCGCATCGGGCTCTGTCCTGAGAGCTCGGAGCCTGGAGCCTGCTTCCCATTCTGTGTCTTCTCTCTCTCTCTCTCTCTCTGCCCTTTCCCTGCTTGCTCTCTGTCTCTCTGTCTCTGTCTCTCTTTCAAAAATAATAAACAATAAAAAAAAATTTAAAAAGTAAAGGATACGTAAAAAGCTAATATGGCAGATGGCGACCACACCGGAGCAACTCCTTTAAAATGTGTGTTGTCTGAAAAGTATTCTCTGAAGAGGTAGCATTTTCAAGCTGAGGACTGAAAAATCAGAGTCGGTCATTCAAAGATCCGCTTGAAGAGCATTCCAGGCCGAGGGAACAGCTGGTGCTGAGGCCCCAGGCGTGAAGGAATTTAGTGAGTTCCAAGAATAGAAAAATAAAAGCGTCCAGTAGAGCTGGAGCCTGGTGACTAGGGAGGAGGTGGAAGGTACACGGACAGGCTCTCCGGAAGGGCCCTTGGGTGTCGAGAAGTCTGGAACTTTATTTGAGGTGCCAAGGAAAACCATTGAAGGATTTTAGCAAGAATGTAATATGAGCTCATTCATACTTTCGAAAACCACTTTGCAGAGAAAGGAGACCAACGTTCACGTGAAGAGACAAATTAAAGGGCTATGTGCACTCGGAGGAAAAAATGAAGAAAGACGGTATGTACTTTGGGAGTAAAAGTGATAGGGTTTGTCACCATTGTTCCTGAATGAGGATGTTGAGAAAAAAAGAAAATCAAGAGTAAAAAGAACAGCTATTCCTTAGTTAGAGCTTACTCTGCACCAGGCAGCTTTTAATCACTTTATGTACATTTATTTACTCATTTAACTCCCATAACAAGACGAGTACCAGTGCTAGCCCCATCTGGAGACACGGACATATGAAGATGATTTAAGGGACAAGACCAAAGTCACACAGGCTGTAGGTGGCAGAACTGTGATTTGGATCCATAACTGCATACTTAAATATACAGTATATATAGTTTTCTTTCTAAATCCACTTTCTGAGGTATAATTTACACATAATATAACACACCGCCTGTAAATGCACAGTCCAATGATATTTGACAAATGTAATTGTGTATCACCACAGAATATTTTAGCTACAGAATATTTCCACCTCTTAAGAGTTTCCACTGACCTTTTAATTTTTAGTTTTAATTAACATTGATCTGCTCTCTGTCGCTATCATTTTGTTTTTTCTCTTCTAGGATTTTATTTGAATGGAATCACACAAGTATGTACTCTTGGAGTCTAGCTTCTGCACTTAGCCTAAATGCGTTCAAGTCTCCACCATATTGTTACGTGGATCTGGAGTTTTTCATTGCGGAATACTATTCCCTTGTAGCTAGAGAACATAATTTGCAATCCATTCATGTGTTGATGGACATTGTGGCTTTTTACAGTGTTTGGGTATTTTAATCAAAGATTCCAGGAACATTTGTGTTCGAGTCTTCTTTAGAAAACACTTTAGGGGCGCCTGGGTGGCGCAGTCGGTTAAGCGTCCGACTTCAGCCAGGTCACGATCTCGCGGTCCGTGAGTTCGAGCCCCGCGTCGGGCTCTGGGCTGATGGCTCAGAGCCTGGAGCATGTTTCCGATTCTGTGTCTCCCTCTCTCTCTGCCCCTCCCCCGTTCATGCTCTGTCTCTCTCTGTCCCAAAAAATAAATAAACGTTGAAAAAAAAAATTAAAAAAAAAAAAAAGAAAACACTTTAAAATTCATTTTGAATAAATAATCTAGGAATGGAATTGCTAGGTCATAGGTCTTATTTCATGAGGAAGTGGCAAACAGTTTTCCAAAGTGATGGTACCATTTGATATCCCCATTCAATAAGGTTTGAAAATGTCACTTCCTCAATGTTGCTTTGTCCACCTTTGGTATTATCAGTCTTTTTAAACTTTAGCCATTCTACTATGTGTGTAATTTACATTTTTGTGATGACTAATGTTTTTTGTCAGATACAAATACACAGAGTGAATATTTTCTCCCCACCTATGTCTTGCCTTTTCAGTTTCTAATGATGTTTTTTGAAGTTTTTTAATTTTGGTAAAGTTCAATTAATATTGCTTTCTCCTATATAGCTTGTGTTTTTGTCCTAAAAATTTTGCTTACTTCAAGGTTTCAAGCATGTTTTCCCAGATTTTCTCTTTAAAAGGTATACAGTTTTAGCTTTTATATGGATCTGTGATCTCTTTCTAGTTAATTCTGTATATGGTATAAAGTAATGACCAAGATTATTTTCTTTGATATGCATGGCCAGGTGTTCCAGCAACATTTTTGAAAAGACTATCTTTGCCCTGTTACATTGGCATCTTTGTAAAAAATGAATTGGTCATATTTATGAGGGTCTATTTCTAGCCTCCATATTCTGTTCCATTGATCACCATGTCTATTCTTACACTAATCGTATGCTGTTTTGCTTATAGCAGTTACACAATAAACCATGAAATCAGGCAGTGTCCGTCTTCTACTTTGCTCTTGTTCTTAATTTTTAAATAGATTTTACTGTGTACCACAGTTTCAGAAAAACTGTAAAGGTAGTACACATAGTTCCCATACACTCTGCACCTAGTTTTCTATATTATTAACACATTTGTATGGTACACCTGCCACAATTATTGAATAATATTGATACACTATTAACTATTTTCTATCCTTTATTCTTTACCTAGTATTTCTGACTTAATTTTTCTTTCACCTATTTTTTTTTTTCTGTTCCAAGATGCCACATTACAATTACTTGCCATGTCTCTTATATACCACTCGATTGGAACAGTTTCTTAGACTTCATTTTTAATGACCTTAACATTTTCATGGAGTATTAATTATAATTTTTGTACAATGCCCTTCTATTGGAATTTATCTGGATTTTCATTTTATGGTTAAACTGGAATTATGGGTTTGGGAGGAGGAAGACCACAAAGGTAAAGTGACATTTTCATCACGTTAGATCAAGGATATATGGTATCCATATAATTTACCAATATAATTTATTTATTTATGTAATTTATATGGTATCATAATTTATAATGACCTTGGTCACCTGGTTGGGGTAACTTTTGTTAGATCCCACCAGGGATCTAAGATAGTTATTCTTTTCCCCTGTTTCCAGACTGTACTCTTTGGAATGAAGTCATTACACCAGCCTATAGTTAAGAAATGGGGAGTTAGGCTCCACCTCCTTGAGGACAAAATATCTTACATAAATTACTTGGAATTGTTTTCCAAGTGAGCTTTGTCTCTTATCCCTCATTATTTATTTATTCACTTATTTATTTATATTAGTATGAACTTATAAATATTTATCTTATCATTTAGGTTATAATCCAAAACAACACTATCTTCTTGCTCAATTTGTTCCAGCTTTGGCTATCGGGAGCTCTTTCAGTTGCTTCCTAGGTCACTTGGACAAACACCCATGGATGTAGAGTTGGTTGTTTGTTATTTTTGTTTTTGAGGTTTTCTTCCTTCCTTCCTTCCTTTCTTTTGTTCTTTCTTTTGTTTTTTCTTTCTTTTTCTGGGTGGGCACTTTTGACCTTTTGGCCCTATAAGATGTTCCAGGCTTATCTAGTATATACCCTGCCCCGGTTCAAGGAAAGCTAAGGAATGCTATTAGAAACCAATATTTATTTACTTACTTATTTGTTCATAATTTTTTTAATGTTTATTTTTGAGAGAGAGTGTGTGCACGCATGCACACAAGTGACAGAGGGGGAGAGGGGCAGAGGCAGAGAGAGAGAGAGAGAGAGAGAGAGAGAGAGAGAGAGAGAGAGAGAATGAATCTGAAGCAGGCTCCAGGCTCTGAGTTGTTGGCAAAGAGTCAGACTCGGGGCTCAAACTCATGAACCATGAGATCATTACCTGAGCTGAGGTGGGATGCCTAACCAACTGAGCCACCCAGGTGTCCCTAGAAACCAGGATTTAGATACAAGGTGTGCTCTTCTCTTTATCAAAATTATCTTGGGTTTTTTTGTTTTGTTTTGTTTTTTTTTTTTAGATTCCTTGCATCTCTATAGAAAAACCCACCTGTATTTTGATTGGGATCAGGCCAAATTCCTCCTAGATTTTAGCTTCAGCACTGGATAAACAATTGTACCTTTTACTCAAATTGGAAAATCTACAAGATAATTCGATGGGAATGGAGAAATCAAAAATTCTATTCTGGACATTTTAAATTTAATATTGAAATGTTTCATCAAGCCTCCATACATCCTCCCAGTGCTAGGGCCAGAGATTATTAATGCTAGTTGTGAGATAAGAAGGGCAACATGAGTATTAATTAATTAATTAGTTAATTAATTAAACAGTGCCTTAAAATCTTGGCTGGTAACATGAAAATTCATTAATCATTAATGATTTAGGTACTTCTTGACATCAGAGATTATAAATGTATAACTGCAGCTATTTCCACGTGGTTGGATAGAATCTCAGAAGAGGGGACAGATTCTTAAGCACCTATCACATTTTAGATATTGTTCAAGCCTTTTGCATACATATCAAGACTAACAACAACCTAAAAAGCGGCTATTATTCTTCCTAGTTGGCAAATGTGAAGATTGAATTTTGAGAGATTAGGTAATTTCTCAAAGTCACACAGCAGGAAAGGTGGTGCTGGGATCCAATTCATTACCCATTGAATTGTATTAAAAAATTATCCATTATTTATTTGAAATTCAGACATAACTAGGAATCCTGCATTTTTATGTGCTAAATCTGGCAACCCTAATCTAGGACCATCTGGCTTCAAAGGCTGTGTTTTTTCCAGACCACAGTGTAAACACCATACATCAAGAGACACATGAGAAATCTGGGAAAAAATCCTCCCCTATATTCTGTATCCTAATTTGCTGTAGTTCCACATATGCATGAAAGTGGCCTATAGTTAACACTGAAAAGGGTGCAATATAGTCTGAAGATAAAAGGGACATTTTTGGTTTTGGTTTTTGGTGTTTTGTTTTGTTTTGTTTTGGCAGACAGCTACATAAGCCTTTAATAAAATTAACCTTTTGCTTCAATCAGCTGTCATCATAAGTTTTTCCAACCCAGTAATTCTATTATATGTTTAAACTGTTTTCTAGCACTTACAAATTCAATCTAAAATATCTGGGGGAAAAAACCACAAAGTCTTGTTATATGTGATGTTCTCAGTCTCTAATTAAAAATATCAGGGCAGTAGGATTGCTGCTGGACTTGTTCCTCTTCGGACGAATGACAGTATACCAGAAGAATTAATTGATGCCCTTGCAATCAACTTTCAAGGTAAACTTAAAGTCTTCATTAGGAGCTTCAAGGCTTTGACATCTCTTCTCCTTTTAGCCTTATGCTCTTTAAGATTACGATTTTTTATCTAACATGTCCCCTGTTCTCAATTTCAGTATCTAACTGTAATCTTCTTTCCTACATTGATATATTTATGTACCTCTTAATGTTTGTAAATAGGAAAAACAATATACGTTTTGAAAATTTACATAAATATTTTTATAACCTTGGAGTGTAAATGAGACTTTCTAAACAAGATATCAAAATTTAAAAAAAAAAAAACTATAAGGGAGAAGACTGATAGATTTACAAAAATATAGGATTTCAGGGTAATTAAAAACAGTAACAAAATTAAGTCAAAAGCCAAACTGGTTAAAAATATATGCATATGGTAGCCAATTGTTCATTGGCTAATGTATTCAACTATTCATTGACTAATTCTTTCATTTTACATTTTTAAGAATACACAGAAGTGTATGGTTTTTGCCAACATGCTCAAATTTTTCTGTTCTTTTCATTGTTACTTGCATTCCAGTCATTCCATCAGGATTCAGTTTTGTTATTGAGTTACATCTTTTAGTACCTATCTCAGTAAGTGTCATGGATGGTCAATTCTCTTGGTCTTTCTACATGTGCATTTCACTCTAACTCTGGAATGATAGCTAACCGTGTAAAGATTCCAAGGTTCAAGCTAATTATTCCTTCAGATGGATTCAGTCTTTTCTGAGATTTATTTTTTTCTTAAGCTTTGATGTTATGCAGTTTCACTAGATGTGGCTAGAGATATGTGTATACTGATGACAGTTTTTTTTAAGTTACAGACAATAATAATAGTATGCAATCTTACATGTATATATTAATATGCAAGTATTGAAACCACAACATGTAGAGGTCAGAATATATACACACCAAAAATGGACCCAAATTCTGAAGTCATGTCATTTTCAGTTGAGAGTCAAGATTCCCTGAGAGCAACTACGTACAGAAACACGTGTAGGGTAACCAAGCAGGTGGAAGAGAGGTCAGGCTTGGAAAGCACTTTTTTTAGTCCCTTGGCTTGGACGCTGTACTTCTAAAGAATTATTTTTATATAGGAATTCCAATTTCAGTGGCAGCAGCTCAGTGGCCTAGGGCACACTTAGAGACCGTTTCAGAGAAGGAAAACATAGCTGAGCCGAAAAGAGAACCCATGGTGAGTTGAATGGAATTACCACCTGCTGCAAAGATCACAGGGGACAAAAATGCTTCCTGTGCTCTCTTGTACCTCTGTCCTTGTTTCAGGTGTCTGAGGGCCAGAGATTGCACGACTTGGGTGAGGTTGGGGGCATGGTGGGGGCTTTGGGATGGGATGATCCTGCTGGCTCTCATCTGAGACAGCTGCTGACTTCCTCCATCCCCAGGTTGCAAGACTTATCCAAGTTTAAGCCATTTGGGGGTAAATCGTGCTTACAGTTTTGGTTAAGCTTCCTAGTGGCCAAGGAGGTGACCAGGGGGGATTAGGATTGAGCTAGGACTAGGAGGAGATAAGCATTCTGGGGAAGGAATAACAACTTTCATTGGAGAAAAGTGAGAATTTGCACAGTGCCATGTTTAGCCAGATGAACTTAAAGAGATCAGAGTAATAGGGTTTAAGAGGATATTGTTTGAAGGGAGAAGGTATATACATGAGCTGAATGTCCTCTGTGGGAATGTCACATTTACTAAGGACAGATTATAGCAAGGATAATATTTTAATATGCTAAACCCTTGTGCTGTTAATCACTAGCAAAACCTAGCTCTTGCTTTTCTCACAATCTCCATGATAAAAAGCCAGGCTACTGTGACTAGACCAGAGTTGCTTTTATAAACTATAGAGTAGGGAGAACAAGGATATCAGGTAAATTAAGTTTCACTAAAGCAGGAAGGAGGAAGCTCGCCTTGTGTGTGGAGAAGATAAACTGGGAAGGATGGAATGGGAAAGGAAGGGCAAGAGGAGAGGAAGAAAGGCAAGAAATCAGATTTGAATAACTGTTCCTTCAGCTGAAGAGAATTTCCAAAGCAGAGATGCACATGTCATCGTGCCTTTGGGACTTTGGGACAGCAAGGCCCCTAGTGTGCCCTGGACCATAGCAAAATAACCAAAATTGTGAGTGTTCAGGCAGAGAGAGGGCTGAGTTCAGGCCCTGGTTTCCTGTGGATGTGTGGAGATTCCAGAAGATTCCTTGGTTGCCACATGCCCATGCAGGGTGAAGTAAAAGTGCCAGGAGGGCTAGAGACCAAAGGAGGCAAATCCAGACAAGAAATTAGCAGGAGCCGGGACCCTGTGACTGAATTGAGTGCTTTGGTAGCGGATGTCAGTGGCTTGGAGGCCTGAAGGGAGAAGTAAAATAGGGAGGGGTCTAGGGAGGCTGTATTAAGCATATGTTTCTGACACCTGGGTTCTTCCTGACCTGGAAGAGACTATTCCTCCCAGGGCTAACCAATTTCTAGAGATACTAAAAGACTTGGGTGGCCTGCAAGGTGTCTTTCATATGCACACCAACCAGTGCAGTATCTGTGCCCCGAACCATCTCCTTTATGGAGCTGTCACATCCAGGCCACTATCCCCTTCCCTAATCACCCGGGAACTAGGTATCAAACACTGAGGGACAGCCCCTGCACCCAGATGCTGTTGAAATTACCCAAATCAGCCAACCCTAAGCCTGCTCACCCATCCATTCCTTCATGTGGAAACCACAAAGCCTCTTGCCCACACTCTTCCCTTGTTCCCTCTGCCCCATGGCTGAGAAGGCTGCTGCCCCCCGAGGCTCCCCACATGGTGTGCAGTGTCCCTGTCTTGGGAATAGTGAGTTACAAACTATCTTTTCAATGATACTTGTCTCCTGGTCTGTTGGCCTCAGCCTTGTTGTGCCTAAATAATAATAAAACTTACATTTTAAAACAGAGGCAATACCCAAAACCAGTGGAATAAAACGACACGTCCATAGGTGGGCCTGCCTCAGACCCCCTCCTCCCATCTATCATCCTCCTCATTCTGCATTCTGAAAACATCTGGGGAAGGATAATGGGTAGGGGAGACTCCTTGAGAAGGGAGAAATGGTCTGATCTTTGAGATGGCATAATATTAATCTAAAAATGACTTCTTAAACCAGGAGAAGTTTATCTGCATTTCACTGGAAATGTTTAACCTCCCATGACCCACAACAAACTCACATTGGCTGGTTAGCAGGCATAAAGGTTTAACAGAAAAGGGAAGTCAGTTGGAAAAAATAACACGATAGTGTTGCATACTTGAGTTGAATTTTCCACCCTAGTTTAGGATTCCAGTCTTTAATAATTTGTAAGAGAAATAAATTCTGCCCCTTGGGATTAATATACAACTCTAAAGTAACACATATCCACTGCAGATAATTTGGAATATTTATAATTCAAGCCAAAGAAAAACACTGGATTTACTTTCCCATTGTTTTTGGAATGTGTCTCTGCACGTATTCATTTAGTGAGTGTATGTTGTGCATAAACACTCTAACATGTTTTTCATTAAACGATATTTAAATTCATTAAACAATTTCAGACCATTAATTGGTCTTACTATTCATTGCTTCATTTATTGAGTCGGCCCCCTGTTGTTACTTATTTAAATTGTTCCTACAATTTCCTATTCTAAGTAATACTCTGACAGATATCAAAATACATTAAATGTTGGGCATATCTTGATCATTTCTAATTAGATAAATAGATAACTAAATTAATAGAAATTGAGATAAATTAAAAGAAATTAAACAGAATTCCATTTTCAAGGCTTTCTGATCTTAGGCACACTTTCATGACTTTTTATTCATATCACGACATTTTCCCTAGCTATACGAATTTGTATACCTACCACCAACAGTGTATGAGAATTTCCATTTCTCTCTTCACCAAAAAACTTAAGATTTATTTTTTTTAATGTTTGTAAAATCTTTGTCAACATAAAGAAAATTAAACCTTGTTTGTTTGTTTGTTTTTAATCTCTTTCTTTGATAACCAACAGAGATGAAAATTTCTCATCTACCTGTAGGCTAATCTTTTATTTAAGTTGTGTATTCAGATACTTGCTTTTCTTTCTCAGGACATTTAGCTCTTTCCTACTGATTTCTGACAGTTCCCTCTATCACAAGGATCATTAGCCTTGTTTGTCATATGTGTCCAATTTTTCTACTGGCTTGGCATTGCCTTCTAATTTTGTGTTTAGAGGTTTTCTTTAATTTTCTTTAATACATGATATATATTTGAAGATGAAATACTGTGATGAGCTTATCCCTCCAAATTTCCCTTTAATTTACAACTATTCAGAGAACGTTGAGAATATGCCCTTACTGGCAGGGAGTAATGATTGTAGTAAATTAAGGAAACAAGTTTAAACAAATATGTGCTTACTCAAACTCTGTCTACCAGAAACTGCCCTTCTCTCAGCCTACAGTCTTTGCAGGAGCTTCAGGGAATCTCAATGGCCTAAAATGCCCTGGTCTGTGAGCAGACAGTAAATACAATAATAACTGACAAGGTCTAGGGTTTTATAGTTATCCCATTCTTCACAGGGAGAAGCTCATTAAACTGTAGAAGCTTGTGAATTTCATTTCATTGTACAAATGCAGAAATGAGCTTGGTGACTTGCCCAGTGACATTTGGGTAGTGAGTGGGAAGACATGACCCGTATACACACGTCGTTCTTTCCCCACCTTGATTTCCATGTTTTGTTTCTACAGGACTACTTTTCCATTGTTAAAAGACTGCTTAAATATAGGCTGTAGGTTGAGAAAAGTAATGAGAAGGTGAAAGTATCATCTCTGGGATAATATATGAAAAGTGAAATTTGAACCTAGGTTGGGCTCTTATAAGTTAAATGTTATTGTCAGGCTGTATGCTTGAACTTAAAAAGTAACCTGAAACGGGGAAAAAAAAAAAAATATATATATATATATATATAGAGAGAGAGAGAGAGAGAGAGAGATCTATAGATATAGAGATATATATCTATATCTATATCTATATCTATATCTATATCTATATCTATAGAGAGAGAGAGAGAGAGAGACTGACTCATCTTCCTCATCATAGAATACGAGCCCCATGGAGGATACAAGGCTATGATTCTGGGACCAGAATGAGGAGGTCACTGGCATGTCCACATGTGCTCACCTACGAGGGAGCGGGAGGTAGAACACATTAAAAACAATGGACCCAAGTATATGGTTGTTAAATGTGTACCTTATTCCAGACTGAGGGACGATCTCTCAAGTTATCACCCCAGCACACACTCAATTCTGCTCTGTATCTTAACCTGGCCTTAGATTTTTTCCTAACACCTATCCCCTCTCACCTAGTATGTATTTATTTGGTTACTTCTCTATCATCGAGGTCCACACACTGAAATGTAAGTTCCATGGGAGTTATAACATTAGAGCCGGCTCCTAAAACAGTACCTGTGACACAGTGGGCACCAAATATTTGTGCAGAAGTCCTAGATGAGCTCTGAGCAATACTGGGATTTTTCAGACAGACCGCAAGAGGCCTCAGGCCCTCTCCTAATGTTTGTAGGATATCTGCAATGCACCTTCTCTTTGCCATACTCCCTTCCCTGGCCAACCTCAGGGAACTCAAATATCTTCCCAATTTGGAAATATCTTGAGAGTTAATATTTACATGATACTACATTGATATGACTGTAAAGGACAACAGAGCTTGTTAAATGGTAAAATATATTTCTTTTTCACTGTTATTTTTCAACATATTGACTCTATAAAATAATATACTCTGAACAGCTCCGATAGAACTGATTCACACAGACCGTATAGGATGGAGTTCTTTTGGAGTAACTGAGACCCTAAAAGACAGTAACTTACAGAAGAGATGAGCTTATTTCCCTTACATAAAAGCCTGAAGGCAAGCAGTCTGGTACTTGTACTTGGTTCAATTCCATAAAATGTTTAAGTTCCTGGACTGTCTTGTTATTCTACTACTTATATGGCCTCCAGTCCCACAGTCACCCAGCCCACAGGAAGGCAACGGAGGTAAAGGAGAAAGGACAAAGGATGCATGATGATTGTCTATTAATGAAGATTCAAGGCTGCCATGTGACACTTCTGCTTATATTCCATTGATCAAAACTAAGTGACATGGCCTCATCTTGCTTGATGGGAGATAAGGAAATGTAGTCTTTATTCCATGTGATCATGTATCCATCTATAAAAGTCTGGGACTCTCCTACCACATAAAAAGGAAAAATGGGCACAAAGGAAAACTAGCAATTTTATGGAAGCATCTAATTGAGTGTTTTTTCTATTCAAAACAGTCATCCCAGGAGGCTAAGTACTTCCCCCAATAATGCTGACATTGCCCCAATTTTTGAACTGCCTTTGGAGCTTACAACACGTTTTTATACAGGTAAATAGTCTATCTTTTTTTTTTTTAATTGTTTTTTTCAACGTTTATTTATTTTTGGGACAGAGAGAGACAGAGCATGAACGGGGGAGGGGCAGAGAGAGAGGGAGACACAGAATCGGAAACAGGCTCCAGGCTCTGAGCCATCAGCCCAGAGCCTGACGCGGGGCTCGAACTCACGGACCGCGAGATCGTGACCTGGTTGAAGTCGGACGCTTAACCGACTGCGCCACCCAGGCGCCCCTCAAATAGTCTATCTTAAAGAGTAAATTTGATCTTTTTTGAGATATCAAAAAGTCATCTCTGATAAAATCTTACAGATAAGATATGTGACAAAATTAGCAATATCATTTGAGGCCAAAAGTTACTTATGACTTCAAACTTCTAATTCCAGTGCATCCATTAAAGCAATTTTCAAAAGGATGGTATTATACAAATTCCCCACTACCAGAACCATCTACTCGCCTCCATTACCACCATCACTCTCATCAGTACTCAGTACGTTGCTACTAGTAAGGAATGCCAACTTATAGTACTCAAGTAAATTCATTTAACGTCCCTCAACGGGTAACTTCAAGACTTATAGCCATTTGTCTGGATATGCTCTAACAGCTGATGGTATATCATTTAGTCTCCCATTCTACTTGGTATTCTTTTTTTCCTAGGATGAAAAGAACCCTATCCCCAAAATTTACATAAAGATGCCCTAAAATTAGGATCTTAGGGCAGAAAAGCTACTTGGGGCTGATTTAAAAATGCCATGTGACATTGCTTCCACCAATTAGCTACAGGTAAAGTGCTAATTATTTCTTCACTTTATCATGAGGTAGCTCAAAACATTAACTTTCCTTCTTCCAGAAATTTGACATTGGGAAAAATTATGAGTATTAGCTATGTTTTACACTTTCTAGAATTTAATACCAAATTCCTTTTGTTTTGGAATCATTATCAATTTTTCCAAACCAGGAAAGTGGTTCTTTGTTAGTCCTTCAGAACTCAACTAAACATTGGGCACCCCAAGGTCTTTCCCAGACAGTGGTTTCCCTCCTGTGTGTCCTGGTAACATGCCATTGTAGTGTATTGTACTTGCCTATGAGCCTCTCACCAAACCTAAAATTCCTTTAAGGTGGAAACCATGACATTAGCAATTCAGCAATATCCCTGAAACTTAGCAGGCATTTAACAAATCTTACATCGTTTTAGAACATCCTACCTTCCTTGCTAAAGGCATATTGTATATGTGCTTACATATATTCTTGAGTCACATTTTACTGGGAGTGACTTGCTAAGTGCCCATTGTGAGCTATGCTGGGAGAGGACTCCCCCACCGATACCATACAAACCATAGTTATTGGACAGGAAAAGGGGATGAGGAAAGAAAGAAAAATGGAGGAAGGAGAAACTGTAGGAGAAAGAGACAATACTCAGAAAGTTGATTAAATATAGTAATTAAATATTAAAAGTGATTTTTGGAACACAAATAAATTTTATCATTTTCTAGCTTATTATGACCATGTAAAAGATACGGCAGGATTAAGAAAAAAAGGTGAGTGGGTTATGACTGAAATATCTGCAATAATGGTATGTAAGTTAGAAATTCTGTGAAACAACATCATGCTAATAGGTCCAAAGGGGAAATATATGATCCTTTCAAGTGGTCCCAAACCACATCTGACAAGATTCAAAATCAGTTATTCCTAAACATCCTTGATAGAGTAAAAATACTTTTAAAATAATAATAGTTATTATTGTATAGTACCTCTCTCAACCCAAAAGTCAGCATCAATCAACATCAATAAGCTTAATGGCAAAGAGCATCACAAGTAAAGGCACAAACAAGACCAGAATGCCCACTAATAACTCCATTACGTACATCCATTATGTATACTATTCTAGAAATATTAGCAACAGCCCATCTACAAAAGGAAGAAATGACGTATAAACAGTAAATAAGTGGAGAAAACTACTAATATTTGGAGAGATCATAACTGTATACAACCTATAGGTAGATTCCATTAATTTCCCATTTTATACATGAGGAAACTAAGACACAGAATGGATAAGTAGTTGACCAAGATCTCACACCTACTTTGTGGCAGAGACAGAACCTGAATTCAGGCAGTCAGTTTCCAGATTTTATACTTTAATCATTGCACTATATTACAGAATATAGAGTAAACCCATTTCTCCCCCATTTCTTCCAAACACACACACACACACACACACACACACACACACACACACACACATATTTTAGAGAAATATACGAGAGGAAAATGACATTGGATGCTTTGGTAAGAGTGGTAGGGGTGGGAGGAAGAGGAAAGACTTGTTTTTATGTTCTACAGATTACTGTACTGCATGAGTTTTCTAACTACACGGCTATTTTATTTCTCCTTTGATATAAACAGAAACACAAGAAAAGCATGTGAACAGACCCTGAAGCAGAAAAGAGCACTCTTTGAGAAACAAAAAGTTTTCAGGATTGATGCAGAGATGGATCCAGAAGAGAAATAATGATGAGCTTGGAGAGGAAAGCTAGTCTTTGTAGGCCATTTGAAATATATTTTGGAACTTGTCCTGGAGGTAATGGAAAATCATTTAGAGTTTTAAGCATGGGAGTAACATAATCAGATAAATGTTTTTTAAAAGATCATTGGGTCAACAGAGTGAATAATAGATTGGAAAGAAGCAAAAGGGACTTGTGAAGAGCAGCACTAGGGGTTATATGTTAGCAATGAATCACTAAATTCTACTCCTAAAACCTATATTACATTATATGTTAACTAACTAGAATTTAAATAAAAATTTTTAAAAAAGAAGCAAGGGATTATTTACAAGCAAATTAGAGTAGTGCAGAAAGATGATGATGGGGACTTAGACTGCAAAAGTTGCAGTGAAGAACGAAGTAAGTGGATGGATCACAAAGGTAGCAAGTGGGCAGGATCAATGGGACTTGGTGATTGACAGGATGGGGAGAGACAGAGAAGAAATAAAAATGACTCTCAGTGCTTTGGCTTGCATATTTTTTGTGCAATGTTGCCATTCACTGATAGGGAGGAAGAAATTATGGGGAGTGTGGAATTTGGAATATGTTGAGTCAGAGACAGCAGTATGAAATCCAAGTAAAGATGTGAAATAGGCAAATGAATATATGGCACTGGAGCTCAGATGAGAGGTCTCTGTTGGGTACAACAATGATCCCATGGGAGTAAACAAGGACATGCAGGGAGAAAGTAACTCTTGAACAGAGGCTCTGAAAGAGAGACCAGCTCTCTGAAAGGATTCAGAAAATAATTGTTGAATGAATGAATGGAGAAGCCAAGGAGATAGAGAAAGTGTACCGTGAACAAAGGGAAGAAAAGTCAGATACACATCATAAAAGAAAGTGGAAAAACAGTGGCCAATTTAGTCAAATGAGGTTAAGAAATAAATTTCATGAATACAGATTGATTAAAGGATTTATTTTTGAAAGAATTCCAATATTAACATTTTTTATAGAGATATAATATCGAATACCTTTTCCAAATATAGTATTATGTAAATGAAAATATGATACTTTGGGGATAATTAAATGACAGAATCAAAGAAAAATGCCATTTGGTCAATGTTCTCTGAAAAGATAGAATAACTTTTGATTCTGGCAATCTTTTACTTATTCAAAAAATTCAAATAATCAGATAATCCAATTTCCAAAACAAACCATTTAATAAAAGGATTTTTAACTGAGTGTCAAATATAATAGATGTAATTAGGAAACAGTAACATGATTTTAAGTGGGTAAAAATGTGATTGATAAATGTGTTAGAGTAGAATCCTACCAGATATTTCAGAAATAACAAATCATATCACTGACTTTGTAGTATTTTCATTCTTAATTTCATTTTCCCAGTATTTCTAGGCTGTTTAACACTTTTCATGCAGTTTTTTAGCATGGAGAATACCAAGGTAATTCAACTCAAGTTTCCTGCCATCAGGAAGCTTGCATTATTGTGAGGAGGGTAATGATAAATACATAATCATTTGCTTGGAATAATACAAATATGCAACAAGTTATAAGGGATTTCAATACCTGTCAGAGCGATATCTAGGAGAAAACACAGGAGTTGAGCTTTTAGGGCTGAATAAGTGTCAGGCAGAGGAAATATAAGAACAGGCGTGGTAGGCAGAAGGAAGGCAATTTGATTAGAGAAGCAAAGGAAAGATTTACTGCATCCAGCAAAAACAAACACTGTTTGGCATTATTGCAGAATGATGTTTAGAACCAGAAGTGAAAATACTTGACACTGAATTACCAGGTATGGGGCTAGAAGTCATGGAGGCTATAAGGAGAAACTTGGACTTTAACCTGGAGGAGAATGGAACCTTTGTAGGGTTTGCTATAGGTAGGTAACAGTTATACACACATGTGCACGCACACGTGCATGTACACATATGCACTTGTTTAGTTATTTACTTCTTTACTTATATATAATCAGGTCTCTGTATTGAAAATGGATTGGGACAGTACAGGACTTGGAGTCAAACAGATAAGGAAAGGGCTCATAACAGTAATTTAGGAGAATAATTTAGAAAAGATGAACAAGAGAAATGGAAGTAAGGGTAGAGAGGAAGGAAACAAGTGGGCCTTTATTATTTTTTATTTGTGCAACACCCCTTTCTCTGATTTTTCTGATAAAAGGCAGCTTCTTCATTTGGAGAATGAATCCCACCCCTGGAGCCACCCACTCTCATCACCAATAATGGCTACTCCATGGATGGATCAAAATCTGTTAACGCCTCCTACCCTCTTACCCAATACTTCCACCACAATAACTGGGCCAAGAAGTGGAAATATAGTCCAAACTGGGCCAAAAAAATCACTTCTAGATTTGGAATTAGGAGAGAAAGTGCCATTTTCCTCTCCACATGAAGCTGTGAGCCCAGGGTTACCAGAGAGGAGGTAGCCAACACACAAAGAGAAGCAGAGATCAGTGAGGGGATAGTACAAGTGAGACACTGAGAGATTCAGAAAGACACGTGGTACCATGGATTCCCTTGTTGCCCAGCTATATTTCCACCAGTCAAGGTGACACAAGTCCATTCAGGCACCCTCAGCTTTTTGAAAGTTTGAGTTACACCACTCTACTTTAGTGAGAGATCTACATTAGTACCTGTTTTCTCTGAGAGAAATCCAAAAAGGATTTTCATTTTTATGGAAAAAGGCAAAAGGTGAAAATAGCACTCAGTGTTTGTTTTGCAGATGCTGGTCTAGAGATAACATGCACCCTGAGGAGTGGTGACAGTGGCCCCGCTCAGCTCCTTTCCTGGGAAATATCCTCAGCATCTCATCATCAAACCACCATAGCTTTGAACTGTGTCTGTGAGCATCTGTGTTTCAACTCCATTTATTTTGTGCATCCGTCAGCAACATGTGACCTAAGGTATCAAAAAAGACTAAGAGAAATTATCTCTTTGGCTGGTAATGCTCAAAAAAATTCTGTATAAATTAATGGTAATTGCTTCTTCACTTCATTCCATTTCAGCTTAGGCAAGGTTTCATAGGAAAGCTGTGCTTTTGGCAGCAGAGTAAGTCTGTAGGTGATATTAGGAAAGAGTCAGGTAATATTAGGAAAGAAACAGGAAAAACAAGAAAATAAAAACAGTGCTAACTTTCTAGTTAGTAATCGGTAGAACATAGTACTGTTAAGTGAGATAGATAGAGGAGTATATGGAAGGATGAGCAGGTTTTGAGAAAAAGATGATGAGTCAAGCTTTACACGTGTTAGGTTTAAGGTGCCTATCAGCCATTCAGGGGGGCATTCTGCTGACATAAGCAGATCTCAGTAAATGTGGACAGAGTTGCATCCAGCTTTGGAAATTTACAGGCTGGAGAATTATCCCATCAAGATGAAAGATGGACACTTCAAAAGTGATGCTATTAGACACGGAAAATGTGCAGAGTAAGAAAAATAGTGGGATATAAATAAAAATCCGGAGAATGTCAACTGTAAAGGGTCCAAAGTGAAAGAACACATTAAACAGAAAGAGAAATACCATAAAATTACAAAACAAACAAGAATTCTCAGTAATATAGAAACGAAGTGGTAGAAAATATGTATGAAGAAGTTACTAACTCTTAAAAGCTACAAAGAGGTCCAATGTCAGAAAAGTCTCCATGGCAACTGGAAGGGCTATTAGTGCTCTTACAGGGAACTGTTAATAGAACAGTGTGAAGAAAAACACACTTCCAGTGGGCTGTGATAAACACATGAGCTGAGGAAGCTAGCTACAATCAGCGCAGTTCTCACATTTTCGTCAACAGAGGACAAAAAGGTTGGACCGCAGTTGGAGGGGAATACAGGCAAGGTTTTACCAGGTTAGGAAAGACACCAACGGGAAAACCACATACATACTCCTGTAGTATATGAAACACACATATGTGTAGTAGTATATGAATTGTACATATGTGTACAAAAAATAACTACATATACACATCTATTCTGAACCCCTAGGTTTAAATCTCATTTTCTGAGGACAATTTGTATAACTTCCCTGTGTCTCTTTTATTCTTTCTGTAATATGAGAATAGTGGGATAATAAGTAGAAATTGTTCAATGGAATCATCGTGAAGGTTAAATGTGTTAACAGGTGGAAAGAAGAGAGAGCACATCCCGGGGCATAGTCAGCACGCAGGAAATACTAGCTACCATCACAATAAAGATAATCCATCTTTGCCTTCATATTTACTTGGAAATCTCTTTGAGGTTGCTCAAGTGTGTAGGTAGAGAAGGATGCCAGAGCTCACAGAAATATATCACTACTTCAAGTTCTTAATAATGGACAGAACTCTCAATGCCAAAAATACTTTGGACTGGCTGACAAAGCATTAAGCATTGATTTTCTGGCTCTGTCAGTCTTCTTCCTTGTAAGTGTTTTCTTTTCCTCTCAACTCCAGGCCCCCAAGTGTCTTTTTTATCTACTTACACTGACTCCCAGAAGTGCTACTTTTCAGTGTCACAGAGAGCATGACATCATCACTGGAGGACAGGGTGCATATGCTTCATATATCAGTCAGTTGATGGCGCCTGCCTAGGTCTTATTTCGGCAAAACATCTACACTCATTCCTCACAAATGTTGAGACACATTCTTTAGACCACGTAGCAATTTTTTAAAATATGAAGAATGATTAAGGATGAAATGGTAATAATATGATGTAATAAAAATCAGAATTAAAAAGTTCATCGATAATACAATTTCAACTCTAAAAATGTATACAGGTGTGTGTTTATATTGTGCTTAAAAAGCACAGAAAAACTGGAAGAAATAGAACTGGCATTCTTCACAGAACTAGAACCAGCAATCCTAAAATTTGTATGGAACCACAAAAGACCCCAATTGGTCAAATTAATGTTGAAAAGGAAAAACAGAGCTCAAGGCATCATAATCCCGGACTTTAACCCATACTACAAAGCTGTAATCATCAATACAGTATGACACTGGCATAAAAACAGACATATAGATCAATGGAATGGAATAGAGAACCCAGAAATGGACCCACAAATATATGGCCAACCAATCTTTGACAAAGCAAGAAAGAGTATCCAATGGAAGAAAAGATAGTCTCTTTAGCAAACAGTGCTAAGAAAACTGGACAGAGACATGCAGAATTAGACTGGACCACCTTCTTACACTGTACATAAAAATAAATTCAAAATGGATGAAAGACCTAAATGTGAGACAGGAAACCATCAGGACCCGAGAGGAGAAAACAGGCAGCAAGTTCTTTGACCTCAACCACAGCAACTTCTTACTTGACATGTGTCCAGAGGCAAGGGAAATAAAAGCAAAAATGAACTATTGAGACCTCATGGAGATAAAAAGCTTCTGCACAGTGAAGGAAACAGTCAACAAAACTAAAAGGCCATCGACAAAATAGAAGAAGATATTTGCAAATGACAAATTGGATAGTTTTTGTATCCAAAATCTATAAAGAACTTATCAAACTAAACACCCAAAAAACAAATGATCCAGTGAAGAAATGGACAGAAGACATGAACACTTTTCCAAAGAAGACATTCAGATGGCTGACAGACACATGAAAAGATGCTCAACATCACTCATCATCAGGGAAATACAAGTAAAATCCATGATGTGATACCACCTCACACCCGTCAGAATGGCTAAAATTAACAACAGATGTTGGCGAGGATGAGGAGAAAGGGAAACTCTCTTGCACTGTTGGTGGGAATGCAAACTGGTGCAGCCACTCTAGAAAATAGTATAGAGCTTCCTCAAAAAATTAAAAATAGAACTACCCTACGACCTAGCAATTACACTCCTAGGAATTTATCCAAAGGATACGGGAAAGGTACAGTCATCCAAATCAATGGTACTTTCTCTGGAATTGAAGCCAGTCACTTTACACAAGTATCTATGGAACCAATTATCCCACAGGTGGAGATTTCTTGGAGGGTGAACCTGGCTCTGCAGCCCTAGCTTCTGGGAATGTGGCTGAACTGGTTAATGAGGCCTCCTTTTGGTTTCTAGGAATAACAGTCACAGTTGCCCAAATAAAAATTTCCATGTGTCGAATGAAATTCTGTTGGATGCTGAGACTGAGGTCTTTACCTGTCTTCTAAGAACTTCCGTGAGGACATTTGCAAACATTTGTTTTCATGCTATTTTAGACTTCAAAAATTTGTTATACTCTGTCCTGGAGTAGCATTCACAGTATCAGCATCCTTGATATATTTGTAATTGTTAAAGGAAAAAAAAAAAAAAAAAACATCTGCTATTAAAAACAAAAGCAACTTGTGGTTTTGTGGGATAACAGGCAAATGTGTGCATTAATCTATGGAGCTGTGATAATAGAGATATCAGATATTCTTACTGTAAGACCCTCTGCTTTAAATATTTAGAATTTAAGCCAAAGCAATCTTGACAAAGAAGAACAAAACTGGAGGCATCACAATTCCAAATTTCAGGACTTACTACAAAGCTGTAGTAATCAAAACAGTATGGTAGTGGCACAAAATGAGACACATGAATCAACAGAATAAAAGAGAGACCCCAGAAGTAAACCCACAATTATATGGTTAATTAATGTATGACAAAGCAGGCAAGAATATACAATGGAAAAAAGACGGTCTCTTCAATAAACAGAGCCGGAAAAACTGGAAAGCCACATGTAAAAGAATTAAATGGACTACTTTCTAACACCATACACAAAAATAAACTCAGAATGGATTAAAGACCTAAACGTGAGAACTTTCAGGCCTCAACCCCCTGTATACTCATAAAAATCCTAGAAAAGAACACAGGCAATAATTTCTCTGATATTGGTCGTAGCAACATTGTACTAGATATGTGTCCTCAGGCAAGGGAAACAAAAGGAAAAATAAACTATCGGGACTATATCAAAGCAAAAGACTTCTGCACAGCAAAAGAAACCATCAACAAAATAAAAAGACAACCTGCAGAATAGGAGAGGATATTTGCAAATTATACATCCAATAAGGGGCTCATATCCAAAATCTGTGAAGAACCTCTATAACTCAACACCAAAAAAACAAATTATTTGATTAAAAATGGGCAGAGGACCCGAATAGACATTTTTCCAAGTAAGACGTACAGATAGATGGCCAAGAGATACATGAAAAGATGCTTAACATCACTCATCATCAGGAAAATGCAGTCAATAGCTACACTTGTGGCGAACATAGCATAACATATAAAGTTGTCAGATCTGATGTGTACTAAGTTGTACACCTGAAACTAATGTAACATTATGTGCCAACTATACTCAACTATTTAAAATTTTTTTAATTTAATAAAAATAAAATAAAATACTTAGGATTCATAGAATTGCCTTCTCTAATATTTTCCTTATGTTTCCATACGTGAGATATCTATGTATATTCTGAGACAAAGATGGGGAAAATTATTTGGAATTCACCAGGTTATATTACTTCTTTTTAGCATCCAAACCTACTTTCTCTTACAGAATTAATACTTATAAGGAATACAAAGTAAAAAAAAACCAGAAAAAACAAAAAAAAAAAACAAAAAAAACCAAAAACAAAAACAAAAAAAACCTGGAGGGGGTTTTGGTTTATTCAATTAGAAATGCTGATAACAAAATTCTACCAGCTCCAGGAAACAATTCTTCCTCTTACTATGTTTTCTTTCTACACATTTAAAATAGTTGCTTCCACTAATCTATAAAGCTGCATGTTTCGAATTGGGGTGGGGTAGTTGTTTGTTTTGTGTTTGTTTTTTTGTTTTTTTTTGTTGTTTTTTGTTTTTGTAACTGGAAGTTTTAGCATGGAAACTGCAATGGACCTCTATGCTTCAAAATCATTTACAACTTCAGGAATTCTCAATTCCCAGCCAATCTTTGTGAACTTGTACTCTGACAACAAAATCAGAATGAGCAGAAAGGAAGGTTGTTAGTAATCCTTTATCTAGCAGGTTTGCAAAACAAGGCCCTCAGTATCCATCATAACCATAAAAAACCACCCTATTTGTCTTTAAGAACATCATAGGTACAATCTGGAAAAAAATAAGACAAAAGAAAGAGGAAGAAAGTGAGATGCAATGAGAGAAATCCCTAGTCCTCTGGAATCCTGATTTCACGCCTCCTAAACTAGTCTCAGAATCTATCAGCTATTATAGTTTTGTTTTCCAGGCAGGAAGCAGAATTCTCAGATAATCCAATGAAAGCCCTTAGAATTTCTCTTTGGGTTTTTTGTTCTATTTCCAACCCTGCCCCCCCAAGCAATGCAATCTTTACTTATGATCACTAGTAACATGGAATTGCCAATGTGCTCTGATTAATTACCTGAGTCAGCCATTCATCAAGAGTGCATATCAGAGGCTATATACTAACAGCACAATGTAGCAATTCCCTTAGAGGTGTTTACAGGGTATGGGAGAAGAAAAATAATTATCCCTTGTTTTAGTTTTTACTGTGTGCTGTACAAGATGTTGGAGAAAAACCCGGAGACAAACAATTACCGAGTGATTTGATAAGGGTTATTATGAAGGTAAGTGGAAAGCGTTAGCAAGAAAATGGAGGGTTGCATAACTTTGCCTCCTTTTCCCCCCTAGATAATGCGACATTTAAGTTAAGCTATTTAAGGTTTTTACTCTACCTTACTGCTGGTAATAGACACTAATCTGAGCGATCTTAATAAACAAACAAAGCATGTTTTATTACACACATCAACAACAACTGAAGCATCCTGGAAAGAGTAGTGTGCAAACGGCAAAACAGCATAGCTGGACTGTGTGGGCTCACATCTCAACTCTGCTACTCATTTGCTGTGAGACCCTGAGCAGGTCACATAATCTGTGTTTCATGGTATTGAAGTGAGAGTCTATGTATAAAAGGCGTATAATAGTGCCTGGCACATGGCTCACGGGGCCTGAGAAACTGGCACCAGAACTGGGAAGATCACCTGTGGCTTCCTCGCTCATCGCTGTCACTCTCTGACCTTCAGCCTTTTGCTCTGTTCTCTTTCTCAGGCTACAGATCACAGGGACTTGGAAAAACAGGTCAAGAAAAAACAAAATGTAAAGGGCTTTGTATACAATGCTAAGACATTGGAACTTACTGTCAGTTAATGAGCCAGAAGTTTCTTGAAGCAGTGAGGTAACATGCTTATTTATAATTAGGATGTTTAAGAAAGATCACATAGCAGCATAGCGATTGGACAGAAAGATGGATGAGATCCCGTTTTATCCTTCAGACCTCTATTTACTATTTACAGGTATTTTTCTTGTCACCTACCTAAGATGAGTGGAGCTATATCTATACTTATGTATCTATCCATACAGACAGGGAAGGAGAAAGAGAGAAGAGACACAGTGTTTTGTTAGGGGCGACTAGAGGATCTTCTGAGGGGAGATGTATTAGTTTGCTATGGTTGCCATAACAAAATACCACAAACTAAGTGGCTTAAAAAAACAGAAATTTGTTTTCTCACAGTTCTGGAGTCTGGAAGTCCAAGGTCAGGGTGTTGGGAAGGTTTGTTTCCTCCCCTGAGGTGTCTCTCTTTTGGCTCTCAGATGGCCACTTTCTTGCTGTGTCCTCACATAACCTTTCCTCGGTTCATCACATCACCGATGTCTCTGTGTGTGTCCTAATATCCCCTTTTCATAAGGACACAGTCAGATTGGATTAGGGCCCACCCTAGTGGCCTCATTTTAATTTGATTACCTCTTTAAAGGCCCTCCAAACATAATCACATTCTGAGGCACTAGGGATTAGGGCTTTGACATATAAATTTGGTGGTGGTACAGGCACAATGTAGTCCCTAACAGAGAGTAAAATATTTTTGTTAGGAAGACAAGAATCCACAGTGGCAGCAGGAGCAGAAAGAAATGGATTACAGATGATTTTCTCATGTAGAATTAGGACTTACTGATTGATTTGATGTGGAACGAGAGACGTAGGAAGAAGGGAGACTATCTGTAAGTGTTCTACCTTGGCTAGCTGGACATACAGAAGTATACTTAAAAACAAAACAGATTTAGCGTAAGATGCAGATTTGGGAGATTAGGGCAATCGTTTACTACTGCATTCAATAGATAGCTAGCATGTTTTTATTGCATCCCTAGCAGTTTTAGAGAAACAAATTCCCTAAGCTGGAGTTTACGGTCAATGGTTCTCAAAATATGTAAACTTTGAGGTATCTATTAGATACTGAGACGATTAGATATAGAAAAGTGGAGATGTTGGGTAAGCAGTTGAATGTACAAATGTTAATTTCAAGGGTTGGGTGGGCACTGTAGCTAGCAATGTAGAAGGCAGCGTAAATATATTACTAAAGCCATGAACCTGAGTGTGTTCACGCAAGAACTACCAAGGTTGAGAAACAGTCTCTGAATCAGGCAAACGTGAATGGGTTATAAAGAAGAGGAAGGCCCGGTAAAAAGACAAGGGAAACAGATCGAGCAGTGAAATAGGGAAAAAAAAAGCAAACAATGACTTCAGTTTTGACTACATCCAGTTGAGAGTGCCTACAGAATTGTAGTGTATGTACCTTCAAATTAGCATTATAGGATAGTAATTTTATTTTTTTTTAATTTTTTTTAACATTTATTTATTTTTGAGACAGAGAGAGAGAGACAGAGTATGAACGGGGGAAGGTCAGAGAGGGAGAGAGACACAGAATCTGAAACAGGATCCAGGCTCTGAGCTGTCAGCACAGAGCCCGATGCGGGGCTCGAACTCACTGGCCGCAAGATCATGACCTGAAGTCAGATGCTCAACCAACTGAGCCACTCAGGCGCCCCTATAGGATAGTAATTTTAAAATACAAGGTTTATATGGGGCGCATAAATGGCTCAGCTGGTTAAGCATCAGACTCTTGATTTTGGCTCAGGTCATGATCTCACGGTTTGTGAGTTGGAGCTCTGAGATGGGCTCTGTGCTGATAACGTGGAGCCTACTTGGGAGCCTCTGTCTCCTCTCTCTCTGCCCCTCCCCAACTCACTGGCTCGCTCTCTCTCAAAATAAATAAACATTAAAAAATAATAAAAATAAAATAAAACTAACATAAAAAGAGTTTACATATTTGGGTCATAACAAATAATAACTCCATCTAACTGTGCTAAATGTACAAGTTCTAAGGAAAGGAATTTAATGTGTTACCTACACCAATCTGTAATCAAGAGGGAACAGTCCAAACTCTCAGAGTCCCAAACAGACCTTACTTTGCCTCTGGCAACCTTGTATAAAACGCTTATTTGCTTAGCAAAGATTATGCAAAAGTAAACTGGAGCCGACTGGCTGTCACCAGCACCAGCTTTCAGCATCTTATACAATATTGACAGATACTTGCTCACCGCATTGTGTTTGCCCATCTAAATTTCCCTTGGTTCCCATTATTCTCACTAAGTCCCCAGACTTCAATAAGGTTTTCTCTTTCTTTCATGTTTCAAGCCTTTAATTACTCCTTCAGACATCCCTTCTCAGTTTGGCAGTGTAAAAACAGACTTCAGGGAAAGATTTTCTAGAATTAAACAAATGGATTACGTCAGTGTTTTCCTGCTCTTTTAAGAATTAGGGCAAAATTATGTCTTTGTCATGTAGTCCACGTGAGTTTGGGCCAAAGAGCACATTGGCAATGATTCCTTAGGGAGGATGTTAAGCCGTCCTTCGTCATCAGTCACAGATGATGCTGATAATCTTGGGGAAGACAAAAATGAAATTTTCTTCATTCCTCTGATAAGACCTTCATTTCCTTTCAGACAGGCTAATTTCACCATTAGTACATTTGTGCTGCTGGGACAGTGTAGCATAATGTGTCTTTGCCAGTTTTTCCCCAGTCTTGCCAGTCCCACTCATTATTCCCATTTTGTTTGTTTGTATTTATTTATTTATTTATTTATTTATTTATTTTATTTATTTATTTATAAATGGAAGACATGACTTTTTTTTTTTTTTGGACGTTTATTCATTTTTGAGACAGAGAGAGACAGAGCATGAGCAGGGAAGGGGCAGAGAGAGAGAGACACAGAATCCTAAGCAAGCTCCTGGCTCTGAGTTGTCAGCATAGAGCCCGATGCAGGGCTCGAACCCAGGAACTGTGAATTCGTGACCTGAGCCAAAGTCAGACGCTTAACCGACTGAGCCACCCAGGAGCCCCTGTTCCCATTTTGTTTTTGAAAACCATCCACCTTTTTTTTTTTTTTTTAATTTTTTTTTTTCAACGTTTATTTATTTTTGGGACAGAGAGAGACAGAGCATGAACGGGGGAGGGTCAGAGAGAGCGAGACACAGAATCGGAAACAGGCTCCAGGCTCTGAGCCGTCAGCCCAGAGCCCGACGTGGGGCTCGAACTCACGGACCGCAAGATCGTGACCTGGCTGAAGTCGGACGCTTAACCGACTGCGCCACCCAGGCGCCCCAACCATCCACCTTTTGATTAGTAATCATCTTTTCCAAATCTGTCTGCAATTTTGCTTTCCCCAAAACATACACACAAGTGATTTGCTTAAAAAACAAATACATAAATATAATTTTAGCTCCCTTTTGTACTTCCTCTTCATAATAAGGCTATTAAACATTCTCCGGTTCCGAATACAGCCAAAATTAGAGGGGGACTCAGATTTTTTAACCTATTCTAAATGAGTGCCATTTTATAAATTAATTGCAAGGTCGACATGAACTTGTTCAGACACATGGAGAAAAGCCAAAACTCTGCCATTTCCTCTCAAGTCACCAATCCTCACCCCACCCCACCTCCCATTTATTTCTCTCAAGCTTCTCACCTCAACTTGCACACATAGTAAAGACAGTCTTTACCCATGATGTGGACCGTAGTCCAGAAAGCACAGAATAGTCCCAGGCTCTCTCAAATGGTGACATGGAAGAGAAAAGAAGAAAAACATGGGGCAATTAGCGAGGTCTCCCGGCGGTGTCAGAGGAAGAAGGCACGTGGGAGATCGTATCATCAAGGACAAGCAAACTCACATCTTCAGGGCCATAAATGACCAAAACCGAACAAAAATAGGTGTGGCCCAATGCAGAGAATACACCCATAAAGATGGAGCTGACACTACTCATGTCCAGCCAAAGGCTGCCATTCACAGCCATGGGACCAGTGCTGTCAGAGCTCCTGAGCCTTACTCTTATTTTTGAGAGTTGGGTCTTTTAATTATTATTTTTTGAGATAATCAGAAAGGTTGTTGTTTTGTTTTGTTTTTAATATGTGTACCATAACTCGAGTGTAGGGGCGCGTGGGTGGCAGTTAAGCATCCGTCTTCGGCTCAGGTCATGATCTTATGGTTCATGGGTTCGAGTCCCATGTCAGGCTCTGTGCTGACAACTCAGAGCCTGGATCCTGTTTCAGATTCTGTGTCTCCCTCTCTCTCTGCCCCTCCCCCGTTCATGCTCTGTCTCTCTCTGTCTCAAAAATAAATAAAAGCTAAAATAATAATAATAATAATAATAATAAAATAACTCGAGTTTGTAAGTCAACTGATTTTTCCTTGATACTGTTAGACTTAGAGGACACCAAGTTAAAACTTCTTTTACAAGGAAACAGTATTGCAGATGTCTACCAAAAGTCACACGATGATTAGCAGGCAGAACCCAGATCAAAAAATAAATTTCATGCCCCCTGAATATTCTCCAGCTGTTATGGTGATGAGTTTCCCAATTAATCAAATTTGGAAATGGAAATATAGAAAGCAAGGTAGCAAATTCTTCAATTAAGAAATAATAAAAGGAAGAGTATTATTATTCTCCCCCCTTCATTTTTTTGACATGCTTTTTGGTTTCTTTCATTTTGTGTCTTGTCAGGGAAGAAAGAAAAAGAAAGAGGGAGAGAGAGCTTCCTGGAGAGAAATTAAATCTGTTTTGAAGGCTTGTGTATGTGCCAGATAACTTCCTTGGGACTTAAAAAAAGATACACTTAAAAGATAAAGTCTATCTTTTAATCTTATGTAAGAAATTAGAGAGTAAAGTAGGTAAATAGTAAATGAAATGAGATCAAAAAAGCATAATTAATGTAAAACTTCCTTCACATAAGTTAAAAAAGAATTAAAGAACCTAAAGAATTTTGTGTGAATTGAATTCCTTAAGGTATTGTAAGGTACACATGGGGTCTGGGACAATGCTAAATTTGCACAAGATTATCTAAAGGTTACCTCTGATAGTGAGAGAGAGACTTCTGATCCCTAACCTGTGCACCTCCATTTGAGGCCTTGCAGGCATGAGATACACAGGATTAAAATATTTTCAGTGCATGTTTGAATGGGGCTCTGCTAGGATCAGGGTACAAGACTGAGTGGATACTTCTCGATTTATTCTAAATAGCACAGGAAACCACTGGAGAGTGGTAAGCAGGGAAATGACCTATCCCATGGGGAAGACTGACAGGATTGCAGAGGCTCTGTAAGAGAACAGAACTGGAGAGCATCCCTGCTCTGCATCCTGGAACAAAAGAGAAAATGAAGAAGAAAGACGGGTTTCTAAGCTCGATATACGTGTAACGCAGAGGCCCAGACACCTGCAAGGGAAAAGAGTCTCTGACTTGGGCAGCTTTGTGCCAGGAAGGTGATTTGGCTGACTGAATAAACACTGGCCAGAATTGGAAGAATGCCCAAATCTTGCTTGTAAAATACCCATTAAACCTCCAAGCTGCTTCATCAAAACATGGGCTTAAAGACAACCTACAGAGCCAGTTCTGACGGGAATAGAGACCACCTTCTCCAAAAGCAGCAGTGCTCCCGTGTGGGAGGCTGGCGGGGCTTAGCACTGGCACCACATGCCTGTTCATCTTACCTGCCAGCCTTTGCTTTGCACTTGTTTTTTTTTTTTTTTTTTTTTTTAATATGACCTCTTTAGGGTCTGTGTGCATTGCTGGTAGCAACGTGAATTGGCACAATCGGGCCATACACATTAAGAAGGCTAAAAATGTGCATTCACTCTGACCCGGCAATTTTACTTCAGTGACTTTATCTTGAGGGAATGGTTAGAGATGCAGTGATGAGAGAAACAAATGGAGAAAGCATAAAGGTCCAACAATAGTGCATGGGTCAGGTACATTAGGGCACCTGTGCAGCCATTCAATGTCAAGTTCGAGAAAAAGACTTCATGACGGAAAAGAAATCTGCAACATAATTTTAAGTAACAGAGACTACAAAATACTATACGGGACGGGAGTCTGATTTTTTTAAGGATCTGCTTTAATATATACATATTTAATTACATTGTATATTATAATAAAGTGTTAAGAGTGGTTCTTTCTCCAAGAACTATATATTTTTTTTAATTTTTTAATGTTTATTCATCTTTTTAAAATATAATTTATTGTCAATTTGGCTAATATACAGTGTGTTATTGGTTTTGGGGGTAGATTTCCGTGATTCATTGCTTACATACGATACCCACTGCTCATACCAACAAGTGCCCTTCTCAATGCCCATCACCCATTTTCCCCTCTCCCCTGCCCTCCCCTCATCAACCCTCAGTTTGTTCTCTGTATTTAAGAGTCTCTTATAGTTTGCCTCCCTGTTTGAAACTGTTTTTCCCCTTCCCATCCCCCATGATCTTCTGTTACGTTCCTTAAGTTCCACAAATGAGTGAAAACATATAATATCTCTTTCTCTGACTTATTTCACTTAGTATAATATCCTCCAGTTGCATCCACGTTGTTGCAAATGGCAGGATTTCATTCTTTCTCATTGCCAAGTAATATTCTATCGTATATATAAACCACATCTTCTTTATCCATTCATCAGTTGATGGACATTTGGACTCTTTCCATAATTTGGCTATTGTTGAAAGTGCTGTTATAAACACTGGGGTACATGTGCCCCTATGAATCAGCACTCCTGTATCCTTTGGATAAATTCCTAGCGGTGCTATTGTTGGGGCGTAAGGTAATTCTATTTTTAATTTTTTGAGGAACCTCCACACTGTTTTCCTGAGCGGCTGCACCAGTTTGCATTCCCACCAACAGTGCAAGAGGGTTCCCGTTTCTCCACATCCTCGTCAGGATCTGTGGTTTCCTGAGTTGTTCGTTTTAGCCACTCTGACAGGTGTGAGGTGGTACCTCAATGTGATTTTGATTTGTATTTCCCTGATGATGAGTGATGTTGAGCATCTTTTCATGTTAGACTATATTTTTTAAAACTGATTCTCTATTTTTTTTAAGTTTTTATAATGAACATAATTATTCTTGTAATTTAAAACACTTCTCTCAAAATGTACTGATATCGCCACTGAAAGCTCTGTGTCCAAAATGCTTACCTGTAACATCCTTAAGGCTTGTCTTCCAACCTGACCAGTAGGGGTTAGGACAGCGACTCTGGTCAACAGAAACCTGGAAGACATGAAATGTTGGGTGACATAAGAGAAAGAAAACAGTCTGTTACACACCCCGACTTTGTAATCCCACATATTCCATATATTTTCATGTTTTTTTTTTTTCTTATTTTCGGACTTGAGTTTCCCAAGCTTGATGCATTTGGTAGTGACATTCTCCTTTTCCTCCCAGATGCATGCTGCACAGTGCAGACAATGTGCAGACATTCTCCTTTTCCTCCCAGATGCATGCTTTATCTCCAGTGCTTACTAGGAGCTAGGTAAGTATTTGCTGAATAAAATTAAAAGAATGGATGAAGCTAAGCCCTATTAATAGGGAATCAGAGGGAAACATGGCATAGGGCATTGATAAACATGGGTGCGTTCAGGTCAGTTTTCAGTAAAAACAAAAGTACAATGTCTAGGAGGACTGAATTAAACTGTTTGCAAGGGTATATTATCCTGCAGATGTGGCTGGAAAATTCCCTTTTGCTCCAGCAGTATTTTAGGAGCTACTAATTTCTCATATGAAGGGCTTCAGACAGTGATTTCTTTTCCACAACAAGCAAGAAGATTAAGACCTATGGGGAAAAAAATTGATATTCATAGACTAGCACTGATGCCATCTCAAGGCATAGAATGAAAGGTTGTGGGGGGACTTCAGAGGGAAGAAGGAGAAGTAAAATAAATGAGGCTATGCAAATTACACACATTCTAAAATTATTTCTCTGTGCTATTTAATTCAAAAATTATAAATGCAGGGAGCATGTCATAAAACCCTATGATATTTTCTATAACCCAAATACGTATCGAGGATCTTGAAAACGTTCATCTCTCTGATGAAGTGTGGATGCAAACTAATTATAAATAATAAATGTAGACAAAGATTTTTATACAAACAAGGTTGATCCATGGATTCAAAGGAGAAATTCCATTTTATACATAAATCACAGGGAGATAGAGCTGAAAGGGACCTTGGCCATAGTAGTCAGAGTTTTCCAAGGAAACAGAACCAATAGGGTGGGGGGAGAGAAAACCTCTTTGAAGGAATTAGCTTATGCAATTGTGGAGGCTGACAAGTCCAAAATCTGCAGCAGGCTGGAGACCAAGGAAAGAGTTGATGCTTTAGTTCAAATCAAAAGGCAGCTACAGTCACAATGCCCTTTTTGGGGGTTAGGGGAGGAATCCATCTTCTTCTGTTAGGACCTTCAACGGATTGGATGAGGCCCATTCATATTATGAAGGATTATCTGCTTTACTTAGAGGCTAGTGATTTAAATGATAATCTCATCTAAAAAAATACCTCCAAACCAACATCCAGATGTGTTTGACCAAATATCTAGATAATCTGGACTAGCCAAGTTGACACATAGAATTGACCATCACATGAACCCATATGCACATTTGGAAGGACTCTCAGAAAAGTGAACTTCTCAAGCTTGTTTGCAAATAGACCATTGCCATCTTTCCTTGGTGTTGATATAAATTTTTTCCTGAAGTCTGCAAAAAGCCCTTGACATTCATTTCTAGAGCTAGAAGATATCAGACAATACCTTTTACTCTTTTAAGGATAGCGTGACTTGTTCCAAAAGTATGTAAATCATCTTTCAGGGATATGGATTATCTAATTCACTTGGCATCCCAGATGCTCTTAGAAATCTCATGATTTCCATATTGTAAGACTCCAATACCTACTTGCTCAATTAAAGTAAGGCTGGTTCTTAATGAGCTCAGTCAGAAATTTTTCATGTCACATCACCTAACTTCTCTCATTTTCATTTTACTTTTCTAAACAAAACAAAACAGGATTTACTAATAATCTCTAATATAAGTGGTAGCTATGCTAAGTAAGTAGTAGCTTTAGAGGAGGGAAATGGCAAGAAAGGCTCTTTATGAAGGGGAGACTTGGAGAATAGGACACATGTAGTCAGAGAGGAACGTGGAGAACTGCAAAGGAAGGAAACTGCACGAAATGAAAGAGGACAAAAGGTCTGAGGCATACTCGCACTGCGAATTGTGCACAGAGCTGTTGAGGGAAGATACGTGGGCATGTACACAGTGAACTTGAAGACAATATAAATAGTTTGTACTTTAAAGAGATTCAAGCGTTAAGAGTTTTGTATTGAGAAGTAACGTCATTAAAGTGTTTTTTTTTTTTTACATAGAGGGAAAAAAAAACTATTCTGGTCATATGAATGTAACCTCTTTAAATTAATCTACTTGATCTTTTCCTTCTGTCTCCTGTTCCCCTGTTTTTTAAATGACAGAATAATCCAATTCCGTGTATAAATTATACAATACTAAGCTGAAAATCCATGCACTACCAAAAAATAATTTAGAAGTAATTTTGTCATAAAAATTATTTCAATGCAGTTGTCACAACGAATACCTGTTATTACATTTATACACAATTACTTGTCAGCGGCAAATTTTAAACAGGAAAATGTGGGCTGCAGAGAACCCCATTAAAATGAAACATGAATCTAGAGTGAAGGGAAGAACAGATACCAGAATTAAGAGAAAAGAGACACAGTCTATACTCAGATGTCATATTAAATGTTTCAAGTCACAAGTAAGGATTGGTGGCTTGCTACTTCTTTATTTCCAGCAGTAATGAAATGACTGGTTCAGTGTATCTGATTGTGGTAGGTATTTGGAAAAGAGAGAGTACTGTTGTGGCAATAACAGGTGGTGCTTTGGGGGCTGAGCTCTGTCTCTGCTACTATCTACTTGGTGACTGAGAAAGGTTTTTTTGTCCAATTCACAAGAAAATTTCAGGTGATTAAAACCTACTTCTAGGGGCGCCTGGGTGGCGCAGTCGGTTAAGCGTCCGACTTCAGCCAGGTCACGATCTCGCGGTCCGTGAGTTCGAGCCCCGCGTCAGGCTCTGGGCTGATGGCTCGGAGCCTGGAGCCTGTTTCCGATTCTGTGTCTCCCTCTCTCTCTGCCCCTCCCCCGTTCATGCTCTGTCTCTCTCTGTCCCAAAAATAAATAAAAACGTTGAAAAAAAAATTAAAAAAAAAAAAAACCTACTTCTACAGTCCAGGTTGATGTTACTCTCTATGATGTTATTGGAATAGTAGATTAACTTTCTGCAAAGAGCCAGGACTGGAGAAAATGATTTGTTTTTTGGTAGTGTCGCAGGCCCTAATGAGGAGGTGAGCCCTTCTTGTAACTTTGTTCCTTGGGTTGCCCAAGGCTTGATTTACTACTCCTCTCAGTAAAAGTCCCGGCTTGTTCTTCTCCTGCTCTGAACAAAGGCTGATTTTCATGAGAAAAGAGTTAGTGAATGCTTTCCCTTAGGCATTGCGACTAGCTCCTTCCAGAGAAGCGGGCTGTTGCATTACTTTTTGTCATCTTTCATCACAGAAGCGTTTGCTAAAGGCGGCAGAAACTGTGCTGGTCCCACCTGTCTCTGCTCTCCTGAAACCAGTGATGGAAATCACCTGTAAACAATTTTAACAACAAATATTTGCTGGCAAACCAATCAAAATTCATAGCAATTAGAGATGCGCACATTTTCACAGAAGAGTCTAGGCACAGTCCATCCTGATTTGGTCTCCCGAGACCTGAGTGTTCATTGTTGGCTTTGGCTTCCCTGTTAAAGCTGATAACATCACACATTGAAAACCGAGAGCTGTTGAACGCAGCTCCAAGCAGCTTCAGGTTGGACGATGTTATCAACAGTGAAAAGAGTAACAGAGAACTCCAGGGCCTGGCTGGGTCTTGGCTTGTAAAATGTCTTTCAGTTCTGCCTCTAATATGTTTTTATGTAGAAAGTAGCTTGGGATCCGTTCATATGTTCCTAAACACCAGGAATTTTGCTGAAAGGGAGAAGAGGATTTTCAAACCCTGAAGATGTGGTAATAAAATGGAGATATGCAAAATTTTATTTGTTGAAAATCATATATATACATATATATAAAATCTATAATATATGATATATATATATAATATATATACATATCACATACATATATATGCAACTAATTCCAGGTGTCTTCTGGACAGGTCTTAAGGACCTATTTGCAAGCATTTTAAATGCAAGAGAATTCTTTACTCCCCCCCCCCCAATAGAGCTGTGTCTCATGATTTATGGATCATTTAGCACAGCTCAGCTGCACGAAACAGGTTAATTCCTGCATAGAGGGCAGCTGAAAGGAGGGAGATGACGAGACAGAGCTTTCCCAGGAGTGCCTGGGTTCTTCTCTTCTGAGAGTCTGTACGTAGAAGCCTTGAGAAATACAGAGGACATGAGAGAAAATGAGAACATGCATTCTAGGGCTCTGAATTCATTTCCAGAGTCCCCCCGCCCTACTGACCTGACTCCCAGCAAATGACCTGACATTTTGCATCAGGACCAACAGCAGACAGCCAGCTGCTAGGGGCCTGGCTATGGGGCAGCCACACAGAGAAAAGGCTAAAAAATAAACTGAGAAATCTTTAAAATAGAACTTTCCAGAACACATAGGTTTTCTCAAAAAATAAAATATTAATATGTTATTGTTCAAATATACTAATTCAAGAGTGGTATTAAGATATTTAAGATTATATAACATTTGCATCTAAGGGAGTACCAAGAAGAAGTTTAATAATGAAAGCAGAAAATGAAGAAAACCATCTTTTCTTGATGTAGTTCTGACCTAAAGTAGGGTTCAGCCCAGGTGGTTACTATACACACACACACTGGAGATTCATTAGAAAACAAAAAAACAAATTGTTAAGAAAAGGAATGCCCTATTTAAATTTTTTTCATTTTAAAATATTGCGAAACAATTTAAAAAATGAAGTATTACAAAAGTAAAGTATTACTAAAGTAATTAAAAATGACTATTTAGAAGGCTCTTAAATTCCATCTAACTTTTCTCAGCTCTGATATGATTCTTGGATTTTTTTTCCTCTTCGTTTGGGTTTGAATATGGAAACAGATGATTAAAATTATAATACCATAATTCAAGATATTGAGATAAAATAAAAGCTTGAAAATAACAGTTTTCAAGGGCTCCTGGGTAGCTCAATTGATTAAGCGTCCAACTCTTGATTTCGGCTTGGGTCATGATCTCAAGGTTCATGAGTTGGAGCCCCATGTCAGGCTCTGTGCCAACAGTGGGAAGCTTACTTGGGATTCTCTTTCTCCCCTTTCTCTCTGTCCCTTTCCCGCGCATGTATGTGTGACTGTGCACATGCTTTCTCTCTCTCAAAATAAATAAACTTTAAAAAAAAAAGAAAAGAAAATAATAATTTTCAAAAGTTAGTCTTTTTGGGTTAGGCCATTATACTTGAGGCCAAGTGCATAGAAAAATTATCTGTGCCATGATCAAACGCATTATCATATCCCAAATCCCCGAGGTCTTTCTTGCCTCTCTAGCAAGGTGCATTAGCCAACTAATAGTATTTCCAGATAGAAAAATGGAAAGGAAAATGCTGAGCCTGACACAGAGACAAGAGCCTAATAGGCTTGTGTACATACATTAGCCTTATGACTCACGATGGATTTGCAGACAGCACTGCCAAGTCTATCTCAGAGGGTCCGTCATTAACACTCACTGTGATCCCTGCTGCCTTTTCTCCCTTCAAATTCTCTTACAAGCTTTCCAAGTAGACGATTTAACTTAATATTTCTTCAAGGAGGAGAGAATGTAAGCAAGTTCAAGACAAGCCAATCCAATGTCTCATTTTCTTGGCTGATTTCAACAAATATTAAGTTCCAGATTTTGTTTTATTTATGGGCTCTATTAACAGAAAATGAATTAATACTGAGTCATTCAAGGGCTGAAACGAGAATAAAGAAGAGAGCGCATCTCCTCTCCTTAACTAACAACAAATTACTTTCAAATTGTTTTAAGCTTTCATGATTTTTTTTTAAACACATAAGTTAGGTAACACTGGACTAAAATGTACTGAACACACAAAAATCGAACAACTGGTAGTAAATTAATTTTATTTAGTTATCAAAATTACTCCCCTCCCCCTTGTTTCTTACCGTCTATTAACATGAGAATCAGAGATGTGACTGGAAAGGAGCTCTTTTTCCCTACATCAATAGAAAACTAGTACTTCTATTACCCTCTTCAAGTCCAGAAATAAAACAAATTATCCATCTCCAAATTTAAACATTCATTGAGATTTGCATGGTGGTTTCTCACTCTTTCATACTTTCTGGAAGATTCTATAAAGACATCACCTGCAAGAATTATTTAAACGTTTCCTGGTGTGGGGTAGATAATTTGCATTGCCTCTAAACAAAGCCCAGACTAAAATGCTAGCAGTAATCTAAAATTTAGAAAGGAATTATCAGAAACTCCTACAGATCACTCCTTTTTTATCACTTCTCTAGACACTAATACTATTTCAGAAACAGCTGGAAGGGAAGTCTATTTAAAATGGCTTCAATTAGAATGAAAAATTAGTATTTAATAATTTATTGCTTTAGCATTTTCAGGGTTGAGATATAGAGAGAGTTTTTCACTGTTTCATCAGCACTGTCTTGTGCATGCCTCACCTTGCACTTCAGATGAAATCTGAGCTAAGATGTTCCATCATCACCCCTGTTCTTCCTACAGAAGCCCTCAGAACTGGTTCTCCATTTGTAGTACCAGTTAAGGACCCCGACCAGGCTCAGTTGTTTAAATATACCTAGACTGGGGTTCCTGGGTGGCTGAGTTGGTTAAGCATCCAACTTAGGCTCAGGTAATGATCTCACGGTCCATGGGTTCGAACCCTGTGTCTGAGCCGACAGCTCAGGGCCTGGAGCCTGTTTCAAATTCTGTGTCTCCCTCTCTCTCTGTCCCTCCCCCACTCATGCTGTGTGTGTGTGTCTCTCTCTCTCAAAAATAAACATTAAATTTTTCTTTAGAAAAATAAATGAATAAATACACCTAGACCACATCCTTTCTTCTCCTGTCTCACTTGAGCTACTTTTACTACCACTACCATTTCACTTCCACACTTCACCTACTTGCCTACCTCTAATGTTAATACAATCCAATATTTTGGGATCCCAAGTCCTCCTGGAGAAATCACATCACCATGCAGTCACTGTTCCAGATGCCCAGTGACAGCTGGCCTGCAGCCCTCTCTGGTCAACTATTTATATGTTCATAATGAGTAGTCTCTGGCATTCCTCACAGTGACAAATCAAAACCATACAGAAACTGGTTGTCCTTCATTTACCCTGCCGCCCCTACATCCTACCCTCCTTCTCAAAAAGCACACTTCTCTCCTATTTCACAAAGAAATTGAAGTTTCCCAGGTATTTTCCCTTCTGATGTCTAGGCTCCTGCATCTGTCCCTCCTTTACATGGTTTTTTCTACTTGTGTAAGGTCTCCAAGGGGGTTTCATCAGCATCTCCTCCCTCCCTTGTGTCTTCAATGTTTTTTTCCTGTATCCTCACATTCTATGTACCTTTAGGAGACTATTACCTGGTTTCTGTCTCCACTCTGCTAAAATTTTCTGGCAATGATTGCCAATGATCACTTCATATTGCTTGACACAAACTCACTTTAATTATATTAACTGACATCTATTCTTCCTAGAATTCTCTCCCTTCTTCCCTCTGTGACCACATTCAGTCATGGTTCTCCTCTTGTATTTCAGACCTTTCCCTTTCAGTCTTCTTCTCTGATTCTCTTTTATTCATCTCCTAAATGCCTGCGATACTGGGGGGAGCTGAAGCAGTCAAACCAGTATTCAGAGTCAGAAAGTAGAACTCGAGAGCCCAGCAACACAGACCCCATGTTGCATGATGGCTAAACCCAGTGGCTTCACAGGTGAGCAAAAAAAGGGTACAAATCCCTGCTCTTCCACTTACTAGATGGATACTTTGGGACAGGTTATTTAGTCTCTTTGAGTACTGGTTTTCTCACACATAGAATATAGATAATAATACTTTCCAGAGACCGCTGCTGTGAGGAATAACTCTGATAATAAATGCAAAGTGTCTATCAATACGGCTTTCCAATAAATGACATCTATTATTATTTTATTGGTTTTAAGGTTCCTCAAATATTTATCTCTGTTTTCAGAGTCAAGCATGAGACAAAACAGTAATGTGGGGAACCATTTAGGGCGGCATTATATTAGGAAAGAGAGAGAAGCATTCTTGCTACAATCCAATTGAACCAATTTAAAAATTATCTGAGCTATTCACCTAGCCTAATTCGCCATTAAGTTTAAGAGGCTTCCATTCTTTCCAGAGCAACACTGACTTGAATGCTTCACCAGCACTTTTAGCCAGAGTTCCTCACAGTATCCCCAGCCCTGACCCCTGCTGCCAGGTAACCTCAAATCTTTATGGACCAATGATCCCAGATTTGCAGAGTGCAAAGCATATTAACACATCACCCCATTATCTTTAGGACTATCTTTGAATACCAAAGACACAAATATTTAATAAAAAATCTATTAAGCAAATCAACATTTTTAAATTTGTGGCGGATTTCTCTACCTGCGAGTTCGTAATGCAAAGAAAGAATGGAGAGCCTATCAACTATTTAAAGTTCTTGCTAAAGGATTATTTTAAAAGGTAAAATCACGATTGTCATACAAATATAAAGCAAATGCATGTAAAAGATTTTATCTAACTCATTAATTACTGAGGGAACCAAGAATATGTCCCAACCTAGTCAAAGAAGAAACCTTAGTACACATATATAGAGGTCCTCTCTATACACAGGAATGTGCAAATGAATATTCAGATAGATGTGAAACTGTCAATATCCACCCGGAAATAATTAAGTTCTGCCATACACAATACATCTGTATTTCTAAAGATAAAATTCTCTGTATTATCAGAGCTGTAAAAGTTTGATGACTACAAAGGGAGAGGTAACCCTAACAGAACACTCAGTTACTGTTCTTTGCTTGTTTCTAAGTTTTTCTTTTTTTTTTCTTTTTCTTTTTTTTTTCTTTCTGACACTGTATCTTTTGAAGCTAGGAAGGATTCCAAGTGCACAGTTTCCTCTGTCTTGACACTATACACAGACAGATAAGCTCTCGGCAACCAATGAGACAGAGTTAGCATGTGTTAAGGGGTCCTCAAATAATATATAGCAGTCAGAGTCTGAAGAGGTTAGAGAACTCCTGGTTTCTACTTCCACAGCCAATGCTTTGGACACTATGTGTTTCCATTAACATATATGTAATGTGACATTTAGATCTGTTCTATTCAACAATCTTAGACAGCAGCAATTATATAAACAGGAAAAATAAGATTCACCACTTTAGATATAACAAGAATAATGACTGTTCTGACTTACATTTCCCCCTCATTCTTCCTCCCTTCGTCACCCTTCTGAATTGCATTTTGTAAAGCTTGAGACAGGACCTCACTGGGAAGGAGAGGGGTGGGAGCTGGTGCAACGTGCACTGAGCTTGATAGAGCATCATCGTGGCATTTCCATAACGAGCTTACAACAGAATCTTTGTCAGACCTCTCTTTGCTTTGACCCTGATGCTGAACATGAGGTCAGGGCACATGCCCCACAGTTCATCCAGCTGGAGTTCTAGGAGAACAGGATGGTGATGTCAGTTTTGGCACTCCGTGTAAGGACAACAAAGCCTGCACCTAGTGAATTACAAGAAGATGGATCCCAGCCCTCGGTTCTGTGTTTACAAAAACATCAGCAATAAACACACATACATTTTAGTAAAAGAAAACCACAGCCCTCTCATCGTCGTGATGAAAAGAAAAACAGATTTTGAAAAATCACGGGTAATTTAGAAAATACAATAAATATAACATAAGACCCCTCCCTTTTCTAATTAGTTAATATCACAAAAGCATATGGGAAGGCTATTGCCTTTATATTCCATAAACTACAGCCTTTTGTCACTTGTAGCTATAGTGATAAACATCAGTTTTTACACTGGCCTTTGGGAAAGTTTACAACTTCCATTTTAATTATAATATAGAGAAGAACAAAGAATTTAGTTCTGCAAGAATTTGGGTCAGGTGTTTTTAAAATTCCAGTAGCTCTCCTGACACTTCAGAAGAGGCTCCATTCTTTCTCCAAGCACAATACTGATATCTGATTTTGCCACCCCTAAATAACAATAGCAGTCATGAAACAGAACTGTTTTCATTCTCTTTATAAATAGCTTTCAGTTATAACCTGCTCCCTCTAAGAGACACACCCATTAGGCATGAGTCTTAAAGTTCTTGCATTTAGGGCTTCACTGGAGAACACGCTCAAAGTCAAAGACCCGGGAAGGAAGGACTTGTTTGGAGAGACCACAGCCTGGTGAGGTCAAATTCATTTGAAAATCTGAAAGCCAATCCTTCCTCTTTTTCATTAAAAAAAAAAAAAAATCCTGCCATTTGAGACTATTGCCATTTATTATGTTTATTTAAAATATAAAACGTGTAGGGGCACCTGGGTGGCTCAGTTGGTGAAGTGTCTCACTCAGTTTCGGCTCAGGTCATGATCTCTTTCCTTCTCTCTCTGCCCCTCCCTCACTTGCATGCTCTCTCTCTGTCTCTCTCAAAAGAAATAAACTTAAAAGAAAGATAAACGTGTAAATATTTAGTTGAAAAATAAGTCAGAAATACTTGCAAGTATATTGTTTCCCTGAACACACATACACACAAAGCCTCAGAGAAAAAGGAACTTGCATATCGTTACTGAGTTTCTATTGGAAATTAAAAAAAAAATGTTGAGGAAGATAGATATACAGCTGTTGGAAAATAAAGTGGAACCATTTCGCTTTTAATCATTACAGAACTGACTCAAAACCTACAGTTTCAGTTCCATAAAAAAAGCAATTTTGAGATTTTTCTCACTAATTCTTGCCTTTCATAATAATAGATACCATGTGATAAGTGTTTAATACATGCCAGACTCTGAGTTGAGTCTTTTACATGCTTTAATTATTTCTACCACTTAAGAGCAATTTATGAGGCAAATACTATTATCATCAGTCTTTTTTCATGGATAAGGAAATCAAGGATTCAAGAGGTCAAAACTTGCCCAAAGTCACAGAGTTGTTAGGTATCCATGGCAATTATTATCTTTCCTACATGTTGCCATATGACTTAAAAAAAACTCAGTAGTTATGGTATAGGAGATTCCCAGATATAAGTAGCGAGACCAGGAAATGGTTTTTAGGCTCCGTAACAGTGTTTTCACCCCTTTCCATTCCTCCTTAGGGTTCCAAAATGCACAGCAACTTAATGTGTCTTTCTCTGAGGTTTTGCCATACTCTCTTCGGCCCAAAAACTCTAATAAATTTTGCTGGCAAAATTTCCTGGGTCCTCCTTGTGTCTTTCTCTATTTCTCTAACTACACCAAAATTTCAAATATTGTCCTTTTCTTACTATTTGTTGTCTACTGACATGAAATCCTCTTGATATCCATTTGGATATCCTTCCTGGTTCAACAGGAAACTAGTTAATGCCACAAAATAAGTGATAAGGCTCCAGGGAATGTGTTGAGCAAAGGAACTAATTTGTCAGAATATTTTATGCTTGTTGCTGAGGTAGTATCTTAATTGTTTAAAATTTTAAGTAATAGGAAGATAATAATCATCCCAAATACAAAAATAGTTAAATATTCATCTCAAAAGAGAAAATCCTCCTCACTTTCTTCCCTCAGCTTTCTGTTTTTTGGGTTGACTATGAAGCCAGCACATATTTTCCTCCCAGAAGCTCCTCAAACATGAACTTTTTTCAGGGCACCTGGGTGGCTCAGTTGAGTGTCCGACTTCAGCCCAGGTCATAATCTCATGGTTCGTGGGTTCGAGCCCCACATCCCCCTCTGTGCTGACAGCTCGGAGCCTGGAGCCTGCTTCAGATTCTATGTCCCTCTTTCTCTGCCCCTCCCTTAATCGCAGTCTGTCTCTCAAATAAACATTAAAAAATATAAAAAAATAAAACATGAACTTTTTTCAAGCTATGTGGACTGTAAGAAGGGGCAGGTGGATCAGTAAAGTATCCTCCAGACTAAGAAGGCGTTTTAAGACAAAAAAATAAGACAAAGCACTCCGTATAGTTTATACAACTTTTTCAGGGTAACTTACTGACAGGGGGCAGTGGGCAGACAGATGATGGAGGCAGATGGTGCGCCCCCATAATCTGGGGACTTTAATTCCCAGCTTTTATGGAGCAAAGGGCAGGGTGGTGGGGTCACAGCATAGTTATCTAACGTGGTGCCATCTGCGTGCCAGACGATCTCCACTAGTTAACTCAGGTAGGGCCTTCTGTGCACCAGGCATCTTTCTGAAGATCAGAATAAGCCTTCCAACACTCCATGCAGGACACACGTTAACCTCCGCAGGGCCTGGCACACGTAGCCCAGCCAGAGATCATCACCTGGGCATAAACAAGACGGAGGGCCAAATAGGGAATCCACATTGTCAACACTCTTACAGTGGACTTTCTCTTAACCCACAAGAAGGAAGGACTGAAGCTTTATCATTAACATCTTCATTATCTTGACTTGCTCCCTGATTAGGTACCTACCATCAGGACAAAACTAAAATATAGACTTCTAACATAAGGGAGGCAGGACCTTCCCCAATTCCACTGACCCACTGTTAGATTACAAGTATTTCCTAAACCGACACATGTACGTACGTACGTACACACACACACACACACACACACACACACTCCTCCATGATGTCCTTCATCATCTTCACTCTTCTGTTATTCAATAACTCTTCTTAAGGACTCATTATTTTGTTCTCTTTGAAGGCTGAGATCATACCTTCTTTAGTCAGAAAAATAATCTCCTGCTCTTAAGAAGCACATAGTTTAGTGGAAGAAGGTGAAATGACTGAGAACTTCTAAATATAACACAGCGTGCATAATGGCATTCTCGAAGTATCGGAGGAGCCGAGCCCGGGAGAGTCAGGAGACATAATGCAGAGGGAGAAGATCATTCGATTCCTCTGACTCTGGGCCCTGCCTGGACCACAGCAACAGGGAAACCAGTTTCCTCCTAGGGTCAGCTAAATAATGCATGGGGCCCAATGCAAAATGAAAATGTGCCTTTAAAGGTACTAAAATATAAAGCATGATTCTTTCCTTCATGGTCTGTCTTGACTCACCATGGTATTTTAGATTTGCTATTTAACGTCATATTTCCTGGGACCCAACACTGACCCTCACAGGCACCCTACCCCCCACCATCACCTCTGGGTGCATACACATTCGCCGCCCTCCCCCCCCCCCCCTTAAGCTGCTGGGTCCCTCCTCCCACACACCACAAGCCCTACGTCGCTGGCAATACGGAATGAGCTGTGCCTGGCCAGGGGCAGAGAAGTCAAGCTAGGCATCTCCCTTTCCTTCTCAGCCTCCTCACCAACCTACAGTGGATAAGTGACCTTCAAGAGACTCCAACCTCCACAATGAGAACTGCCTGGTACCTGGATTGGGGGTGAGCAAGAGGCTCACCCCATCTGATGTCTGCTGAACATGTCTTGCTTCTTCCAACTCGGGGCAGCGACCCCGGCTGCCCTGTGCGGCTCCAAAATGCCCTGAGGCATTTGCCTCTGACCTCCCCACCTCCGTGCCTTCCACCCCCCCTCCCCCCCACCCCCGACCCAGGTCACAGGAATGAGGAAGCCAGGTGGAGGTGTGGGGACAACAATGCCAGGCCTGGCAGGATAGGCTGAGTGCTGCTCATGAGGTCAGAGGCCAGGGGAGCAGGCGGCTGCTGAGAACCCCAGGAGGCAGGGAGGTGGCAGGAGAAGGACGCATAGGAGCTGAGGCGGCAAGCCCACTGCATATAATCCATTATTCAAGTTATCATTATCTTTTTGAATATCAGGGCACCAACCGCAAAGCCTTAAATCTCTATTATGAAGCCTTCTGAGGACAGGGTGGTGGGCCCTGTGTGCCTGCACCAGCCTGATGCCCCCGTAGCCAGTCCTGCTGCTTGCCACCAGCCTCCCACTCTGTCGTCCTATGGCTGTCACCTGTTCCTCTAAGAAAGAAACTTATTGTGCATCCTTTTGAACTTTTCTTGAACAGCCATTCCTCTAGGATGAGGTGAACATGCCCTCGCCTGGCATGAAGGAGGCTTCTGAGTTCGGCACCACCTACTGCAGCCACACCTCTTCCTGCCCGTCTTCGTACTGTCCGGGTCTTTGCTCTCACTGCTCAACTCCCTAAACATGCTTGTGTCTAAGCTTCCGTGCTTCTGCATTCCTGTTTCCCTCACTGGAGATGCCTGTAGTCTCAAGGCTGTAGAGGAAGGTTTTATCTTTGTAATCCCTCCAGACCAGCTCCTCCCACCTAGCATCAACAATGTTCCTCCTCTTCTCCTGTGTTTTGGCACAGTTCCTGGAGCATCCTTCCAGTGATCAAAGCCCAGGAAACTGTAAGATAATGCCAATTCAAATATTCGACCCTGCGCCTGGGTGGCTCAGTCAGTTGAGTGTCTGAGCCTTGATGTTGGCTCAGGTCGTGAGCTCATGGTTGGTGAGTTCCAGCCCCGCGGCAGACTCCTGGCTGACAGTACTGTGCCTGGGTGGAATTCTCTCTCACTCTCTCTGCCCCTCCTTCACTAGCATGCTTTCTCTCTCTCTCTCTCTCTCTCTCTAAATAATGATTAAAAAAAATATTTGACCCTGAATTAAAGTCCACCCCAACTTTCTTGGTATCCTTTTTGCAGAGAGGGAGGAGGGGTGTAAGGGCAACAGAGAAGGCAACAGACAGCTGGATTTTCCCCGATGGCTGTGACCTGCCATTGTGAGAGGCAGCAGGGGCTACTCACTAGAAACACATGAGTGGTTGGCCAGAAGGGCTGCAGCCCAGGTGGGTGTGGGCATCCAGAGCTGCACCAAGCCACATGGTGGTGTGCTTTCTCCCCCAGAATTCAAGCACTTAAGATACTGGATTGGTTTACGACTAGGGCTAGGTAGATGGGCTAGGTGGAGGGCAGGCAAGGACAAGAAGTAGAAGGGAAATGGCAATGCTAGCAAAAGTGCCTGAAGCTAAGGAGGAGGAGGAGGAAGAGGGATGTGATCTGGCTATATTTAAGTTTTGTTTTTAGTTTTGAGCCAGAGAGAAAGAGAGCCAGTGAGTGATCATGGGAGGGTCAGAGAGAGAGAGAGAGAGAGAGAGAGAGAGAGAGAGAGAGATTGAGAGAGAGAGAAAGAGAAGGAATCCTGAACAGGCTCTGCCCTGTGAGCAAAGAGCCTGATATGGGTCTTGAACACAGGAACTGTGAAATCCAACGTGAGCAGAAATCAAGAATTGGAGACTTAACTGACTGAGCCACCCGGGCATCTGGCCTGGCTCTATTTAAACAACTGAACCTGGTTGGGGTCCTGAGCTGGTAAAGTAAGAGGAGAACCAGGTTATGAGGCTGCTGTAGGATGAAGAACAGGGGTATAAAAAGAAAGATGATAAAAAGCTTGGAGAAACCTCACTCTGAATTGTTCTATTGAGCAGCATAAATTCTGGTTTTTTGTCTTTGTTTTTTGTTTTTTGTTTCTCAAACGTGAGAGAATAAAAATGGCTAAAAATGTTTAAAAGAGACCTCCGTTTGAATCTGACTGATCCGGAAATGGTTTTTCTAGGTAATGCTTATGAATAGAGTGGTTTGAAAAATAGGAAAAGGGCCCTTAAAGGGTACACACTTGGAGCCCGCTGGCTCCCAGTGAACTGCTGTGGGGCTGGTAGTCCTCTGAAGGCAGACTTACTACACCTATTAACTGCCTACCTTGTGTAACATTCTGAAACTTCCAGCAGCTCATGAAAAACACAACTTGCACCTTACAAAACCACTTTCTTCCGTTTCAGTTTCTCAAATTTGACTTGTGAGTGAATCCATGGAGCCATTTTTATTCTCTCAGTCTTGAACCACGTTACAAGGCTTCTAGAGGATGAAGAACAAAGGTCTAAAGAGAAAGGTGTCAAAAAGTTTGAGGAAACTTGTAAGATTTATCCTCCAAAATGTCCTATTTTTGATGCTATTTTTTTTCAACGTTTTTATTTATTTTTGGGACAGAGAGAGAGACAGAGCATGAACGGGGGAGGGGCAGAGAGAGAGGGAGACACAGAATCGGAAACAGGCTCCAGGCTCTGAGCCATCAGCCCAGAGCCCGACGCGGGGCTCGAACTCACGGACCGCGAGATCGTGACCTGGCTGAAGTCGGACGCTTAACCGACTGCGCCACCCAGGCGCCCCAATGCTATTTTAAATGGTATTGCTTTCTAAATTTTAATTTTAATTTTAATGTCCAAGAAGACTACATTCACATGTACATCAGGACACATCATCCATTTTGATTTTCTGGGGAACTATGTTCAAGTCCTCATGAATTCAAAATTCCTACAGAAATTGTCAAGGCATCGCATGGCCACATTTCTCTTTTCCACTTAATCCACTGAAGAAAAGTCCTGCTTTTCTTCTCCTAAGTACACCTGTCCCACTCATGGCACTTCATTATTGAAGTACCTTTGGGAAAAGTAAGAGACTCTCTTTGGTAAGAGACTAAATGAGGTTATTTCCTCAATTGTGAGGATGGCTTTGAGGGAAATTTCTTTTTATAAACTTCTGAGGGTGATTCATCTGACAGTAATACCCCAGATACTGAGTTTCTTTCTAGGACAGTACAAACTATAAGGTTATTTTGATTAAGCTTCCTTTGAACTAAAATGGATAAAACTATGAGTAAACACATGTGTTTACCTCCCTATATTATATTAATTGCTAGAGGACAATTTAGAAAGTTACTTTTTCCAGGGCACTGGAGAGTGTTTGGGATTAATTTAACTAAGACTTAATTGAATCAATTTATTCCCCCAGAGAAGCTTTTACTCACCCTCATTTTCCACTGAATTAAGGCTAAGCTACATTTCCTTTCTCTTTTGTGTATTCATATTTAGCATTATTCCTCTGGTAACTTAACAGCATTTAAATTACAAAATGAGTTAAGAAAAAGATTGATTATGGACTTTGGCAGAAGCTGTAGAACTATTTGGTAAAAGCTTAGGGTGTAATTTATTTTTAAAATCACAAATGAGTGTGGTCTTTTCTCAAGACCCATTGAATCATACTCTGGAATGTGGGTTTTAAAAAACAAATCTCTATCCAAATTTAATAGACTTTTAGAAACCCTGTGAGCTGAGAATCTGAAAAAAAGACAGCCATGTGTGTGTGTGTGTGTGTGTGTGTGTGTGTGTGTGTGTGGACACTAATAAGTGATTAGTCATATTCTTGCATTCAGTCTCAGATTTAGAGCCATTTTTACAGATTGGTAAGCATAACCAGAAGTTTTAAGTGGACTGCTAGTCAATCACATAATTAACTAACATACTGCTCAAAATAACATTGATGGGAGTCATGAACTACAGAACCCAAGCTTCCTGCTGCATTCATAGATCAGCATAGGCACTGAACAGGGACTTCTTAGATTTGGATTTGTGTCTAACATTTGCCATGGCTAAAAGTATAAAGTTGGATAAGCCGTATTACTCCTTTGTATTAGTTTACTAGGGTTTCCATAATAACATACCATACACTGGGGTGCTCAAACAATAGAATTGTATCTTCTCACAGTTCTAGAAGCCAGAAGTCCAAGATCAAGGTGTCAGCGGGTTTGGTTTTGTCTGAAGCCTCTCTCCTTGGTCACTGTCTTAGCACAGGCTGCTGTAATAAATACACCACAGACAGGGTGACTTCAACAACAAATAGTTATCTCTCACAGTACTGGAGGCTAGGAAGTTCAAAGTCAAGATACTGGCAGATTCAGTATCTGGTCAGGGGCCATTTCCTGGTTCTTCAGGACTGTCATCTAGTTGTGTCCTCACATGGAGGAAGGGACAGAGGGGCTCTCTGCAGTCTCTTTTGTAAGGACATTAATGCCATTCACAAAAGCTTTGTTTTCATGATCTAATCACCTCTGGAAGGCCTTACCTCCAAACACCATCACATTAGAAATTAGCTATCAAGAGGGGGTCTGGGTGGCTCAGTCGGTTGAGTGTCCGACTTCGGCTCAGGTCATGATCTCACGGTCCGTGAGTTCGAGCCCTGTTTCGGGCTCTGGACTGACAGCCTGCAGCCTGGAGCCTGCTTTGGATTCTGTGTCTCTCTCTCTCTCTGTCCCTCCCCCACTCATGCTCTGTCTCTCTCTGCTTCTCAAAAAAAAAGAAATGTAATTAAAAAATTAAAAAAAAAAAGAAATTAGGTATCAACAAATGAAGTTGGAGAGGGGACACAAACATTCCTTCTATGGCAGATGCCTTTTCTCCATGTGATCTCACGGTCACCTCTCTGTGCATACACCTGACTGGTGTTTCTGTGTCCTCATACCCTCTTAGTACACCAGTCATAGTGGATGAGGGTTCAGCCTAATGACCCCATTTTAACTTATTTACCTCCTTAAAGGCCCTCTCTGCAAATACACTCATAGTCTGAGGGACAGGGGGTTAGGGCTTCATTGTATGAATATTTTCTTTGGAGGGGGACACAGTTTAGCCCACAACACTCTTAAAACCTTGCTTCTCTATTCACAAAATGTGTGACTTGGTTAAAATATCACTGAAGACTGTCCAAGAAATAAAGGATTAATTTTATTTTGAGAAGGTGACCATTGTCTTTTCTACAAATAATTATTGTGACTCTTAGTGTCCTTGGTTGCAGGCATCATATAACAATTCTGGCTAGGGGCACCTGGGTGGCTCAGTTGGTTGAGTGTCCAGCTCTTGATTTCGGCTCAGGTCATGGTCTCCTGATTCATGGGATCAAGCCCCACATCAGGCTCCGCGCTGACTGTGCAGAGCCTACTTGGGATTCTCTCCCTCTCCCTCTCTCTGCCCCTTCCCTGCTTGCACTGTCTCTCTCTCAAAGTAAATAAATGACCATTAAAAAAAATGATTCTGGCTAACCTAGTTAAGGTAAAGGGAATCTATTGACAAACTACAGGGGAATCAGAGAAGGGGAGGCTAGCAGCTTTGATCAATAAACAGGAAAGACCCCAGGAGCTGTGAAGGGCCTCGTGGCAAGGCACTTAACTCTTCCTTGTTTCCCTGCATACAGGAAGAAAAGGGAGATCTGGCATGTGGGGTGTTCACTGTGGGAGGCTGGCACCAACTGCCACCAAGACCACAAAGAGTAAAAGGGGTGCAGGGGACTCCTGAAAGGGAAATGAGGGGTCACAGCAAGATGGAGTGATAATATATAGAACACTCCTGCAAAATTACAGATAACCACCAAGCACATCCTATACTATTTAACTAAGTTAAAAAAGATTGCAAGAGCTGACAAAACGATAAAGCAATCTCCTGACATTTTTAATGGCTGTTGATAATCACATTTTGACAATCAGTTCTCTAAATAAAATTCAAATTAGGAGAGGAAGAAGAGGGGCACGTGGGTGGTTCAGTTGGTTGAGTGTCCCACTCTTGATTTTGGCTGAGGTCATGATCTCCGGTGGTGGGATCGAGCCCCACATCGGGCTCCACACTGATCATGGAGGCTGCTTGAGATTCTCTCTCTCCCTCTCTCTCCCCGCCCCTCCTCTACTCACTCTCCCTCTCTCTCCCTCTCTCTAAACAATACAAAAAATAAAAATAAGAAGAGGAAGAAGAAAATGTTACATTCAAAAGCTGCCCTATTTTTTTTCCAATCAGAAATCTCTCTAGACTTCAATAGTTTCATCTGTAAAATGGGCATGGAGCTGCTTTATTTGCTAAAAGCAAGACTTCGAAATAGATGAATTTTGCATTTACACCTTACAGCCATAAATTTTATGATTACTTATTAAAGATGCGATAAATGTTTCCCCCATCTTCCATCAGTGCCTCTGTTATTCATCTTTCACTGGTTCTTTTTGGAAAGGTTAATTCTCCCAAGGGAGGAAAACTACTCACTATAAATTGGTGTTTTCTTTTTATTTCTTTCCATAACCTCAATTTCCTTACAGATATTCTTCTATGATCAATTCTGAAATACATTTTTTTTCCAATAGCCTTCCTGGAAATTACTATCTACATTATGCCAGAATGCAAGTAATCACATTTAACTATTGCTTCATCTGTAGATTTTGTTACATCCCTTCTTTCCTTAACTCAACTCTGAAATAGGAAGTGTTTGGGTTTTTCTTTAATTTCAGATATGTTCTATTTTGGTCCAACACTACATATATAACATAATCATTATTATAGTCTAGCTATTCAAAACTTGTCTTTACATATTAAACTTTATTTTGGATATCCTAAAAAAAATCCCAAGGTTTTTAGTGAACTCACTGTTATTCTCATTTCATTTTCAAATATTTTGAAAATTCTCGATATGGATACTTATTGTGTTCATTTTTGGTTGAATAAACAACCTCTAAAACCCTGATTGCTGTATTTTTGGCTTTTCCTTTTCATCCCATTAGGAATTACATTTGTGAATGCTCATTCATTCAACACTTATTTAATGAGGAGCTACTATGTGTCAATTAGTGTCACGGATGTAATTGTTGGTGCTCACTAGTATTCCTTTGTAAATCATGATAATTGCACTGGTTTTTCTGCCTTTGTTTTTTTGCTACCATACCAAACTTTTAGAAGTGACAACAAAAAGCCACCTTGCTCTACTGTTTTTGCCTGGTGTGTAACAATAACGGGGACATTCTTCCATTCATTCACTTCTTGCAAACACACACCTAAGATTAGGGAATTCTTGAAAATCAGAAGAAATGAGTAAATTATCTATATAAAAGGATCTATTTCATACTTAGTTCCAAACTTTTAAATCATTTTTTTTCAAGAAAAATCACACATTGGGCTCCAGTTTTTTAAAACAGCCAGAATTGCTATTTTTCTAGTACAAAGATATTGAATGTATCCAAACGTGTAACTTTTATAATTTCCATATCACCAAATGAGAGCAGTGGGCCAGTTTTGATAAACACAAGAAGTTGAATATTGGAGTGACACTATGGGTGACATCTGCAGTCACATCACTCCCAATATCTCATTACTTTTCTGTTTTGCTAAAGGTACACAATTTTACAAAGATATGCCGTTGCAAGCAGTGATCTTTATTTGCCACTTTGCCTCACCCTTGAGGAATATTCTTCAATTTGCTCTAATCTAGACATTGGACACAGGAGGTAGTTCATTTTTATCTCAAAGTTAAATCCCCTACAACATCTGCCATCTGCTCACCTTCCCCTTCACAAAAATGAAAGTCAGACAAGAAGCTCACAAAACCTTCTGATAAAACCTGTAAAAGATGTTATCGTGACTTGGCACACTTCCCGCTCACTCACTTGCTCTATTGCACAATGGCTCCGAGGCAGTGTGAACACATGTACAGGGCAGAGGCATCTGAGCCTGAGCTAACATTTAATTGAACTTGGCACATGGACGCTGTGGCCATGTACCCACTCATACGTTTTTATTGGAAAGAGCAAGCACAGGCCTGAAGGGAGTACAGAAAAAGAAAACAAGTCTTCCTAATCAAATGCACATTTGCAAGACGTTCAAATATATGCTAACAGACAGTAGGTCCTTTTTCCAAGGACTTCCCTCCAACAAGCTAACCTAGAATAGCTATTGAGGGGCTTGCCTGTGTTTCAAGAGATAGAGTGAGAAAAGCCCTAATCTCGCCCAGCTATTTCCCTTCAGGGGTAAAGCACAGACCAGGATAAGTGAAGCACATGATGTGCCCACGGTACAGGGATCATTCTTAGTCTCTTACGCTTTGTGTTCAATAATTTTTTTTAATGAATACATTTATGAATGGATGATTTGATGAATGAACATTGGCTGTTCAAATGAACATCTGCTTATCAAAAAATCTAGGACAAAGTTACAGACCTATCACCATATATAGTTCTGTATATAATTCTAACGGATTTTCATTAAAACAATAAACAGCGTTCAAAGAAATATGAAACTTATCCTCCATTCTGATCTCTGGGGTATGAGCTGATAATTAGTCTTATTTCACCCACAAGATCAGAGTGCTTGTACTTTTGAATTTGAAATATACCTTTTTTTTTTTTTAACATGAGGTAGTATTTTAAAGACTAATAGAGAGGATTTCTAAATTCAAGCATTTCATTTACTGTTATGATTCCATCCATCCAGGTATATCTAATAAAGCTACTGTCAAATGGGAGCCTTATATGTCCACTTAAAGTAATTCACATTCCTTGACAAAATGAACTCTACAAAACGTCATGCAGCATAACGGAGAACCATCACACTCTTCTCCACTTCTTAATTCACAGACAGGCACCAAGCTTCCCGGTCAGGGCAGACCTGAGAGAGACCAGCCCAGTGCACAGCTCTAGAGGGTGCTGCTTTCTCTGTAGTCCAAGTACATGGGAACCCCCAGGAGTGATACAGTGCACAGCTACCCACTGTGGGCTGGCAAACAAAAAGAAGAAAGGCATAGGTAAGGGCCCAGGACAGAACAGAAAGACAAAACATACGTGTGATGCAGTTAGCTGGTCTGATTCTAGGTCCCTTTGGAGTTAGGCCTGGGCACCTTCCGGAGACAGAGAGGTCAAGGGCATGAGTAACTGCTTACAGCTGGCCCAGAAAGCCCAGCAGGATCTTTTCACTGTGGGAGGGTGGCATCCAGGTGGAGCTCCCGAGAGTTTCCAACACTGGCTACTGGTGACTTTCCAGTCAATTTAATCTGGGAACTGGAGAGAGAGCAAATACGTCTCACAGTCTGAGATTCCCTATTAAGAGACGGGGATGCTGCGGCCAACCTGAGACAGAGCCCAGGGGCCAAGCAACAGCAGCAAGTGGTTGAAAAAGAATCGCTGCCAGAAAATGTTACATGGGAAACTTTTGATGTGCTCTCTTGTTTCTCGAGGTCCTTGGAGAGGCTTTCTCTCTTTTCTGTTCATGAAAGCATGGGATGTGAAGGACCAAAGCATAAATCTAAATTAATTTTAAAACTCGTCTCACCGTTTTCTTTTTTTTTTTTTTTAATATTTATTTGTATTTGAGAGAATGAGAAAGACAGAGCATGAGTAGGGGAGGGGCAGAGAGAGAGGAAGACACAGAATCTGAAGCGGGCTCCAGGCTCCGAGCTGTCAGCACAGAGCCCGATGCAGGGCTTGAACTCGTGAACTGCCAGATCATGACCTGAGCCAAAGTCAGATGCTTAAGTGACTGAGCGACACAGGCGCCCCATCACCATTTTAATTCTTACCTTTAGCACCTTTAATTCTTACCTTTAATTCTTACCTTTAGCACTTTAAACATGACTTGCCTAGGAGAAAAGGTCTATGAGTATGTGTGTTTATTAAGAAAGAGAGATGTGGGACACCTGGTTGGCCCAGTTAGTAGAGCATGTGACTCTCGATCTGGACATTGTAAGTTCAAGCCCCACGTTGGGTATAGAGATTACTTAAAAAAAATAAAACCTATATAAAAAAAAAAAGAAGAAGAAGAAGAGGGAGAAATGGCAAACAAAGACCGGAGATTGTGTTGACTCACTGAATTACAAGAAATGTGTAAAGGAAAACTTGTGACTTTTTAAGAAAAAATAGACCAGTGCAGAAAATCAGGCCCGTTTCAGGCATCAACAAATGCTAGTAGCCAGGGAGTTCTAAGAATTCCATGATTTGAATGCAAAAAAATGAGGTGGGCTGTGAGGGCAAACAGCCCAGAGAATAAGAGTACAACCTTCCAGTGAAACAGACTTGATCCAACTCCTGGTTCCTTCACCCTCTAGCTGTGTAACGTGGGCAAGTTGAGTCTTACAAAGTGTCGGTTTTCTCTTCCATAAAATGGAAATCATAATACCTCATAGGGTTAATACGAAGGATAAATAATACATGTAAGATGCTTGGCATTGAATTTGACCCAGGATGAGCAACAATAAATTTTATCAGTGATATTATTATCAGGTGTCACTTAGGAAGATCAGCACCCAAGTGAAAGTTATGACAATGAAATGGGATGAAGGCGCGAAAATACTCAGGCACTCCAAAATGTTTAAGAACAATTGGCCCAAAATGGATTCAGGGTAACAAAGTGTGAGGAGTATTGGAGACGGAGCTTCAGAGAGAAATTGGAAAAAATAGTAAAAGAGGACAGGACGGAGGACCACTGGTGGATCAGTGGTTTGCTTCGAAGCCCCAGGGCGAAAATGACTGTCTGGTGTCATTAACAGGGTCACACCGAGATTCAAATTTGTCTCTGGGATTTGGTAAAGAAGAGATGGTTGATGACCTCTGTCAAAGCAGCATCAGAAAAGAGAAGATAGGAGTCAGACCTCACGGAGTTTTTAGTGTTTGGAAAATCTGGAAGGAGGGTCAGCCTCTGAGAAGCTGGGATGAGAATAAAAAGCAAAAGAGGAGGTAGCACTAGAATGAAAAAGAAAGATTAGAGAGATGAAGGTATTTCCATGGTGAAGGACAGAGAGAGTAGGGAGGATCCCAGGTGGTCTAGCGCCCAGGGCAGTAAAAACAGATGGCCTTGTGAACTAATGTAGAGCGGAGGGCCTAAAACAAGAGACGGTTTCCTTCCTTCTGTGCACGCAGGTGCAAACAGGGGGAAATGGGTTTAGATGCTACAAAAGTAGTAGTAAGAGTGATGATAACAGAAAGAAGCTCAGAATGGTGGACTGAGCACACACCAGCTCTCCTTCCTGTCAGAATCCCATCAGTGATAACATAGAAGTATTCAAAAAACAAATGAGAAACCCATAACACTGAAAGTAACCTAGGCCGGGGTCATCAAAGAGGAAAGAATAAGGATTTTGAAGCATGACAGAAAAGTAATGCAAACAGTACAGAACATGCTATAGAGGGAGCTCCCACCAGGGGCCACAGAGTGCAGCCAAGTGCAGCCAAGACAAACCACGGGATTAAAAGTCCCCATAAGGAACAGCTTCATCAGTCAGCTACTACCTTTTCTTCCTCTGTTCCTATCTAAGTGAGCAGAGGCCTCTCATTTTCCTCCACGGGAAAGGAGAAGCCTTATCTAAAGAAAGATAGGAACAATTAGCAAAAGCCAAAATGTTAGTGTGAGTGTTAGTGTCACAAATGAGAAAGCTGACCAGCTCCCCTCTCACCTTAAAGCAAACACTGCCAGTCACGTGCCAGGCTCTATATGCTGACTTTGCAGGGATGTTCTGCCCTGAGGGGCTTCCTTAGAGACACTCCTACCTACCAGAGCGGAAGAACTACAGCCCAAGGCTTAGGTCATAAACAGAAGCAGGCAACCAAAAATCAACAGGCATAGCAAAAGAAACAACCACACACACACACACACACGCACAGAAGACTGGAATCAAAACAAAAACTGGCACTAAGATGTCTTAGAAAGCAGAAAAGAATATAATAATAAAAACGACCACCATTATGTAGTAGATAGAGTCATACAAAAATCAACGAGAGTTTGCATAGATACACTACAAACGTAACTGGAAGAGCTAGGGAAGGACACCCAACAAAACTTTTACCATGGAGAACAAAACGTAAGAAAAAAATGAGATGAAAAAGACCAACTTACAGAGTCCATGAAATCAACTAATTGGAATCCTAAAAAATGCAAAATCTTTAAGGTAAGAAAAAAATATTTGGGTTTTTAAAAGGAAAGCATTAAAGAAAACAAAAGAGGAGAAAGAAAAAGAAAAGAAATGGGGGGGCACCTGGGTGGCTCAGTTGGTTAAGCATCCAACTTCAGCTCAGGTCATGATCTCGCGGTTTGTGAGTTCAAGCCCCATGTCTGGCTCCGTGCTAAGAGCTAAGAGCCTGGAGCCTGCTTCAGATTCTGTGTCTCCTTCTCTCTGCCCCTCCCCCACTCATGCTGTCTCGCGCGCTTGCTCCCTCTCTCTCTCTCAAAAATAAACATTAAAAAAAAAAAAAAGAAGAAATGGAAGAAGCAAAATGCATAGAACTAAAGAAGGTCTTAAGAATTCAACTTGCAGGACTCTAAATTCAAAAAATAATAAAAAAAAGTGGAATATACTAAGGAGAGGGTAGAAAAATTCAAATTGATTTGTAAATGTAATAAATCAATTACCATAAATTAAATCAATGATAATAAGTGTAAAAAGAGTACAATCTCCTATATTAAAAAGTAATCTTCTGTTTGGAGTTTTTAAATATTAGCTATATGTAGCTTACAAGAAACATACCCAAAAAAGGGAAAAACGAAAAGGAAAGCTATTGAAAAATATATATGATGCAATTTTGAGACAAAAAAGAAAGTTAATGACTCTATTAATGTCAGAAAAAAATAGAAAAAATCAAACTGGTAGTGTTTGATTTAGTAGGAATAAAGACAGGCACTACATGATACAATAAATCAAATGAAAATCTAGGATAATGATAAACTTAAACACACTTGAAACCATACCCTCAAAATATGTGATCCAAATAAACCTCTAGAATTGTAAGTAGAAATAGACAAATTTTACAATCATGGTGGGAAAATATAACACAACTGTTTAAAAAGCAAAAGATAAAATTAATATTAATAAAAATATAGAGGCTTAACAGCACAATGAGGAAATTATTCTAATAAAGAGATCCATGACTTCACCAATAGAAGATTTAAATTATTTTTATGCACACTTAAACACTAACCAAAAATAATCACTTATTAGTTTTCAAAAGTATTAATATATTTAAAAAATTAATATAAAGACTGCTTCCTTATCATAATGTGATTAACATGCAAATCAATAATGAGGAAAACAGTGACAATTTTTTAAATTATGTATTTTAAAAGTAACTCATGAGTTAAGGAAAAGGAAATCATAATGGAAATTTTAAACTATTTACAATCAACAAAACAATGAATATAAAATATATCAAAACTTGAGAATACAACTTTAAAGTAGTTCTTAGATGAAAACCTCAAATGGATTTGAATACCCTTAATTAAGAAAAAAATCAAGATTGAAAATAGGTTAAACCTAAAGTAAACTGAAGAAATAAATAGTAAAGATAAAGGCAAATAAAATAAATGAATTTTAAAAAATAAAAATAGCTAACAACATAAAGATCAGATTCTTTGAAATTAATAACAGATAAATGTCCAGCAAAATCTGTTAAAAAAAAAAAAGAAAGATAAAAACACATAATAGAAGGAACCAAAATAGGAGGGCAGAACCATAGACAGAGATTTTAAAAACCATCAAATACTATGCAAATGTCAATACATTTGAATACCTATAAAAGGGATACTTGTCTTAAAAGACAACTTACAAAATTGATGTAAAAAGAACAATTAACTATTAGTAAATCAACAGTTAATGAAGAAATCTCTCCTCATTTCTCTAGAAAACAAACCCTGCATAATGGTGAAAAGTTCTGAAGCAAAAGCAATTAAATTGAGGGATGAGAAAAGGCTATCATCTACCACAGCTCCTTTTCAAAACTGTAATCAAAGTCCTAGCCTGAGCAAGAAGGAACTCCAGTGAAATCAGAGACACAGAAATTGAAAAGGAAAAGAGGAAACTTTTCAATACCTGCATTATTTGGCTGCCTAAAATATCCATGAGAGCCACAAACTAGGAGACAGAGGGCTGTTACTAAAAGTATTAACCAATTAACAGTGTATTATGAGGAAAGAAAACAAAGCAATAGCTAGTAAAATATGAAGAACTTAGGAAAGTACACATTTTTCGATATGTAAATTACCTGTGAGTGAAATCATGGAATAGTACTTAAGAGCACCAAAGAATAACTTCAAGATGGAAAAATGGGACATGTGCTTAGAACTCATGATGCCATTCACATCCAGCTTAAAAGCACCTGAAGCAACGGTATCAGTTGCTGTGGAATATGAACATACATAGAAGTGTTCAGAGAAGTAAAAGTTAGTGGTACGGAAGGTGGGAAAGGGGAAAGGATTGAGGTACATGATCATGCATGGGTGACACAGTTCTTAATCTGGTGAGGCTATGGATGGATGTTACTACTCTCTGTACAGTCTCAGTTCTATTTAGTTTACCTAACTTATTGTTCTCTGAGCCATTATTTTTAGGTTACATATTGTGTAATTTAAAAATATTCATGGGAACTATGTGTTCCTTTTATAGGGTTTAAAAATTACAAGCAAAATAACATGAGATAAAATTGTTAAAAGTCGGTAGCCTGACATGCACAACAATACAGACCGTTTGATTTACTTCAAATGCAGTGATTCTTTGATTAATAATTCTCGGTATTTAGTAGGAAAAAACAACTTCTTTTCAGCCACAATGATCTCAGAGTCCCCAGGTTTCTTTCCATTTGACAGCTGTCATAGCTGCAGAGACTATCATCTTTATGTTAAGGGAAAAGGGGGAGCCTGCTGTAAAATGTTCAAATTCTGGATTTACTGAAGCATGAACACAGGCTATAAATCTGACTGATGCCACAAAAAAGGGACTAACTGCTTACTACCATTAGAGTAGAAACATTAAAAATCTGCATCTTTCACTTAAAAACCCTAAGTAAAATACTGAGCCTGAATACTGGAAAGAATTGAACATAAACAAAAGTGGGTTTTTTGTTTTGTTTCCTATTGCCTTCTTTTGTTTGCTTTCATAGCATATGGCATAGAATAAGATTATCCCACTTGAAGAACCACTGGTCGAAGAACAACTCCAGTTTCCTAACTACATGAAAACCAGCATATTAATTTCTTTACAACATAATTTAAATATTTATTTCCTGTGTTGAGTTACAAATATTTGACATAAAAGTCACTTTCCAATCTCATGTCTGTTTGTAAAGTGACTCTCATTTAGTAGGACTCTACAGCTCTCACTTTAGCAAACTTCAAAATCATCCCATTACCCAGACAGACCTTGGGTTTTCTCTTTGTCTTCCACCCTTAAAAAGACACCTATCTGAGCTCCAAGAGACTGAGAACTTATCAAACACCACTCTACTATTGGAAAGTTTTTCTAGATGCAGAAAATTCATAAATTTCTAAGAGATGCAATAGTCAGTTGATTTAGCACATCAAAATTTGAACTGGGATGCATATTCTTCATGGAATTCTTTTACAAAATGTAGATGTTTTTGCCAGTGTTTCTCATTCTGGCGTTGGATGTTTATATTCTCTGATTTTTAGCATTTACATTATATTATTGTCTTGCGGTTGTATGTATTTTTCTAAATTTTTTGTAATGTTTATTTATTTTTGAGAGGGAGACGGAATGCAAGTGGGGGGAGGGGTGGGCAGAGAGAGAGAGAAGGAAACACAGAATCTGTAGCAGGGTCCAGGCTCCAGGCTGTGGCTTGAACTCACAAGCGGGAGATCATGACCTGAGCCAAAGTTGGACATTTAACTGACTGAGCCACCCAGGCGCCCCAGTGATTATATGTGTTTAAATTATGTATCCTAAAAATGATAATTGTGGCTAACATTTATTGAGAGCTTGCTTTAGCAGAACTTATGCTAAAGTCTTTGTGCGATTGGCTTTACTTAATTCCCACGACAACTCCCTTAGGTAGGTACCATTGCTATTCCATTTCACAGATGAGGAAATTGAGGCATAAATATGTTAAATTAACTTGTCAATGTCACCAGATTAGTAAGCGGCAGAGCCAAGATGTGAACTCAAGCAGGTTGTTTCAAGAACTGTAAATGTTACTAGACTCTTCACCAAAAGTTATGATCAGGTATATGTCTCTTTTTGTCCCTCCAGAATGTACAGAACTGTCATAGATGCATTACTTCATTTTTCCACAATCATGCCTTTTCCATATGATGAACTTAGACCACAGAGAATTACAGACATTTCCTCACATCACACAGCAAATATGGACTAAACTCAGGTGTGTTTAACACCAGATCTAATGATTTTTTTTCACAGTATCATAGCTCACTAGAAAATGTGACCATTTTAGAGGTTACTTGGAAGTCTTATTTCTAACCAGTTTCAAGACACTGGTACATGCAAAACAAATTTTAGTATTTTAGTTTGATGTTAACCACTGTCGGGGGGGGGTGGGGGGTGGAAATTAGGGAAGACAAATTTTTATTAGTTGAAACAAGTACACTTTGTGTAGTTCTAAATGAAGAAACTGACCTAAACTACTTAAAGAAACATACTAGATTTCAAAGGCAGGTGAAAAACAAGAAATGAAGAAAAGTCCAGCATTGGACTGGCAGTGGGCAACAATGACACAAATCTTTCTCTGGGTATGAAGATGACGGACACAGTTTCATCCCTTTAGACATCTCCACTACACGATGATATACTGATGATTACATTGAACGTTATTTAACTTCTATGTGCCTGGCATTGTTGTAAGGAATTTACATAACCTGACTGCTAACTTTTTTTAGTTTTCACAAGAGCTCCATGAGGTATATGTTGTTACCACAATCATCAGGTGAGGAAACGGAAACATAGAGAAATTAAATAGTTTGCCCAAGATCAAATAGTTGGTCTGGCTCCAGAGTCAGTGCCCTCAGGCGACCTAACAGTGTGAGGGCCTGCTTATGCCATGGGCTTTATATACATTTTTGCTAATCCTCACCATGACAACATTGCAAAGTAGGTTTGGTTATCCGCTCTTCACAGATTGGAAGCTGAAGATCAGCAGGGCTAAGTGATTAATCCAAAGTCACCTACCAACTAAGCGTTGAAACTAACATTCAAACTCATGTCCACCTTAATTGGAAGCTCAAGTTCTTTCCACTCTACAATATGTCTCTTCACTCTAGAAACAGAATCCTCTTTGGGAAGAAAAAAAAAAAGTTACAGCTGGTCATACTTGCCTATTATATCATTAGCATATTTTACATACGCACGACTATACAAGCATAGCGGCACTGATATCACAAATTGCCTTTTTAAAAGCAGACTTGATACTTTAGATTAGTTTCAGGTTCACAGCAATATTAAGGAGAAGGCACAGAGATTTTCCACATACCCCTTATACTCCCACCTGCATATGCATGGCTACTCTAAACATCCTTGTGCATACTTCTGTGTGGACATAAGTTTCGAACTCCTTTGGATAAATACCAATGAGCAGAATTGCTGGATTACATGGTAAGCATATAATTAGTTTTGTAAGAAACCATTAAACTGTATTCCAAAGTACTTGTACCATTTTGCATTCCCACCAGCAACAAGTGAGATTTCCTCCACATCCTCCCCAGCATTTGGTCATCAGTGTTCTGGAGTCTGGCTATTCTATTAGCTGTATAGGGTTATCTCATCATTGTTTTAATATGTATTTTGTGGATGAAATATGATATGGACCATCTTTTCATATGTTCGTTTGCCCTCTGTTGGTTTTCTTTGGTGAGATGTCCATGAAGGTCTTTTTCGTAATTAGTCTGTTTGTTTTCTTGTTGAATTTTAAGAGTTCTTCATATATTTTGATATTAATCCTTTACCAGATACATCTTTTGAAAATATTTTTTCTCAGTCCATGGCTTATCTTTTCATTCTCTTGACATTATCTTCTGCAGGGCATAAATTTTTAATTGAAAAAAAATTTTTGAGTTTATTTATTTTGAGAGAGAAAGTAAGCAGGGGAGAGGCAGAGAAGGAGAGAGAATCCCAAGTAGGCTCTGTGCTGTTAGCACAGAGTCCAACATTTGAACTCACAAACCATGAGATCATGACCTGACCTGAAACCAAGAGTCAGACGCTTAACCAACTGAGCCACCAGGCACCCCAGAAATTTGTAATGAATTCCAGCTTATCAATTTTTCTTTCATGGATCATGCTTTTGGTGTTGCATCTAAAAAAGTAATTTCCAAACTAACCTCATTTGGATTTTCTCCTATGTTATCTTCTAAGAGTTTCACAGTTTTGCATTTCACAATTAGGTCCATGCTCTGTTTTGAGTTAATTTTTATGAAAAGTATTAGGTCTATGCCTAAATTCTTTTTTTGTTTGTTTGTTTTGCACGTGGGTGTCCAGGGTGTTCCATCACCCTTTGTTGAAAAGATTATTTTTCATTCATTATATTGCTTTCACCCCTTTGTCAAAGATCAGTTGACTATATTGACGTAGGTCTATTTCTGGATTTTATATTCTGTTACATTGATTTACTTGTCTATTCTTTCACCAATACCAAACTGTCTTGATTGTTGTAGCTTTACAGTAAGTCTTAAAGTTGGGTAGTGTTAGTCCTTCCATTTTGTTCTTCTTCTTCCATACTGTGTTGGCTATTCTCAGTCTTATGCTTCTCCATATAAACTTTAGAATCAGTTTGTCAATATTCAAAAAAATAGCTTGCTAGAATGTTTCTTAGAATTGAAACGAATCTATAGATTAACTTGGGAAGAAGTGAAATCTTGACAATATTGATAGGAAGCTATCCATGAACATGGAATGTCTCTGCATTTATTTATTTTATTTCTTTCATCAGAGCTTTGAAGTATTCCTCATATAGATCTTATAAATTTTCTTAGATTTATTCATAAGTAATTTTTTAAAGTGTTAATGTAAATGGTTTTACTTCATTATACACAAGTAATTTTTTTAAAGTGTTAATATAAATGGTTAATGTAAATTTTCAAATTCTAGGTGTTCATTGCTGTATATAGGAATGTAATTAACTTTTGTAGTTTAACCTTGTATTATGCAACGCTGCTATAATGACATGTCAATTCCAGGAGTTATTTTGTCAATTATTTTTAGATTTCCTACATAAACAACCAGGTCATCTGCAAACAAACACAGTTTTATTTCTTCCTTCTTAATCTATATCTTTTTAATATTCTTTTCTTATCTAATTATATTACCTAGAACTTCCAGTATAATGCTGGAAAGGAGTGGTGAGAGAGGAGATCCTTGATTTGTACTTAACCTTAGAGGGAAAGCTTTGAGTTTCTCACCAAGTACGATGTTAGCTTTAAGTTTTTTGTAGATGCTCTATATCATATTGAGGAAATTTTTTGTAGATGTTCTGTATCATATTGAGGAAGTTTTTCTCTGTTTCTTGTTTACTGAGAGTTTTTATCATGAATGGGTGTTGGCTTTTGTCAAATGTTTCTTCTGCATCTACTTACATGATTTTTCTTTTTAGGCCTGTTGATGTGATGGACAACAATAACTGATTTTTAATGTATGAGATATCTGATTAAAAAAATGAAAAATCTGAACTACCTGAGCATCAGACTTCAGTTTTATTAGATGTTTCTTGGTAATGATCCATTTAATTTTAATAAAGGTAAGCAACAACATTGAATATTTTGGAATATAAAATTTTACTAATACAGTCAGACTATTTCCACAGTCTGAGTTAGGAGTCTACCCAAAGTGCTCAATGGCACAGCACAGTTTAAAAATAAAGCAAAATGATGTGTCAGTGCTGGGTCATTGATTTTAACAAATGCACTACTCTAGCACAATGTCGTACATGTGTGGGGATAGGGAGTACATGGGAATTCTGTACTTTCCGTTCAATTTTTCTATGAGCCTAAAACTGCTCTAAGAAATGAAGTCCATTAAAAAATAAAGACAAAAAAAAAGACAGAGAGAAAGCCTTGGGGTACCTGGCTGGCTTAGTTGGTAGAGCACGTGACTCTTGATCTTGGGGTTATAAGTTTGAGCCTCATGCTGGGTGTAGAGATTACTTAAAATAAAATCTTAAAAAAAAAAAAAAAGCCTTAGTACAGACAGTTGATTTACCATTTACAAAGAATATCATCTAAATGTAACCTAAGATGTGAGACTGAAATATTTGCCATTTTCCTACAAATGGAGAACACCATTATGAAAACTATATACACAAGATTGTTGACTTGACTATTTTTGCTTCCAGAAACAAAGCAGGTACATTCTTCACTTCACCCCAGAATAAGATTTAGAGTGAGCCTCATTATTTCTTTACTTTTGTGATCAAAAACTGCATTAAAATGAATTAGGAGTCCAAAACATTAGGAGAGAAAGAAAAAGAAAATGGATTTTTTTTTTTTTTTTTTTTTCAGAAGGAATGACATCAGGAGTGGTAGCCAGACTGCCTGGAAACAATTTTCCTTTTGAAGAAAAATTCCAAAAGGGGCAATGATCCAATGTATTTTTACCCAACTGAAAGCAATCTTATCTCTTTCGGCTACTTTAATTGTATTTTTGAATGAAAACATATCATTCAAATAATGCTTCCTGTGATATGATACGTTTAGACTTCGGGGGAGGTGAGTTAGAGGAAGAAACTTTGCCCTTTGTTGAAGTTCTGTACACAGTTACAAAAGTTCACAATTACCTGATAGTTCTTTTCATACCTTATTTTCTCTCCCAAAGTATAAAAGAGTTCCCTAATGCCTTATTCTGCTCTACAGATTTGTTCTTTTGGCTGTTGCTCAACCCTCAACTTGGATGCTCAGCAAAATTTGAATAAACTTCTCCACCCTTGTTCTAATTCCAGTTTACAGGCCCTTTTGTTTTGTTAAAAGGTAAGTAGGTGGCTAACTAAAGACGGACATCAGGCCTTATTGGTTCTGTCTCTGAAGCCACAGGAAACTGAAGATGTTAGCCAAATGTTCAATATTCAGTGCTTCGTACATACACTTGGTCAATCTTTTGACTGCTTCCTCAGCTCTCTGCAGTCATCCACACTTTTTTTTTTTTTAATCTCATAATTTCCTGAATTAGCCGATGTAATACGGTGTCCGCCTCATACACTAAATTGCTTTGAGTCATTCTTGTATCTACCACTGGGTCCCCTAGTTCCTATGACAATAAGGATACAGGAGACCGATATTTACCCAGAAAGAGAGATGACAAGGAGACAGTGTAATTTCTTCACATAGTGGTTGTTCTGCATATACTCAAGAGGGCTTTGATCTGTCCTCCCTAGTCCCAAAGGATACAAATTGAACCATTAAGGGAGAGTAGCATAAATGTAAGTGTGGTCTAAAGAATCAACTTGCCATTAGATCTGTCCAACAATGTGCTGAGAACAGGAAGCTGTGCAGGCAGAGTCCAGGCCCTGGAGGTGTTAACAGCCAAAACTAAGGAGGGGTGTGGCCCAGCGAGCGGGACCTAAGATCCCTCCCAACCCTGATATTCCACAGTTCTCTGATTCATCGTGGGAACCACATACAGAATACGGTGTGCATGGTATTCACAGAAGACATAGGGAAAATGCACAGATCCTCATTAGAACCAGGACATCATAAGCTGTTTTTTTTTGTTTTTTTTTTTTTTTTTTTTTTTTTTTTAGCCCTGGCTCTGTCCTGACTTGCAGTTTGGGGATTTGGGGGAGGGATTTCATACTTCAGTGCTTGTTATTCATGTGCAAATGAAAGGTGGGCCCCTGGTATCACAGTCCCTGGGAGTGAGACCTGAATTCTAGTCTTGGCTTTGTCACCAGGACACTGTGGGCGAGTCATATGATCTGTGTAGGTCTCAGTTTTCTCACAGGCAAAACAAGCTAGTTGGATTAGGCAAACTCTGAGGTCCTTCCCGCTTTGAAAATCTCAGGTAAAGACATGTCTCAAGGTGGTTGATTAAAAAGAAAAAGGTGAATACAATGGTACTCAGACTTATGAAGTACCAAGGGATTGTTTTTTAGTCAGTCATTCTCCTACAGAGAATGACAAAATGTGATCGCCTTTCCCGTCTGGCCTCAGGAAATAGTGTAAATGTCAGTAGGCAAGCAGGAAAAAAAAAAGTATTTCCAGATTATTAACATCTGCTTAGTGCCAACTATCAACTAGGTTCTTCCAGAAGGAGAAGCTTTAAAATGTTCATTCAGTCAGCAACTATTTGTTGAGCACCTATAAAGTTCCCAACACAAGTGCTGAGGATAAAATGGTGGATCAGACGTAAGGAAATGTACGTTCTTCACGTGAGTGGTTCACTGTCTCGTGGAGAAGACAAACACATAGTAGGCAATAGTAATAAACTAGTATACTGAAGCACAAACTAAGATTCAGGACTAAATGGAGCCTAAATGCTTGGGAAATGTGTATGACCTATTCTGGGCGCTCCAAAAAAGCAAGCCTGAGTGCTGAGTTTTTCTCCTCCCCATACTAGGAATGAAGAAAGCTCAGCACACTGAGTCATTAAGGCTTCTAATTCAATGGCAGTAATACCTTGCTTCGTGTGGTGCAGGAAGGGCACAATTAGCCTTTGCAACTTGTTACAGAAACAGATCCACTACTCCCTAAGGTTAATCCACTTTGAACATGATAAGGCATGAAGAAGTGTTGACACCCTGGGACTTCCCTCCACTCCATTCAAATGCAGTCCAGAGCCCCACAGCCAACTGTCACATGTACTGTCGGAACAAGACATGCTTCTGCCCGTGATTAATACTGCTTTGGAGTTTAGTTTAGAGAATCAGATGAATAAATAGCAGTTTCTGTTTTCCTTTCCTCCTCTCTTCTCCCTCAATCCACTCTCCCAGACAGCAAATGGTCTCTGTTCTTTCTGCGGGTGGGTAAAGGAGTTTTAGACAAACACTGAAAGCCTCCCTTATTTGAAGATTTCAGCTCAGGACTGATGTTTTCTGTCCCTGGAGGACACTTGGACAATGAATTGCCTCATTGTTTTCGAGGAGAGCGATTCAGCGAGGAGTGTGGGTGTCAGACTGAAAGACTACGGTTGTGCGGGGCCAGCCTGACAGTAATGCTGTCCCCAAGAAAAAGGGCTGGCCTGCCATCTAGTTCAAACAGGCTGTTAAAAATGCAAAAACAAAGCAGGCATTTCACATGTGCAAAAGGTCACTTGTAAAAAGCCCTCATGGAATTCAGATTAATTTAGATGTGATTTTTTTTTTTTTTTTGAACACCAGTATTCGAGGCCATTTACTCTGAAACACGTTAGGCTTTAGGAGACTATTTAAAAACAATCCTAAACATCTTTGGTCATGATAGAGTCAAGGCAGTTCGAAACTATCTGTATGGAAGGACACAATTATTTATTCTATTTAGGCCGACTTTGTTTCAGAAATTTTTTTAAGTGGTCAGGCTCCCCTTGAAAAGTCTGCCCTCATTGCAAACCCAAAGCAGGCTCAGTTTCTATTTGGGAACTTTAGACTACTTAGAATTTTATTTCACTTGCTGAAATGACAATGAAGTGAAAGCCCCAGGCAATGCCAGAAGGGCTGCCATTGTGGCCATAAAGAGCCGGACTTTCTAGACATCCCAGTTGGCCCGGTGTTTCATCAGCTGCCAGCTCTGAGGTTGGCTGGGAAACACGCTTGGCACAAAGCTGGAGCACCAAGAGCACAGTTAGTGTGAAAGCAGCGCCCGCACAAGCCCTGGGAATACTCAAGCCGGGAGGCTGAAGGGAAAGACAAGCCCAACGTTTGTCCAGATTTCTCTCTGGCTGCAATCAGAGAAATGGTCTCTACCGATTCAGCCTGCCTCAGCGCCCAGTCGTAGGGCCCAGTGAATGCCTGTCAGGTTATGTCTTCTGTAAGAGCTTGCATTCTTCTATCCATGGCAAGCATTTTAAGCCATGTGAACAGATGTCAACACAGCATATTGACAGCCATAAGTGGCTACCCACAGTGAACATTTTCCCACTCCCTTCTCCATTCATTTCTTCACTAGATCTCATTGAAAAGGTCTTCTGGTAACAGCACCCCACCAAAATTCTCATCAAAGTTGCCAACACTCATTTCTAGAAAGTTGTATTACCTGATTTCTCTGCAACGTTGGACAACTTGACCACTCCCTCTCTCTTTCCTTGGCTTCTCTGATGCTCTTCTTTTACTCATTTTGGCCTTTTTTTCCCCCTCAAAGTCTTTCCTTAAATGTCATGTTTCCCCAGGCCTTGATTTTAGGCCTCTTCAGTTTTTTATCTTCCTCCTAGACCATCACATCTGTTCCCAGTTCCCAAGTATATGGGATGATTTCAACAAGCACTTCCAAGTCAGTTCTCCTTAGTGAGCGCTAGTCCTATGCAGCCCATTCTTTCCTGGAAATAACCACATCGATAGCACCAGACTCCTCAAAATGAATATGCCCAATACAGGACTCGTTCTCTCTTCCCCATGTCCAATTTTCTTTCTTTCTTGATTGTCTGCCATTCCCTTACATGGTGTACCATGTACCAGAGGGAGGAATAGGGGCCATCACGGACTCTTCTGTTTGCATCCCTCTCAGATCTCACCCATCACCAGATCCTGTCGAGTTTGCTTTCTGAATGACTCCTGAATCCATACATTCTTCTTTTTGTCTCCTGCCATCAGCTGTCACCTGAATTGCTGATCTCCCATAGCCACTCAGGACCTCCTACAATCTAAAGCATTTTCCAGCCAGATTGTTGGTTTCAATAAACATCTGACTTAAAACTAATAAATGGCCTCCCAACGCCCTTGGGATTAATTCCCAAATCCTAAACATTCCCCTAGGGTCCTGTGCTGGCCTCTATCCAGTCCTGTTTTGGGCTCCAACTATTCATTAGCTGTGACGAGGCAATGGGTTTCTCTTGTATGGTCTTTCTAGTCTCAGGGCCTCTCACATGCTATTTTCTCTTCAGCACAGAGAGATTTAGTCTTATTTGGCCTTCTAATTTCAAATTGTGCTCCCGTTGCCCAGGGCTCTGTCAGCCCTATATGTCCCCCTATTGTAATAGTCATTATATTTTATTCTAATAGTGTTTTTGACAACTGTTTTCTGCCTATACACTGTAATTCAGGAAGGGTGGGATCTAATTTATCTTAATGTCCCGGGGGACATAGTAGAGCCTCAATAAATATTACTGAGCAAGTGAAGTAGTGTATTTTATATGCATTGTTGTGTAATTATGAGTATAATTATAAACAATTCTTAAATGCTTTACAGTTTTTTTGGTTAGGGAACAAATGTAACTTTGATTTATTTATAGGAAGAAACACTAGCATTTTTCTGTTGGTTGATATTTAAAGAAGAAAATAAGAGGGTCCTGTTTCTATCATCCCCTCAATATAGAAGCCATCTGTTCTCTGCTTAAAAAAAAAAAGAAAGGAAAAAAAAAACTTGTGGGAAGGATAAAACTAAACCCAAATGAGTTGTGGTAAGCTGAAATTTAAAAATTTTATGTCAGTTTTTTTTTCTTCCCCAAATTATTCATACTGCTGCACATCTCTTTGGGATGTAGGGGGGAAGAGGAGAATGACGCAGGCCAGCAACAGATACATAGCAAGGAGACGGCAACTCTTAGAGCGACAGCAGAATGCATCATCTGGGCAGAGGCCAGAGAGGACAAAAGAGTAATGGGCAGAGATGCCCCTACCCTTGCTCCTGTGAAGTTTCTCTCCTCGTCCAGATACCACACTGGGAAAAGGAAGAGCAAACCCTTGAGAAGGAAACCGCTCTGCCTGGGAGGTCCAGCTTCAATTGGGTAGGTGATATCCTGAAGTGACTATACAATTGCCTCCAAGACGCTGTTGTAAACAGAAAGAGACTGAGTTATCCTCAAGTATAAATAGTGGACATCATCACAGAGTGGAAATAAGGACTTGTGAGCAAGTCAGGTTTGTTTTTGGGATAGTGAAGAACTTTAAATTCCTGGTCATCTGAGTCATGATATATAAGAGCAAAAGTGATGTAGAGAGAAGTCAAGTCCTCAATACAATATTCAGGAAACTGGCTGCTCATCTGGGTGAGCTATCTGAGTATAAAACCTAGGTCCCAGCCACTGAATTGACTCAAGAAAGAAAGTGTCAGTTTCAGATATGAATTCTTGTCCTTTTCAAGCTACTGTGTTAATGAAAATATGATGAGAACAGTCTGGGGGAGTGGGGGAAGACACCTGGGCAGCTCAGTCCGTTAAGCCTCTGACTCAACTCTTGGTTTTGGCTCAGGTCACGATCTCACGGTTTCAGGAGTTTGAGCCCCATGTCTGGCTCTGTGCTGACAGTGTGGAGCCTGCTTGGGATTCTCCCTCTTTCCCTCTCTCTCTCTCTCTCTCTGCACCTCCCCCACTCAGGCTGTCTCTGTCTCTCTCAAAATAAATAAATAAATTTTTTAAAAATTAAAAAAAAAATCTGGGGTCACAAAGAAGCTCCCTAAGAATTGCATGCTTTCCTACTCTTGATAGAAGCCATCTTTGTTCCTCCACATTTTCACTTTTCCGCACTTCCTACATCTCCCTCTCCCTCACTCCTATCCTCTACTTTTAGCTATCTTTTATTCTGAAAACATGAATAAAAATGAAATTTGAAAAGCAATTGAGAGTTTCAATCCTTTGATATTCTCTTCCAGTCTTTTTTTTTTTTTTTCAAAGTTTATTTATTTTTGGGACAGAGAGAGACAGAGCATGAACGGGGGAGGAGCAGAGAGAGAGGGAGACACAGAATCGGAAACAGGCTCCAGGCTCTGAGCCGTCAGCCCAGAGCCTGACGCGGGGCTCGAACTCACGGACCGCGAGATCGTGACCTGGCTGAAGTCGCACGCTTAACCGACTGCGCCACCCAGGCGCCCCTCTCTTCCAGTCTTAAGTGAAGTATCTTTAAAAATGCTAACTGGCATATACAATCAAGAATTGGAAAAGAGAAGTCAAGACAAAATATGAATGATAATATATAAAACGTAATTTGAATAATACTTTTTTCTCCTTGCCCCCACAGAGGTGATGTAATTTATTTTGTCAATATTTAACATAACTTAATTACAACTATTGGTGATGAACTAACGGCAACACACTGACAAATTATACCCTGTAAAACTAAGCTCAGGATAGAAAGTAAAACTCTTACACTTGGTACTCTCGATTAAAACTTCTTAACAAGGTCACTTTATCACATAATGAGTAAAGGAATTCCTCTCTCCCGTTCACTAGATGTACTAGAATTTCCAGTGCAGTCTGTGACCTCAGGATTCATGAAAAATTCTTGTAGAATTTCCTAACAACTTCCTAGAGGATTCATAAATAATACCACATTGCTACCAATACATAAGGAAAATTGAATGCAATTCTGACCACCAGGAAAAATGTACATTGTTACACAGCTTCATTTTTATTGCTCTATTCCATTCTATTGTTTTGAGTTTATTTTTTGTGTGTGTGTGAGAGAGAACATGCACATACACACAAGAAGGTGAGGGGCAGAGAGAAGGAGAAACAGAATCCCAAGCAGGCTCTCGACCATCAGTACAGACCCCAATGCAGGGCTCGAACTAGCAAACTATGAGATCATGACCTGAGCTGAGATCAAGAGTCGAACACTTAGCCAGCTGAGCCATCCAGGTACCCCTGTATTCCATTCTATTATATGGATGTGCATGTAAAATATACATGTATAATATATAACTATGTAACTGTTTGCAAAGTTATGAACCTATACATCATCAAGGACAAGCATGCACGTGTAAAAGCCTTAGCACGTGCAAATCCCCTCAGCATCCACTGAGCACCATATACATACTGGGCCTGTAGAAAATGCAGTGGGCTTCTGACCACAGGGAGCATATTACAGCAACAACTGTGATGCAGATCCTTGACAGTTCAACCAACAGGCCTGCCCAGGGGAGTCATATGGGACTGAGTTCTACAAAGAGGGACCATGGAGGATGATGGTCACAAATGAGCCCGGAGTATTGAAAATGAGGATGTATTATTAAGTGTTTCAAGTCCTGATTTTTCAAATGCAACATGCTCTCATCTGTTAGGGTAAGGATAGGAGTTCTAATTCAGGGAAGTTCCATACATTCTTAAAGTAAAATAATAATGGCAACGAAAAGTAGGATTTTGTAATGAATCCCCTCTGTACTGGTATGTGTTTAATGCAAGACTCTACAGTTCTAGGCTCATTCTGGATACGTGATGTGGTCCCTTGGTCACCACAGCTTTCAAATCAATCTATTTCTTCTGCAGAGCTACATCTGGAAGACTTACAAAAGAGTGGCTTCTTTGGGCTGCATCCAGAACCCCCACTTCCTGTAGGGCCCAGAAACACAACAGCAGCAGCTCATCTTGTGATACTTTGGCTCCTCTGCTCTGACCAGTGGCCAGAAACTGGGAGTGGAAGAAAGAATTAACCTCAATAAAAACATTTCCAATTTTTACAAAATATAAGGTTCAAGCTAACTAAAAATATAGGAATGAATGAGGGGTCAGAAATAAGTGTTACAAATGATATCTCGCATTTTGGCAGAATCACTTAGCACACGTTAAGTTCTGTGAAAGCAAAGGTCATGTGTCTTGCTCCTTTTTTTTTCCCCCTCCAAAATCTGGCAGTGGGCTTGTACACTAGTAGGTCGTCAGTAAATACCCGCGGAAGGAAAGAAGGAAGAAAGACAAAGACGTACTAGACTACTTGTAGTACGGCTGAAGGACAGAGACTTGAGTGAGTTCAATGCCACCTTCTGGTTGATTTTTCTTCAGGTGAAAACCATCACATGCTGGATTTAATTAAAATAAGAGGCTTAGTGCAATTCTTATTAACAAGCAGTTTCATTCATGGAGAATATATGCTTTCTAGAGGTGCATAAGAAGCCCAAACAGAGAAGAGGCCTTATTATCAATATTTCTGCCCACAGAATCCTGACCTATACGTCCCCTTGAACAACGCCAGGAGGAAGATTTTTTTCTTTGGACTCAGCAGCACCTCTGATTTTGCTTTCAGAGGTAAAGAGCTTTGAAACTTCACTTACAACTGACACGGTGAAACAAGATGGGAAAGGATGTGTGAAAGATCCTATGAGATGTGGTTGCTGGCTGAAGGGATTGAGAGTAGAGCCAGACATGTCCTGATGGCTTCATCCATTCATTCACAGACATCCACCGCTGTGAGCGCTGCTTGGTGCAAAGCACGGGGTGTGGGGAGTTGTAGACCAGAACCCTCATGCCTAAAGATATTATACTCTGCTAACTCCTTTGCCAGATGGCTGTTTGCTACGGTACTTTCTTCAAGATATAATTTACTTTACGAAAACGTTTAGCAATTCTGGTTTACATATCCACATATTGTCACAAAATTCAACTATGCTACAGTTATCTACATTTTAATAACTGGCATTTATTTTATTAAGCCTGTTTTTTATCCTAATTTGTTTTGATTACTACTTTTTTTTGTGCAAGTATTTAAAATATACTGCAAGAAAAATAAAATAAAATAAAATAAAATAAAATAAATAAAATAAAATAAAACAAAATAAAATAAAACAAAATAAAATACATTGCAGGGGTACCTGAGTGGCTCAGTCAGTTAAGTGTCTGACTCTTGATTTCGGCTCAGGTCATGATCCCAGGGTCATGGGATTGAGCCCTGCATTGGGCTCTGCACTGAACGTGGAGCCTACTTAAGATATTCATTCATTCATTCATTCATTCATTCATTCTCTTTATCTTTCCCTCTCTCCTTCTCTGCTCATGCTCTTTCTCAAATAAATAAAATATATTGCATATATGAAATTCTACCCTTAAAACTCCAAAACAACAAAAAACATTAGTTTACATCTTTAAAGAAGAGACTATTTTTATATGTTCAAAATAATATCACATATCACAAATGTCATAATTTTCTATTATTAGCTAATATAAAATCCATATTCAAATTTCCCCATTTGACATCAAAATGTTCTTTACAGGTAGCTGTCTTTTTAACTTTACCCCTTAAAATTCCCACCCACATTCACACTTCCCATCATACACACACATACTCGTATAGATCTTTTAGTCCCTGTCTTTCTTCAGGTTTTGAGCATTGTGATAGTTGGAAGTCTGTCCCTCCCTTGTCCTCTCCCAGGTCACCTACCCCCCTCAACACCCCTGACCCACCCCTTCCTCCTCAGCTTCCCCAGGACAGGACGGAAGATGTAGGTGGTCAGTTTTACAATTAAAAACACATTTCTGAACACACTGTTCCAGAGAAGCTTTCTGCTCCAAACCCATTTTAGGACTTGGACTGTTTTAGCTATTATAACAGTTCTCAAAGAAGCACTTGTATAATTCGGAAGAAAACTTGCCTTGATTTTTGGCCATATTTTTGTACTCCAGGAAGCACACAGGAAGGACAAACAGCCCTCACTAATATTGGCACAGATGACCAGAGCTGGGCCAGTGTCCCCAGAAAGACTGGGCCTGCTTTCAGTCTGGAACCTCTGTAATCCCCTCCTTCCCCATCCTAGTTTCTAGAGCATACCAAATAAAGTTGGCATGCATGAGTATTTCCAGCCACTGAGAATACTGATGTGAAAGCTGGGTCACCCGCACATGAAAAAAGGACACTCGGACGCTTACACTTTCTGAGGCAGGTGCGAACGTTAGTTCTGAACCCTCAGAAGGTTACTGACAATACCGAGAACCAAAATTTTGATGGGGGGTGGAGACAGTGGAGCATTTTCTCATTTTCCTTCCCATTCACCTGATAATGTTTTGCAGAATGACTTCATCACAAAAAGCAGTCTTTACATTTTAAAAGTACCTATTAGTAGCAGCGACTGCCTAATTCACAGGATCCAACTTGCAATCTTTTTACCTTTCAGCATATAATTTGGAGCACATTTCTTCCCGGACCTTGTCGAGGTCCAGATGTCCCCTATTACGGGAGGCGCAGTGCTGACTGATGGGAGACAACACGACAGGAGGGCTGTGAGGAGTGGTTGTAATGCACAGAGGGGACTCCTTCACGGACTCAGGGCTGTGTGTGATCATTACATCACAATCCCTATGGCCACATATTCCAAACATGTCATGTTGCCCCATCACTAAGTGTTCTAAACATTTCCTGAAGCAATACTATCTTTCAGAACTCCTTTTTCTTCTAGGTATGCACTTTCATGGCAACGCCCCGTTCCCCAAGGTGGTGTGCAGTCAACGGCGTCCCCTAAGATACTAAAGGACTTTCACTAATTAAGGAACACCTCCAGCCTACAGGGCACTTTTGTGTAAATTAAAATAAAAGCTCCTGGGGCACCTGGGTGGCTCCGTTCCTTAAGTGCCCGACTCTTGATTTCGGCTCAGGTCACGATCTCATGGTTCATGAGTTCCAGCCCCGCACTGGGCTCTGTGCTGACAGAGTGGAGTCTGCTTGGTGTCCTCTCTCTCCCCATCTCTCTCCGCCCCTCCCCTGCTCTCTCTCTCTCTCTCTCAAAATAAATAAAATAAACATTTAAAAAAAAAAAAAAGAGCTCCCTCTGGAAAGATGAGTAAGAAAAGTGACCCTCTGAGCATGTGCAGCCCGTCCCCGGAAATGGCTAGGCAACAGAAACACCCTTGTGCAAAGGAAAAAGGCTTCTCTTCTCCCCAGTAAGTACCCTGCTTTAGGGAACTGGGTAAGCAAAGCAGGGCTGCGTCTCAGTCCCAACCCCTGCCCTTGGTGGAGGGCTCTACCCAGACTGTATACCCTTATTTGGCTGGCCTGCCCCCAATTCTTAACTAACCAAATTCCTGAAGTTGCTAGTCTTTGTGTAAACTTACACTCTAACACAATGTATGTTTTTCTGTCCACACTTTTGTAGCACCTATAGCACTATCATTGTCTTTGGCCTCATCTGCATTAAGCTTCAAAACAAGAAAAATGGAAAGCAAATGAGATCATAGAAGAGTAAGCAAGAGGCTGGAGGAAAGCCACCCTTTGTACTCACTACAGAATAAAACGGAAGGCAGTCACTCTACTGGTCTGGCGGAGACAAGAGATACATTATATGAACAGTTCACTGCAGAAACAGAACTCCGTGCTAGTGCATGTATTTCCAAGATGAACAGCGATATACACGCGGCACTGTTGGAGACGGGGCTAAATAACTTGTGCCTGTAAGTACTGCACTGACCCAGCCTCACATCCACAGGCACCCCCTCCACATAATGGCCATGGATACAAGGCACATAGTCTCTGTCTCTGTCTCTCTCTCTCTCTCTCTCTCTCACACACACACACACACACACACACACACACACACACACACACAAATGCACTCTGTCTCATGGCTCACGTGTTAACTTATGATTTTAAACAATAAGAAAGGGAATGTTCTTGCCTTTTAGTCTTTTTCCTACAAGTCCCCTTTGATCTTCCCAGCTCATCTTCTGGTGGGCAGAGCCAACATAAACCTTAATCTAAATCTCTTTAATATTTTATCAGAGAAGATTACATGGGAGTTATTTATATTCCAGGCTGTAAAATTATAATGAATATACTATATAGTCATTTTAACGTGGCCAAAAAAAATGCTTAAAGCTTTTGGACAATGGCATGAAACAAGAGGATTTAACTCTTGTAGAAAAAAATTTTAACAATTGAAATGGTGTATCATCCCATACCTTTCAGAGAAGTTGTAGACGAAGGAGTTTGTTTTGACTCAACTCCACCAACAAACAAACGCCACACTTTCATTAATGTGAAAATGGAAAATCTTGCATCATCCTTCCATTTTCTTATTCTGTACTTTAGTACCCAGTGCAAATGCTAAGGGCACAAGTACACAGGTATTGAGTAAGGACAATGTAAGTTTCTTTTTTACGTATTAAGTCGAAAATTTCACTGTTTTGAGCCTGTATTATTTGGACTCCTATGCCCCATTAAAATGTAAACACACTTCTGTAATTTAAGATATAGGGACTATGAAGGGCATGAAGAAACTCAAAACCCATTCAAAGTCCCTGAGTGCTGGGTATGACTTTCCCCTGCCCACAGTGATATTCTATGCCACCTTGACAACTTATCTGATTGTAGTCATTCCAGGGCGCAGTGGGCGTTTAAGGATAAAATACAACCTATGACAAACTCTGCCTCAGGATTTAAAAAACCCAAAAGCCTGCAGGGACCAAAGTGAAAAATGAGTGAAGGGGAGGGTTTGTCTATTAAACATGTAGAACCATCTTGTAATTCCCCTGAAAAAAAAAAATACTCTCTGTTTTTCTTGAAACAGGTAGGGGAGTTGGCATGGCATGGCATTTGTTAGCCCATAATTGAGAGAGACATGAGCAGCAGAGAAATATTTCGAGTGCTAAAAGAACAACAACAAGGACATCTGGGTGGCTCGGCTGGTGGAGCATCTGGCCCTTGATTTCAGCTCAGGTCATGGTCCAAGCGTCATGGGTTGGAGCCCCAAGTTGGGCTCCACGCTGAGTCTGGAGCTTGCTTAGGATTCTTTTTCTCTCCTTCTGCCTCTCCCCTGCTCACACGTGCTTTTGTCCTCTCTAAAGAAAAAAAGAAAAAAAAAAAAGAAAAGAAAAGAAAAAACAACAAAAACCTGACTGTACTGGTGTAATGATTGATAACTGTCTCCAGCTTCAGTGTTGGACAGAACAAGTGATCAAATCTGTCCTGTCCTAGAAAGCTCATGTCCTATCTAATGGGGTCAGCTGCTTCTCAGTCCAAGATATCATTGTCACATGGAAGCGTGTAAGTTCATTGTTTCCCTATCTTCCAATTTTTCAAGGGAAGATGGAAATCCAGATTTTTAGATAAAATCTCCCAATTCTAAAATGTTAGCTTGGCTTCTTTAAAATAGGGTGAGTCAAGGAAGACACAAAAGGCCTTTCATCTTGAAACCTCTGGTTACACCACACAGTCTAAAGCTAAAGGGACTCCAAACATTCTGAAAATTTATTAGAGCTTAGAACAGAAATCAACAAACAACTGCATATCAACGTAGAAGAACTGGCGTTCGCATCTGAGGCAAAGCAAATCCTTTACCCGTTTGTATTCATTGCAGAATAAAAGGGGTTGGGTCGCCCCTCCCACATGTCTGTGATTCTGACTTCTTATTTGCAGCCTTTTTTCGGCTTTCAACATCTGCGTCATGTACTCAGGAAGGACATGCTCTATTTCAGCTGTGTGCTTCCATTCTGGATATATATTTATACCTACAGATCACGAGGTGAGAAGCTTCCTTGATGCTTCTCTACTCAATCAAGAATTCTGTCTATGTTGGTAATAGTTGCTACACAAGTCCCTGGAAGATAGGGCAGGTGCACTTAAGGCACGTATGTTGCCAAAAGCATGTTACCTCCCGCTGAAGACATGACTGAGGCCAAGAACCCAAACTACTGATTTCCTGCTGGCACTCTGGTGCTCTGCGTATGGTGTATGAAGGACTCCCGGCGAACACACACAATTTTACTAGTTTGACTTTCAGGAACAAATCCCTTGCTGTTATCCCACCTTAAAAAATGAACCAGACTTGTCAAAAAACTCTTGCTTGAGCAAAAGGCCTAGACTCCAGTGGAGGCTGCTCCACGCCCCACTTTGACTCCCATCTCTTTTTCCAAGAAATACATTTCTTTAGACTTCACATAACCACTTCGAAAGAGATCAAATAGAAAACCTTTCTTCCCTAAGGCTTGGCTTGGTCCAAGGTGGACAGTGAATGCTTCCTCCCTTTAGGCACTCTCCCTTGTCCTACCTGGCCTTCCAAGGATGAAGACATCTTTGAAACAGAATATGTCCCATACTGCCATTCTGGAATATCTGCAAACACTTCCTTCTCTCAATCTCCACCTCTCTCTCTTTGCCTCTCAGTCTCTTCCCCCTCTCTTTCTTTTGCTCCCATATGTCATATCCCACAATTGCCCACAGTAAAACAGTAGTCATTCTAATGTCACTGATTTCTCTTAAGTCGCACAGCAAGCTCCAAGAGTAAATTAACAGTGCTCAACATTTTCAGCATTAATCTCTTTCACTGTTAGCCAATACAAGACTTCCCTGGACTTGCCAAGGTACACATTTCCAAACAAGTTTTTGAAACTCAAATCAAGAAATAAAACCAAGAAAAAACAAAACAAAAAAGAAAGAAAACTTGGAGTTTTCACCTATCTTTAAATTTAGCTCAATGTTCACATATGGAAGAGGTTTTTGATGAAAATTCCTCCCAAAGTTTTAAACTTTTAAACCCCAAAGTCAACCCACACAATTCAAACCTGAACTCTTTTGCTATAAGTGGCCTGTTCCCATCCCCTTTAAGGATTAATCTCTAAATTTCAAAGGGAATTCTTCATTGTATAGGTTGATATTGGGGAAAACAAGCGAACTGTAACTCAGAAATAAACCATACCATGTAACACCTTCATTAAACTGCTGGCATTTGACATCGACTCTGTCATTACTGGACTTGTGCTAAGTCTCTACACATATGATACTTTTCTACAAAAGAATGGACAGCCAGGTGTGACTCAAGCCACTGTTTATGTGCACATCCAGAGATTCTGTAATGGCTGTCAGGCAACCACACCGATCTCTGTGCGGAAGGAGAGGCTCATATTTGTGTCCGAGAGAGAACATCTGTGCTGGAGGCAGGCAAAGGCTAATCCAAGGGTGCTGCCCAATCTGTCATTGGAGAGGAAATGAGAGCAGGTGCTCTGATAAAGCATGTACTGTTCGATATTCAGCCACTGGACCCTCCCTTGCATGAAGTTGCTCCCAGGTGTCAGAGCAAGAGGGCCAGCTCCCGCAAAACCCAATCTTCATATTCAGGCGATTCTCAAACGCAACATGGTTGCAAGTCTTCCTCTTCTAGCTCAGGGATAGATATGGTTTCTTGAGAGCCATGCAGGACCATCATTTGGTTAATGAGAAAACAGCAAGGCCATTTGTATTGATGGAGCAGGCACCATGCCAGTTGAAACATTCTTACACAACCCAGCCACTCGGGATGATTTGTACATCTTGGAACCAGTCACAATGCGCAGCTTAAGATACTTGGAGCTGAGAAATGAAAACAAAGGATGTGGTCTCTCCGTGGCTCCCTGACCTCAGGGATCTGTGTGGTTTCCATGATTATAAATTACTTTAAAAGAAAATTGAGTTTTAGGTCTAGAGAAATTATTCTGAGCGGCGAGATCACAATGACTAAATTGCTACACCAAAATGTCAGAGAGTCAGTCTGGTTTTGTACCCTTGAAAATGTTGTTATGGTGATGTTTGCCTCTAGAAGTCACCTTTTGGCTTGGCAAAAAGGAACTGCAGACTGGAATATCAAGGACATGAGATTTGGGGTTCCCAGCTGGGTTGCTGTAAATGATTCCATTAGAGCACAAACATGCTCCACACCCATATTTGGGCAGGGCAAAGTTCACTCTCAGGGGTGGGGGTTCTCTACAAGGACTCATTCTGCTTTGGCTGATAAGGAAGTGTGCTTCCTGTTTCTCTCAGGACAAGAAACTTAAAGTGGAAGTTGAGCCAGCGCCCCAGAGCCTTGGGGCTCTCCCCGCCTAACTTGAGCTTCCGGCCTTGGTCTTCTAGAGCTGCTTTTAGCTAAAGAGCTCTTTGGTGTCTTCAGTCTTGCTGTGGAGAAGAGGAAGGGGTTTGCTGGCTTCTGTCCTCTCCCTGACACCAGACTAAAGGATCCCTTGAAGATATCAGAAATGAGACACTTGTTACCTAATTCTAGATTATTGTGTTACTATTTTTATAGCAATACATTTTTACCACTTTACATTAAGCTAATATATCCCTGAATGCAATCTAGCCTTCTTGTCATTTATTTTTGCTATGCCTAGCATCCAATCTCCTTCTTGTGTGGGGAGAATTTTCCTTATGAGTATTGGTGGGAGGCAGAGACCTTCTCCCTGAAAACAACTTGAAAAATTACTTCCTCAGTGTTCCTGAAGCCAGGACACAGGCATATGCCAGTGAGATGCTATCCTGGGGGGATGCTGGTGTGGGAACCACCATGCAAAATGCATTCTTCAGGCTATGATGACAAGACCTTGGGTCAGCTTCCAGCATGTTGAGTATCAGCACTGTAGGTGATTCAGAGTCTGTGCCTAGAAATGGTGGCTTAAGTGTCTACATAAGACCACTTCTGCCTGGCTTGATGTTGGGCAGTGGAAAGTTGAGTCAGTTCCTGGCTAAAACCTTCAAGCTCACTTGGGGATAAAGTATGTTTCTGTTTAAAGAAACCAAATTAATTTCTGTTGTGTGCAACTAAAATCTCTGTCACTTCCTAAGCCTCAATCTCAAATCCCTTCCCAAGCTTTTCTCTCCTTCTCCTTTTCTCCTTCCCGCCATTTCTCCCCCTCTTCTCTCCTTTCCTCCCCACTCTCCTCCCTCCCCCTCTCTCCTTTCCTCTTCCTACTTCTCTTCTGCCTCCTCCCCATCCAGTCCCTCTTCCTCCCCTGCCCCTTACCTTCACTTCCCCCCACCCTCATTATCTTGGCTCCTACGTTCAAGTCATTATCCATAGCCCTATCTTGAAAGTGGCAGATCTGAAGAGAAACTCTCCACCCCCATTATGTAGTTGGTAAAACTGAGACCTAACAGATATACCCTGATTATTTCAGTCAAACATCTAGAATTTAGGATGGCTTCTTCCTAATCTAATGCTACTAGAACTAAGTTCTCATATCACCTCAAAAGTGGATGTGCCATATTCTCTGAAAAGGATTAAGCTACTGATTTAATTCTATAGATATAAATGAAGAAGGAGAAACATTTAGTAGAACTTACAAAATATTATTTCTATAGTTTTCCATGGTCCTTGAGAAAGAAAACAATAAATGGATGTGTGTTTGCATCCAGTCCATGTTTATTTGGTAACTTCTGTGTTTATGTGACCATGTGAAAACAAGTGGGGAGGACACCTGGAAAATCACCTCTCTTGGCCCAGTAAACCAAAGGTCATCTCGTCTGTATTAGTATTTTAAACAAGGACGAATTGTTTGATAGTTTGTATCAATACTTAACAGTGCTCTTTCAAAATGTCAATCCTGTCTTCTCTAGTCAAAAATCATGGTTTCACTTAGAGTCTAAAATCAAAGCAGAATGACCAGATCACTTGGATTCTGCTCTGGGACACTTGTGAGAGGAAAGAGGTCCTATTGGTCACCACAGCGAGACAGCAGGGCACAGGCAGACCATGTCAGCCAAGAGAGATGCCAGGTTACCCTATCCACTTGGCCCTCACTTTCTCCTTAACCTCATGTAACACCACTAAGGTCCCATCTCTGTTTGCTTTCACCCGCCAACATTCTTTTTCTTTCAGCTGCTCCCCCCATCGCACCCCCAAACACCCTAAGCTAGATTTCTCCCCCCAGAACCTTTGCGCTTGCTATGCCTTCTGCTGGGAACTCCTTCCCTATCTATTCACTTGGCTGCTTCCATATCATTCTGGACTCCACTCAAATTTAGTTTTCCAAGAGAGGCTTCTTCTGACTATCCTAATACTGCACACCCCTCCCAACTCCCCCTTCTAGTTATCTCTTATTTAAAATAATTGTGTTTATCTGTTGGTTTAATGTCCACAAAGGCAAGGACCTTGTATCTCAAGTCCACTTCCTTATCTGTGGTACCTAGGACAGTGACTAGCACATAGGAGTTACTCAAATTTATTTCTCAAAGGAATGAATATGGAGAAGTAAAATTAGAAGAAAGATTATTGTATAACTGTACTAGCAATGACTGCAAATGTGCAGTCAAGGACATGTTAATATTCTATAGACACACATACAAACCACGGCAAAAACCTAATCCCTGTGAAAGCATCTTTCTTTCTTTAGTGATAGTAACACTATAGAAAGTTACATTCATATTAATAGCCAAAGGCACCAAACTATTTCAGAGAGGTTCATACATTGCACAGAAGAAGAGATTCCATGAATTCATGGGCTTCCTCACTAGCTTACAACTATTCACTTTCTGCTATTCTTGTTTCATCGTTCCCTGTGCTTACCCGAATTTTAATTTCTTGAGAGAATTTTAAATCCCAGGTAGCAAAACATTTTTACGTGCAGGTGCTTGAGTATATATGTATCTCTTGCCAGCGATGCTTATGTTAACACAACAGCATTATTACCATATCTAACAAGATTAATAAATTATTCATTAACATCTAACATACAGACGGTGTTCAGTTTTCTCAAAAAAATGTATTTTGATACTTGGCTTGTTTGAATCACAGAATAAATGAGAACCAAATGTTACTTTTCATTCATATGTCTCTCAGGTTTCTTTTGATCTCTAACACTCCCTTCTATGCCATGTATTTGTTGAAGAAATTGGGTCATTTGTTTTCCAATTTCTCACATTTTGGATTTGGCTGACTCTGCCTTCGTGGTGTCTTCAACATGTTTATCTGCCATGTTTCTTTCAAGTTCACGATTAATGATTCAGTCTTTTTTTTTTTTTTCTTCCACTTGGTGCTACATTCTTCCCATCATATCATATCAAGAAAGAAAGAATGTCTGGATGCCACACTTTCAGTAATGTTCAGATAGATCCCTGGGTTCAGGCCGCTAGTCCCATCCATCTGTTCTAACCCCACCTCAGCCCCACCCACTTTCCACCTACTGATTAGCAGTCATTAATTATCATTGCCTGAATCTATTACTTTGTTAGGACTTTCAAAGACAGACTTTGTTTTAAGCCTATAGTTTCTCCTTCCTCTGTGAAGGAGAACTGTTTTTTATCAGCTGTTTGGTTGCCTTAAAATCTGGTCCTTAGAGGAAAGGCAGAATAAATGCTCTAGACTTTTTTTTTTTTTAATCAATTTTCAGCACAATGAGTTGGTATTCTAGTGAACTCCAAGGGTGACCACGGGGTTTTAATTTTTTTTTTTTTACATTTATTTAGTTTTGAGACAGAGAGACAACATGAGCAGTGGAGGGGCAGAGAGAGAGTCAGACACAGAATCCGTAGCAGGCTCCAGGCTCCAAGCTGTCAGCACAGAGCCTGATATGGGGCTCGAACCCACGAACCGTGAGATCATGACCTGAGCCAAAGTTGGACGCTTAACCGACTGAGCCATCCAGGTGCCCTTAATTTTTTTTAATATCATAAATTCATTGAGTTTTTAATATTTTATTTAACATGTTCAATTCACAGCAAGTAATATTTGTTTCCTGAGCCCTCCCAGCACCAGCCGATGGGTTTCCTTCAGGTTTGCTCCTGTGTTCATTTGACACCACCCGGAATTTGTGATCGTTTCTTTGCTTTTCAGACACAACAATATGGTCAAAACACATTTTGTACATTTCCTGCTTGAGACCTGGAATCAGCAGTGTTCTGAGAAGTCTTGGTTCTTTTCAATGGAAATATATATTTTTAAACCACAGTCTGGGCACCAGGAGTGTTCATTGTTTCCAGGTGTTCACTGCTTCTAGTTTTTTTTTTGTTGTTTTTTTTTTTTTTTTTTTTTTTTTTTTTTTTTTTTTAACAAAACAAGTGAGAAAGTACGTATTCTTTTAGAAAAATAAACCTCATTCCTAAGTTCAGAGTGATATTTTCACCAATCCAAATGAAGGATTCCAGCGTTTTTACTTAAATTCCTTGGTTTCATATTCAATCATATTTCCCTTCCTCTGAAAATATCCTGGCTCATGAAAACATTAAGATAATTCATTATTTGCTTTAGTTCAATATATACAATACTTTCAAAATAACAATAAAAATACTTCCAGTATCAACCAACCTCCTGAATGCTTCTTAAAATTTCTTTGCGTTTTTTTTCCCCCATAGAATGTACAGTCAAAACACTATGGTTTATAGCCACTCGCAATGAACTCTCCCGACGTCACTGCCACATACTCAATATACAGTGTCATTCATTTGTTTCAAGTTTTTATAATCATTATTTTTAGGGGTTGATTTTGATACAACTTTTGTTCAATTGTGTAAAATATAAGCATGATTTTAATTTCAGAACTATAAAATAAGGTATAATCAGTTTTAGAGAAATCTAATTTTTAACCCTGCCCCTACCCTCTGTTTTCTCCTTCCCTTATGGGTAATGTATTTATAGGTTTGGAGTTTTTTTGTGTTTTTTTTTTTTTTAATGTTTCTTTTTGAGAGAGAGAAAGACAGAGAGACAGAACAGGGAAGAGGCAGAGTGAGAGGGAGACACAGAATCTGAAGCAGGCTCCAGGCTCTGAGCTGTCAGCACAGAGCCTGACATGGGGCTCAAACCCACAAACCATGAGATTATGACCTGAGCTGAAGTCAGACGCTTAACCGCTGAGTCACCCACATACCCCTATTAGGTTTTGTTTTAATCATATTTGTATCCCCCTTCCTGTCTCACAAAAGGCAGCACACTATCCACACTCTTGTACAACTTGATTTTTTAAAAATATTAATTAACAATTTATCTTGACAACAGCTCCCTTAAAATGTAGAGAAATGTTCCTAATTTCTGTCAGTCTACACAGTACCTCCACTATTTGAGCATACCCAGTTTATTTAATCCATCCTCTACTGGTGGCATTTGGGTTGTTTCCAGTCTTTTTCTGTTACATATCGTGAACCAGTCCCATTTTCAGACTTTTTCTTCCTGGGAAAGCTATAGAAAGTCCATTCAGTGACCGTTACTAAGTGTCCACTATCTTTAAAGTCCTCGGGAGGTGTACATATATCATAATGTGGTTCTAGCCCTACGGGAATTCATATTCCAACTGTGGAAGGAATCCTGGATGCTTTTGTATATATTGCTTCACCATTATTTAGCTGTGTGACTTCACGGTGTGTGTGATCTTGGGCAAGATAATTAACTTCTCCGGGTCAGTATCTTCTTTGTGAAAAGTGATTAGTGGGATCTGCCTCTCAGGTAGGTCATGAGCAGTAAATGAGACATTTTTAAAAGCACAATGCCTAGCACAAAGTAAGTACTTAATAACTACTATCTATACAAGAGTATAGATATTTCGGATAAAACACATTATCTGCAAAAGTTAATATCCTTATCATGACATCATGATTTTTAAAGTAGTATGGTAAAATAGGAAGAACAAGGACTTTGCAATTAGTCAACATAGGCCTAAATACTAACTCTATGTCTTCCTCTGTCCTCCCTTGAGCAATATACTTATTGCCCTTGAACTTCAGCACTCTCACCTAAAACAATGGCTTATCTGGCTTTGGATTTTTGATACTATCAAGTGATTGCACCAAAGACAACTTCAGGTATAGAGTAAGCAGATAATGAATATTGCTTTATATCTCCATCCTGCTTGAACACTCTCAAATACAAAGATTTAAAGTTGGCAATTGAGATCCAGCCAACATAAAAGTGGCCCTTGTAAGGGTCTGCTGGGCTAAATGCCTTTTGCTTATGCACAGCTAAGGGTCCCAAGGGCTTCCTTGTTAGGCTTCCCTCTAGCCAGCATGGTTCCATTTTCTTAACAGAGCATTTCTTAGTGTATCTGAGGACCTATCTCTCCCCTCAGAGAGGTTTTCTTCTGTTCCTGTCTTCTGACCTCTTCTGTCTTCTGAGGTTTCATGATCATAAACTACTCTGCACAGTAGTTTAATGCCACACTGCCTTACTAGAAATGGTGGTCTTGGGTTCAGATGACAATCAAACTCTCAAGGCAAGTGGGCATCACTCAGTCCTAAGTATACAAGATAAGACAGGAAACAACAAAGCATGCATAGCAACAGTGGAGTGGAGGTCTCATGATCCCCAGTCATGAGACATTCCAGTCATTTTATATTTGGGACACATGTGGTCACGAGAGGCAGACTGAATAAATAAGGACCCCTTCAACTCAGGGAAGAAAAAAGCTGAATGGTTCCTTCCCCATTCACACCTATGCAAATGACTGCCTGAATTCTTATCAGCTCACGTTACTTATTACACCATCTCAAGGATGAGGTAGTGTAAGTGCTTGGTCTAGGACTTCGTCATTGGACATATTCTCACTTATCTTGGATATGGTATAGATAAATAAGGCTTTGAATTAATCCTACAGGGAGGAATGACCAACAAGAAAACTAGAGGTATCTCCAAAACTAGAGGTTACGGAACCAGCTATTAATCCTTGCCACTCCAAACATGTATGGAGGGTAGCATACTATAATATAATATCATGTAGTAGGTATAGTGTAAAACACTTTATATATATATTATGTATATATATATATAATATATATATAAATTATCTTCTTTAACCCCTCTTGACAATCATGTAAGATAAATATCATTTTATTCCAATTCTGAAGATGAAGAAATGAATTACAAGTTTGAACTAATAGGTCAAAGTTCAAATCCTGATTCTACCACTAACTTGCTATGCTATTTGCCCTTGGGAAAGATACTTAGCCTAACCCCAAGCTTCTATTTTCTCGTTTTAGGTAATAATACCTACTTCTAGAGGATCATGAACAATTGGGAAGCTTGCGTACCACAAAAAAAAAATTTTGAGTTAACACTAAAATCCAGCCTGTGCTCCTCTCACTAAACCATGTGCCCTATTACTTTGTCTTTCCAAGTTTCCAGGAGCCTTTTCCAGTTTGCAAGGAAGCATTTCATAACCAGCCTTGCAACTCTATGTAATTCATGACTTTTGTTAACGATTAATAAAGATAAATGTAGATTGGCATATACATAAAAAGCATGTAATTAATGTCTATTTTTTCATTCCTTACAATACCTCATTGATGGACTTTTCCTTTAACAAAAACTGTAGGTGGCCAGTAACAAATTATACTTCAAATTACCCTGGAAGTTGGGTCTGTCCTGTTAGCAGAGAGCTTCAAATAGAGAGTTCAGCCTCCAACTACAGAATTCAAGGCACACACTATTAGTAGAAGATAATCCCAGAGATGTGGCCCTTCTCATCCTGACCACATTAAAAAGACCATCACCCACTCTGCTTGTTTACAAGGCAGCACTTCCGGGGGAAGGTGGTATCTCTACTTGAATCTGCAAACAGAACTCCAGTTGACCTGAAAAATCCAGCCTACCTCCTTATATAGAAAAATCATCCTCGCCAGTTACCTGACAAAATTAAAATTTCCAAGTCCATCAGATCCACAAAATTCCATGAGACCTAAATAATCTGCATTAGCACAATCCACAGTATCAATGCCATAATCATTTCCTGTAACTACTTTGTATACCAGTAAACTTAGCATATCCTCAAGACATGTCCTTAAATAACTATTTTATCTGAAAATCCACAGGGAAAATAAATGTGATCCCATGACAAAGGGTACGCAGAAGAGAATTTACTTCCTTTTCAATGAAAATGTGTTTGTGTCATTGATTTCTAAGTCCTGGGAATCTTAGTACCCATTTTCATGATCATAGAAAGTAAGGACCTCTAATGTGACAATAGCCACTGTGCAAAATATATTTTCTTACCATCCAGTCAACAGTGTGGCCGATAAAGCCACAAAACATCAAGTTGCATTTGTGCAAGAGACACTGAGCATTTCCAGAAATGATAGAAGCAATTTGAAGGTCAAAGATCTTTGGTCATGGGGTAAGACAGATGAAGTCAGGAGTGGGTTTCCCTCAAGGGAATAGGGTAGGGTCAGCCAGAGACTCCAAACCAGAAAGAATGACTTGAGAGACTGTCCTCCACCATGCTTTCTGGGAATTCCTGTTTCTGTCTGAGAACCTCTTATTTGAGGTTCTCCTGAGTCAGCCCACAAATGCTTTCTCATTATCTTTATATCCCCTTTGTATTTAGTTCATGTAATTGCACAATTTCTCAGAAAAGACATTCCTTCCTTACATATTCTACTTTCCTTGCTATTCCTCCCAAACAAAGGACAAATTCAAATAGGATTTTACTGTTGTCCAATATCAGTTCAAGTCAATATTAACCTTAATTTAAGTCTTAGCTATGCGGACAGCATAGGGGTGCTAGGGGTTGTTGCATAATGTCCCTGACACAGGACAGAGTTCCTGTCCTCAAGGAGCTTATAAACCTCTCACACCATATTGGAACTTTATGTCACCTTGTCTGTCTCCCACCACTAGACTGTGAGGCAAAACAAAGCAGAAATAAGACTTCTCCAGTCCTCAGTAACTAGTATTTCATAGTGATTATGCACACAGTGAGTACTGATTGGGTGGGTGAATTAATTGAAGAGAATCAAGGATGCGGCTTGATTAGGATAGAAAATACTTAGGTGGAAAAGAAAAAAATCAGCATAGGAATGGGACAGAGGGCTGATGGAAATGTATGGAGTCTCAAGTGGCTCTATCCACAGACTGTGTTGGAAAGCAGTGGGAGACAGAACTGGGTGGCCAGGGCTCAAGCCTTTGGGTAAAGGAGCTGGGACTAAATTCCATCTGCAGGAAGTTGCATATTTTAGGTTCATATTTTAGTGAACAGAACTTCACTAGAGTAACCATGCAGTGTTGTGCAGAATGGACAGAAGACCTGTTTTCTGTATGCAGAACATTATCTGCTTGTGCGCAAATGGCAGAGTGTAAATATACCATGTGTCTGGGGATCACGGAGTAATGACACCAATGCCCCTACCAGGGGATGCAGCTGGGCACATAATTTTACGGCATCCCCTTTGAGCATTTTTCTTCAAAAATTAAGCCACTGTTGATTGTTGTGGTTGCTGCATCTTTGGCCAATAATCTGAACCAGATTTGGCTGAACCAGGCCAAAGTGGGGTATTTCTGCCCTTGTTACTGAGCTGAGAAATGCAAAGTCTCTTTTTTAAGAATAACTGTTGAAATCCCAAAAATGTAGAAGGAAGTTATGAAGGATTATTTATTTATTTATTTATTTATTTATTTATTTATTTATTTATTAATTATTTTGGAGAGAGAGTGTAAGGGCAAGGGAGAGGTACAGAGGAGTAAAAAGAGAGGGAGAGAAGAAGAAGAGAAAATCCTAATCAGACTCCATACTCGGCACACAGCCCAACATGGGACTGGATCCCTGGACCCTAGGATCAAGACCTCAAAATTAAGACTCAGACGTTCAACCAACTGAGCCCACCCAGACGCCCCAGAAGCATTACAGTTTTAAATCACTAGGCACAAAAGCCTAGCTCTACAAACTTCTAGTCTGACAGGATCTGTGATTTACCCAAAATAGTGGTTCTATGTAGAATCTGTTTAAGGGAAGTTAGATTTTAACAGAATTAACAGATTTAAGGTAAGTTGGGATAGCAGTTTCAACTACAAGCCCTCATCTCTTTCCCCACCTATTCTGTGTTGAAGTGCCCTGGAGACAGAATGTCTCCTGACCTAAATAAAGCATCGTTTTTTGTCTTGCCAACCCCTCCCCACCTTGGGACTATTGTTTGCTTCACAGCTGGTTTGTAATGGCTGCCTAGTCCTCTTGGATTAGAAGTTGCTTCAAATTGGATTCCTTGATCTGATCTCACCACCTGTTACCCATCTCTACCTCCACTCTGTCGGAATGTAGGAAGCCAGGGACTCTCGAACTTTGGCATGTGCCGGAATCCCTTGGAAGGCTTTTGAAAACACAGATTCCTGGACTCCGTTGCAAGAGCGTCTGATTCAGGAAGTTTAGAATGGAGTCTGCAAATCTGCATTTCCAACAAGGTCTCAGGGACTGCTGCTGCTGCTCTTCTGGGGGCTACATTTTGAGAACTGCTACAGTAGAGAATTTAGTCCCACCCACCCTTCAAACCTGGGCTCCAAAATAATGACTGATACCTAGTCTCAGACTTACATGTACAGGGAATGCAGACATAATGGATATGAAGTATTGTAATAATAACTAACATTTACTGGGTACCTGTTGCATATGTATGAAATCATTATGGTAACCCTATGAGTTAGGTATAATTAATGTAGTATTAATATTCCCATTTTAAAAAATAAGAAAATTGAGGTTTAGATAAGTTATACAAATTTCCTAATGTCACCCAGCTGGGTTTGAACTCAGATTTCTCCAATCCCAGTGGAAAATTCTGCTTGCTCAAATTGTGCCTACTGGCTTCCCTTTGATGTTTTAATGGTGGGCGTGGGGGGGCAGTAGATCTCAGATTTTCATGTTCAGAAGTGGCACTTTTTCCCCCCAATGAAACTGAAATAATCTGATGTGAGAAAAGAGTTAATTATTTCCATTTATGTGGAGTAATCTAGTATGGGAGCACTATCTCAATGTGGATAAACTTATAATCCATGGCTCTGGAAAGTCACATCATCCTCTGGTTCTCAGCTTCCAGATCTGTAAATCTATTAATTCTGTTAAAATCAAACTTTCCAAATGCTCTTAAAATTTCTTACCTTCTTTCAACATCTGTGGTCTTCAATTTACAAGCCAAGACTTTACTGCATTAACCTATACCGATAAAAAACTACCAAGGAATTAGAATGTTCACCGTACTCTTTCCACAAAGAATGTCTACGTTAGAAATCATCTACACGGGAAATCATTCTATCACAAGGCTAAAGTCAGAGCAAAGAGAGTTAGACTATTTTAATGGAAAATGTCATCAGGCTAAAGTATAGGCTGTTCTTGCTCCCCTGAAAGAAATCGAGCTGAAGAGGCATCATGCGATTTCTATAGAGCCTAGAATTCTGCTCAGGAAGGACACTGATAGTTTTTCAGACATTATCTTTCTCTACTACCTTCTGCTATGCATCTAATCTTTTCTCACACAAAGTTCTATTTGCCCCCTTGACACTGGGAAGATATTCTTGTCCCATCATCGGTAAGCCCACATACAAAGCCATCGAGGCACCGAACTGTACTAAGTAGCATACTTCATTTAACTTGAGAAGCAAAGTCTGACATTTTCCCGTACCTTGTTGCCAACTGCTGGGGTGACACCCTGTCTGGAAACTACATACCATAGGTACTGACAACAAGGAGACTTTGTGTAAAGAATCAGACTTTTCCTCCCCAGCTGTCTGTGGAGAACAACACAGGAAGTGTATCTACATGCATCATGTTTATGAAGTGACCATTCATTGTAAAAACAAACTTATAATTGGCGTAATGTGGGTGGGAGATGTCTGGTGGCCATGATGGTACTAGTCATGAATAAAATTAGAAGGCAGCATCATGATTTTGAAAACTATGGCCTTGATGCATAGTATTTCTCATTTAAAGAGACATCTCCTTAGCTACCTGACTTTTATTTCTACTATCTGATTTTTTAACATTGCAACATCCAGGCATTTTATCAAGAAGACCAATACCAAAGTAAAGCACCTATTGAAGATGCTATTAATGAGAATACAAAAATTTGTTGGAGGAGGGGAGAATGTTATGTTACTTCATATGCCTTTAAGCACTCTCTAATTCTGTGAGATGATATGAAATTAACTTCCATAACCAGTATCAAAAAAAAATCAAATGGGGTAAAAGAGAATAGAATTGAAGCAGAATCCCTCAAATGTTATACAAGAAAGTACCATGTTGTGAAGTTTTTACTCCAGTAATATGCATGTACAAACGTGTGTGTGTACTAGTTCGAAGGTAGCATGTATATCTTACTGTGTGTTACAGTTGTTTTATCTTTTTAATATTTAATGGTTATTTACTTTTGAGACAGAGAGAGAGCAGGAGTGGGGGAGTGTCAGGGAAATAGAGGGAAACACAGAATCCGAAGCAGGCTCTAGACTCTGAGCTGTCAGCACAGAGCCTGAAACGGGACTCGAACTCACTAAGTGTGAGATCATGACCTGAAGTCCGATGCTTAACCGACTGAGCCACCCAGGTGCCGCTGCAGCCATTGCATTAAGGACAGCCCATCACTCTTCACACAATGGTATAGAAAGAGGTTGTAGCCTGATTCGACTCTTCCCCAGTGGTCTATAAACCAGACCAGGTAGATTTTCATAAAAACATGCAGTGATCCAAGATCACATAGGAAAGATTTGTGTGGTGTTTTATATTACAGTCTGCATAAAATTTGTGCCCTGGCTTCCAGGATGAGCAACTACATTTAATATGGTTTCAGTGGCCGGGACACCTGGGTGGCTCAGTTGGTTAAGCATCCAACTTCAGCTCATGTGGATCTCATGGTTTGTGAGTTCGAGTCCCGTGTCAGGCTCTGTGCTGACAGCTCAGAGCCTGGAGCCTGCTTCAGCTTCTGTGTCCCCCTCTTTCTCAGCCCCTCCCCCACTTGTACTCTGTCTCTCTCAAAAATAAATGAACATTTACAAAATTAAAAAATATACTTACAGTGGCCATTTGAGTTCTGATGAACAGACAACTGGCTAATTAGAAAATGATCCTTATAAATGACCCCCCCCCTTTTTTTTGCCAGCCAGGATTGCATGGACATAAAAATATCAATGACAGGGCAAGTACAGGGTAAACCCAATGATTAGAAGAAGTGAGTCCCACCAGGATCCAGAAGATGGAATGATTGACTCACTCAGGGCTGGGAGTGAAGAAATACTTCCAAAGGAAGGAGTTTTTGACCGAGGATTTTGCTTGCTTACAGAATGGCAAGAAAAGATATAGGGATATTCTTTTTCCATTTCATTTATGTGATGACAAAGAATGAAAAGATGTCATAACGTGAGTTTTAAAGAATATGTTTTTAAAAATATTTCATGTTGCTAGCTTATGGATGGGAAGGGACATCATTAAAACCCAGTGGATGCCTACACCTTGCTAAGCTCTCTGCTAGAAGCTTTACATGTATAATCTTATTTCTCTCCTCCACAGCCTCATATATGAGGCAGCATAATTTCCCTTTTATAGGTAAGACAAATAAGTCACAACTTGCTCAAATCCCTAGTCTGAAAGTTGGGGAGTTGAGGCCAAATATAAATTTATCTGGGTTTAAGGCTAATCTTGTAAGAACAATCTGATTCTTAAATTTGTTTTTCTTTAATGTTTATTTATGTTTGAGAGAGAGAGAGAGAGAGAGAGAGAGAGAGAGAATGCGCGGGATGGGGGGGGGGCGGGCAGTGCAGAGAGCGACAGAGACAGAATCTGAAGCAGGCTCCAGGCTCTGAGCTGTCAGCACAGAGCCCGACACAGGGCTTGAACTCACCAGCCATGAGATCATGACTTAAGCCAAAATCTGGCATACACTGACTGGGCCACCCAGGTGCCCTAAAGAACAACCTGATTCTTTTTTTTTTTTATTTTTATTTTTTTTACATTTATTCATTTTTGAGAGACAGAGATCGTTTCTCGGCCTTTTGGCTAAGATCAAGTGGAGAGACGGAGAGACAGAGAACAAGTTGGGGGAGGGGCAGAGGGAGAGGGAGACACAGAATCCCAAACAGGCTCCAGGCTCCGAGCTGTCAGCACAGAGCCCGACGCGGGGCTTGAACCCAGAAACTGCGAGATCATGACCTGAGCTGAAGTTGGACACCCAACCGACTGAGACACCCAGGTGCCCCAAGAACAACCTCATTCTTAAGAAGAAAGTCAATTTGGAAGGTTTTCTGGCAAATAGCCCTCTAATTACCTATGTTTACATGCTGTTCTTAGGTAAGGATGCAGCAAACTTCTCTGCAATTTTTGTTTTTCTATTATTAGAAAAGAAGTATCTTACAATTGCCCTCTATGTGAATTAGTGCCACTTCATAAATTGTGGCTTCAAATATTCAAACGATTATTTCCTGGATATTACCAATGTCAAGTAAAGTCAAAGAGTTGAGTGAAAGGCATCCTCAACCACTCGATTCACACTCAACATTTTACTGAAGGATTAATTTTCAGAGAAACTTAATGCAGGGTTTTAAGATTTTTAAAAATAGGTATTTTGCCAACATTAAAAATTTAAATGAAACAGACATTTCAAACTACAACATTCTTTTTTATTACTGCTTCGGGTCATTTACTACTTCTATTCAAGGTGACAGATTTTATGGTTTCGTGTAACTGAAAAATCTACTTTGCTCAAAAGACTGGTAGAGATCTTCTTAAAACTGGGAGAGCCAACTACCTTGGGAGGTACAATGAACTTAGCTTAGATGTGAAAAGAGTCAAGTGAACGAAAATAACCCATTACCCATTCTTTTGAACGTTTGAGTGATATGTACTTTCATTCTGAATTTTTCCAAAGTTCTCTTGCACTAATAACCCACTGTTTTTAACTAGAAAGTTTTTCTCAACAATTTTATTTCATTGAATCTTAGCCACTACAGCTAATATTTATCGAATATTTACTCTGTGAAAGATACTGTTTGGAATTAAGTTTATAACTTAAATTCTCACACAAATCTTTGAGACACTCTTATCATTCCCTTTTTTGTATACAGAAACCGAGTTTCGGCAAGATTAAATAATTAATAGGCTGTAAATGTGGGTTTTTATGCTACAGGTCTTATTTTGCACCAAAGCTTTGAAGTAAGCATCTTTATTTATGTATTTATTTTGAGAGAAAGAGACAGGGAGAGAGGGAATTCTAAGCAAGCTTTGCACTATCAGCTTGGAGTCTGATGCAGGGCTCAAACTCACAAACTGTGAGGTTATGACCTGAGCCAAAACTACCAGTCAGACGCTTAACCTACTGAGCCACCCAGCCACCCCCGAAGTGAGCATCTTGAACAGTTTTCTCAAAATAGATTCTGGAGAATAGTATCCCTGCAGGCTATTAATAGTCATTTTTCAAAATCAGACTCCAACAAGGTCTGAGAAGTTTGCCGATGCACGAAAACTTATTGCACAGTTCGGCAGAATCTTTACTATGGGGTAAAAGGCATTGTGCATCTTCAAGAAAGAACAGACACAATATGTTTTATATGGGTTTATGTGAAAGTTCTCAAATTAGTGAGGCCTTATATTGCCCCTTGCACATCTGGGGCATTTCCATTCCTGTGCTCTAAATGTAACCTAACTCAGCAACAAATACAAAGCTCGTAAATACTGTAGAGTATGGCATAAAAAGAGAGCATTGTGATACTTCTCTAAATGTAACATAAGAACGATAGTAAGTTTGCTATATATTTTAGAGTACAGTATAACATAATGAAAACCATTGTGAAACTCCAAAGTTTGCATCCCTTCCATAGAACTTAACACTCAGAAGTGTTATAAACAAAAATAGGCAAAAAAAAAAAAAGTGTTCAATACTGACCAGAAGAGTTTCCTACTCTGAAGCATTGGAATTACAGTAGCCTTTAACACACCTGATAGTCACCCTCTTAGTCTAAATTATACAGGTTTAATTTTAAACTCTTTCCTGAGTTATACCGACCTTGCTTCATATGAGTGGCTTTTGGTTGTCAAACTAAAAGCTTTATTCTCCTGTCATGTTTTCAGAGTAATGTTTTAGAACCCTGCCTTTAGCATTGGGGAAGACTCCGTGCTAGTTCCACAGGAATAATCATCTTTATTAGGGTGGTAATAACGCTAAGGTATGAATACAGCATTGGTAAATGTACTTTATGATAGTAAGAGTAATTATCGTGTCAAATCATACGCTCTACCCAGCACAGTGGCAATGCATACGCACAGGTACATACCACACACACACACACACACACACACACACACACACACACAGCATATACATACACCTTCAGTTTTTCTGGATACCTTTCCCTATGAATGATCTAGGAAAAGGTGTTATGGTCTGCTACCATCCACACAGTCTCCTTTAACTGATGTTCATGGCACCATCTACTTAAGAACATTAATGATTCAGGACACCCAGGTTCTAGTTTGACTCTAAAAACTATTGGGCCTGTATCCTTTGGGCAATTCATTTACTATCTGCAACTCAGTTTTTTCATCTATCAGATAGGGTTTAGTAATACTGTACTGTGACTTAATTGATTTGTGTCAGGTCCAAAGTGAAATATAAGCGTGAAGTTGCTTGGGTTCTGTTTTCTATAGTTTTGACTTCACTCTTCATGAACCTTATATTCTCCTTATTAAGTAACTTTTTCTCCTGGTTAGGGGGTCCGTTTTTCCTGCTTCTCAGTCTAATTTTTGACTGTGTGTCAGGCATTGTGATTGTTACATTGGTGAGTTTCGGGGCTTTTTTGTCTTTCTTTAAAGAATATTTTGTCAGTTAACTGGCAGACCAGTTTGATTGCACTGAGTCTTGTTTTCAAGCCTTGATAGAAAAGGTATTCAGTTCTCCTGATCCAGAGGCAATTTAGCTCTACTACTGAGGTATGATGTTTTGGGATCTCCATGGAATGCCACCAAGTGATTACTGAGGACTCTTGACCATGACTGGTTGGTCCTCAAATGATACCCCAGCCCTTCTGAGCTCTAGGAATTATTCTGCTTATAACCAGATTGCTCTTTGTCTGATGTCATGGAGGTTTACTCTCCCAGGCACTGGCTAGGGCTCAAACAAGGTTCACAGTGATTCTAATACAGATATCTGGAGCCGTTTTGTATTATAACTCTCCTTTCTGTAACTCTACCCTGCAATTTCCAGCCACCTCAGCCTCTCTGAGCTCCCATTTCCGTCTCCTCAACTCCCTAAGACCACTGGATTCTGGGTTTCTGCTCCCTGGTGGGCAGAAACTGCCTCTAGGCAGGAAGCTAGGGAGACTGTAAGACATCAATTTTTCCCACCTCTTAAAAGTCACAGTCATGGGTTGCCTGTTGCCTGAAGTCTAAAAATATTTGGGGCACTTGGATGGCTCCGTCAGTGAAGCATTCTCCTGTTTCTAGCTCAGGTCATGATCTCGTGGCTATGGGATCGAGCCCCACCTAGGGGCTCTGAGCGCAGAACCTGCTTGGGACTCTCTCTCCCTCCCCTACTCACTCTTTCTCAAAATAAATAAACGTTAGAAGTAGTCTTTTGTTTGTTTTTTGTATTTTATCCAGTTTTCTATGTTTATAGCCAGAGGCTGAACCTAGTTCTTATTCCATCCAGGCTAGAAGTGGAAGTTTGTATACAAAGGTGCTTTGAGTTCTTTCAAGTTTTATATTGTTTACATTTTACTTTCTTTCAACTATTGCTTTCCTAAACTTTTAGTGTAGAATACTCTAAGAGATAGAATGTATTGCTGTTATGTGCATGTGAGCAAGAGTGAGAAAGGGGAGAGAGAAATACTGAACATTACAGAAAACTTTTTTTCCCCTTCAACTTTCTGGTTTTGGCTTTTGAGGGGTAGCCTTTTTAAAAAAAAAATTATTAGTTTATTTCAATAGGAATTATAAAATTAACATCAAAATTGTCATTTTATATATTGTATTGCCTAGAATATAGCCAAATACAAAATGAGTATTGAGGACAATATTAAGCAAATCATACTAGACATAAAAAACCAATAATGTAAAATTTATGAAGTGGGGCCTCCCTTACACTGCAGAAGGACTAGATAAGAAAGCAGAAGAGTTCAAATACTCAAAACTTTTTTGTACGCTGCAACACTACTTTTCATCTCTTTGGAAATGCTGTCTACCAAAGATATATTCATACTATTGCCCTTTGCATGGGTCCTTTCATATTTGAATTGATACTGGCTATATCTAGAAATCAACAGTAACACATTAATGGCACTATAGACTTCAATCAGGGATATATGGATGAGAGCCAATCCTATGTATCTCTTCTTCATCTATACTTTTCTCTTGACAATTACACACTTCTTCCATTTATTAAGGGGTAAAAGGGGGCCCATGAAGCACTCTTCAAATAGAGCTATTAAATATAAAAACAAAGTTTAATATAAGAGGGACATTTTGACAGAAGCAAGCAGAAGTTAAATAAAAATTCATATATATTTACCATCTTCTTATGCTGTGATTGTGTTGGAGGGTCAGAATTCAGGAGGCAGATCCTGTCTTCATGAATTAGTTGGATGAGCCAGTTATCACAGAGGAAAAGAACGGAGTGTGCCTTCAGACCCTGTGACTACATCAGTTTAACCTAGTTCTGTACCCCTGACTCCCAGTGCTTTAAGGAATGAGTGTACTATTGGTTATTTGAGATCAACTTAGTTGTCCCAAACTTTTCCACTAACCATGGTGAATTTACCCGTTAACAACGTGAAGGCATGGAGGAAGTATAAAGACATAGCTTGTTATATACTATCAGCAGCTCTGTGAATCCATAGCCTTGTTGAGTCCCAAGGTTTGGAGAGCAAGGCAATAAAGATCTGAGTTGCAAGGAGTTGTCTTTTATGCTTTTTCTCTACCTCCTCTTTCCATTTCTCTCAAAGTAAAATTTCTTCAGTGTGGGACACAGAGTCACTTGCCTGACTCCTTTAGCACCGGGTAGTCATGAGAAAACATATTGTCAAATCATACTGCAAAGGGAAAAAAGTGAAGTTCTGCCACGTGGTTGTTGAATGTCTTATAAGAAAAACTGAGTGCTTAACTCCGCCTGGGGTTGCAAATCAAATAGGCAAATTAAAAACTTAAAGATGAGCTGATCCATTATAAACAGGAATAATCCTATAATATATAACTGAAAGTACCAAATGCCATCCTCATGAAGAGATTTTCTATTCTCCTCTGTGAGAGACAAGTACCTAACGGAGACAAGCACCGCCCCTCCCCATAAAGGAGCCTTGGAAGAGAGCATAAATGGGAGGTTGTCAGGGAAGGCAATGGCAGTGACCTCATTTCTTCAGGTCTTTATTATAAAACAACAAAGACAAGCTATTGGAACTCTCCCCTTGAAACAGGAACCAGTTAGAATTAAAGTTGGCCACCAGGTGGCCTCGATGTCTCGGTAACATTACTTGGACCACCGGACACAGCTTGCCCTGCCACCTCCAACTCCTCACCTCCAGATTCACAAGCAAAACTTTCCTAAATTTGTAACTACTGCTGGTGGAATCAGAACTCCTCTTTATAACTCCACGCCCCTCTCTCCTTCCCCGAGTGGAGAACAGAACCCCCGTTTAACCAACTTTAACTTCTCTTAGGCTCTCTACATTGTCTATAATTTCTAAGGGTTTTCTTATCTTCATAGTTCCATTTGTTCTACCTTTTATTCCATTTCCAGCTTTTCTCTTTCCTCTTATGTCCTTTCTTGTACCTGTCAACATGCCCTGAAATATTCCTAGAATTCTGCACAGCTAGGCATGAAGGTCAATCTTGGATGTCATTCTTGGCTTCTCCTCCTCCTATCATCCCTCCTACACCACAGGAAGACTTCTCTGCAAAGAGCAAGATGAAATATTTACTTTAAGTTCCCTGTTCCTGGCTCTGCTAAATCATGCCTTCTGCCTCACAGAAGCAGAAAAAGAAAGCAAAGCTATTGAGTATAAACCTCTTGTGATTTTGTTCTCTCTTAACAGATATTTCTGCAAATTTGCCTTTAGGGATGTTGAGCTTCCAGAATTTCTTAATCCCTTTTCTTCATTTTGTTTCTTCAGCTGGGGGTTCACACACAAGGACACTTCTTTAACAAGATGTCATTGCCAATATCTACTTCAAAAATAAACTACCTCAGTTGAAGCATCTGGGTGTCTCTAGAGAATCAAGCATAGAACTAGTAACAAAAGCTGGAAGTTAACCTGGATATTATATTGAACGTGCATCTGAAACTTTTATAGAGGAAGGATCCATATATATGTGTGTGTGTGTGTATGCACGCGCACGGGTGTATTCCCCAGAGCCCTGAAGTTAAGGGGAGGGGGGTTTGGTGGGGTTTTACCAAAATCAGAGACTGACACTGGGGTTGGGGAAAAGATGTAATTGTCAATTCTATTTCGTTCCCACCCAGGGAATCTGCACAAGACAAAGGAGCTGGATTATGAAGGAGACCTTTAGGTACAAAGGCAGTAACTGCTAAGGAATTTCCTAGATATTTTAAGTTTCGTGGATAGAGACTATATCATATTTTAGAGAATAATTGATTCCTGAAGGGGCTACATGTGTTTCCTAAGATTGCATGTTTAGTTAAGGGAGAAGAATTCAGATTCCTGGAACACAGACTGCCCCTCTGTACAATAGCTCTATCAAATATTCATTTTAGGTAGTTCTATGTTGAGGAATAAATAACAGCATAATCTACCTTGAATAATACGTGACACTAAGTAAGGGAATCAATACATATGACTTCCTTTCCCTAAGTAATAAATAACAAGCGGTTAATTGTAGGCTTAGAATAAGATCCATGTTAAAATTTTGCTTACTCCACTCACCCTCATATTTTTATCTTTTGAAGTTTAATTTTCTTCTGTATAAAAAGGAGATATAATAGCATCTGCCTTATGGGGGGAGGTCCCTTGTAGGGTACAATAAATGCTAATTAATTGAATCTATTAATATTATACCTGTTTTGAGGTAAAATTGATGAAATATATCTAAACAACTGGAAAGGGAAAAGTGAGCTGGGCATTAGAACTGACTATTAAGCTGGGCACACAAATAATTGTTACCGAATGCTCTAGGACACATTATCTATGTAGTATTCTCTACTCTAGAAGAAATTTCTCCCTAGGAAAAAAATGAGAACAAAATTGAATAATTTTCTTTTGTTTCTGGCCAGAGGAAAGCTATTTAAAAGCGTTAGGTGATAAAGGTAGCTAGATTTAATAGAATTACTTAATGTCCATTCTATGTCTTTTTACTCTATTACTATTTTAAGATGTACTTAATTCCAGTCAAGAACTTGAATTTTTTAAAAAAAATCATAATAACTAAGAACATTTATAACAAAGGTCATTTCTTTTTTCTTAATTAGAAAGAATTTCAACATCACGGCTAAGTTTCATTTTTTTTAATGCTTTCTCACTTAACAGATATAGAAATATACCCCCTTCTCATGAAACAGACGGAGTTTTGTACTAATAAGGAAATTATTCAATTAGCAAAGCAGAGCTCAAGCAGGATCACCAAATATCCAATCTGTGTTTAGGCTGTAGCTTAAATACTGTGGTTGCAAAGATAAATTATTTCCTTACAGTAAGGACAAGTCATACAATAAAAGTTGATTGGAGACAGAAGTGACCAGGACATTACCAACACATCTAGTGTTGAAAAATTCAAAGACTGTAATTTTTTCATTTAAAAGAAAACATTAAAATGGCATTGAACTCTAAGCATAGTGAATTTGTGCACATCTGAAAACTAAACGTATCTGTTGTGTGTGTTTTATGTTTAGAATTCAATCGATTGTAATTCACTCTGTATTATCATGGCTTACAGAGAAATCAGAAATAAGATTTGCCCTTAAATGTCCTCATGGTGAATCATGATGGAAATAAAGCTCATTTCAATCATGATACCGCAAAATAGAATCCAGTGAATCAAAGTGAGGAGGTCCAGATATATGTAGTTTAAATTATGGAAATTAATACATATGTCTATGACATTCGTTTAACTCAGGAAAATTTGTCACTTTTTTTATTAAGCTCCTGATAACCTATACATTTAAGATAGTGTATAAAATGTTAAAGAACAAGGAACAAGCTTGAACATGAAATACATATTACATTTTATGAGAAAACTAATTCATTGTGTATATGTATGTACCTCAGCCTTAAAGGATAAAACCTAAAAGCAGAAATCTATACCAGTACTCTCTTTGTTTCTGTAAAGGAAGATTGAAAACCCTAAGTTCAGCACAATGTAAATAGAACAGCAAGTCAGAAGGTAGCTCTCTTACTCATAAAAACATACAAGATAGAGATAAGCAGTTACTGATAATGGTAGGCATATTTTTGGCTTGACAAAAAAATGAAGGAAGTATGATTTTCAGAGATCCTTAAGCAAATAATAGCATGCTATCACCACATTCTATCTTTTGCATTATTATTCTTAGCTAGCTTATCATTTCTTTTTCCTGAACAGATTGTTCTAGATCTATTCCACTAAGCATTTTCTATATTAAAAAGTTAAAAGCCATTACATGGGTGCTGTATTAAAAAAATAGCACACAAAAATACTTTTCTAAATAGGAGTTTCCAGAGCTAATCAAAGCCTGTTGAGGGTGCTTCTATTTAAGAATGAGATGGTATCGGTTTAATTTCAGGATTATAAAGCTTAAATCTTTCCAAAAGAGGAAACAGGGGGCCAATACAAGTAAATGAAAAAAATTGTCCACCAAGTTGAAAACTAACATAGTGATCATAGCGTACCTGCCAAGTTTATTCTTTCTGCGTTAACCCAAGTCACAGGTTCTGTCTGATGTCTCCTCTTTCTGAGATGCTCTCCTAAGTTTTTCCTTCACTGACCTTGTTATCCTTCACCTCCATTTCCTGGTCCTTAAGCAGTAAAGCCATTCTGTTGATCACTTTGGATATTTGAGGTAAAAAAGAAATGCCTTGATTTCGTTTAATTATTCCTTTAGTCTTTTGAGATCCTATGGCGTGCCAGGGGCAGAGTTCTGGGAAAAACCATAATAAAAAGTCCCCACTCCCCTGGAGCTTTCAATTCTGGTAGAGAGAGACAATAAGCAAATAATACATCCTATGCAAGTGCTGATTAAGGTTATTAATAAAAATAATGCAAGGGAACCTAACAGTGATGGAGAGCAAGAAGATCCTATTTTAAACTGTATGTTCAAGAAATAACTCTCTAATAAGGTGACACAGAGAACTGAGGATATTTAGGAAGCAAACTAAGAAGCTGTATCTAAGGAAAAGAATTCCAGGCACTGGATATAGCAATTGCAAAGTCATTGAGACGGGACCTACCTGTTATGTTTGAGAATTGTGGAAGCTATAGTGGGAGGTGGGAGAGGGATAAGAGATGATGTCTGAGAGGTACCCACCTGCAAAGTCATGGGGAACTTGGGTTTGCATTCTAATAAGGTAAGGGGGATTGGGATTCAGGATCTGACTTGCATTTTGTTTATTTAATGTTTGTTTATTTATTTTAGAGAGAGTGAGTGAGCTCAGGGAGTGAGAGTGGGGGAGGGGAAGACAGAGAATCCCAAAGCAAGCTCTGTGCTATCAGCACAGAGCCCATCGTGGACTAGAACTCAAGAATTGTGAAATCATGACCTGAGCCAAAATCAGGAGTCAGAGACGTAACAGACTGAGCCACCTAGGCACCAGCTAGGGGCCCCCTTGCTTACATTTTAAAAGGGAGAATGATTAGGCTCTTAACTTTTTCTGTCTCCAAAGGCAGCAATCAGAGCAGTTAAAGAGTCAGCTTTGGTTCTGCCTTCACACCAAGCTCTGTAACTTTAGCTGGGCAAGTATAGAGGGAAGCTATACTGGGACAGTTGAGAGGCTCCGCGAATCTTTATCCTCACTTGGTTGTGCACAGGTGCCATTTCATTTGCCTTTAAAATATTTCATGACATTTTCCAATTGTTTTCAGAGTGTTGTGTTTCTTGGCATTCCAACACCCAAACTCAACCAAGTATGACCACTCAGTGATACAGCTGACATTTTAAAGTTACAGATATGTTTTTATCAAAATAAACAGGATCACCTGACTTCTTTTTGGATGATTTTTGTGGAGGTGAGCAACAATAAGCATAAATGAAATCTTTGTTATAACAACATGAATCAAAATATTTCCACTAATTCTACATTTTGTTGGTCAGTTTTTCAGCAGATTCTTGTATTTCGTGGATTGCAAAAGTCAACAAGACATTGAAATTAAAACATAAGCAATGATTTAGGGAAATTAAGGAAGATTTTTTTTAACTATACAAGAATCTCTAAAAAATGGAGTAAAAACAATTTTAAATCTGTTTCTCTCCCTGAAAATAGTGAAATGAGTATTTCCCCCAAGATGAGTCTATAAAATGTAGGAAGAAAGATTTTAATTATACAAGAATCTCTAAAAAATGAAGTAAAAAGAATTTTAGGGAGTAGCCAAGATGGTGGAACAGCATGGAAGCTTTTTGTGTGTCTAGCATCCATAAAATACAACCAGACCAACACTGAACCATCCTACACACCTAGAAAACTGATTGGAGGATTAACACAACAATCTGCACAATCTGAACCACAGAATCCAGCAGGTATGTGGTATGGAGAGCTGAACTTAGGGAGAAAGAAGCCCCAAAAGGGAGAGAACTGCTTTTGTGGGTGGAGAGATAACAGAGACTGGGGAAGGGGGGAGAACATGTGAAAAGCACCGCTCCCGAAAAGCAGCTGGAGATAAAGTAGAAAATTGGGAACAGCCACAGGGACTAAACCAAAAAGGAAGAAAGGAGAAAGGAGAGGGTTTATTTTTTTTTTTCAATATATGAAATTTATTGTCAAATTGGTTTCCATACAACACCCAGTGCCCATCCCAAAAGGTGCCCTCCTCAATACCCATCACCCACCCTCCCCTCCCTCCCACCCCCCATCAACCCTCTGTTTGTTCTCAGTTTTTAACAGTCTCTTATGCTTTGGCTCTCAGGAGAGGGTTTAAATTCCATTAAGACTCCCCTGTAAACAAAGGGAGCACAAAGGCTGTAACTCCGCAGCTCTATACCTGGCAGTGCTCTGGTGGGAAAGGCAAATCCCCAGGAACAGAGTGGGGTCCAGGAGGTTCTCGGGACACAAGGGAAAAAGTGGTCCCACTGCTGGAAGGACATTTGGTAGAGACTGTTGAAGCCACCTGGTCCCAGCAGACCCCAGAAGGCAGCCACATTCTCTGGTGCTGGAACAAGGTCATTAAGGGTGAAGCCTGGTGCCAGATGTGTGTTGTGATTTTCCATAATCCCTGAGACGCTGCTGCTACACTGTCTCGTGGACATTTTCTGGGACGTGCTGGCACCTGGCTGCAGCCTTGGGGCACTGGCAACAACAGGGCCCAGCGGGCGTACCTGGGTACAGCTGATATTCGGCCATGCTCATTCAGCCATTGCTTGGTGAGACCCTCCTGCAGAGGGGCGGAATGGGTCAAAGCCGCAGTTCTTTGGAAGTAGGGGGCAGGGCAAAACAGCCACATCTTAGACAAGGCTTGGGAGAGAGGTGCTGCCTGGGGCCTGGTCATGGAGAGTGAAGAAGCAGGGAGTGGACGAGAGCTGAAGACGGAGGACAGGTGCATGACTGCTGATCCAGAAGAACAGACTGGGTAGCTGGATGGCGCCATTTTCATTGCTCCCGTGCATGCGCACATACAGTTACAAGCCCTGCAACAATCCGCCCCAGTAGGCTAGCAACACCACCTAGTGGAGAGCAGAGCTGTTACACTGAGCCCCGCCCAACTGGGCCAACTTCACTCTTCAAGAACATGAGTCTTGCTGTCGGCTTAATTTATGGACTATAAAGAGCTACATGGACTGACCTCTAGGGGAAAACGAAGCAATTTCAGTCCTACTTCAATCTGTTAACAGGTTCATCTATTCAAATTTTTTCCATTTTTTTCCATTTTTCCTTTTTCCTCTTTTACCATTCTTTTCTTTTTCTTGAATACAGAAAAAGAAAAGATTCATTTTTTCAATTCTTATTAAAAATATCTTTAATTTTTATTACTATACTTTTTACTTTTGTGTAAATGTTTTCAAATTCTATTTTACTTCCATCATTTTATTTTAGTCTACTAGAGTATAATCACTTTTCCAAATTTTCAAACGATTTTTTCTTTTTTATCTCTTTATCTTTTTCATTTTTTTCTTAAATACAGAAAATGATAAAAATTCATATTTATTTTTATTTTTTAAAAAATATTTTTCTTTAATTTTTTTCTGCATTATTTACTTTTGTGTATATTTTTTTCAAATTCTATTTTACCCCAATCATCTCATTTTAGTCTACATCAGTGTATTCATTTTTTCAAATTCTCAAATTATTTCCTTCCTCCCCCTTTTTTCCTCTAATCTGTCAAACCACTTTCAATACCCAGACCAAAACACACCTAGGATCTAGCATAATCTATTGGATTTGTGTGTGTGTTTTAATTTTTAATTTCAATACTTTTTAATTTTATTTTTTTATTTCAATTTTTCTACCTCAATTACTTTTCTCATTTCAAAAGGACAAAATGAAGGATTTCACCCCAAAAGAAAGAGCACGAAGAAATGACAGCCAGGGATTTAACCAACACACATACAAGCAAGATGTCTGAACCAGAATTTAGAATCACAGTAGTAAGAATACTAGCCGGAGTCGATAATAGATTAGAATCCCTTTCTGCAGAGATAAAAGAAGTAAAAAATAGCCAGAATGAAATTAAAAATGCTATAACTGAGCTGCAATCATGGATGGATGCAGCGGCAGCAAGGATGGACAAGGCAGAACAGAGAATCAGCGATATAGAGAACAAACTTAGAGACAATAACAAAGCACAAAAAAGAGGGATATTAAGGCAAAAGAGCACGATTTTAGAACTAGAGAAATCAGTGACTCACTAAAAATGAACAACAACAGAATCATAGGGGTCTCAGAAGAGGAAGAGAGAGAAATAGGGGTAGAAGGGTTATGTGAGCAAATCATAGTGGAAAACTTTCTGAACCTGGGGAAAGACACAGACATCAAAATCCAGGAAGCACAGAGGGCCCCCATTAGATTCAACAAAAACCAACCATCAACAAGGCATATCATAGTCAAATTCACAAAATACTCAGGCAAAGAGAGAATCATGAAAGCAGCAAGGGAAAAAAAGTCCCTAACCTACAAGGGAAGACAGATCAGGTTTGCAGCAGACCTATCCACAGAAACTTGGCAGGCCAGAAGGGAGTGGTGGGATATATTCAGTGTGATGAATCAGAAAAATATGCAGCCAAGAATTCTTTATCCAGCAAGGCTGTCATTCAAAATAGAAGCAGAGATAAAAAGTTTCCCAAACAAAAATTAAAGGAGTTTGTGACCACCAAACCAGCCCTGCAAGAAATTTTAAGGAGGGTTTTCTGAGGGGGGAAAAGACAGATAAACAAACAAACAAACACCAAAAGCAACAAAAGATTATAAAGGACCAGAGAACATCACCAGAAACTCCAACTCTACAAGCATCATAATAGCAATAAATTCATATCTTTCAGTACTCACTCTAAATGTCAATGGACTCAATGCTCCAATCAAAAGACATAGGGTAACAGGATGGATAAGAAAACAAGATCCATCTATATGCTGTTTACAAGGGACCCACTTTAGACCTAAAGACACCTTCAGAATGAAAATAAGGGGATGAAGAACCATCTTGTATCAGACAATTTAGACTTTAAAATAAAGACTGTATCAAAGGATGCAGGAGGGCATTGTATCATAATCAAGGGATCTATCCACCAAGAAGATCTAACAATTGTAAACATTTATGTGCCAAATTTGAGAGCACCCAAATATATAAATCAATTAATCACAAACATAAAGAAAGTCATCGATAGTAATACCATAATAGGAGACTTCAACACCCCCCTCACAGCAATGTACAGATCATCTAATCAAAAAATCAACAAGGAAACAATGGATTTGAATGACACAGAACCAGATGGACTTAACAGATATATTCAGAACACATCATCCTAAAGCAGCAGAATATACATTCTTCTCCAGTGCACATGGAACGTTCTCCAGAATAGACCACATACTGGGACACAAGTCAGCCCTAAGTGAGTATAAAAAGATCGAGACAATACCGTGCATATTTTCAGACCACAACACTATGAAACTCAAAATCAACCACAAGAAAAAATTTGGAAAGGTAACAAATACTTGGAGACTGAAGAACATCCTACTAAAGAATGAATGGGCTAACCAAGCAGTTAAAGAGGTAATTAAAAAGCATATGGAAGTCAATGAAAATGATAACACCATAACCCAAAACCTCTGGGACACAGCAAAGGCAGTCAAATAGGAAAGTATATAGCAATCCATGCCTTCCTAAAGAAGGAAGAAAGATCTCAGATATACAACCTAACCTTACGGCTTAAGGAGCTGGAAAAAGAACAGCAAATACAACCCAAAACCAGCAGAAGACAGGAAATAATAAAGATTAGAGCAGAAATTAATGCTATCAAAACCAAAAAAAAAAACAAAAAACAAAAAACAGTAGAACAGATAAATGAAACCAGAAGCTGGTTCTTTGAAAGAATTAACAAAATTGATAAACCACTAGCCAGTTTGGTCAAGAAGAGAAAGGAAAGGACCCAAATAAATAAAATCAAGAACGAAAGAGAAGAGATCACAACCAATACAGCAGAAATAAAAATAAGAGATTATGACCAATCATATGCCAATAAAATGGGTAATCTGGAAGTAATGGACAAATTCCTAGAAACATATACACTTACAAACTGAAACAGGAAGAAATAGAAAATTTGAACAGACCCATAACCAGTAAGGAAATTGAATTAGTAATCAAAAGTCTGCCAAAAACAGGAGTCCAGGGCCAGATGGCTTTCCCAGGGAATTCTACCAAACATTTAAGGAAGAGTTAACAACTATTCTCTTGAAGCTGTTCCAAAAAATAGAAATGGAAGGAAAACTCCCCAACTCTTTCTATGAAGCCAGAATTACCTTGATTCCAAAACCAGACAGAGACCCCACTAAAAAGGAGAACTATAGACCAATTTCCCTGATCAACATGGATGCAAAAGTCCTCAACAAGGTATTAGCCAACCAGATCCAATAATACATTAAAAAAAAATTATTCACCACAACCAAGTGGGATTTATACCTTGGATGCAGGGCTGGTTTGATATCCAAAAAACAATTAATGTGATTCATCCCATCAATAAAAGAAAGGACAAGAACCATGTGATCCTCTCATTAGACGCAGAGAAAGCATTTGACAAAATACAGCATCCTTTCTTGATAAAAACCCTCAAGTAAGTAGGGATAGAAGGATCATACCTCAAGATCATAAAAGCCACAAATGAATGACCCAACACTAATATCAATGGAGAAAAACTGAGAGCTTTGCCCCTAAGGTCAGGAACAAGACAGGGATGTCCACTCTCACCACTGTTATTCAACATAGGATTGAAAGTCTTAGCCTCTGCAATCAGACAACACAAAGAAATAAAAGGCATCCAAATCAGCCAGGAGGAGGTCAAACTTACACACTTTGCAGATGACTTGATACTCTGTATGGAAAACCCAAAAAATTCCACCAAAAAACTGCTAGAACTGATGCATGAATTCAGCAAAGTTGCAGGATATAAACTCAATGCACAGAAATCAGTTGCATTCCTATACACCAACAATGACACAACAGAAAGAGAAATCAAGGAATCGATCCCATTTACAGTTGCACAAAAAACCATAAAATACCTAGGCACAAATCTCACCAAAGAGGTGAAAAATCTATATACTGACAACTAGAGAAAGCTTATGAAAGAAATTGAAGACAAAAAAAAAAAAAAAAAAAAAAAAGGAAAAAGATTCCATGCTCCTGGATAGGAAGAACAACTATTGTTAAATGTCAATACTACCCAAAGCAATCTACATATTCAATGCAATCCCTATCAAAGTAACACCAGCATTCTTCACAGAGGTAGAACAAATAATCCTAAAATTTATATGGAACCAGAAAAGACTCCAAAATGCCAAAGCAATCGTGAAAAAGAAAACCAAAGCAGGAGGCATCACAATCCCAGATACTGATTTAGTATCCAAATACTATCCCAGATACTATTAGTATCCAAACACAATCCCAGATACTATTAGTATCCAAATACTGAATCAGTATCCAATACTGATTTAGTATCCAAAATCTATAAAGAACTTACCAAACTCAACACCCAAAAAAACAAATAATCCAGTGAAGAAATGGGCAAAAGACATGAATAGACACTACTCCAAAGAAGACATCTAGATGGCCAACCAACACATGAAAAAATGCTCCACATCACTCATCATCAGGGAAATACACATCAAAACCACAATGAGATACCACCTCACACCTGTCAGAATGGCTAACATCAACAACTCAGGCAACGACAGATGTTGGTGAGGATGCAGAGAAAGAAGATCTCTTTAGCACTGTTGGGGGCAATGCAAGCTGGTGCAGCCACTCTGGAAAACAGTATGGAGGTTCCTCAAAAAACTAAAAATAGAACTACCCTATGACCCAACAATGGCACTACTAGGCATTTATCCAAGGAATACAGGTGTGTTGTTTCAACACATGCACCCCCATGTTTATAGCAGCACTATCAACAATAGCCAAAGTATGGAAAGAGCCCAAATGTCCATCAGTGGATGAATGGTTAAGAAAATGTGGTGTGCGTGGTAGTGTATGTGTATATATATATACACATACATACAATGGAGTATTACTCAGCAATGAAACAGAATGAAATCTTGCCATTTGCAACTACATGGATGGAACTGGAGGGATTATGCTAAGTGAAATTAGTCAGATAAAGACAAAAAATTCATATGACTTCACTCATATGAGGACTTTAAGAGACAAAACAGATGAACATAAGGGAAAGGAAATAAAAATATATAAAAACAGGGAGGGGGGGAAAAACAGAAAAGACTCATAAAATGGAAAAACAAACTGAGGGTTGCTGGAGGGTTGTGGGAGGGGGGATGGGCTAAATGGGTAAGGGGAATTAAGGAATCTACTCCTGAAATCACTGTTTCACTATATCCTAATTTGGATGTAATTTTTAAAAAAATAAAAAATAAAATAAGAATACAAAAGAATTTTAAATCGGTTTTCTTTTCCTGAAAAGAGTGAAATGAGTTTTCCCCCCAAAATCACAGCCTATAAGATGCAGAACCATTGTGCCATTATCCAAAAAGCATTGTATTGTGTGTTAAATTCACTAATTAAGAGGGAAAATGATCTATTAGTGCTTCTGAGAGAAAATACACAGGTAACTGAATTTATGAATCATGCCTTTTTCCTCCAACTTCCTTTCACTGATAAGATTTATAAAGAAATGTAGAAATAAAATTATCCACATTTACCATGCATGATGGGCTTTTAGTATAAATTCAGGGGTTCTTATAGCTGTAAGCATTATTTCTTAAGTGAATATGGGATGGTAGAATGGGATTGAGATAGAAATTTGCTGGAAAGATCTGAGAATAAATTTTCCTTTGCTGCTGTAGTAATTCTGTGATGCTGCATATATTTCTAATCACCTTGAACTTCCATTTCCTCTTCCAAGTGCATGAACACATAATTTATATATTTTAGTGTTGTTATGAGAATTGAGTTACATCCTCCCATTTAATCCTTAGTGAAGTACAGAGTGTCAATAACCCTAGTCCCCTCATCTGCTTCTAAGAGCGTGCCTCAGATACCAGTGAATATTCTCATATGAAAGTAAGCACACCTCACCCTGTATTGTAAAAACAAACCCAGTGTCCTTTCCTTTCTGCGTCCTTTCCCTAAAGGTCTTCTTTACCATTTACACAGAACACTGTACTTTTGATACTTGTGGTCTCCACATGTGTGGGGGGTTTTTCCTCACAACAAACCAATTCTCCTACACACCATCTGAGAAATCCTATAGTTTAACTTAATTCTAACACTCCCTGGAGTTGGTGTCAACACCGTAGGTCAAGGGCTCAGTCCCACAAGACTGTTTCACCATGCTTCCGATGCCCGTGGCAAGTAATAGGTCCCGAGGTTACTGACACTTTGTCCAATTTGTCCACAAATTGACATTCCTGTGACCCCTTCCTCAAGTTCAATTAATCTGCCAGATGGCCCACCAGAACTAGGGAATTCTTATTTACGTCTACTAGTCCATGAAAGATGATCAAAAATACAGATGAATAGTCAGATGAAGAGATACAGAGGCAAAAGTAGGGTGGGGAGCACAAGCGCTTCTGTCTCCATGGAGTTGGGGTACTTCTCTTTCCCTGTGGATGCGTTCACCCCCTGGAACCTCTTAGATTCATACTGGGACTTTCTGGAAGCTTCCTCAAATAGGCATGGTCAATTTCTAAATTCATTGCTAGCTCCTGTCTCCTCTCGGAGGATGGGGCTGGGGATGACAATTCTAAGCTTCTACTTAAGGCTTAACCTTTCTGGTGATCGGCCCCCTCCAGGAGAATTCTAAGCCCACCCAGAGTCACCTTAGTAGAATTAAAGATGCTCTTAGTGCTCTTACCGCTTAGGAATTTACAAGGGTTTTTAGAAGCCCTGTGTCAAGGATGGGTCAAAGACAAATGTTACAAGAGATGTTGTTAGTGTTCTTATCTCTTAGGCAATTTTAAGATTTTTAAGAGTTCTGTGCTAGAAACAGGGGGCAGAGATCAATATACACATTTTCTATTGTCTCACACACCCCCATATACATATTAAAAGAAAAACAATTTTAGTTAAAATATTCATGTTTCTCTATAGCTAATTAAGCTTTCCTTTGATAAACTAGTTAAGTTTATTAACTTCAAAAAGGGAAACAACTTTTTTCAATATTTTTAGTATTTATTTATTTTTGAGAGGGACACACACACACACACACACACACACGCAAAGTGTGAGCGGGCCATGGGCAGAGAAAGAGGGAGACGCAGAATCCAAAGCAGGCAATAGGCTCCAAGCTGTCAGCACAGAGCCTGACGCAGGGCTCGAACCCACAAACTGTGAGATCATAACCTGAGCAGAATTTGGACGCCTAATGGACTGAGCCACTCAGGCACCCCGAGGGAAACAACTTCTAAAATTGGTTTTTATTTTTGAACTTAGGTTTGTTGTGAAGTAAGATAGTAAAAGGTACAAGATACTATTTCTGTCTTGGACTTACACTGTTCTAAACATTCTAATTATCCTGATAGTTGCTGGGTTAGACTAGTAGCCACTGGTGTTAATGGTTGACAATTACAGATGCTTTTGTATTGATTTAATCAGGCAAAGCCCCCCATGAGCTAACTCAGAGAAGTGAGAGAAGTCAAGAATGGAGTCAGAGTGGGGTTCCTGGGTGGCTCAGTCACTTAAGTGACCCAACTCTTGATTTTAGCTCAGGGCATGATCTCACAGTTCATGGGATTGAACTTGGATTCGATCCAAGTTGCTTGGCAGTCTCTCTCCCTCTCTCTCTGCCCTTCCCCTGCTCATGCACTCATTCTCTCTCTAAATAAATAAACTTAAAAAGAAAAAGAATAGAGTCAGTAACAAGGTCAATGGAAAGGAGACACCCCAAGCAGTAACCATTAGGCACAGTTTACAGGTCTTGTCCCAGGAATGTGCACGGAAGCTGCTATATTTGTTTTCCTACTGGAGGGATCACCAACTTTGGTTGTAGTCAATGCAAGCTTGATTCCTCCTCTGTGAAAAAGATGGCAATGAGGAACTTAGAATTTGAGAAATATACTTTACCCGTTCTGGAAAAAAAAGTCCTACTAGATGTTATGGAGACAACAGAACTAACGTAAACTAGATAATAATCAATACTATGAGGGATGGGTACAAAGGATTTAAGGATCAGGATGAATAAATATACGTTTTAGAATATGGCAAAAAATAAGAGAAAGAAAAATTAAGATGGATATAAATATGATGAAAGGATATGTACTTCTTCCTATAGATAATGACCTCAAACCTTCATATTAGACTTGACCAGGGAATGGAAATTGTTTTCACTTTTGATTTTCCAGTGCCTAGAATGGTGCTGGGCCATAATAGTCAATAAATGTTTTCTGATTATAGTAATCAATATATGGATGAATGAATGGATGGGTGGATGGATGGATGAAAAACAATAAATAGATGAAAGTCCACGTAGGACTGTTCCCTTAAACTGTGGAATTTAATGCTATCTCCAGGTACATAGTGTCAGAATTGAGTTCAGTTGTAAGACACCTTGCCGATGTCAAAAGTTTGGAACTAGTATGGGAACCCTCACCCTCCCTGGTTGGAATTGGGTACAAAATCAAAGTCATACCTCATACATTTAGTTGAAAAATATTTCCTCCTCCACTATTTTCTGAAAGAGTTTGGAATAATCTCTTCTTTAATTGATTTATCGATTCACCAATGAAACTTTCTGGGGCTGGGCTTTTCTTTGTACAGATTAATAACTAATTGAACTTCTACATTTATGTTCAATCATTACATTTCTTCTTGCTGCAGTTTTGGTAATTTGTGTCCTTCTAGGAATTCATCCATTCTATCTAAATTATATAATTTGTTGGCATAAATTGTTTATAATACCTCCTTATAGTTGTTTTGATTTGGAATTCTGTACAGTTGTTAGTGATGGCCTCTCCTTCATTCCCGATTTACTATGAGTCTTTGCTCTTACTTTTTTGGTCTAGCAATGGTTTGTCAGTTTTCTTGATCTCTTCGAAGAATCAGCTTTTGTTTTCATTGAATTTCTCTATTGTTTTACTCTCTTCCATTTTGTTTATTTCTGCTCACATCTTTATTATCTCTTTCCTTCTTCTTGGTTTGGGATTAGTTTACTATTCTAGTTTAAGCTCCTTAAGTTTAGGGTACTGATTTAAGAATTTTGAGATTTTTTTTCTTTTTTCTGTTATTTTTATTCTTTTCTCATGTGCTCTTCTATTATTTTATAAAAATAAAGGTGCTACTACTATATGTTTTATAACCCTAATGTTAACTTTGTCACAGATATAAATCACTAGCTATGTTAGGAATGGCACAAATTTGACCCAATTTACTACTTATTGGACCTAATCTAGCTGAGAGTTCAATGGTGAACAACAAAATGACACTGGGAATATTAAAACGAAGATTATCTCTAAAGAAAGAGATGATAAGATTTTATTTTTGTTATAATCCTGGGACAAAAAAATTCTCACCTACCTTTAAATAAGTCATTATTTGGCTATGATACATTCAACGTTAATACACTTTACAAAGGCCCATGCTGGGCAAAAATAGGAGATTCTCTTTACTACATTAAATTTTCATTCTAAGGAAAAAAATGACTTCAAGTTTTAAAAAAATACTTATGTATCACTGTCCTACAAGATAAATTCCAAATTCCCCTACTTTCTCATGATGCATGAGGTCATGAAGACATGACCTCTGCCACAGAATCAGTCTGAAGTTTTCTTGATAACACCACCAAAGACTTCATATTGATACTTTTATATTCATTATGTATCTGCTACCTTGATAAGCTATGTGACTGCAAATCATAATTTTGTTTCTCTTAGATTTTCTGGAATGATCTTTCTGTGACTTTTGCCTTCAACTTCAGCTTGTTGGGAATGAATATTAATTTTGGTGATCATAATATATTTCCATCAAAATTGTATAGATGATTCCATTGTCTTCTGACACAAAATTGACAGGAAAATTCATCTACCTTTCACTGACAGCTTTCTGTGTCTGAGCATCATTTTAACTATGCAAATTATTATTCAGGGACATGCTTACATTTTCCCTGCTCCATCCAGTTCAACCATCTTCTTCCTCATATTTCATTCCTTTTGTCCTTTTTTGTTATATTCTGGTAGATGCACTTACATTTTTTTCAATTCTGATTTGATATATCTCAACGTCAAGGTTACATTTAATCTATCCAGTGTGCAGTTTTGTGTTTTTCCTTATATTTTTATTTTACCTGTTTTTATCCCATAATAATATTTTAATTACAACCTATTCTCCTCATATATTTATTCTCCTTTTATTAATACTCACATACATATAGGTCAAATATAATGAATATTTATATTTTCTTCTGGTTCCTAAAGTAAAATAATTTCAGAAATTTTTCTCACTGACCTCTAAAAATTACATTTGTTGTTCTTGGTTATGAGATTTTGCCTCAGATCCATATTGTTTGTTTTTTAAATAATGACTGGCTCTACAATAAAGAAAGAGATCTCCAGACTTAGTATTTGTCAACCAATGAGATGTGTACAGTGACATTGGGTTAACACTATTTTCTTGTATTCTGTTCTAAACTCCTTCTCAGATATACTCAGATATACTCCTTTAATGCTGGGTATCATGCTGATATGAATAGCACTTAATCTAATTTCCACATTTTTAAAAGTTGCATCTAATACAATTCTACTAGACTGAAGTCTAACATATTTTTTATGTCCTCCAATATATAAAGTGATTCACTCATTCATTCCAAAACATCAACTATTAATCAAGAACAAATTTAGGCCCTGAAAAAAAAAACAGCAGTAAATTAAACAAGGTCCCTTACCCCCAGGAGCCTAACTTCTCAGGGTGGGAAATGGAAAACAAAGTAAGTGCGTACTTATTTAGAATGTCAGATGATGATAAATGCTGAAGAGAAAATCGCAGCAGAGAGAGAGGAATAATATGGCTCTCCCCGTGGGGCCATTAGGGACAGCCTCATTGAGAGGTGAAAAATGTGTACAGATATGAAGGAAATGGGTGAGTTGTGCAGCTATCTGTGGGAAGAGCATTACAGGCCAAGGCAAGTGCAAGGTCCCTTGAGGTAGAGGCATGACTAGTTGGTTTATGGAATTTTTAAGGGATCGTTGAAACTGGAACAGAGTGAAGGAGAGAGAAGTTAGAGACAAGATAAGAGAGATTTCAGAGGTAGTGAGGGGAGAACATCAATTTATTCCGTAAGTTTTTCTTTTTTTTTTTTTTTTTTTTACTTAAACTTGCTATAATAGATCATCAGAGCTATCCCTGATGCTACTCCCAGAACAGCATATGGGGAAAACATTTAGCTCTCAGAATGCGGCATGCCATAGTTAATATCCTGCCTACCTCCCTCCCTGCCCAGTCTCCCACCATCATCATTTCCCGCCTAGCTGTTTTCTGCAAATTCCATCTCCAAGAGCAAGTGGTAAAAGAGAAATCTATGAACAAATGACACGGGACTTGGGGATTGGGGTGGAAGCAGCATTATGAGTTCCTCAGAGAGAATCCTCCATGCAGTGCAGAGCAAGTTGCCAAATGTTCAGGTCGTTCTGAACCTGAACCATGCACTTACCCATGGGGACAGGTGAAGACACATTCTTCTTTTTTTTTTTTTTAATTTTTTTATGTTTATTTATTTTTGAGAGACAGAGACAGAGACAGTGTGAGCAGGGGAGGGACAGAGAGAGAGGGAGACACAGAATCTGAAGCAGGCTCCAGGCTCCCAGCCATCAGCACAGAGACCAACATGGGGCTCAATCCCACTAACTGTGAGATCATGACCTAAGCCAAGTCAGTCGCTTCATCAACTGAGCCACACAGGCACCCCCCAGATTATTCTTTTCAACATACTTTCTTGGGACTGGGTAATGCTGTTTCACGCGAGCAGCACAGGTAACCAAGGCATACCAAGAGCATATTTCAGTAGACTTGCTCAACACTGTAGTTAGCAAACATTTAATTTCTATCACAAGCATCCAATCAACAGTTCTAGTGTGTATTTGTGTTGCAAACATATGCATGTTTTTCTTTTTTTCTCTTAGTATTTTAGGGGGGATTTGGGAAAGGCAGTGTCAGGATATAGTAATACCATTTAAATCCAAAAGCAATACATTTGTATCCAAAAGTAAAATCTAATTTTTAGATTCTTAGGGGGGTGGATTTCAGAAGTTCTGAAAATATATAGGAGATAGATTATATATATATATATATAGACATATATTAACACAGCCTTAGAGTCTGAAAAAAAATAAAGCAATTTCTCCCCAGTCCAGAGGGAAACAAAAGATCCACAGTGAGTCTGAAATGACTGCACAGATACTTTTGAGCTCAGCCACTAAATAAACACATTGAGAAGAAGGAAGAAGGGACTCTAACTTAGAATAAACACAGAAGACAGAAACAGACATGTAAGTTAGGCCAGAGGAAGTTTGGGCTTAAAAAAAAACATATAGAATACATAAAATGAATACAATTGGTATGTTCAGATGAAAAAGAAGGATGAGCTTGCTTAGAAGTAAGAAAGTGTAATGGAAATGGATGACAGTGAATGATGAAGTGTTTAATCCCTTACTTTTTTTTTTTACTCCTTCTATCAAATAAAATATTCTTACACTAGAAATCTGGAAAGAAGGAAATGTTACTCAGAGCAAGCCAAAAACCAAAAGCAGATGAAGACATCTTCCAACATCACCTATCAACTCTTAATTAGTTCAGGCCTCCTACCTCCAATTCATAGATCCCAGGGGCTGAGGGAACCAGCAGATGAAATTGGTAAGCAGTTGCCAATGACCAGAAAAAAAGACCAAGTTCTCAAACCAGCAAAAGCCAGGCAACTCTTATTCTAGGTTTCAAAGAAGTAGAAAATGTGTAAGCCACAAAATATGCCTGGTGAGTCTGAAAACAACTCTAGGGAAAGTTTTAGAGTGAGTTATTTATTGAGCAAAGGAAAGGACCATCCATGAAGCCACCATAGATTCAGTAAGAACATATTATTCCAGACTATTCTCTTTTGTAAAGAATTACTGGAATAGTATTTCAGCAAGGGTAATTTCTTGCCAAAATTGAGGCTAGAATGACGGTGTTTTTGCAAAAAAAAAAAAAAAAAAAAAAAAAAAAAAAAACAATATATTAATGAAAAAAATAAAAATGTCATTTCGGGGAACCTGGATGGCTCAGTCAGTCAAGCATCCAACTCTTGATTTTGGCTGTCATGATCTTGTGGGTTCAGGAGTTCAAGACCCACATCAGGTTCTGTGCTGACAGCACGGAGCCTGCTTGGGATTCTGACTCTCTCCCTCTCTTTCTGCTTCTCCCCTGATTGTTCTTGCTCTCTCTCAAAATAAATAAATAAACTTCTAAAAATTAAAAAAATAAAAAATGCCATTTATATGTGTATTTATTAAATCAAGAGCATATTTGTTTTAAAAGATGGTATATCCTTCCAGAAAAAAAAAAAAAAAAAAAAAAGGTCAGCATTACAATCCTGTACATAATTTTTTGAATTCTGTTCTCTTTCTTAAATTGTTCAAGAAAAGAATTTCTGGAATTATGCTCTGCTGAGGCAGATTCTCTCAGAAGATTTATGACTCACATTTCTCTTATTTCAGTTTTGCAGGCTATATCAAATTTAACTGAGAACCCATAAGAGAATTCAGTAAGATGACTAAACTGCAAAATAAATGCATAAATTCAATAGCATCTGTAAAACAAAATAGCAACCATTTAGAATATTATGGATAATGCCCAACAGCAATAAATCATATAAAACTATTATGAATAAAAGTGACTAGAAATATGTGAGGCTTATAGGACAATAAATCTCAACTGAAAGAGTAAATACAATGCATGAATATATAGAGACATCGCCACGGTCTTGCAAAAGACGACAGCACTGTGCTCATGTTAACTCTCTCCAAATTTACATACTATCTATCATTTGACTTCTGATCAGGACTTTCTTTGGTGCTCAACATAAATGGTTCTAAAATTCATCAGGAAAAAAAAATGTCCTATACAGGAAAATTCAGGAAAAGGATTGAGAACTTGCTCCACCAAATATTCAGTTGTATTTGAAAGGTAGAATAATAAAAACTGTGGTTCAGGTGTGAGAACACATGGATGAAGCTCAGAATTTCTCTCTGCATTATAATAACCCTCTTCATCATCATCATCTATTCCCTTTGTTGAATGTCTACTATAGGCCAGCCACTACTTTAAGTTCTTTCATGTATTAACTTACTTAATTCTCATGTTGATATTGAGTCATAGCCTTAATCTTGCTTTTACCCCACAATGTTCAATAAGATTATTTAACCCTGTAACACAGAGCTGGTGTGAGTCTAATAAAGAAAAATGAAAGAAGGGTTGACGTTAAGATGTTGAATAAAACAATTACAGGAACTAGACTGAGTTGTAGGCATGGAGGACATTGTTTGAGTTGGGGGTTGTGGAAGCCACATACCCTCTTCACTTTGGCTCTGCTAGACAATCAAGGGATTTCTGGTGATTCACACAGGAAAATGGGGACAATCAGGCTTCTTCCTCAAGGCCGGTTTATTGCTGACCACCAAGTAAGTGCCACTCCTGAAGCTGCCTCGGCCCTCACAAGCACCCCCAGCCTGTATAATTGATTAATCTTTGTGTATCTATAGATCGTGCATTCTTTCCTACAAAGTACAGAGTACCTTTGCAAGTCATGAAATAGAAACCAGACACCGCCCCCCTCCGTGCAACCCCCAGGCACTAAGGAACCAGACCGCCTTGCACAACATCTGGGCACTGAGGTAATGTCTGTAGCTGGAACCATCGAGTCTGCATACAATCAAGAAATGTTACGGGGCACCTAGGTGGCTCAGTCGGTTAGGCGTCCCACTCTCGATTTGGGCTCAGGTCATGATCTCACAGTTTGTGAGTTCAAGCCCCGAATCAGGCTCCACGCTGTTTGGAATTCCCTCTCTGCCTTCCCTACTCATTCTCTTTCTCTCTCTCTCTCTCAAAACTAAGTAAACCTAAAAGAAAAAATGTTACAGACAACTGTACTCCTTTACTGATTAACTGCCCAAAACTTCTTATAAAACCCCTGGCCCAGGCAGAAACTATGAGTTGACCTCTGGACAAGAGTCCACCTTCTCCCCAGGTGGCCAGCCACCTGAATAAAACTCACATTCCTTTCCAGTTGAAACTCATATCTTGAGTATTGACTTTTTGAGTGATCGGCAGCCGAACCTGGTTTTGGTGTTACTCCTAGGATGCTCAGAGAAGGGTGATGGCAGACATCAGTGGGGGGTCTTGCTATGCAGGGCAGACACATCCAGAAGGTGCAGTGCTCCTGGCTGTGTAAGGGCATCTCGGTCTAGTGGCAACGTCTGCAAAGTGTTAAGCAATTTGAGGAACAACCACCTGGGACCAATCTTCCTATATCTATTTTAGATGGTCTTAAAAGTGTCTTGATTTGCAGGAAGAAGGCCACTGATACTCACAGTTTTGGAGTCAGATTGTGGAATACAAACTTCTTTCTCCTGTTTTCACATCTAGTGATGAAAAAGCTTTCTCTATCCTGCTTTTGAGTGCTCATAAACTTAAGACCACTCATGAGTCATTCTATGGTATCATCCACCCGGGCTCAACACTCTGCTGGAGTTGTGGACCAGATGACTAGAGCAAGGGGGAGAAGCGAGGGCCAGGACTCTGCGAAAGCATGGTATAGTTTGTGAATAGGGGACTGGTTTCCAGTGAATGACTTTTTAAGTATTTGTTTCCCTATTCCCCACTTCTACATATGGGCAACATGATAACAGAAACTAAAGGACTCTTCGAAGTGGAGTGATAGCCAACAACCAGGAGAGGGCATGCACTCCCCAGGAATGCCAAGATGTACCAGGTTAAAGAAACAGACATTCAGATATAGTTAAGAAAACGGTGATCTCAGAAAGCCAGAAAACTTAGGATACTTAGGATATTTAAGACCGTGTGTACACAAGTATTTTTTCTGGCAGGATATGTTTTGAAATGTATCTCACAGGGGCTCGGGTTTCATTTACCTTTTTCTCTTTTAAACCACATATGCATACACACACGTTTTATTGTGTAATAAAGATAAAAGGTAACTTTCAACCAAAAAGAACTTAGTTCTATTTTTGCAAACTTGTATTAATACTATCAATATATGTCCTCCACATCAAGGCCTTAGTGAGTGGAAAAATTAGCAAAGGCATTAGTGCTTGAAACTAAGTCCTTAAGGAATTTCTGCAAATGTGCACTGACAGCAATGTAATCTATGCCCTTCCAGAAATTATACCAGCATTCCTAAATGTGTCACCAAAAAGCAGTTCAGAAAAGTGCCAAAAAGTGGGTCTTTAGCTCAGCTCTCTCCTCTTCCAGCACTCACCCATAGCCTAATGAAAAAACTACTGATACATGCCTCAACATGAATGAACCTCAAAAGCATTATGCTAAGTGACAGACATCAGATGAAAAAGACTACTTCTGTTATATTGTCATTGAAATGGAATGTCTACACAAGGAATAACTATAGACAGAAAGCAGATCAGTAGCTGCCCAGGGCTGAGGCTGAGGGCAAGGACTGACTGTAAAGGGGCACAAGGTAACTTTCTACAGTGATGGAAATATCCTAAAGCTAGATTTTAGTGATGGTTACACAACACTGTAAGTTTACCAGAATCACCAGTAGATCATTTATTTATAGCAGGTAAATTTTATCTCATCTAAATTATACCTCAATATAGCTGCTAAAAAATAAAAACAGCATGGCAGTGATCTCTCTAGATTCCTATGGAATAGGATCCCATCCCCTATAACAGAGTTCACAGCATATCCCCAGTTCACCTGGGGATGGCCTGAAGATTAAGGGAAGGCAGGGAATGGCCTTCAGATGGCCTGAAGATTAAGGAAATGCAGGGAATATCTAAGAGGTGGGATGCTCATCCAGGAATTTTTTGCAATACCTGACAGGTCCTTGGGCATAGCAAACATAAATCTCAGTCCACAAATTCTTGTGTGCAAGAATTAGCACATCTCTTTTCTTTCTAACCCAAATCAATTTCTATTTTCAACCTCCATCCTGCCTGGCTGGTGAAACAATTATCCTCACTGCTTACTGGGACTCCCACTTCTTGTTCACACTCTTGAGTTAGGCCACGGAGCCTAAACACTGGTGGTGGAGGTGTCTTTTGGTCCTGGATCATCAGTTTGTGTATTACCAGGGCCCCTGTCTGCCCCACGACCTCTTCAGACCAACAGTCCGCTGAGACGGCCTGCAGGCCTGCCCACACTACGGGTTGCAAACCAGTGGCACAGAGGCTACATCTGGCCTGCACATGTGCTTTGTTTGGCCCACACTATGTTTTAAAAACACTGCAGCCAACTTGCGAAAGTCAGGAGAGTTCACTGCAAAATAAAGATGTCTGGCTTCTCTGGAAAGTCAGAAAATCTAGCGATAATGGGCCATCTAGCCCCATGGCAACAGTCACAGAAGCTGAGGAGGGGCCCTATTGTTTTAGCTCTCCTGTTTGCCATAAACCCACCCCACCTCAGTTTCTCTCCAACAGGTACCAGCTGACGTTTTCATAATATCTGCAAGAATTTATTTTTTTCCACACCAGGCCCCTTGCAACTCTATTTGGCCTGCCTTTGCCACAGTAGGTGCTTGAGGGCTCTGGTGTGGCTACACCACACAGACACCACCTTCACCCCTCCCCAGGCCCACCCAATAGTCTGGACACAGTCTCTCCTGTCCCTCCTCCCTGCCGGTAGTTATCTTTTGCTAGTCTGTGAAAGACTCTTCTCTCTGCACTTTTTAAAAGCCATTTTACTCTGGGGTGCCTGGGTGGCACATTCGGTTAAGCATCCAACTCTTGATTTTGGCTCAGGTCATGATCCCAGGGTTGTGAGATTGAGCCCCACATCGGTCTCCACACTGAACATGGAGCTCACTTAAGATTCTTTCTCTCCCCTTCCCTTTGCCCCTCTCCCCTGCTCACATGCTCTCTCTCTCTAAAAAAATATAAATAAAAATTTAAAATAAAAGCCATTTTTACTTTGACTAGGTAACTTATTCTTAGCCTCAGGGATTTAGACTTTTAAAAACCCAAACCAGGAAATGCCCTTTTCTCAGGCAGCCCAGACTTTTGCCTTTCCATAGACTTCTCATGAGATAATGAGAGCAGATTCAAAAATTCCTACTTGATGGGGCTCCTGGGTGGCTCAGTCGGTTGAGCATCCGACTTGGGCTTTGGTCATGAGCTCACCGTTTGTGGGTTCAAGCCCCTTGTTGGGCTTTGGGCTGACAGCTCAGAGTCTGGAGCCTACTTCAGATTCTGTGTCTCCTTCTCTTTCTGCCCCTCCCCTACTCACACTCTGTCTGTCTCTCTCTCTCTCTCTCTCTCCTCTCACTCTCTCCATCTCTCTCTCTTCCTCTCTCAAAAATAAACATTAAAAAAAATTCCTGCTTGAAAACAGAAGGGAGAATAGGAAATATTGAGAGAAGGAGCATAGGTTACTATCTTGAAATATCAGGCAGCAGAGTACTTTGTTTTCGGGTATCTAATTAAAGGACCTATTAGTTGAGTCAAGTAACTCATCAGTTACCACAAACACATTCCATCTATTATTTGGAATCAAACTACAAAGTTCAGTGAGTTATTTTCCCTATATTTCTTGTAGTAACATTGCTTGGCTGTCCATGCCAGAGGAATGTGTGACTGTGTAGCTAAACGCCTGGGCCCCTCAAATGGGGAAAGAGATGCTTCAAGTCAGATCTTGGTCAGCACGCTTGCCAACATTAGCGGCCATTGGGTACCCCTTCCTGTCTGGGGTGCCCATGCTAGTGAGCATACCCCGGAGGGGAAGAGAACTCTGAGTGGATCTGAGACCCTGGCAGGGAAGGGCCATGCCCCAGTGATGGCTCAGCTCAAAGAAACCTTCAGGTGACAGAGGAAAGAAACTCCACTCCTGGGGTGAAAAAAAAGCAGATGCCTGCATCTGTGGACATTTAGCCAGGCACACTGGAAGGGAGCAGATGACTCTGTAGACTGCACTTGGAGTGAACTCTGAGTGTTTTAGATGGGAAGGCTGAGGGCTCTGTGTAAACAGTCATGAAGGCACAGAAACAAAGAAAGGCATCCCAGTACAGAATGTCATCAGGGCCACAGAACAGAATCTGCTGGCCTGAGACATTGCAAAACAACGATTGCAGATAGAGTGGACTCAATCACTTATCCACTTATCGCTGGCTAGGCTTATTACCAGATCCCCAGGCGGGTGTAGGCGGAGTGGGGGGCAGGCTCAGGAAGTTGTTATCTAAAGCTCATTAAATGATGCTAAGAGCTCTCACTCTGGAGTTCTGGTGTCCGTGATTCTGCGTAAGTTCTTCAGTAAATTTATTAACCTCAATCAATCAATCTCCTTCCCTAGCTACTGAGAGTGAGGCTTCTAACTTCCCTGATGATGACTGTTAACCTTCTAATTCTAAAGGTAAACACAACTCTTTTGAATCCTGTCCCTGGAGGGTTCAGTTTACTCTGGGCCCTCCACAAGTTATATGCACAGCTCCTGAAATCAGAGTGCCAACCTTCATTAAGTCCTTAGTCAACGCACTTCTATGCAGACTGGCTTTTTTACTAGGAAAAACGTGGATAGTAACTACAAGTCAGTCAAATATTAATCATTCAACGATCAAGTTGTACTGATAGACAACTACTATTACTCTCATTTGGATACAATCCACTCAGAAGCAAACGAACAAGACTTAAAACAATTTACAGTTCCTGGAAGAAATGGTCTCAAAGACAAAGCTGTGGGATAATAACAGTGAGAACAAGCCACCCGCCTTTAGGAGTGACTCTCAATGAGAATATCAAGGTGAGAGCATGTATGGGTTGTTAAAATACCAATAGTTCTGTACTGGCTGGTAACAGTCTAAAAACGATGGAATTGAGAAGCAGTGTGAATTAGTCAATCAAACTACTAGTGTGCCTGGTGCATTTTAAGACATTCCCCCCCCCCTTTGGGTAGTGAAGCTGAGGTTGAGGGAAGTGCCAGATATAAACCTTCTGTTGGTCATTTCAAAAGTTGGTGGGAATGAGGATGGATGGCATAGATAAATTGAGGAAGACTTATTCCTTCAGTCTCACTGCCCAAGGGCCAACACATGTTCATTCCTCCGGCTCAGATATTAGCAGCCAAGGACATGACAGATGTTTGGAGGGGATATATTCCTACACAGTGTGTTAACATTCCTTCAGGTGGATTTGGGGAGCTCTGCTTTATTGAACAATTTAATTCCAGGGGAAACACATAAATCTCTATAGACAACGGGAGGTCTTTAGGAAGGTATGTCCCAAAAACTCCAGTCCATGTCTGGAAGAACAGACTCTCAAGCAAGGGAGCCCCGTATCTATTCCCTTCTGACCCATGCTCATGGTCCCTGGGCAGAGAAGCCTCGTATGGGGCTGCCCATCCCTGCCTGGGACTTCCTGATCTGCCACTTTCTAGGCCCAATTGAGCCTCATGGTGGCCCTGACTGAGCCATTGTCCATTCTAGTCCACTTTTTAAATTTTTTTAATGTTTATTTTTGAGAGAGAGAGAGAGAGAGAGAGAGAGAGAGAGAGAGAGAGAATATGAATGAGTGGGAAAAGGGCAGAGAGAGATGGAGACACGGAATCTGAAGCAGATTCCAGGCTCTGAGCTGTAAGCACAGAGCCCAACTATGGGCTCTGTGTAAGCACAGAGCTCACGAACTATGAGATCATGACCTGAGTCGGATTCGGACACTTAACCGACTGAGTCACCCAGGCGCCCCATCCTAGTCCACTTTTATTTTTTCTCTTTTCTCCTTTATTGTCTTCCTTTTATTCTTTCCCACTTCTGCCTTCATCCCAGGGTACTAACTGGACTGAAAATCGACCACAACCTTGACTATGTGTACAAGCAAACCAGGTTCTGACCAGCCATTGGCTCCGACAACCAGGGTGAAACAAGCCTAGCCCACCTCATCCCCTATCCCTATGCCACCATTCCCTTCCTGTCTTGCTTGGCCTCTGGTTCAAATGCTCCCAGCATAAGCTCCTGGCATATGAACAGCATCCTAGCAGTATGGTAGATAATCACTGTGGTTCATGATGAGAGGGTCACTGAGAGGCCAGAAGGTCAGTGATGAAAAGAGAGTAAGAGGAAGGGCAGCACGTAAACTTAGGTGCCTCACAGGATGCTCAATAACTAATGACTATAAATGAAGAAATGACTATTCAATGACACAATCACGGAAGAGATACAGTGAAAATATAGCTCAAGATGAAAGCATCATATAGCTAGAAATTATTAGAGTTAGAAATTATTAGAATTGTATCTATGACTTCTGCTATAACTTGTATCACTTGTTATACATTATTAAAATATATATAATGGAGATCTGTCCTGTCCCAATAGAGCAGTGACAAGCCCAAGATAGCTATTTCAATTAATTAAAACTAAAAATTCACTAATATTAAAAGTTGCACTTGTCACATTTCAAGCACTCTATAGGCACATGTGGCTATTGATACAAATCACTTCCAGCATCTCAAAAAATTCTGTGTATTTCCATATACCAGTTTACCTTCTCCTCCATACCAAGTGAACAAGTTATTGTGTAGTACTTGTAGCTCTGACCACTGTGAAAATTCTCCTTCACCATTATGGAGGTTGCTGACATGGTAGTCTGGACCACCCATTTATACGGTATTTGTGATTTATGTTCCTGTTTTGCAAATCTATTTCTATTATACAATTAATTGGTGATATCCCTTGCCACCTGATGACTCCTTGGATTTGATAATATTCAATTTAGGGTATAAGCAGCTCAACTTTCATAATCACGTTTTACCCCTGGTATCATATGCTTAATCTCTATCAACGTCCATTAGTTGTTGTTTGTTTTTTTTTTTTAATTTTTTTAAGTTTAGTTCTTTATTTGGGGGCAGGGGAGAAAGAGAGAGAGAGAGAGAGAGAGAGAGAGAGAGAGAGAGAGAGAGAGAGAGAAACATGTGAGAGCAGGGGAGGGGTAGAAAGAGGGGAGAGAGAGAATCCCAAGTAGACTCCATTCTGTCAGTGCAGAGCCTGACATGGGGCTCAATCCCACAAACCATGAGATCATGAACTGAGCCAAAATCAAGAGTCAGAAGCTTACACAATTGAGCCACCCAGGTGCCCCAAGGTCCATTAGTTTCTAAGGAACTGTTTTTTAAGCAGAATTAGCTCTAGAAACCTACAGGTCTGTCTACACTGTTACTTTCCTGGTGTTTGCCAGATACTCCAAATATCTACCATCTACCACTCTAGCACCATCAGATCTGCAGGATTTCATGGCCAAGAGTCAGAGAAGATTGTACCACAGCGGACTTGGATGCAGTGTCTCCAATCTGAGCCCTAAACAAAATTATAACATTCTCCCATAATCCAATAAATGGATGAGAATCCGTATTCCCAAGTGCAGAATAAGCTGACTCAAAAAAATCAAATAGGCCCAACCAAACACTATGCCTCTTTCTTAATGGAGGTCCAAGATGCAAAACTGTGTTATTCACTTTAGGAATCTCCTGAACTATCACAGATCATTGATTCACTAAATAAAGTTTAATGTTTCAGGACCTCTGGTATATATGTATGTGACTAGAGTATCTAAGGTAATTGCTACCTCCTGCTCACCAAGTCCAGATAGCATAACATCATCAAAACAGTGGACCAATATGACATTCCAGGAAAAGTCAAGACAATAAAGAGTCCTCTAGACTATATTACAACAAAGAGTGTTAGCATTCAGTTTCATTTGGAACCCTGAATCAAAATAGTGAATGTATGCCACCCTGCTGTATGAAGTGAGCTCTCTTGTGTGCTTCCGTATTTAAGGGATGGAAAAGAATTCATTGTCCAACAGCGGCCATAGGCTATGGTGACCTTTGCTTCAACAAAGATACATCTGGCAAAACAGCTGCAAATGGTCCACTATCTGATTAAATTTGGCCATTCCTCCCATTACAGTACTTTTTCTATGAGACAAGGAAATGAATGTGAGGGTCGACTGCAAACGGTTTCTTCCAATTATACATTCTAGAGCTGGGGAAACAACCACAAGTTGAGCCCATAGACCCACTGAACCTCCAGTGGAATGGACCTGAGACCACTCTCCATTTACTACCAGGCATCAATGAGTCCTCATTCTGACCCGACGACCATGATGACAGCATCCGTCCATACTGACATCCTTGAAACATAGGTCTAGTCCCCTTTCCAGAGTGTGCTATTACCCAGCAAACACCAAAGGAACAGTGCAAGCAGTCATGAGCAAGGCAAGTGCACTGTATCAAGTAAGCTGAATTTTTCAAGGATTTATTTTAAAACTCTCTATATTCTGTGGGTTTATCTGTATCTCTACAAATGCCACAGTGTCTTAATTGCTACAGCTTTAGTAACATTTTGTTATCTGTTAGAGCAGTTTGCTCCTTTAGAAATGTCTTAAACCTTCTTGACCTTTTGCTCTTTCACTGAAATTTCAAAATCAGCTTGTTGGTTTCCATGAAAACTTCTATTGTGATTTGGAATAAATCTGACTTCAGGAGATCCATCATTTATATATGGGATAGCAGTTTGACATTATTGGTAGCTACAGAATAGGTATTACCATGAGAGCAGGGGTGAATAAAAATCGAAGAGAGTATCTGAGAATGCTTTTCTTGCAACTGATATCTGTCACTACTAAATCTTTACTGTTTATAATGAAATATAACTCTTATAACATACAGATCTTTTGAGAAGCCAAGTGGTAAACAGGAGGAATCAGAGAGGAATATACCTTGAAAATTAGACATGAAGGTTGAAGCAATCTATTTTGGGGGTTTATTTGCTATTGAGCTAGCAAAATTTGAAGTACTTATAGTTTCAAAAAAAAAAGAGTAGAAAGATGGAGAGCAAAGACTAAAGAGAGAACATAACTGAGGTAGCAATAGCCCATGGCTATAGGGGAGAATAAGAATATAGTCGGTCTCTTTCCGCTCTTTCACGCGTGGTGTGTGTACACGTGTTTCTGCACATGGTATATTACATTCAGAAAACAGAATTTCCAGAATTCACAATATTAAGAGGAAAAAATTCCAACAAGAATCATCTCCAAGAGTGTCTTTATATGTGGTTGTTTTAATAAAATGGAAGAAAATCATTAGATTTGAGATTGAGGGACCATAGGAACAAAAGATTGTTATAGGCAACATGACTCATTTTAAGGGAAAACCCTAAAAAGAAAAATTAGATGTGACTTGAGAATTAATAGATTTGACTCTAGAGAGCATTCTGAGTTAATATTTCCTGCCAGTTTTATGATTCTTATATAATTCCATAAGAGCTATTAAGATTTCTCTGTATAGCTATAATTTTACCCATCTTATTTAGGAGGAAAATTTCTCCACTCCATAAGTCAAGGAGAACACTTTACGGAAGTAAAGCCTGATTTTTCTTCCCGGAAAAAATAGAACTGAATGGAAAAAGCATTTTAACATCAAATCACTTTTTGTACAAATGTACACATACTTTTTGGAAAGTTTAAAATATGATAATGAAAGCGAGTTTTACAATCAAATGATGCAACAGAAATTCAACAATGAAAATACTAAAAATTCAATGGTGCTTTTAGTTTTCTTCAAAGAATGTTCAATTTTAGAAGCATAATTTAAGTTTCTGATCTAGCCAATAGTTTTAAGGTTATTGCTTATGCTTTAATCTAATTCTTACCTGCTATACCTGAGAAAGTGCATGTATGATTCCATAGCTTATAAAATTATTTTAACAATGTAAACTGATTAAAGTAAAAATATGAGAGAATGTGTTTTCTTCCATGTTACTAAAAAAAAAAATCTGCCAATGGAAATGGTATGAACATTAATAATTCTATGAAGTGTTATACATAACTGCAGAAATATCAATCCTTCCTCCTATCTCTTCTATCACATTTGTTTTTAAATGGCCATATATGGTTTTGCTTTTGTTTTATTTTGAGGGGGTTTTTTTGGGGGGTGGTGGTTTCACACTCCCACTTTTGTACACATAAACACTCCTTAATGATTTTGCAGCTCTTGGAAAAATGTAAACAGGTTAGAATTAGAACAGAGCTAATAGTTTAAAATCAGAACATAACTAGTTTGTTCGCTGTATGCCAGAGATGGAATAATTTTCTTTAATCCATTAGTGCTCTACTTAGACACTATGGTTCTGATATGAAGTATGACATTGGTGACTTGAGGGAGTAACAAATTTTAACACATATGGCATCTTGCTCACTCAACCAGATCTAATTCAGTGGCCAACTAAATTTTACAAAGTGTGAAAAAGACAAATGGATGCCGATTCCTAGATTTTATTATTTAATGTGCAAGATGGGGAGTTTGAGACAGAGTTATTTTCATAAGAAGTCTGATGTCGTTCAATAACAAAGTTCCAGAGCTGAAATTAGTGTTAAGAGCTCCTAACTCTACCTGTTACACTCTAATGAACTGGTTGAATTTGTCTGGGTTAAAATAGAACCATAGATACAGCTTACAGTGTGTCAGTGTGAGGACCCAGCAGAACAACCACAAATAATTAAAATTATTTAAGAAGCAATACTTGAGGTGCACCTGCATGGCTCAGTTAAGCGTTCGACTCTTGATTTCAGCTCAGGTCATGATCTCATGGTCGTGGGATCGAACTCCACACTGCGCATGGAGCTGCTTTGAATTCTCTATCTCCCTCTGCCCCCCCCACAACATGCATGCACACATGCTCTCTCTCAAAAAAAAAAAAAAAAAAAAAAAAAAGGCAATACCTGAAGACTCTGGAAACTGTTCTAATGAAATAGAGAAAATGGTGAAATATTCATCTAAGAAAATATACTAAGTCCTTTTAAGGACATCCAGAGTGGTCACAACTTTTGAGC